>NC_138185.1:63763659-64363659 GCF_964194105.1 Spermophilus citellus
ATCATAACTTATGAGGGGTAAAGACAAACTGTGTGGATGTGGTTTTGGGGAAGGAGGGCAGATAGTAAGCAGAGCACTGATTTTCTGTGTTGGAAAGTCGATTTGTAATACGTCATCAATCTCTGTTCCCTCATTCCTCTTCTGTTTGTAAGTCTGGCTCTGTGTTATGATTCTGTGGTTTAGAGATGTGTAGTTTTTTAAATGTTAGGCCTGAATTTAATTTGTTAGTCCAAAAGAGTGATAAAGAGAAATTTCAGACTTTTTGTGTTATGTACAGACTTTACATCTTAAACCCTCAGTTAATTGTAACTCTATTAGATGTCATTCCAACCCGAAAGAACTTGTATTCCAGTGAGAAGAATATGACAGGAGTATATAATTACTGTTAAAGAGGTTAGTTTTAAAAAGCGTTAATAGAGTGATACAATAAGGACCTTGTATATTCCCAGGGGCACAAAGATCTTGAGTCAGTAGAGATAAATGGAAAGAGAGATCAGAAAACCAGATTGAAAGATGGGTGGATTGTGGACAGTTTGGCTCCACAGTGGCTTATAAGAAGATGAGTTGTGGCTGGAAAACAACACCAGTCTATAAGGTGGAGACTGTCTGTGGCTAGGTAGAAGAACTGTTGATGTAGCATGGCCTGTGAGAGTACCATTATGAGCTATGTGGCCTTGGTCATGAATTTTTCTGTTTGATTTATATATCCATACAGTAGAATGGTTAAGATTAAAGAGAAAGCCTTGGTGATATGGGCCAACAGAATACATGTTGTTCTCCCGGTGCAAAAAGAACAAATAAAAATAGTTGTTTTCCTTCATAGAGGAAACTTCTGAGCAAGAGAATGACTTCACTATTATTATAAAAAAAAATATGTAGTAGATTTGAAGGCTGGTAGAGATTCTAGGGCAGCTGGCTTGTAAACAAGAGTAGTAGCAAGAGTCCAGGTAATGCAGCAAAGGTTTGAGCAGAGCAGTACTTATAGGAACAGAAATAAGCGACTGCATGGGAGAAGCGTTGTAAACATGCAATCTACAAAACATTTTGAACAAGAGAAATAATATTGTTAGGGATAGCAGTGGCTTCATTAAAGGAAGTAGGTTTGGATTTGATAGTTTTTGGAATGGATGGGGCAATATAAAATTGAGGTTTGAAATTTGAGAGTGCCCCCTAGACATCTTGGTAAAGACATTCATCAAGTAGTTGGCATGTGAGGCAAAACTCAGACTTTGAGGCTAGACCGAAATTTGGGAGGTGAACTGGGTCTGTGACAAAGGATGAGTGAAAGAAGAAGACTGAGTTCAGAGATGACATATTCACATCTGTGTGAGAGGAAGAAGAGCCAGGGACAATAGTGGATGAACAGATAGTGTCTTGTGGATGCCACATGAGAAATACATTTCAAAAGAAGGCTTAGATCAATATTTTAAAATTCTGTGAAAATCAAGGATGATGGGGATAAAGAAAGGACACTGGATTTTTGAGATTTACTTGGCGTCAGGTCTGTGACAAAGAAGTTTTAATAGTGGTGGGATTGAGTAAGCATCAAGTTGCGAAGTCTGAAAGTGTTAGGAGGTAGATGTGGTGAGCGGCCTCTTGAAGGGAGGGGAAGAGGAGGGACAGGACAGAGTAGTTCAATGGTGTTAGGGCAGGGTTCCTCAATCTCAGCACCAATGACAGTTTGGGCCTGACAATTCTTTGCTGTAGAAAACCACCTCCTCCTCCAAGTGTTAACAATCAGAGATGTCCCTCACTTTGTCAAATTCCTTAGGTGAGAACACCTGGTCTATAGAGTTACTCAGATTGCTGCTGCTTCTACCCTCAGCAGAATTCCCTTTCCTCTCAGGGATGCTTTGTCTGCTGCTGGTGTGGGGAAGGAACAAGCCCACAGTGGGTGGAAAACTAAGGACAGCCAGATGGTTCCTGAAGCAGAGACTTCAGGAAGGCAGGAAGAAATAAAGCAAAACCCCTATCTAAAAAGAAGTTAGGATGGCTAAAAGCTTTTTTTAATTTTTTTTTAAATATGATTATCTTAGTTCTTGTTAGATGGACCTGAGAATCTTGCTAAGAATGAAGTTAGATGTGATTAATGTTTGGCATTTGTGAAAATTAAAGAAAGTGTAACCCTTTTGCAGGGACAGGGGAATGGATCGATTTACAGGTGAGTGAAAGCGTTACTGAACAGCAGTGAGATCTGAATAGGAACTTTAAAAATAATAGTAAAAACATTGACATCTTGAGGTAGAAGAAGAACCTATAACCCAACAACCCTTACACGATTATTATGTGTGAATTTTACTAAGCTTTTGCTACATTTCTTAACCTTTTAATTTTCCTTATTTCTTTGAACATTATAGAGTTGAAAAAGGTCACTAAACTATAATTTCAGTTATTTTCCAGTTATTTTTGTAATAATCTATACATCTGTTCTTTAATTTGCCAGTTTCTAGTTACTGACAGGCTGTTTTCAGTTTTTTTTATTTTTGTTATTTTTATTTTTATTATTAGTTGTTCAAAACATTACATAGCTCTTGACATATTTCATACTTTGATTCAAGTGGGTTATGAACTCCCATTTTTACCCCATATACAGATTGCAGAATCACATCGGTTACACATCCACGTTTTTACATACTGCCATACTAGTGTCTGTTGTATGCTGCTACCTTTCCTATCCTCTACTATCCCCCCCTCCCCTCCCCTCCCATCTTCTCTCTCTACCCCATCTACTGTAATTAATTTCTATCCCTTTTTTTCCCTTTCCCCTCACTTCCTTTTATATGTAATTTTGTGTAACAATGAAGGTCTCCTTCCATTTCCATGCTGTTTTCCTTCTCTCTCCCTTTCCCTCCCACCTCTCGCCCCTGTTTAATGTTAATCTTCTTCTCATGCTCTTCCACCCTGCTCTGTTCTTAGTTGCTCTCCTTATATCAAAGAAGACATTTGGCATTTGTTTTTTAGGGATTGGCTAGCTTCACTTAGCATAATCTGCTATAATGCCATCCATTTCCCTGCAAATTCCATGATTTTGTCATTTTTTAGTGCTGCGTAATACTCCATTGTGTATAAATGCCACATTTTTTAATCCATTCATCTAATGAAGGGCATCTAGGTTGGTTCCACAGTCTAGCTATTGTGAATTGTGCTGCTATGAACATCGATGTAGCAGTATCCCTATAGTACGCTCTTTTAAGGTCTTTAGGGAATAGTCCGAGAAGGGGAATAGGTGGGTCAAATGGTGGTTCCATTCCCAGCTTTCCAAGGAATCTCCAAACTGCTTTCCAAATTGGCCGCACCAATTTGCAGTCCCACCAGCAATGTACAAGTGTACCCCTTTCTCCACATCCTCGCCAGCACTTGTTGTTTTTTGACTTCATAGTGGCTGCCAATCTTACTGGAGTGAGATGGTATCTTAGGGTGGTTTTGATTTGCATTTCCCTGACTGCTAGAGATGGTGAGCATTTTTTCATGTACTTGTTGATTGATTGTATGTCCTCCTCTGAGAAGTGTCTGTTTAGGTCCTTGGCCCATTTGTTGATTGGGTTATTTGTTATCTTATTGTTTAATTTTTTGAGTTCTTTGTATACTCTGGATATTAGGGCTCTATCTGAAGTGTGAGGAGTAAAAATTTGTTCCCAGGATATAGGCTCCCTATTTACCACTCTTATTGTTTCTCTTGCTGAGAAAAACCTTTTTAGTTTAAGTAAGTCCCATTTGTTGATTCTTGTTTTTAACTCTGTGCTATGGGTGTCCTATTAAGGAATTTGGAGCCCGACCCCACAATATGTAGATTGGAGCCAACTTTTTCTTTCTATCAGATGCAGATATTTTGATATCAAGCTCTTTGATCCATTTCGAGTTAACTTTTCTGCATGGCGAGAGAAAGGGATTCAGATTTATTTTGTTGCGTATGGATTTCCAGTTCTCCCAGCACCATTTGTTAAAGATGGTATCCTTTCTCCATTGCATGCTTTTGGCACCTTTGTCTAATATAAGGTAGTTGTAATTTTGTGGATTGGTCTCTGTGTCCTCTCTTCTGTACCATTGGCCTTGTTTTGGTACCAGTACCATGCTGTGTTTGTTACTATTGTTCTGTAGTATAGTTTAAAATCTGGTATCACTATACTGCCAGTTTCACTCTTCCTGTTTAGAACTGCTTTTGCTATTCTGGGTCTTTTATTTTTCCAGATGAATTTCATGATTGCTTTTTCTATTTCTGTTAGGAATGCCGTTGGGATTTTTATTGGCATTGCATTAAACCTATAGAGTACTTTTGATAATATCGCCATTTTAATGATGTATGTTCTGCCTATCCATGAACAAGGTATATCTTTCCGCCTTCTAAGGTCTTCTTCTATTTCTCTCTTTAGGGTTCTGTAGTTTTCGTTGTATAGTTCTTTCACCTCTTTTGTTAGGTTGATTCCCAAGTATTTTATTTTATTTTTTTTTTTGAGGATATTGTGAATGGGGTGGTTTTTCTCATTACCATTTGAGAGGATTTGTCACTGATATACAGGAATGCCTTTGATTTATGCGTGTTGATTTTATATCCTGCCACTTTGCTGAATTCATTTACTAGCTCTAGAAGTTTCTTGGTAGAACCTTTTGGGTCTTCTAGGTATAGGATCATGTCATCTGCAAATAGTGATAATTTAAGGTCTTCTTTTCCTATCTTTATGCCTTTAATTTCTTTCGTCTAGTTGCTCTGGCCCGTGTTTCGAGAACTATGTTGAACAGAAGTGGTGAGAGAGGGCATCCCTGTCTTGTTCCAGATTTTAGAGGGAATGCCTTCAATTTTTCTCCGTTCAGAATGATGCTAGCCTGAGGCTTAGCATAGATAGCTTTTACAATATTGAGGTATGTTCCTGTTATCCTTAGTTTTTTCTAATGTTTTGAACATAAAGGGATGCTGTACTTTGTCGAATGCTTTTTCTGCATCTACCGAGATGATCTTATGGTTCTTATCTTTAAGTCTATTGATTTCCGTATATTGAACCAGCCTTGCATCCCAGGGATGAATCCTACTTGATCATGATGTACGATCTTTTTGATATGTTTCTGTATCCGATTTGCCAGAATTTTATTGAGGATTTTTGCATCTAGGTTCATTAGAGATATTGGTCTGTAGTTTTCTTACTTTGAAGTGTCTTTGTCTGGTTTCGGAATCAGGGTGATGTTGGCCTCGTAGAATGAATTTGGAAGTTCTCCCTCTTTTTCTATTTCCTGAAGTAGCTTCAAAAGTATTGGTATTATGTCTTCTTTAAAGGTTTTGTAAAACTCTGCTGTATGCCCTTCCGGTCCTGGGCTTTTCTTAGTTGGTAGTCTTTTGATGGCTTCTTCTATTTCCTCAATTGATATTGTTCTATTTAGGTTGTGTATATCTTCCTGACTCAATCTCAGCAGATCATATGACTTAAAAAATTTATCGGTGACTTCACTATCTTCTATTTTATTGGAGTATAAGGATTCAAAAGAATTTCTAATTATCTTCTGTATTTCTGTAGTGTCTGTTGTGATATTGCCTTTTTCATCCCGTATGCTAGTAATTTGAGTTCTCTCTCTTCTTCTCTTCGTTAGCATGGCTAAGGGTCTGTCGATCTTATTTATTTTTTCAAAGAACCAGGTTTTAGTTTTGTCAATTTTTTCAATTGTTTCTTTTGTTTCAATTTCATTGATTTCCACTGTGATTTTAATTATTTCTTGCCTTCTACTACGTTTGCGGTTGTTTTGCTCTTCTTTTTCTAGGATTTTGAGATTAAGTGTGAGATCATTTATTTGTTGGGTTTTTTCTTTTTTTAAGGAATGAACTCCATGCAATGAATTTTCCTCTTAGAACTGCTTTCATTGTGTCCCATAGATTCCGATATGTTGTGTTTGTGTTTTCATTTATCTCTAAGAATTTTTTAATTTCCTCCTTGATGTCTTCTGTAACCCATTGATCATTCAGTAACATATTGTTCATTCTCCAAGTGATATAGGATTTTCTTTCCTTCTTTTATTGTTGATTTCCAGTTTCATTCCATTATGATCAGGTAGAATGCATGGTATTATCTCTACTCCAATTTCTAAGAGTTGCCCTGTGACATAATATATGGTCTATTTTTGAGACGGATCCATGTGCTGCTGAGAGAAAAGTGTAACTGCTTGATGTTGGGTGGTATATTCTATATATGTCAATTAAGTCTAGGTTATTAATTGTATTATTGAGTTCTATAGTTTCTTTATTCAACTTTTGTTTGGAAGATCTGTCCAGAGGTGAGAGAGGTGTGTTGAAGTCTCCCATAATTATTGTATTGTGGTTTATTTGACTATTGAACTTGAGAAGAGTTTGTTTGATGAACATAGCTGCACCATTGTTTGGGACATATATATTTATGAGTGTTATGTCTTGCTGGTGTATGGTTCCCTTGAGCAGTATGTAGTGTCCTTCTTAATCCCTTTTGATTAATTTTGGCTTGAAGTCTATTTTATTTGATATGGTATGGACACTCCTGCTTGCTTCCGAGGTCCATATGAGTGATATGATTTTTCCCAACCTTTCACCTTCAGTCTATGTCTGTCTTTTCCTATCAAATGCGTCTCCTGTAGGCAGCATATTGTTGGATCTTTTTTTTTTTTTTTTTTTTTTGATCCATTCTACTAGCCTGTGTCTCTTGATTGGTGAGTTTAAGCCATTAAACATTTAGGGTTACTATTGAGATATGGTTTGTACTTCCAGCCATATTTGTTTATTTATGTTATGTAACATGATTTGTTTTTCCTCTTTGATTATTTTTTTCCTTTACTGTACTACCTCCCGCTGTTGGTTTTCATTGTTATTTTTTATTTCCTCTTTCTGAAATGTTTTGCCAAGGATGTTTTGAAGAGCTGTTTTTTTTAGCTGCAAATTCTTTTAACTTTTGTTTCTCATGGAAGGTTTTAATTTATCTTCCATCCTGAAGCTTAATTTCGCTGGATACATGATTCTTGGTTGGAGCCCATGTTCTTTTAGCGTTTGAAATATGTTGTTCTAGGATCTTTTAGCTTTCAGAGTCTGTGTTGAAAGATCAGCTGTTATCCTGATTGGTTTACCCCTAAATGTAATCTGCTTCCTTTCTCTTGTAGCTTTTAAAATTCTCTCCTTATTCTGTATGTTGGGCATCTTCATTATAATGTGTCTAGGTGTGGATCTCTTATGATTTTGCACATTCGGCATCCTGTAGGCTTCTAGGATTTGGAATTCTGTTTCATTCTTCAAGTCTGGGAAGTTTTCTCGTATTATTTCATTGAACAGATTGCTCATTCCTTTGGTTGGACCTCTATACCTTCCTGTATCCCAATGACTCTTAAGTTTGGTCTCTTTATATTATCCCATATTTCTTGGATGTTCTGCTCATGGTCTCTTAGCAGTCTCGCTGAGCTGTCTATGTTCTTTTCAAGTTGAAATACTTTGTCTTCATTGTCTGATGTTCTATCTTCTAAGTATTCTACTCTGCTGGCAATACTCTCATTTGAGTTTTTAATTTTGTTTATTGCTTCCTGCATTTCCAGGATTTCTGTTTGTTTTTTTTTTATAACCTCTATCTCCCTGTATAGTTGATCTTTTCCTTCTTGGATCTGTTTATGTAATTCATTGCCAAAGTGATCTTTCATTGTCTTGATTTTGCTGTCTAATGTCTTCCTTGAGATTCCAGATCATCTGAAGCATGTATATCCTGAATTCTTTATCTGACATTGCATCTGCTTCAGCTATTACCTCTTCTAAAGTTGAGTTGACCTGCATTGCTTGTGGTCCTTTCTTTCCTTGTCTTTTTATACTGCTCACGTTTCTTTCTGCTTTGTGAAACTATTGTGTTATTGATTTTCCCCCTATATATTTATATTGCTCTTGTATAGTTCCAGAGTCTCCCTTTTGTGGAGAAAGGCAATGTTAACAGTTCCCAATGTCAATAGTATATCATCTAAGCACACGTATTCCTTATTACTACATTTATAGCTAGATTCTATGTCTTCAAATGTTGGTTTCGATTATCATTTACAAATATAGTCATTAGTTTCATGAAAGGCACACCGTCTCTGGTAGCATGAAGAAAACTGAATTTCAGGTGTAGGATGTTATGTTTAGGGGGAAAGGAGTGAGCGTATGGGGTTAATCTAACGTAGTAACTTTGGATAGCTCTAACCAATAGATGGGTAATTTATGGAAGAATGTATAGATTCAAACTCCTATCTGTATTTATAAGATTACCCTACTTATGAATAGTAAAATTTAGGGGGTTGCAAGTGGGATAGAGGGAGTAAGAAGGAGAAAAACAAATATCAAGGAAAGAAAGAGAAAAGAGCGGGAAAAAAGAAAAAAGAGAAGAAAGAAAGAAATAAAAGGGGGGGAGGGAGGTGGGGCATATGCAATTCCTCTATATTATATTATTCTGGTGATTCAGATGTTAAAGACCTTTTCCATGCACACTTCTTGGTTTCACATATGCTGAGGTTGTGAGGACCAGAGGGGGAAGGGTAGAGGAGACTGGATGCATGGATCAAAAGAGAGAGAGAAGAGACAAAAAGAAAAAAGAAAGAAAAAAAGTCTCTCAGAACTCTGTTTTCTTTTCTTCCAGTAGGTGGCGTTGTCTATTCCTAGCTTGAGTCTCTGCGTTCAGGGTGGTATTGGCAGTCAGTGTGAGAGGACTTGAGCTTCCACCTGTGGCCTCTCTATTCTTATTCTCTGAGATGTAAACCAGGTGCCTGATCCCCTGCAGAACCGAGCTGGTAGCCTCGCCTACCTGTTAATAGGTTTTAAGGGTTGGTTGGATTTTCCAAGATGAGTTCCATCAGTTTTTCTCATAAGGTGTTTGATAAGGTGGGGGGTGGGCTGTTGGGGAGACCTTATGTTTGTCCAGATCTCGGTCAGGTGACCACACAGGTGGCAGCTGGGCTTCTCCTCCAGTTGGGGTGGTCTGCTTACCACACTGACGGGCGGCTGGGCCCCTTCTCCTGGTTGTGTGGTCTGCCTACCGTGTAGGTGGGTGGCTGGGCCCCTCCTCCAGTTGCGGTGGTCTGCCTACTGCTCAGGCGGGCGGCTGGGCCCCTACTCCAGTTGGTGTGGTCAGTCTACGCGCAGGTGGGTGGCTGTGCCCCCTCTCCGGGCCGTGTGGTCTGCCTACTGTGCAGGTGGGAGCCTGGGCTCCTCCTCCAGTTGGGGTGGTCTGTCTACCATGCAGGCGGGCTGCTGGGCCCCTTCTCCGGGTCGCATAGTCTGCCTACCATGCAGGCGGCAGCTAGGCCCCTCTTCCAGTTGGGGTGGTCTGTCTAGCGCGCAGGTGGGCAGCTGGGCCCCTTCTCCAGTTGGGGTGGTCTGTCTACCGCACAGGCGGGTGGCAGTGTCCCCTCTCTGGGCCGCGTGGTCTGCCTACCGTGCAGGCGGGAGGCTGGGCTCCTCCTCCAGTGTTTTCAGTTTTTAATGCTACAATACCTAAAGTTGCTGCTAACATTCTTATGAATAGAGCTTTGCCAGCTTTTTTTTTTTTTTAGTGGACTTAGTAAAGGTTTTTATACAGGTTTAATTCAGAGCAGGAGATATATTTATTTAAATGTTACCATGTTTCAAATTGCAAGATTCATCCCTGCTGTGCTTTTCTCTATAATACTTGCTTATCTTCTAGGTGACTTACTTGTCTTGATTGCCCTTTTATCCCTTGTTGAATATATAAGCTCTCAACAGAAGAGGGATTTTGGTTTTGTTTCACCAGCACCTTGAATAGTGCCTGGCAAATAAATACTTGCTGAATAAATTAATAGTGGATTTACTGAGACCTGTAGGATAAGATGGGTTTGGATGAATGTCAGTAGTAACAGACATTTATGGAAGCCAGTGAGAAAATAATTGCAGTGACAGGTCTTTAGAGGAACTGAGGAGCAACAACAGTCCATAGGGACAACGAAATGAGAGATTGAAAAGTTAGTACCTGGAGGTAACGTGACAACCAAAGCACCTTCCTCTGGAAGGACAGGATGGGAGAGGTAGAATGTAAATAACTTGTGGTCAGAGACAGGGACTTCCCAAGGTTTAAAGAATAGAAATGGAACAATTTAAGAATTAACTCAATTCTCAAGCTGAGTTGTTTTTCAGAGAAATTGTCTCTTTCTCATTTGGTGTAACTGATTTTTTTTTTTTGAGCCACTCCATTGAACTTTTAAGGGTCTAACTTATCCACCACACTTTTAAAATTTCATTTGTTCTCAAGTTGAGTTATTAATGACAGATATGATTTATGAGGTAAAAAAGTTTCTGGAGAGATAATTGAATTACTTGTGTCTCTGTCTTGATTTTTTTAGTTACTTTCATTTCAAAACATGACATTGATATCAAATATAACCTTTCTCTTCCCCCATAATCTCTTAAGGTACTTTACCAACGTACTGTTTGCTTAGGTGAAATATAATATGAGGAACCCAAAAACACCGGTGTTAAAAGAAAAAATAAAGAACATTTCAGATAAGGAGGGAAGGATTAATAGCATAATCTTATTGTTGTACCTAATATTTGAGCTACTAGGTGTCTACTCAGAATGATGTTTGAGAACTGTTTTCAGTATTTTTAAAGCTTTAAGAAGAAACAGGATTTTCTGATAAATACAGAAAACAAGATGAACAAGGAAGGAAGGCATACTAGGAACTATTTTTAAGTGAATGAAAGCAGGAGGAGTAATAGGCAACATCATTTTTTTATTTCTCCATGCCAAATAGTAAAGATATAGTTCTTTGTATTCTAATTCTTGAAAATCCCTTCGTGTGCATTATGTAATGAAGGCCCAAAGAAATTAAGAGACTTGTATAACATCATGTAGCTAGGAAATAACAGCCCTGAAGTTTGAATTCAGAAATCTCCAACTCTGTCATTACACCTTATATCAAACTAACAAGAATGGACAGTGACACCAAGGATCAGAACTTTAGAAATTTTTATACTTCTGTTGAGCACTGAAAAGGCTGCTTAACACTTGAAATGTGTGCCAAAATACTGTAATTGGGAATATGAGGTTGTATGGTGTACCGTTGTCTGCTTTCATTGCTGGTTTATCTTGTGCCCTGAAATTCCTTCATCTGCTGTGAAAAACACAATAGACATTTTGGTTTGTGTTTCATGCAAGCATTATGAGTGTGTCTTATCGAAGCAAGGGTAGAATTAGAGGTACTGTGGCCCTTACAAAACAAATTCACTTACCTTGATCCAAACAACTGACTTTTAATAGTGGAACTATATAGAGACTTCATGCTTTGAGGGCTGTGCCAGAAATGCTTTGTTATATGCCTGTACCCTTGTCAATTTTATTTGTATATATGTTTGTAATGAAATGAATTCAGCACAGTTTTTTGTTTATTGTTTATTTTTAGTGGTCCTGTGAATTGAACCCAGGGCCTTATACATACTAGGCAAGCAATCTACCAATGAGCTACACCCCAGCCCTGTTTCTTCTTTAAATTAAAAATAAATTAATGATTCAAAACAGAATCTTATAATTATATTAATAAGGATAGTATAAGGCATTTTATAGTTTTCTCTGTGGAATTGACTTCAAGAAGTTTGAGGGTGTTTCCTCCACTTATTACAAACGTTAAATTACCATTAAAGGGGTTGTAGCAACTGGGTATTTCTTCCCACATAATCTGTAATTAGTGTAAGGTATAATCTATTAAAGAGCAATTTTTAATTAATCTTGCTACTATTGGAAACCAGGCTAAAGCCATCTTTCTTAACACATTCTTATTATTTGGTTGTTAGCATAATATTAACTATTTTAAGATCCTAAACTTCTCTTTATCTTAATCAAAAGAATGTCTTTAGGGAGGAATCCTGTGGTTTCCATTTGCCCAATTTGTAACCTCTTATGAGGAGGATAGAGAAATTAGTTGTATTCCTGTATTATTGGTGAGCTATATAAACCAAAATTTTGCTATAGAGCCTTAATAGCAGTCAGGTTAGAAATATGATGTGATATTTGCTGGGTTAAACCTACACCTGGGAGATTGTGTTTATATATTAACCAGAGTTTACTTGCTTGCAGGGAGAATGCTAGAGAGCCAGATTCCTGGAGCAGTTTATCCTATGAAATCCCTTGTGGAGATTGTTCTGTGAGGCATCATCGAGAATTGGACATCTATACATTGACCTCTGAGTCTGAATCACATCATGAACCTCTGTTTCCTGGAGACACTTGCTCTGGACATATTTTTAAACTTATGAACATCCAACAGCAACTGATGGTAAGGAAGAAGGTTTTCATTTGCAGGTTTATGTATGCTCCTGTGTGTGTCCCTGCCTATCCCAGTGAAGCTTACTGTTAAAACATAAAATGCCTCCACCAAGGCCATGAAACCTGTAAAGCAGCATTCGTGGTATTAGATGATATCACTTAAGATACAGAATTAGCATTAGGGTTGTAGCAGTAGGGGGCTGAGTGTTTTAAATTGACTTTTGCCAGATTTATAAACACACATTGTAGATGTAGAAGTAAGCAACAACTAGAACTAAATTTTCCTGGCATAAAAGGAAATTTGTCTGTGTTTGGTTTAATTTTATAGAACGGAATGAGCGAAAACAGTTTCTGAGATTGTTGCTAAAGAACAAGAACCCAGTTTGCTCATCAATGAAGCCTTTTCCCAGCTGTTTTAGTGAGTGATTATAGTGTTGCTATATTTAAATTGATAGTTACATGGTTAAAAAGATCACCAAAAAAAATTTAAAATTTTATAATCCATTCAGTCCTTCAAGATAAAGTTGTTACCAGACATAAAAACATTACAGACTCCCTGGTAGCATTTATTATGAGTAGTATAGACGTCATATGGGTACATTTCTCTTGACCACAACATCTGAAAGGCTAAGTTTAATTTTCCATGTTGTTTATTTCAGAGCTGATTGGATTTGGATACAGTTTGTTAATAATTTCATTTAAGGTCATTTAGGTTCAGTTCAATGGCAGAGGCTTCTTTGAGAGCAGACATCATTTCTGAGACCAGCAGGCCAAAAGATTCCATAGTAGGGTTGTATAATGTGCCTGCCTCTGTCTTTTTGAATTGTTTGTTGCAAAGCAGTAATTTTATTTTCCTTTGAAGAGACTACTAGAAAATCAGTCCCCCCCCCCTTAGAACTCTTCTTACTAGGTGAATGATTGTCCACTTGAAAATAGCAATTAATAGATGTCAAAGCTACCAGAAAGGTATGGTTGGCAGAAAATATGAGCAGTTAAAACTGTGGAGAATGCATGTATTAGGAGCTTCCAAAATTCTTCAGGTAACATTACTTATTTCTGCAGATCTCTGTTTTGTAATGTTCATTAAATGTTGTGACCTGCTTTCATAGTTTTTAGGAAACTGTTGCTTTCAGTATGAATGGTATCAAGTTAATTTTGAATACTCTTTAAGTGTAGCCTGCAAGCTTTTAGTGAAAAATCCTTTTGTTTTTCCTTTTGTGGTGTTCTCTAATAGAGATACTTTAATGAGGATGACACATTTTACTCTTTTATATGTAAATTTTTACAGTAGACTCAGGAATTAGGAAGAGTCTCATGATATAGTGTGCAGCATATTTACTGAATGACTAGATGATTGAGAGGACAGATAGGTATGCATGAGATCATTGTAGTTGTTTGAATAATAACAAATAATAACAAATCACATATTTTAAAATAATTTTAATGTATCATGCAAATAGTATTCCTATAACAATTGCTGAAGTCAGGATATAAATTTACTAAAGACTCCTGTGTAATTTTTTTCCCCTCCATTTTTTCCTAAGACAGGTCTATATACACATGGGAGTTTTACATAATAATAACAGATTAAGTATATAATTTTTTCCCCACATTGTATTATAAATATTATTTTCTGCTTATACTATGGTCTTCATAGTTAACATTTATATAATTGCATAGTATTCCTTCCATCAGGTTGATGAACCATGATTATCTTAACCATTCCCCTGTGGGTTCTATTGCTTACAGAGTAAAAAAAATACTTTAAAGTTGCAAAAAATATTTTTGAGATTACTTGTAATATCTCAAGTCCTAGTACCCTCTGAGAGTAGTTAAGTTAGACATTAGTGCTATATGTTCTCATGTAAGTCAGTATTGACATCAAAATGTCAAAGAATACCTACCATGCCACTTTTTTGTTTTCTCCTGGAATTTGAACCCAGGGCCCCATGCATGCTAGGCAGTCGTTCTTCCCCTGAGCTATATCCTCAGTCATGTCACTGCTCTTGAAATTATGAACCAATATGTAAAAAAGTTAAACTAGATTGGTTGGGCTTCTTTGGGAGATTAAAGGATTCTTTGTAACTCATCAGTGAGTGTTTAGGATACATAGGCATCTGATTGCATCTTGTGTTGTGGATAAAAACAGTTTATGAAACTGGTTAGGATTTATTTATACTTGAATATATGAGACAGGATTAAAGTAGACACTTCCCCTTTAATGAATATATTAAAAAGCATCCTTTGAAGGTGCTCACAGTGCTTTTTAAAACTCTTTTATTCTAATTAGTTATATATAACAGTAGAATGCATTTTGACACACTGTACACAAATGGAACACAAATTCTCATTCCTCTGGCTATACATGTACTAATGCAGAGTCAGGCCAGTAGTATAGTCATGCGTGTATATAGGGTAATAATGTCTGTCTCTTTCCACCATCTGTCCCACCCTCATACCCCTCCCTTTTCCTCCCTCACTCCCCTCTGCCCAATCCAAAGTTCCTTCATTCTTTTCTTAAACACCCCCCACCCCCCACCCCACCCCCGCCACCAATTGTGGATCAGTATCTGCTTATGAGAGAAAACATTTGCCCTTTGCTTTTTTTGGGTTTGGCTTATTTCACTTAGCATGATATTCTCCAGCTCCATCCATTTACCTGCAAATGCCATAATTTCATTCTTCTTTAAGGCTGTGTAATATTCCATATCACATATTCTTTATCCATTCATCTGATGAAGGTCATCTATGTTGGTTCCATAGCTTAGCTATTATGAATTGAGCTGCTACATTGATGTGGCTGTGTCACTGAAGTATGCTAATTTAAAGTTCTTTGGTTATATGCCAATGAATGGGATAACTGGGTCAAATGGTGGTTTCATTCCAAGTTTTTCTGAGGCATCTCCATACTGCTTTCTATAGTGGTGCACCAATTTGCAGTCCCACCAGCAATATATGAGTGTACCTTTCCCCCTATATCCTCACTAACACTTACTGTTGATTGTATTCTTAATAATTTCCATTCTGACTGGAGTGAGATGAAATCTTAGAGTAGTTTTGATTTGCATTTCTCTAATTGCTAGAGATGGTGAATATTTTTCCATGTTTGTTGGTAGGTTGTATTTCTTCTTGGCTCACAGTGCTTTTTAAAAATAAGATTTTTGAGCCTTAGTTTTAATCTACTTTCTAGCATAATTTTCTATATAGAAAAGAATCAGTGAGTATTTCCTAAGTCATTTTTAACACCCCAGTTGAGAGGAAAATAATAGAAATGAGAGATAATTAGGGCTGGGGTTGTGGCTCAGCGGTAGAGCTCTTGCCTAGCACGTGGGAGGCCCTGGGTTCGATCCTCAGCACAACATAAAAAAAAAAAAAAGATATTAAAAAAAGAGAGAGATAATTAATTTGTATTTGCTTAGATCACCGTATCATGTGACCTTGGAAGGGCCAAGAGGGCAGGGAGTTATGTTCAGTAGAGTTGGGCTTATAAGTATCAGTGACATCTTCTCTCGAACAGCTTTTTAAAAAAGTTATCTTTGATTTCCTCCTAGAAAACAAACCTCAAGCAGATGGACAATCTTACGCCCTTAATGATGACAGCACAGGATCTTTCCAGTGTGCCCAGTGCCCCAGAGACAGATGGCCAGTTCCTTCTCTGTCTACCTGAGTCCTCCAATAGCCAGCAGCTTTCTCCTCCTCCTAAAGAGACTATGAGCACTGTGTGCTGCCACGGGAGCCCTTTTGGACCGATTGAGAATTCCTGTGATTTTTCAAGTGTAGTTGAGGAAGAGAAGACAGAGGGATCTTACAGTAAAAAAAATAAAGGCGTGGCGAGAAAAGGGGAAGAGGTGAAGCCAGCACCTATTATGGACTCTGGAACTATGACCAATCAAGGCAGCTGCATTCAGAGCATGCCTGACTGTAGAGTAAAGGGCACAGCTGGCCTGCGAACCTGTGGAAACCAAAATGAAGAAACTGGAACAAAGTCTTGTAGAATGGGCACAGATGAGGAGTCTTTGAGCATTGGAGGCAGTGTGCTGCAGGGAGATGTGGTCACAGAGTTAGGCACAGCCCAGCATTTCTCAGGGGGTGAACTAGCAGACAGTTCAACAGCAGAAAGCAGTGCCTCACAAGGTGCAGGGGAAGTGGAACATAGCCTCATGAACATAGCTGCTGCCACCCAGAATAATATGCCTCAAGCAGTAGAAAGTACACAGGAAAGATTTGAGAAGTCGAATATCAGCACAACTGGAGCCGCTGATGTACCAGTCATAAGTGAGCCTGTGGATAAAATCAGTGTTCCAAACTGTGTCTTTGCCACAAGTGCCCCGAGTAGTGACAGACCTGCTGAGTCTTCATTGGGATTTAGTCTTGGAGAAACCCCCATTGAAAAAACAGCAGAAACTGAAACTTCTGGAAGTTGTGAGGAAAGTGCTGATGCTCTAGATCAGAATTCTCTGATAATCCCAACTGCTACAAATAACAAGATTTTAGATGAATTAGAGCCTAGCACTTCCTTAGCAGACAGATGTGAAGCAGTGTTACCTTTGGATTTAATCTTTTCTGAGATAGAAAAAGATGTAATGCCAAACCAGGGATCAGAAATGAATTCATCTCATACTCAAAGCCAAAACAGAAAATTACTGGCTTATTGTGCCACTGGAGATAATAAACTCTGCTCTGACTCGGGATGTCAACAGAACACAGTGACTTCTAGTGGTGAATTGATTGCAAAACATTGCAGTGACTTGGTTAGCCAACCTGAAAACACCATGAAAGGGCAACCAAATACACAAGACCCATCTACTGCCATCTGCCTTGAAGACCAACAAGTGAATACAATCACTTCAGAATGTGTAGATTTGTATCCTCTCAAAGTTTTGAATAAAAAAGGTCAGGGAAAAGATTCAAAACTAGATACGCTTTTAACAAATGTTCTTGAGGTAGTTTCACCTCTGTATCCAATTGTGCCTAAAACTGAGAAAGAACTGGTTCCAGACCAGGCGGTGCCATCTGACAGCACTTTCTCTCTGGCAGCCAGTCCAGGCAGTGAATCAGTAACCAAAGATGACGCACTTTCTCTTGTCCCCTCCCAGAAAGAAAAGGGAACAGCAACTCCTGAACTACACAGGGCTTCAGCTTGTAGAGATGGCCTGGCTGGAGGAGATTTGAATGATCCTGATGAACAGTTGCCAGGAGACAGGGCAGTAGGCCTGTCCTTGCCCTCGGTTGCTGTGGAGCTTCAGCTAAGCATGGGGAATACCAGCCCTGGAAGACATGATGGGGAGCTTGAAGGTCCTGGCCCCTCATCAGCTCCTGAAGTTCTGACTAACTCTTCTATACTGAGTGTGGGTAAGGCCACTTTGACTTCTGATTCAGTTTTCTTTCAAGAAGGCAAAAATCTGGTGGTTCCAGAAAGCTCTATAGTGCAGAGACAAGATGACAAGGACAAAGCAGTGCCTTGTTCCTCCATTAAGGGAGACATGCTTTCTTCAGGAACATTTCAGGAAGAGCAGAGAACACTACCTCCCGGACAAGAGACTCCAGAATTCTGTGAAAAACCTACGTTGGTGGCCTGTGCTGAAGACAAAGCACTTCAGCCCAGCAGTTCACTGGGCACACCCTCTGCTTGTCTTAAGACAGAAACTAAACATAACAAGGAAGTGGCCCCACAAGTCTCCCTGCTGACTGAAGGTGGGGCTGCACAGAGCCTGGTGCCACCAGGAGCAAATCTGGCTACAGACTCAGGGCAGGAAGCCTTGAATGCAGAACAGAACAGCTCACCTCTGTTATCTGGTTTGCTACCAGATGAACCTGAGGCTCTTGACTGCAATCCACCTTTTACTCTGGATGTGGGAGTTGATAATACTGAATCTGAGGGAAAAACCAGTGTTCATGAGTTGAGTGGAAATGTGATGGTGGATGTTGCAATGGTTAATGCTCTCCGAGATACTGCTGGGCCCAGAAGAAAGGATAGATCACCCAACATCCAAAACATCCCAGTTTCAGAAGTTTTATTGAGCCAGATGAATGTGATCCAGAGTTTGCCAGGAGATTTACCAAACAAAGGTATGACTGGACTACAGGGAGCTGCAAACCCGGGGATGGTACCTCCTGATTGGAAGACAGGGAAGCAGGAGAGAGCAGACCACGGCTATTCTATGGGTGACTCCAAAGAGTCACAAATGGATGATGGAGCACTGCAGCTTATTGCTAAGGAGCTCCCCACACAGACAGGGCTCTCAACTCTCGATGACAAGGCTCCCACTGGCATGAGAGAAGTCACACAAATCTTGGCTCCAGGCAGGGAAAGGAGTGATGGAATGGTCTCTGTTGAAGCTGCACATGTGCCTGAGGGAGCAGACTTGCTAGAGGCGACTGCCTGCCGTATAGTGGAAGCTGTCATTGAAGGAGTCAAAGCCTCAGGAGTGCTGATTCCTGAGGGGAAAATCAGTCAGTTATCACCATCTGGTCCTGATCTGGGCCCTAGGACAGAACAGCTGACTGGGAACCCTGCAGGATGTTTTGCTGGAAGGGAGGAGCCAGAGATTGGTCAGCCCAAGCTGGCAACAGGTAAGCAAAGCAAAATACAAAATTAATATTTCAAGAAGCAGATTTCCTTTAGAGTCTCTGGGACATGCTGTAAAATACAGGTGTCTTTGTTGTTTGAAGGTCTTTCTTGCTCATTGAGTAGATTGCCAAGTGAATAGACACCACCATCAAGAGACGCACGTCGTCTTGGGGTTGGACAGATTTTGCTTCCTGTATTATAGACTCACAGCTTGATTGCTTAAGCCTGTAAATGCTCTGTCACACTGGAGCAGTTGCAACTTTCCAAACTGGAAGATGGTGCCTAGATCACAAGTACTGTAAAAGATGAAGGAATTTAGCAGATGTTTTTATTCACACGGCCTAGTTCTTTTCTTTGGAACCATAGAAAACAGTGCTGTAAAGGATGTGTTCTATTTACAAGCCTGAAACTCTTCCTCTTTATCATTCTGTCTGTATTCTGAGAAAATTTAGAGTCAGAGTAGTTTTATGAACAGTTATAAATAAGTATCATTTTAAACCCAGCACCCAAAATGGTGGTATGAGGTCAGTGGTTTGACTGAGGAGACTCCCTCCTTTTCCTGCCTGAGGGGAAAAACTCCAGTTCCATTGCTTATTACTTCTGAGCAGAGTCTGAGAATTCAGGACCCTGCACAGCGCAGAGGATAGGATGCAGGATTTCCGCCCAAGCCCAGTCTGCTGAGCTGCTGTCACCAGGCAGACCTTGTGTCTGCTTATCTTGGTGAAGCAGCTGCACTGAGCAGATTGCTCATACAGCAGCCCGTTCCATCTATGGGTAACCACGTCCAGAGACAGCAAAGAGAAACCACTGTTGCTCAGTGGAAATAAACTATCTGAATAAAACTTCTTATTGGGGGTTGAGACTGAAGCTGAAACTGGAGTCTGTCTTGGACTTGACTTCTGAAGTTTTTAAAGGTCAGTTGGATGCACATTCTTATACTACCATCTGCTACCGTTGATAGACAGAAGACCTATCTCCATGCCTGCCCCTGTGCTTTTGTAGGTAAGAGATAGCTTGTTTATCCTTATTATTTGATTGTTTTGATTCTGTTTTTTCCCCTTTTTAAATTTTGACAAGCTTTTATAGTATAGTACGTGTTAGGAGTGTGGGGTGTGGTGTGGTGAGAAATGGAGCAACAAAAACAGTTGCTTAAGAAGAAGTGCAATTTAAACACAGTAGTTAATTTCCCTGGTAAAGAGCTTTTAGCCATTTTGCACCCTCCGCCCTGTCCCAGCTGGGGGATTTAAGTAATCTGAAGTAGAATTTTTGGTGACTAAAGGTTTTTAGATTTATTAATGCTTTAAATTATTAGTGATAGAAATCTGTTGATCGCTGTCTCAGAATTTAAATGAGAAGGTCTCTACTGTTTTAAATAAGGCACAACAACAAGTCTATTTTGGGGCCCCTGGCAAGTTGGCATTTCAGAAGAATGGGAGTGGCTGTAAGTTGATGCCTGGCTATGTTCATTTAATTTGGGTGCTGTGTCCTTGGCCATATGGGTGGAATTATTTCTTCTTCTGACTCCATGGTCAGAATTTAACCCAAGCAACTTTGTACTATGTGGGGTTTGTGTCTGTAGTGCTCTATGAGAAAAGGTGAAAATGGAGAATTTCAAACTTTAATAGTAGATAAGTGTAGTGAATACACTAGGAAGTGTTTTAAGATTGTAAACTCTTTAAGAAGGAAGAAAGCACAAATCAAAATTTAATAAATAAATAAAAGGAAATTAAAAAGGAAAGAAAATAGGAAATTTCAACAGTGTATGTGGTCTTGGGGTTGGTGTATTTTATGTATGTGAATTACTTGTCCTGTTTCCAAAAGGTGTCTTCATAGGTTTACTGTTCTCATGATCTCAAACTATAGGGAAAAGTATCCAGTGATAAAGAAATCGGTACCTTCTTCAGAAATTAGGCTGGGAAAAGTCCCTGGTCACATTACCCTAAGAAAAAGCACCTGAGTCTGATCTCAGAGCCAAAGGGTATTTCTTAGGAAATTTACATTTCACTTGTAAATTTAACTATGTAGTTTTACCAGAGAGGAAACATAGGTTTAGCTGCCGATTTGGAAAGAGCCAGATAGAATAAAGGGGATGTGATCTCTCACCCATCAAAAGCATTGATTGCAGTGCTTAGGAAGTTGGTGGTGTATGACTGAACCATGCCAGTCCCACAGAGCTACCAACACCCCTCACATCTCTGTAATCACTGTTTACCATTGGAACTGGTTGCTATGTGCCAAGATACATATTTTCTGTTTTGGGGTATAGGAAAGTAAGGTTGTGCCAAGAATACCATCCCCAGATGAATAAAATAAAATTAAAAAAATCAACACCTATTCCTCCAATTACTCTCACTTAGAAATATTTTGATAAAGGGGTATTTCTAAAGGCATTGCTCAGTGAGATTTTTTTTTTTAACTATAGTTTATAAAACTTAGATTTTGATACTCTGGGCAAAGAAACTTCTTAATCCATTTTTAAGTTGGTAGTAAGATTATATAATTATAAAGGCAAGGACAGAAAAAAGGAGATTTATAAGTGTTCGTTTATATGAATCTAACCTTCCCAAATCAAAAGAGAACTTTGGACATGTTGCATGTACTTCTAGAATAAAATATTAATTAGTATAATTTATTCTTTGGCAAAAGAAACAAGCTTTGTGTTTTTTGGTATTTGTAGGCAGCATTTTTATTTGTCAGAGTAGTGGTATCGTGAGATCAATGTAGACCACAGCACATTTTTCACGTGAAAATGAGATGACAGTTCTGTTTGCATTTAGAATACTGAGACAAATTTGTTCAATCTTTTTTCCCTTTATACAAGTGTCAGAAGCCCAGATTTACCTCCAGCATCATTTTTATCACTTCCTTCCTGTATTTGTTTGGCCAAGTAACAAAAGCATCACTGTTCAGTCTGTTGGTGTGGCCATCAAGAATACAACTACATAATACTAGAGAACACATGTATAAAGGTTTTTTCTTAATAAAATGAATTGCTAGTCTTTTTTTTTAAATGTTTTGGTTTTGGAGAAAATAAAGAGTTAAAATTAAAAGTAATTTTCTGGAGTAGTTCCGTTTTAGTGATTACAGTGATAGGGTGATCGGGAGTGTGTGTAGTACAGGTTTAGAATAAGTCAGACTTGTTCCAGAGGGTTTGTCTCATTCTCAGTACAAATCCCTCTGGCTATTTTAAAAAAAAATATTTTTGGTATGGTCAGAATGGACTACTTATAGCTGTTAATCTGTTCCCTTACGGTTTATGAATTGACTTTTCCACATGGAAGTCAGCACCATACTCACAGATTTGTCATGGGTGAAATGGACATTCAGTAGACACTGAACCAGCTCTTGCCTTAGCTCCAAACCCATACAAAGGCTAGAGAAAACCACACAACCATGTGATAAGAGTAGCTCACTCAGCATGGGGTCAGAGTGACACCAGCTCCTGACAGCAAAAGAATACTTTTCCATTTAAGGCAAAACAAACAAAACATGAAACCTGGAGCTTGTTGTGTAAATAGTAAGTCCCAAGAATGAATTTTTTCAAATGCACTCACTTTATAACCCTCCTTTTCTCTTCAGAAATGCCAGACAGGAAAGCTGAAGATGAAGTGGATTTTCTAAGTAAGACCAGAGCTAGTTCAGTGTCTGAAGAGGTGGCTGTAGGGAATGGAGCTACCACACCTAGGATGAAACAAGGCCCAAAGACCCAGGCGGTAAGTGGCATTAGTAAGTGTATAAGCACAGTGTATGTTTATTAGTTTGGTCTCCTGTGTCTGATTTATGGCTGTGGTTTTTGTTTGGGGCATAGGGGCACAACAGTATCCCTGCCCCCTTTTTCTCTAATTCTGATATAGAAATGTGGTTGTTGTTGCAGCTAAGCTTTCATAAAAACTGTGTACCACAAAACAAAGTTTGAGATGGGCCCGCCTACGTGAATATCTTGGAGAGTACAGTGAAATACATTTCCTCCATGAACACAAGACTAACTTTTGTCATAACGCTTAAAGTGGTCAGACAATAAGAATTACCACAAAAGGGGAATCTGTAAACCTGTCTTAAACCTGACTCCTCTTTCAGTAGCGGCAAAAGTGAGGTTTTTGTTTTATAGCTGTCTAAAATATGAAGTGTTATCATTTTTTTGCAAAGAAAAAAGTTTAGTTTTTTTTTTCATAACACCTTTATTGAGATACCATAAAAACCCACCCATTCAAATAAAGGGCACATTCAAATAAACTGCACAGTTAAGTAGCTTTTAATATAGACTTATGCAGCTGCCACCACTAATGTTCTAACTTGACAATATTATCCTCACTCCATAAAGAAAGTCCATGCCCGTTAGCAGCCCATCTTTGCTGCTCTTCCCTCCCATCATCTTCTGGCAGTCACTTATCCACTTTCTGTTTCTACAGATATACCCATTCTGGAACTTCATATAAAAGAATTACCCAATATGTGGTCTTTTGTGACTTACTTTGTTCACTTAGTGTGGTATTCTCAAGGTTCATCCGTGTTGCAACATCAATCATTATTTCAGTTCTTTTTAATTGCCAGTCTGTTTTATGAATTACCACATTTTATTGTGTATTTGAATTGTTTCCACTTTCTGGCTATTAGAAATGTCACTGTGAATATTTTATGTACAAATTTATGTGGACATATGTTTTCATGTACCTAATAGTGGAATTGCTAGGTCATATAGTAATTCTATACTTAATATTCATTAGATTTTTAAAAATGTTTTTCTTCAGAATCTTGAGATAATTTTTTTCTGGTTTAAGGCTACTAACTTTTAAAATGAGATCTTAAATTCGTTAGAGGAAAATAGTACTCTTTACTTTTAAGATTCCATGCTGGTCAAAGAAAAACCTATAGAAAGCTGTAAACCAAGTTAATGGGCTAAATTATACTGCCCTTTGGAAAGTTAGTATTCCTCTGCTAGACTTGACAATGCGCTGTTTTTGCTCTTCAGGGAGCTAACTTGAGTTTTGTTTCTTAAAGTTACCCCAGTAAGTAAACAGAACTGTACTATCCAAACTTTCACGTGGTTAACCTGATAAATAAGCCTAATTTTATTGGAGTACAGTGGTAGGAAGGTGCTGACTGTTCTAACTGGCCCCTAATTGTTCCAGATAATATTCATGACTAATGCCTGGGTGGCTACTTGTATAGCAGGCATTTTTCAGATAAATGTTGCTTTTTGCTCCTGGGAAAAAAAGAACACACCCAGCATGGGTACATATGTCTTTTGTTACTGAAACCCCTCAGAATGGGAAGGAACAAACTCACATCCTCAAATTCAAATGCCTCTGTTTCTTAGTTCTCCATCCTGATGTAGTGGTTAGTATCATCTAGCGCCATCTGATGCTTGGCTATCTGCTCACTGCTCTCAGATGAGGGACAGCTCTTTCCTAAGTGTGTATTGTCTACTTTAAAGAAGAAACTTTATGATTTAAAACTGACAACTTTTAAAACAAAGGAACTTTTAAAAAGTTCTTAAGACATTCTTCTTCTTTTAAAGTCCTTTCTCTCCCAGTCCCTTTCCTCTTTTGGTTTTTCCTCTAGTTTAGAAGATGAGAGAGAATTCCTCTGGAAGGTCAGCATGCTACATTACAGATAAAAGATAAACCCTAGGAGAGTCATCTGACTAGTTCAAAGTCAGACCCAGCTGGAAGGAGAATTTGGGGTTTGATTTCTAACCTAGAACTTACATAACAAGGCACATTCCTCCCTAACTCTTTACCCTGGTCTCTGTCATTGGTGGACACATGTTAAGGAGCCTTGGAATCCTCTTATTTGTTTCTTGCTAAGAGATCTTTCCCTTATGTTTTGTGTCTGCTTCCACTTGGTGTAGCTGGAGAAAGCATATGCCAATAGGATTTTCAAGTCTAAATGGTGAAGTTTTTTTTGTTCCATCAGCATTGTTACAATAATGTGAAATCTGCCTCACTCCTTGTCACTGCTTCACTCCCTATCACTCTGCCAAACTTTCCCTATTAGCTATGAATTGAAGGATAAAGTTTGGATACAAACTTTAATTTTACCATTGTCTTATTTTCTCTCTTTTCTGATGAAACTCTTCATATATTTATTATGTAGTTTTCATTGAGTCAGAAAAGAGCAGAGGTCTGTAGTCCTTCTTTGTTAAGAGCAGAAAGTAAGTAGGACATTCAGTCTATATCATCACTAGTCACCTTTGCTTTTACAAAAGGAGCCATCACAGTATGTAAATGAATGAGCCTGACTATGCTTCAGTAAAACCTTATTTGTGGATGCTGCAGTGAGACTCTGTTCTTATAATGTTTAAATGTCATGGAAGAGTTTTCTTCTGAATTTTTTCCAGTCACTTAAAAATGTCAAATCTACTTAGTTTTTTTTTTTTTTTTTTTTAATGGACAGGCAGTGGGCCACTCACTTGCAGTAGTAGCATGTGAGTCCCTGACCCACAAAATACTTGTATATACATGGATGAAAAAAGAAAGCAAGCAGATTTCTTCTATTCCTGTTCTTTTTAAAAAATATTTTTGTGGTGAAACTTCTAGTTACTAAACTGTAAGTTTGGAGCGAGGGTTCCAGTTCTGTCTTTTCTGAACCAGCTTTTTGACATAAAGTCTGTAGAGCTTAATTTCCTTTTCTCTGTTCATCTTCTTAGCCTTACTCTTCTAGAATCTGTTTACATTTGCAAAAGTTAATTGAGCTTATGATTGTAGTTGAGGGTGGAATGGCCTTTATTTAATATTATTTAGTCCAGTATGTCTGGCACATGCCTAGTCTATGTGTTAACCAGTTATTGCTTCATCTACTTATTCTGTCTCAAATGGAAAACAGAACACATACAAGTATCTTATGCTTTGTTATTGTCTTGAAAAACTAGAACAGTGATGAATTTGTTGCAGTTTTCTAGTAAATGTAAATAATCCATTATATTCTTATGAGGGAGGGTCTTCCCATTTTGTAACTTCCTTTTAACATAATTTATTGTAAAAGCAATGTGAATCTCTGTCCAGAGTGGAACTACCAAGGATTTAAAAAAGCAAGCTACTGTTTTCTCTAGTCTAGCTGATATCTATCATACAAATTAATTAATTTCTTACTCCTTCCTTAACCTATTTGACATGTGTTGTAAGCCCTTACTTTAGAAAATAAATGCTTTAAAATCATAGTTTGTAAAGGAATTAGACAATATCAAGATTTATGTTTGCTTATATTCTCAGACAACATACATGAAGGGTTAAGTGCTGCTGATTTCTTGATAATTTCAACTGATATTTCTTTACTGAATTGAAAATTATTCACAATCTAGGAGGCAGAGTCATTAATTTGTACCTAGTAAGGTTCTTTTCCATTGATCGTTTTATCATTTTATGATTATGGTTTAATGTTAAGTATTGCCAGAGTTTTAATAGTAATTACAATTTAGTATTCAACATTATTCCCTTTTACATATTTTAGTAGTTTCAGACTACCTTTTGATGTCTTCTTGTTTTTCTCTCAATGACTGAATATCATTTATCAAGTGCTTAGAACAGACTGGCACACAGAAAGTACAGATGCTGCCTAGTTTTGTAACCTCAGATTCCAGTATCCTATTGACTGATTGAAATTACCAATGAAATATGATGGTTCAGGCTGTTATAGCTTTTTGAACATATGTTATAAAAGCCTAAGGAATAGCATCACATAATAATTTAAGTTGGTACACCTGCATATTATTTTATTTCTGAGATCCTTGAAATTTGAAGATACCTAAAAGATTACCTTTGCTTTATTGAAGAAGAAATGGATTCATGATTAAATGCCTTGCCATTTTCCACAACTAATTGACTTTCAGCTGGACTGTAACCCAACTTCTGTGCTAGTAATATTTCCATTAACTGTATCCTGAGAAGTCATCCTGAGTTTGTACTCTCAGGAAATTCAGTTCACTTGGTTAGGATAGGATTTTGCTTTTTAAACAAGTATCCCTGAATGATGCCTATATATACTGACATTTGAAATTCATTGTGTTATACTTCCATGCCTTCACTAATAGTGAAGAGAATTTCTTTGGCCATTTAGGATCTAAACTGATTCATTTTAAAATAAGTCTTGTGTTTTTATTCACTTTTTGTAGCTACAACTAAATACCACCAAGATGGTATTCATCCTAAGTGCTTGCTTATATGTCAAAATCAATAAGATATTCTCAACCTGGATATTAATTCCTAAAGAAAGACGGGAAGAACACTGAATTGTAGAAATATTTTTTTTTATTTTTTTTATTTATTTTTTATTATTTTATTGTTGGTTGTTCAAAACATTACATAGTTCTTAATATACCATATTTCACAGATTGATTCAAGTGGGTTATGAACTCCCATTTTTACCCCGTATACAGATTGCTGTGTCACATCAGTTACATTTCCATTGATTTACAAATTGCCTTTCTAGTGACTGATGTATTCTGCTGTCTATCCCATTCTCCACTGTCCCCTCACCCCTCCCCTCCCCTCCCCTCCCCTTCTCTCTCTCCATCTTCTCTACTATAAATCGTTTCTTCCACTTATATAATTTTCCTCCTACTCCTCCTTTCCTCTTATATGTAATTGTGTATAACCCTGAGGCTCACCTTCCAATTCCATGCATTTTCCCTTAACTCTCACTTTCCCTCCCACCTATCATCCCTGTTTAATGTTATTCTTCTTCTCCAGCTCTTCGTCTCTACCCTGTCCTTGGTTACTCCCCTTATATCAAAGAAGACATTTGACATTTGTTTTTTAAGGATTGGCTAGCTTCACTTAGCATAATCTGCTCTAATGCCATCCATTTCCCTCCAAATTCTATGATTTTGTCATTTCTTATTGCAGAGTAATACTCCATTGTGTATAAATGCCACATTTTTTAATCCATTCATCTATTGAAGGGCTTCTAGGTTGGTTCCACAATCTTGCTATCGTGAATTGTGCTGCTATGAACATCGATGTAGCAGTATCCCTGTAGCATGCTCTTGTTAGGTCTTTAGGACACCAGAAGATCTCAGAAGAGGTGTCGCTAGAAGAGATCCATGATAATGGTAAATTAGTTCTTTGATTTGAAGTTGGTGGTTTAAAATGCTGAAACAATCTATCTGCAATCTAGGGACATCAAAGCGGAACCAATTAAATTTCTTGGCCATGTATTATTTTAGAATTGTCTTTGTTCCTCAAACTTGTGTCTTTTGAAAACTACACTGAGATTTCATCTCTCTCTAGTCAGAATGGCAATTATCAAGAATACAATTAATAATAAATATTGGCGAGGATGTGGGGGGAAAGGTACACTCATACATTGCTGGTGGCACTGAATGTTGGAAAGCAGTATGGAGATTTCTAAGAAAACTTGGGATGGAATCACCATTTGACCCAGTTGTCCCACTCATGGCATATACCTCAAAGACTTAAAATCAGCATAATATAGTGACATGGACTCATCAATGTTTATAGCAGCTCAATTCACAATAGCTAAGCTTATGGAGCCAACCTAGATGCCCTTCACCAGATGAATAGATAAAGAAAATCTGGTATATATAATATGTAATATTACTCAGCCATCAAGAAGAATGAATTTTTGTAACTCCATATGATGTACAACCACAAGAATGGGAAGTTATGCTCCATGTATCTATTATATGTCAAAATATATTCTACAGCTATGTATAACTGAAAAGAAAAAATACAAAATTAAAAAAAAAAAAAGAAAGACGGGAAGAGGTGTAGAACCATGTGTTGAATGAGAAGCAGGAGATGATATTGAATTCCTGAGTCCATAAATAAAACCTCTGGGACCATTCACCTTGAGAGTATGTTCCACTGTGGCTAGCAAGGAATTTCAGATTACTATTTTCCTGCCCTAGACCTGTAACCCAACATCTCCATGTGGTGCAAGATGTTGCCAAGTTCATTAGAAAGGAAGTTGCTCTCCTGGGGTATTTGTTCTTGAAGGTATCTCTGAAATAATTCCTTTCCAGATTCTCATTGAATAAGTTTGTTAGCCATATGGAACAGTTAATTCTACAAGCCAGTATAGCTTGTCAGGAGACAAATACTCAAGAGCAAATATATTCAGGGACAACTATAAAATTCCGTATGTTGATATTAGCTTACTAGGAATTTACTCTTCATTAACGTACCCTCCCCAATCAGGAAAGCATTTTCAGTCAGAACCATGATTCCGTTTTTTATAATTGTACAGGCAAACATTAAATTAACTGAATTTTCATTCCTAGTTATTTTTACAATATTAATGTTTATATCTTCAGAGTTGTGGTAATCACAGTTTTGGTCTTGGACTATTTCCTGTTATTATCTTCCTCCATTCTCTGTGTCCTTTCATAATTTTTAATGGGAACACTATGTTTTCTTTCTCTTATCTCAAGGGGGCAAGCTTGCATTTCCACCCTTACTTGAGTAGTTTGGTTAAACACTTTTATGTTTTATGTGGCTGTTCATAGCCTTCATGCTGTGGGAAAATAGAGTAGCTGCTAGACTATTTGGTAACTAAAGTGACATTATAATTACATTTGTAGTTTTGTGGTCTGTGTGTCACCTAAGAGGCTTATTGGCGTCTTTCGGATTGCCATGAATTTTCTCTGGATACATTTGGCATTTAGGAGAACCCCCTCACCCCAAATTATTCCTTTTAGGTACAAAACTGGAGCTAGCGTCAGTTACAGGAAAACTCAGCCTTTTCATGTATGGTTTTTGCAGACTCTCTTGCTCTAAGTCTCCTGAAATGGAGAATTTCCAGAAAGTTTTATTAGAGGCTGCTTCTATAGGTTTTCAACACAGCTGCAAAAATAAAAATAAAAAGACATGCTTCAAAGTATCCCAGATTGTAAAGTTGCAAGAGGCAAAACTGTAACTTTAGAGTAAAAGCATCCATCAATAATGTATGTAAGGGCGTAGTTTAATGGTCTGGCTATATATTTTTAAGTGACCTTAAACAAGTTGTTTAATCTCTCTGGTCTCTCTTTTCTCTTTTACGTATATAATGATTAAATAATCTCTAAAGTTCATTCCAGCTCTTAATTTTGGGCCATTGTGTGATTCCAAAATGATTGGAACAAATTCATAAATATGGGGGTATATCTTATGCTGAACCAAAAGGATAATCATAAGGGACTTTTAAAAATCAGACTTTCTTTAATGATCAAATTCTTAACTAATACTTTTTTTTGTATTTTTTTCTTTTTTTATTAGTTTTATTTTTTAAATACATGAAGTGGAATGCATCACAATTCTTATTACACATATAGAAAAATTTTCATATCTGTATATAAAGTATGTTCACACCAATTCATATCTTCATACATGTACTTTGGAGTATGAAGTCCATCACATTCCTCCATCATTGCTAACCCTCTGCCCCCTCTCTTCCCCTCCCACCCCTCTGCCCTGTCTAGAGTTCATCAATTCCTCCCATGCTCCCTCTCCCTACCCAACTATGAGTCAGTCACCTTACATCAGAGAAAACATTCACCATTTGATTTTTTGGGATTGGCTAACTTCACTTAGCATTATCTTCTCCAACTGCATCCATTTACCTGCAAATGCCATGATTTTATTCTCTCTATTCTGGAGTAATATTCCATTGTGTATATATGCCACATTTTTTAGTCCATTCATCTACTGAAAGGCATTTAGGTTGGTTACACAGTTTAGCTATTATGAATTGTGCTGCTATAAACATTGATGTGGCTGTAATATGCTGTCCATGTAGTATGCTGTTTTTAAGTCCTTTGGGTATAGACCAAGGAGAGGGATAGCTGGGTCAAATGGTAGTTCCATTCCAAGTTTTCCAAGGAATCTCCATACTGCTTTCCACATTGGCTGCACCATTTGCAGTCCCACCAGCAATGTATGAGTGTGCCTTTTTCCCCACATCCTCGCCAACACTTATTATTGTTTGTCTTCATAATAGCTGCCATTCTGACTGGAGTGAGATGGTATCTTAGAGTAGTTTTGATTTGCATTTGTCTAATTGCTAGAGATATATGAACATTTTTTCATATATTTGTTGATTGATTGAATATCCTCTTCTGAGTAGTGTCTTTCAGGTCCTTGGCCCATTTATTGATTGGGTTATTTGTTTTTTTGATGTTTAGCTTTTTGAGTTCTTTATATACCCTAGAGATTAGTGCTCTATCTGATGTATGAGGAGTAAAATTTGGTACCAAGATGTAGGCTCTCTATTCACCTCACAGATTGTTTCTTTTGCTGAGAAGAAACTTTTTAGTTTGAGTCCATCCCATTTATTGACTCTTGGTTTTAATTCTTGCACTATAGGATTCTTATTAAGGAAGTTGGGGCCTGATTCCACGTGATGAAGATTATGGCATACTTTTTCTTCTATTAGATGCAGAGTCTCTGGTTTAATTCCTAGGTCCTTGGTCCATTTTGAGTTGAGTTTTGTGCATGGTGACAGATAGGGGTTTAATTTCATTTTGTTACATATGAATTTCCAGTTTTCCCAGTACCATTTGTTGAAGATGTTATCTTTTCTCCAATGCATGTTTTTGCCACCTTTGTCTAATGTAAGGTAATTGTAATTTTGTGGGTTAGTCTCTGTGTCATCTCTTCTGTACCATTGGTCTACCAGTCTGTTTTGGTGCCAATACCATGCTGTTTTTGTTACTGTTGCTCTGTAGTATAGTTTAAGGTCTGGTATAGTGATGCCACCTGCTTCATTCTTCCTGCTAAGGATTGCTTTAGCTATTCTGGGTCTCTCAGTTTTTCCAGATGAATTTCATGATTGCTTTTTCTATTTCTATGAGAAATGACATTGAGATTTTGATTAGAATCGCATTAAATCTGTATAATGCTTTTGGTAGTTATGTCATTTTGATAATATTCTGCCTATCCAAGAGCAAGGTAGATCTTTCCATCTTCTAAGTTCTTCTTTGGTTTCTTTCTTAGGGTTCTGTAGTATTCATTGTATAGATCTTTTTACCTCTTTCGTTAATTTGATTCCCAAGTGTTTTATTTTCATTTATTCATTTTTTTAGGGTATGTTTGAGTAGTTTTTCTCATTTCCCTCGCAGAAGATTTGTCACTAATACATAGAAATGCCTTTGATTTATGGGTGTTGATTTTATAACCTCCTACATTGCTGAATTCGCTTACTAGTTCTAGAAGTTTTCTGGTAGAGCTTTTGGGGTCTTCTAGGTATAGAATCATATTGTCAGCAAATGGTTTTAATTTAAGTTCTTATTTTCCTATACATATCCCTTTAATTTCTTTCGTCTGTCTAATTGCTCTGGCCAGTGTTTCAAGGACTGTGTTAAATAGAAGTGGTGAAAGAGGGCATCCCTGTCTTGTTCCAGTTTTTAGTGGGAATGCCTTCATTTTTTCTTCATTTTAGAATGATGTTGGCCTGGAGCTTAGCGTAGATAGCCTTTATGATGTTGAGATATGTTTCTGTTATCCCTAGTTTTTCTAGTGTTTTGAACATGAAGGGATGCTGTGTTTTGTCAAATGCTTTTTCTGCATCTATTGAGATGAACATATGATTCTTTCAGTCTATTGATGTGATGAATTACAATTATTGATTTCATTATGTAGAACCAACCTGAATGAATCCCACTTGATCATGGCGCACAATCTTTTTGATATGTTTTTGTATTCTATTTGCCAGAATTTTATTGAGAATTTTTGCATGTACGTTCATTAGAGATGGGTCTAAAGTTTTTTTTTCTTTGATATGTCTTTGCCCATTTTGGGGATCAGGGTGATATTGGCCTCAGAAAATGAGTTTGGAAGTGCTGCCTCTTTTTCTATTTCCTGAAATAAATTGAAGAGTATTGGTATTCGTTCTTCTTTAAAGGTCTTGTAGAACTCGGGTGTGTAACTGTCCCATCCTGGGGTTTTCTTGGTCGATAGGCTTCTGATAGCATCTTCTGTTTCATCACTTGATATTGGTCTGTTTAAATTGTGTATATCTTCCTGATTCAATCTGGGCAAGTCGTATGACTTAAGAAATTTGTAGATGCCTTCACTATTTTCTATTAGAGTCTAAGTTTTCAAAGTAATTTCTAATTATCCTCTGTATTTCTGTAGTCTCTGTTGTAATATTACCTTTTTCATCACATAGGTTGGTAATTTGAGTTCTCTCCTTTTTTGTTAGTGTATCTAAGGGTCTGTCAATTTTATTTATTTTTTCAAAGAACCGACTTTTTGTTTTGTCAATTTTTTCAATTGTTCCTTTTGTTTTGATTTCACTGATTTCAGCTCTAATTTTAATTATTTCTTGCCTTCTTCTGCTTTTGCTATTCTTTTGTTCTTTTTCTAGGGCTTTGAGATGTAAATTGAGGCCATTGATTTGTTGACTTTTTCTTCTTTTAAGGAATGAACTCCATGCAATGTACTTTCCTCTTTGAACTGCTTTCATAGTGTCCCAGAGATTTCGATATGTTGTGCCTGTGTTCTCATTTACCTCTAAGAATTTTTTAATTTCCTCTTTCATGTCTTTTGCAACCCATTGTTCATTCAGTAGCATATTGTTTAGTCTCCAGGTATTGGAGTAATTTTTATTTTTTATTTTGTCACTGGTTTCCAATTTTATTCCATTATGATCTGATAAAACACATGGTAGTATCTCTACTTTTTTGTATTTGCTTAAGAGTTGCTTTGTGGCATAGTATATGGTCTATTTTAGAGAAGGATCCATGTGCTGCTGAGAAGAAAGTGTATCTGCTTGATGCAGGTTGAAATATTGTATATATGTTAGTTAAGTCTAAATTATTGATTGTATTATTGAGTTCTATAGATTTTTTTGAGAGAATTTTTTAATATTTATTTTTTAGTTTTCAGTGGACACAACATCTTTATTTTATTTTTATGTGGTGCTGAGTTTCGACCCCCAGCCCCCCGCGCATGCCAGGCGAGCACGTTTCAACTTTTGTTTAGAAGATCTATCCAGTGGTGAGAGAGGTGTGTTAAAGTCACCCAAGATTATTGTGTTGTGATCAGTTTGACCCTTGAACTTAAGAAGAATTTGTTTGATGAACATAGCTGCACCATTGTTTGAGGCATATATATTTATGATTGTTATATCTTGTTGGTGTGTGGTTCCCTTGAGCAGTATGTAATGTCCATCTATATCCCTTTTGATTAACTTTGGCTACTTTATTTGAAAGGAGGAGGGAAACCCTCCTTGCTTCCACAGTCCATGTGAGTGGTATGATTTTTCCCAACCTTTCATCTTCAGTCTGTGTATGTCTTTTCCTATCAGATGAGTCTCCTAGAGGGAGCATATTTTTGGGTGTTTTTTTTTTTTAAATCCAATCTGCTAGTCTATGTCTTTTTATTAGTGAGTTTAAGCCATTAATATTCAGGGTTAACATTGAGACATGGTTTGTATTTCCAGCCATATTTGTTTATTTTTGTTATTTAACTTGATTTTCTTCTTTGATTTTTTTTCTTTTAGGTTATTACCTCCCTCTGCTGATTTTCATTGTTGTTTTTCATTTCCTCTTCATGGAATATTTTTCCAAGGATGTTTTGTAGTGTCGGTTTTCTAGCTATAAATTCTTTTATCATGGAAGGTTTTTATTTCATCTTCAAATCTAAAGCTTAATTTTGCTGGATACAAGATTCTTGTTTGGCACCCATTATCTTTCAGAGCTTGATGTTTTTCCAGGATCTTCTAGCTTTCAGGGTCTGTGTTGAAAAATCTGTTCTTATCCTAATTGGTTTTTCTCTATAGGTATTCTGATTCCTTTCTCTTGTGGCTTTTAAAATTCTCTCTTTATTTTGTATTTTGGGCATTTTCATTATAATGTGCATTGGTGTGGAACTATTTTGATTTTGTACATTCGGCATCTTGTAGGCTTCTTGAATTTGGATTTCTAATTCATTCTTCATGTTTGGAAAAATCTCTGATATCATTTCATTGAATAGATTGTTTATTCCTTTGGTTTGCACCTCTATGCCTTCCTCTCTCCCAAGAACTCATAAATTTGGTCTTTTTATGCTATCCCATATTTCTTGAATGTTTTGCTCATGGTTTCTTACCATTATCACTGTGTGGTCTATATTCTTTTCAAGATTATATATTTTGTCTTCATTGTCTGATGTCCTATCTTTCAAGTGGTCTACTCTGTTGGTGATGCTTTCATTTGAGTTTTTAATTTGGTTTATTATTTCTTTCATTTCAAAGATTTCTGTTTTTTTTTTTGTTTTTGTTTTGTTTTGTTTTGTTTTTGTTTTTAGAACCTCTGTCTCCCTGTTAAGGTGATCTTTTGCTTTCTGTATTTGTTTATGTAGCTCCTTGTCAAAGTGATCTTTCACTTCCTGTATTTTCTCTCTTATATCTTCCTTGAGTTCACAGAACATTTTAACCATGTAAATCCTGAACTCCTTCTCTGTAATTTCTTCTGCTGTGGCTGCAAATGATTCTAACGTTGAGGTGGCTTCTTTTGTTTGGAGCACTTTCTTCCCTTGTCCTTTCATGTTGCTCATCTGTCTTTCTTTCCAGTTCTATGGGTCTAGATTGTTATTGTTTTTACCCCATAGGTTTGTAGTGCTCTTGTAGGGTTCTAAGACCTCTACTTTGTGGGGAAGGACAATGTTAACAGATCTAAATATCAACAATGTACCACCTATGAACAATTTGTTGTTATTAAGACATTTACAGTTTAGTCTCGATGTACAGACATTGTTGGATTCAATTATTATCTAAAATATAATCAGTAGTTTTGTAAAAAGTTTACAGTTTCTGACAGTGGACAATGAACTGGGTGTGGGGTGTAGGATGATATGCTGAGGAGGTAGGATATGAGGATATAGAGTTAATGTATCTTAGGAAGTATGAAGGAGAAATGTAGTGAAGAGGGTTAGTAGCAAGAGAATAGACAGGAAGTAATTTAGGGTAGGCAAATACGTGGGATGAAGTAGAGTACATAAAAGAAAACATATATATTTAGGAAAATATAGACGTTAAAACAGTAAAATTTGGAGGGGGAAAGAAAAATGAAAGAATAAAAAGGAAAAGAAAAAAGGGCACATACAACACCTCTATATTATATTATTCAGATGACTCAGTCTTGAAAGTCCTATTTCACGCAAAATTCTTGGTTTCACACATGTTGGGGATGTGAGGGCCGGAGGATGGAGGGGTAGAAGAGAAAAAACAAACAACTGTAAAGGAAGAATCCAAGGTTGTAGCTAGATTTAGAGATCCATATCTTTCCTGCTTCTCTTCTCATCCAGTAGGCGACATGGTCTGTTGTAAGCTGGTGTCTTTGCCCTCTGGATGGTGGAGGTAACTAGGGTGGGAAGACTGGTCCTAGGACAGGGCACCTGGATGCACGGAGTGGCACCCACCAATCCCTGCAGAAAGACTGCACAACACGGGTCTCTCTTTGAGACCGCTCGCTTTGGGACCTCTGGCTCTGGGACCGCTCGCTTGTATGACTTGAGCACCCAGTACTATCTCCCTCTTGCCTGAAGATTTCCCGTTCCTGGTCTCTCTGTTAGGCTCCAAACTGAGCTCTGTCTCCTTCTCCCCTAGCAGTTCCCAATTGAGAAAACTTTCACCCCAGGGCTCCTGTGGGTGGCTTTCTGGTTGCACTGCACGCCTGTGTTGGGCAATTACTGTGTTGGGTTACCGCCTCTGGGGAGGGGGGACGGTTGGAAATCTGGTACCTGGTTGCTGGAAATCCAATCTGGGAACTGCCACCAGCTAAATGTTGAGTCTAAATGGCGGTGGTCTGCTTTCAATACCACAGAGCCTGGTGAGGTGGGGGTAACCTGGTGAGGTTGGGAGAGCCTGGTGACGTAGGGGGAGCCGGGCAATGGTGTTACCCTGTGGGTAGGTAGCAGCTGAGTGACTTGCCGTAGGAGTGGAGGGAAGTCTTGGCGATCTGCAGATGTGTTGATAAGTGATGCTACTAAGGCGCTCGCAGAGTCTTTCGTGGGCTGGAACTTGGAGCTTTGGGTCCTGCTCCAATGCTGCGCATTCTTCTCGAAAGCTGGAGCCCCACATGGAGTCACAGTGCTGGTGATTTCTGTGGAGAGCAGCTGGATAGTACTAGGTGCTCTAACCCTCTTAGATATGCAGTATTCTGACTAGGCTAGATCTGTGAGCACGGCAGCATGGGGCATGGGGTGGCTCATTCCCTTCCCGCTGCCATGTTTTCTCTCCCAACTAATTCTTTTTCCTTGAACATTTTCCAAGGTGTTTTGTTCTAGGTTGTTAAATGATATTATAATCCACTTTTTTCTTTTATAGCACTGCTGATCCATAGGTCGCATTACATTTTGAAGGAAGTATGTCCATTATACCTTCTACTACTCTCCTTCCTTGGGTCAAAAACTGAAATCTGTCTTATCACGCTTTCTGTCCATTTTTTAACACTTCTCATTTTCCTTTTGCTCATTTTTATCTCTTTGTAGTAACAACCAGTGATAATAGTTAAGCATAATGAAAAGATTATGGAGCCCAGTAAACTAAGGTTTTAATCCCAGATCTTCCTCTTATTAGCTTGAATAACTTTGCTTCATTTATTTAGAGGCCTGGCTTCCTCATCTGTAAATTTGGGGTATTGATGTTAGTTATTTGTACCATGATAGTTAATATAATCCTAGCATGTAATAGCCATTTTATAATTCTATTCCCACTTTAAACTTCTTCAGAATTATCACACCTACTCCTAGGGTCATGTAGATAAATGATTTGACTGAAGTGATGGTTAAAATTCTTTTAGAAGAAGTTATCAGGCCATAGTGGCACTCACTTAAATTTTCATGTTACTTTATATTTCTGGGATGTTGCACTGGTATTTTCAGTACTTGATTTAATAGATGTTTGCTGAATTCTTTGTGAGGCCCCAGGTATGCTAAAATAAAAATAGATTACTCTCTACATTCCAGTGGGAAGAGACATTCAGTTATTAAACCAATAAATAGTATGAAGTCTGAGTGTTAAAATATAGATAAACATAAAAACACATCCTCATCAACATTTATTATTACTTATATTCTTGATAATTGCCATTCTGACTGGAGTGAGATTAAATCTCAGTGTAGTTTTAAATTGCATGTCTCTTAAATGCTAGAGATGTATAACTAGTATTTCTGCCAGTAGACTTAAAAGGGCTCTACTTGAATTAAAGGTACTAGGTATGTCGTAGAAGAACTATGTATTGCTTTTGATCTTAAGTTCTGTGTTCACCTAACACAAACAAGAGCTGCTTGTTTTGCCTCTTAAATAAGAAAGCTTCTAAAGAAGAAAAACTTAATAAAACAAAATCTCATCATTTGATCTGTTAAGAAAGTCTCCTTGGGAATGTATACAGTACCTATAATTTGAACAGTTATAGATTTCTCATAATAGGTATTGCTTTTTTATTTTAGAAAGATGCTTATAGGAGTTTACAGAGAGCAGAATCTTCAGTGAATTGTTTGTTAATACTGGTGTTTCCTTGGTGATCCTGTAAGACAGGTGGTATTTCTATTCCATTGGGGAAAATAAATATATATTGAAGGAGCTACTGATGATGACCTTTCCAGCCTTCTAGTTATTATTTGCTTAAATAATGCATTGGGCCCTTTAGAGATCTTAGAATTGACAAAAAAAATTGCCAGAAACACCCCAGTTTGCAAGTAACTGATAACGGCAATAATCCAATATTCAGAAATCCAAGTAGGAAACTAAGAAAAGTAGCATTTACCATAGAAATACGAAATGGAAATATTCAGTAGTATGTGAACCATGTGAGAATTAAAATGAGGAGTGCTTCTGCTTAAATATTTCCCCCATATAAACGATTATTGTGGTATTGCCTATACTTATGCCAGCAAAAGTTTAAGTGTTCAGAGAAAGTTCGTTGATGGTGAGGTATCTTCCTTAAACCTAAGGTAGAGAATACTCTTAAGAGCACATGTAAAATATCCTGAGTTTAAACCTAACTGAGAAGTCAGAGAGTAAGGCAAAATATCTATTGTGTTGCTCTGTCCCAATGGAGTCACCAGTATTGATAAATGTTGAAGTATTTTGGAAGTGTAATCATTCTGCAGTTGGCATTTGGGATTCAGCAAGTCATGGAACAAATTTTGCATCCCGTATCCATACTGAAGATCATTGCAAAAGTTTCTGAAACTATTAGAGCTAATTTTAATAGAAACAATTGGATTAAAGGTATAATTTAACATAGTGGATCCTGTGGAAAATATTTAAATGTATTTGCAGTTATACATATATATGTGTGTACACACACATCTGGGAAATTTACTCAACCCCTTCCTTGAGGCAGTTAAAAAGTATGGAGGTGGGGAGTAAGTACTGAAAATTAAGGATTACTTTATTGCTTAGAATCTCCTTGAAGAAAGATAGACTAGTAGAAAAACTGTACTTGAATTGAAGGTGCCCATCCCCCTTTGATTTGTTTGTAAAAATAAACCATGGGAATCAAATGGAGCCATTTAAAAATTCTTTATTCTTACAGGAAATAATGTTCTCCTTATAGAATATTAGTGTTGGGACGAATTTCAGTGATTGTGAGGTCTGGACCCATAAATTTGCATGGAAGGAACTTGAGTTCCAGAAAGCTAAAGGGCTCAAAGGGCCTGTCATTATTTGCCCTGCTGGTTAGGGGTCAAGCCTTGCCCTTCTTGACTACCTTACCTCTGTATTAGAGATCATCTCATTGAAATAAGTAATATCACACAGTAAGCCAGACACTCCCTGTAAACTTCTCCAGTATTTCTCCTGATTCCTAGTTATGCTCTTGTCCTACATTGGAAATCCATAAGTAAGTCCATCTTTACTGCTCAGTGACCATCCACTTCATTAAATCTTTTAGTTGGCATCCCTCCCCTATGCCACTACATTGAGAGAAATTGTGGGATGATACAGCTGAATATGTATACTTGATCCCTTTATTGGGTGGGTAAGCTGAGTGCATACACTGTATTGGTGGTTCTGCAGTATGTCCTTTTAGCAAATTGCCATCTGATGCAGGTTCTTGGAGGCTTACTGCCAAACTATGTATGTATCAATAAGGAGTGATCTGGGCAGATTTAAGAGCCCCCCCTCACTGCGCCCATTGTTTTCTCTTTTCCAGAGGATGGCATCTTTATGTGTGTTTTTTCTTGTTATCTTCCTTGAAATCTTATAAAAATTGTTACCTACCAGACAGGGGTCTTTAGTTCCAAATGAGACTTGTATGAGTCACTTAGGAATCCAGGCTTGTTTAGTGATATGTTCTGGCAATGCCACAGTGGATGAATGATGTGAGAAAGAGAGCGACCTTTTGTACTTCACTAGGGATCAGTCCTAGAAATAGCAGAATTATGGGATCCCTTTCTAATATACTATTTCTGACATTAGTAAATTATTTAATATCCTTTCTCCTTATGTGCTACCAAAAATTCTGTTGTATTCATTTTCCCCCTTGAATCATCTACAAAACAAGCTCTTTTTAGGCAGAAATACCTCGTGATAGAGTGGATTGCACTTGAGCCTCTTCTATCATGTTTGGCTAGCGACTGGAGAAAAAGCAGGGACACTGCATGAGGTACAGGAGAGTAGACCAGGGCCTGGGCTAGACTGGAGGGAGAGAGGGATGCATGATGAGATGCCCCACAGCCCCAAAATTTATGCAGTCTTTACTTTGTAGGCAATAGTGCACTTATTCTAAGTGGCTTATGAGTGTTTTCCCTCATTCCTTCCCTGAAAGGCCAGGGAATGGGGAAGCCCCAGACTGACAGGTCAGCAGGGAAAGCATGGAGAGAGCAAATCAGTGTTCATTCTTGAGTCCCTCACTTTAGACACTTAAAGATTCCAACAGTAAATTGTGCTGTTAGACTATGTCCCCCCCCCAAAGAGATGTAACTGTTGTACATTTGCAAAAAAAAATGGGCCTTTAATCTGCAAATATCTTCTGTTTTGTGTGCTATACATTGTAGTAGAAACCAGGGATACCACCCACAATGGGTGAATCAGATATACTCCATCTCTAAAGAACTGTCATTGAGGAGAAACAAACAAAAATGTGAGCCAGGATTTGACACATGGGTTATGGGAATCCACAGGAGGGATCATCTTTTGTTTAGGCCTATTTACAGCATGTCGCTTTAATTTTTCTTCTGGTGGCATTATACCATTGGATATTAAGTGGAATTTTACTGAAGTGTTTCACTCAAGGGATTTTCCCTGTTTATAGTTTTGCTTTCTTTAAAATAGGGAGTCAGTGTTTTTATTCCAGTTTCAAAAAGTGATGATTGTTTTACCAAGAACAGTCCCTGTCCCTGTTACCCATGTACGTAACACAACCGCCTGTGCTCTTTCTTAGGAGTCATTAGATTTCTCTAATGGGTGGATGGAAAAGAGGGAAAGAGAGCTTTAGCCTTCCTCTCTCATTAGTGCTGAAACTTGGTGCTGTGCCTGCTTCACATCAAGTTTAGTGGATTGTTCTTCTTGTCAAGAATGTTCTTTCTTCCTTGAGTCAGTAAAAGGATTTAAGTCTTGGCTTTCTTGACATGTAATTTTATTGCAATTGCTGTGGCAGCTGAACCCATTAAAAGGAATACCTGCAAACTGCAAAGAAATACTATTTCTAGATTGGCATATGACATAATGTGGACAGTGATTTTAGGGTTGCTCCTTAGTTAAAAGACCGTGTACTATAGGCTTTGAGGAAGCGAGTTGCTCATTGATACATCCTTTCCCACTCCTGCAGCTCCCCATGATCTTTTTTCTACTTGAACTTATCCTTTATGCATGTCTATGGGATGTGTCTCTCCGATCATATTAGGACCCTAAAAGCAGGTTGTGAATGTGGTGAAGTGATTTGTCTCACCTCAAGAAGGGCTGATTAACTAAACATCTTGGGTTTACACAGAAATAGATTTACATGGAAACCATAACACCTACCAGATCTGTAATTCACACAGATATATGCAGCCCCAGTGATTTGACCTGTCTGCACCCTACCCCAACTGCCCCTGGGACCACCTACTGCCTTGATGCATCCTGGGAGTCAAAGTCCCATCTTAAGTACTGTAGCTTCTATTAAGAGGTCTTTGTTGTAATATATTTTTACAATATCTATGCACTTGGCTGGCTTTTTAAAAGCTGAGAAAATTTTGTCCTTGATGCCTTAGGATTGTCATGTTATCATTAAAGGTATTGTTAACTATTATAATAAAGATGCTTAACAGTTGGCACTGTTCCTACTATAATAGTACAGGAACTTTCATGAACAAGTTACTCATGTCAGTTTACCTATCTATTCTTAGCTCTGGTCTCTCAAAATTTGGAATGAGACATTTAATCCTGTGGTCCCTTACTAAGTGCCTTTCAACTAACTTCATTAGCACATAGGTTATTGGAACAGTTTTTTCCTAAACAACTTAGCCATACTTATAAAACCATTTCAGTTTTGAATTCTTAACTATAATTTCTCTTAATTAAGCTTTGTTCAAAATTCTGTAAATTGTTTTGTTTGGTTCATCTTTCTATTTGGAATTTGGATAATTGCCTTTGTAGTGAAATAGAGCAGACCCAAAGCTTTTTAGATTTATTAACATGGGACTTGGAGGCACAAAACCTTTAGAATTCAGACCTGGGAAAGCTGTACTTGTATGAAAGAATAATAACGATAAGCCAATTAAATAATGCTGTGCTCTTTAATATCACTAATGTTTATTATTATAACATCTTTGTAGGGGAAGGAGAAGAAAGATGAATAATAGTTTAATAGAGGAAAATTAAGAGGAACAGAGCAAATACCTTATTTGTCCTACTCAGTGCTGCACTGGGTGCTCAAGAGGTGACTCTGTAGTTCAACATGTTTTTTAATTCTCTTGGGTTACCTCATTTGCTAGATACATTGTCCTTGACATAGCACATAACCAGTCAATGCTGTATGGTCTTCTGAGCCATTAAATATACATACATATCCCATTATTTTTAGAGAAATTACCAAAATGTTTTCATGAAACTTGGTTTTGAATAATTGATCATTTGGGGCAGAGTATAACTAAAATTTCACTGTGAATGGTGTCTTTCTTTTTTGCAAGGTTTGTATTAAAAGCATTCATAGTAATACTAGAAAGGAATATCTACATATTTTGAAAGGCACTAGCATGTTAACCTATTATAATAATGAACAAATAAAAAGTATTCAGAGTAAGCAGAGAATTTCTTCCATTTACTGATTAATTTTGGATAGGATCATTTATTGATGAGTTCTATTATTAATGCCATTTGTTCATAGTGGCAGAGTAGATGACCTTAAATCTCTAATGTGTTTCTGTATCAGAAGTCCACACATTGTGTAGGTTTTTTAATAAAGGAGCTTGTGAATCTAGATTGCCTGCATCAGTATCAGTCTGCCACTAGGAATGGATTCTCTACCTGAAAGCTTGTCTTCAGACCCAGAGATGGATACAGTTCTCCTTTAACCACTGTTTCACATTCCTTGGCCTCATTTTCCTGAGTCAGCTATGGTTCAAAAGTATTAAATAGAAAATTGCAGAAATAAACAGTTCATAAATTTTAAATGTGTGTGTTGTATTGAACACCTAGGTAAGATCTCATGCCATCTTGCCTCATCCTACTCAAGACATAAACATCCCTTTGTCTGGTGCATCCATACTCTATATGCTACCTACCAAGTTATTCATTTAGTAACCGCCTTAGTCATCAGATCAACTGTGGTGATATTGCTGTGCTTGAGTTTGAGTGACACATATTTTATTTAATAATGGCCTCAAATTACAAGAGTGGTAGTGCCAAAGAGGCACTAGGGCATAAAACACGTAAGGGCGTTTTAACTCAGATACCATGGCGATGAGACAAGACATATAGGAACGGGAAAAAAAAAAAGTGCAATTAGGATTCCATACCATCTGTGGTTTCAGGCATCTACTAGGGATCTTGGGACATATGCCTCACAGATAAAGGGAGACTAAATATAATTTATTACTCATACAGGTACCATTTGTGTTGAATGCCAAAGAAATGGGTCATGGCTTATTCCATCAGGCTTGTGCAACAGGCACTTATTATTATGGATGGGTGAGTGCTAACATAATTCTAACTGAATCAAAGAAAGGACAGGCTAGTTTTTTGGACTGACGCGTTTGGTGGATGCATCATGGATGTGATAGCCCTTGAGGAGGTCTTAAAGATACAAAGTGTTTTGCATAGAAATGGAAGGGAGAGATGAGAAAAAGGACCAGAGCAGTCACTTCCTAGACTTTGTTCTCCGAGTTTGTTCACTTCTTTAAAGCCAGATGCTCTTTATTTCAATGGTTCACACTGGTAGCTCAGCCTTCTGGGTAGGGGTTATTTCAGGGACATTTAAGTTCAGTCAAAATTAGGCTCTAGGCAGTTGGCCAAGAAAAATCTATAAATATCTGTCTTTTCTTACTTCTTTCCCTTTGCCTCAGATGAAGAAGCTTCCCCCACACCCCTTTCCCTAAGGCTTATCTCTTCCTATGTTCTCAGTCCTATCCTGACTTTTAAGGAATTACCTCATTAAGCAGCATGGCATTCAGATGCCCAATATAGTAACTTCTTTAGTCTTAGTTCCTGGGGGCTGTCTTTAGTAATCAGAACTTTCCCTTCTCTTTGTTTTCCTGTCCCCTAGTACAAAATATATTCAGAGGAAACATGAGGGTCTAATTCAAATCAGAGTTTTGTTTTTTCAGTTCTGAATTGAAGTCAGAATTTACCATAATTACTTGGTTTTGTTTTATATGCACCCTTATAGGCTGACTTTTAAAAAAAAAACATTTTTAATAAGGTAAAAGTATAATGAATCCATAAAGCAAACATGACATAACAACTAATATGCTATAAACACTACATAAATACTTTACATATATTCATTCCTCATAACAACACTTTTCTTTTACTATTTACCTTTATTTTTTTATCCCCTGAGAATAAAAAAACTGAGGAGTAGAAAGGTTATGTAACTTCCTCAAGGCAATCTGGCTCCAGAGTTCATGCTCTGAACTGCTATCTTAGATTAATAGACTCATTAAGATGCTCAGTCACCCCTTCACTTTTTTTCATGTTTACTATACAACACATCTCTGAATATATGCTTTTAAATAATAGAGTATGTCCTTCTCTTTAAGCATATTTTGTGATAACCTTCCAGAACAAACTCTCACATTTTCATTTTAGGTGAAGAAGAAAGTTAACACTACACCTTTAAAAAAAAATGTTTTTCAGGATATTAAAGTATTCATTCTATTTGAATAAACTATTAAATACAGGCTACAAATAATACTCTGTTAAATGAGCAGAACCAAGTTTATTGCTTTGGGAATGAGCAAATGCCAGCCAAAACTAACCAATGGTGCTGAAAAGTGGGCTTTTTCAAGAAAGAGATTTCTCTTTTTCCCTTTGCTTTTTCTTTTAGATAAAGGAGCAAGTTTTACGTCTACTTTTTTTTTTAAAGCATGACTATACAGTGGTATGTGTTTGCCTGGAGGGATGAGGAAAGTCTTCCATGGGAAGCTGACTCATTATTTGGCTCATCTGACTGAATGACTATGCTGGAGCTATTCTTTTTGCCGGGAAGAGAAAAATACAAAGAATAAGTAATTTCCTAAAGTAGTACGTTTCATTTTATATATTGGATTCAAATTTTTCCTGAGGTTATGGTTATTTTGAGTAGTTTTCATGTCTAGCCAGGACTTTTATCCTTTTAATTCAGGAACTTTTCTCTTCTTTTAAAGACTATTCACCTTTTTAATTTATTTATTTGTTTGTTTAGGTGCTGGGGATTGAACCCAGGGAAGCTTAACCACTGAGACACATCCCCATCCATTTTTTATATTTTATTTTGAGACAGGGTCCCACTAAGTTGCTTAGGGACATGCTGAATTGCTGAGGCTGGCTTTGAATTTTGCGATCCTTCTACCTCAGCCTCCTGAGTCCCTAGGATTACAGGTTTGTGCCACCGTGCCCAGTTTAGAGTACTCATTTTTCATATATGTTAACACTGACATTGTTTTTTCTCTCTCTCATTGTTTAATAACTAAATTTGGTCAGCCATTGGGTGTGATTGTAGTAGTGAATGAAGATATAATCTGCTTGTGATCTGGCCTGTGGATGTCTTGTTTGGGGGACTCTGAAAGAAAAGTTAAACAAATGATCATTGCTTTTAAGGAGCTCATCTTAGCTACTTAGTTGGACCAACATGCAGCAGTGATAAAGAGTACAGTGATAAGAATACATAAAGTCAGTGCTTTAAAGTCTAAAGACCATAGTAGTTCAAAGGAGAGTTATAATGAGTGCTGATGTAGGTAGGGAGAGCTAAATTAGCAAAGTGGGATTTGAAAGGTTTCAGCTAAAGTAGACAAGGGAAGGAATTCCACAAACTGGAGTTGTTCTAAGACCAGGGGAATTAAAGTAGGAAGAGCCAATTCCTAATTATAGAACCTTAGAGACATGAATCATACTAGAAAATGAGATTTGATAAGGATCGTGAAGCAGTATAAAATTCAGAAAAGGGAGACTAGACTGGATAAAGCTAAAGATTTTTATATCTCCTTTCTGAATTACAGAACAATCCATAACAGTTCTGCTCAAGTGTCTTCACTAGCTCCCACTTGCCTCTGAATAGGGTATAAATTCTTCAGCAGGGCATCATGTGCTTCTGTAATCTAGCTGTTAATGTTTTTTCAGTCTAATGTCAGCAACTCTTATCCAAGTCCAATGCATGCAACTAGACATTTTGCTATTTCTCTGTCGTATCTGCATTCTTTAACCTCGGAACCTTCGCTCACATTCTTGATGTGTGCCTGCCTTCTCCCTACCATTTTCTCTTTTACTCCTTTTATGTTAATTTGGGTGCGGGGAGTACCAGAGATTGAACCTAGGGGTGCTTAACCACTGAACCACATCTCCAGTCCAGTTACTGAGGCTGGCTTTGAACTTGCCATCCAACTGCCTCAGCCTCCCAAGCTGCTGGAATTACAGGTGGGGCCCCCTGGCTAAATTATCATCTTAATGAGACTTCCTGATTACTTTAACCAGAGATCCTTTTTTGCTGAAATTCTGCATTTTAGCTGTACTCTCTATCCTTGATGTCCTGTATTTATATTTTGTGCATTTGTCCCGACCATGTTTCTGTTGAAGACCTAGAAATTTCTCATGCATTTTTGTATCTCATAACACCTTATGGAGCACCTTACCTACTGGAGACACTTAAATATTTGTTCAATTGATAAATAAATTCAGCTGATAATCATTAATTTGCTACTAATTGACCATTACTTGCTGGTGATGACAAAATCCAGTTAGGAAATTCTTGTCAGTAAATGTCACTATTGTTTCCCTTTACCTCATTGCCTTTATTTTATAGAATGAAGTTTATTATTTTCATAGACAGTCATATGGAAATGGAGTTTCCTGTTTGTTCTTTCCTTTTTTCATTTCATTGCCAAATCTCTCTCCTCTAGCAAGTCTCCTCATATTCCCAGCCAGGAGGTGCACCTCAAGGGTTTTCTTTTTCTTTTCTTTTTTTAAAGAGAGAGAGAATTTTTTTTAATATTTATTTTTAGTTTTCGGCGGACACAACATCTTTGTTGGTATGTGGTGCTGAGGATCGAACCCGGGCCACACGCTTGGCAGGCGAGCGCGCTACCGCTTGAGCCACATCCCCAGCCCACCTCAAGGGTTTTCTTTTGGTCTCTGTTGCAGGTTTCTTAAATAGAATCAGAGTATATGAAAGGACAGTCGTACATCTTGCATAGAGATCTCTTCATGCTAATGGTTCTTTTTCTCTGTTAATCTATATGCCTAATTTCTCGACCTTTCTTCTGAGTTCCAGCCTGTAACACTAATTCAATTACTGATCAGAATTCCACTGGTTATTTATGAGGTGCCTCAGATTCACTATGTCTAAAACTGAACTAATCTCATGGTGCCTACTTCTCCTTTTAGCTAGTTACCCAGGGCAGAAAACCTAGTCAGCCATGACACTTCTTTTTTTTCATCCTCTTACTCCTGTGCCTAATATCTTGATAAGGTTATTAAATGTCTTTGGACCCTCAATTGCTTTTCTAGATCTCTACTCTGATTACATGAATTCAAGCTACCAATCATCTATCATCCAATTTCCATAACAACTTTGTAATTGGTGTCTGTTTCTAGTTTGCAAATGTTTATACAAGCTATTTGGGTGGGAAAATAACAAAAGGACATGAATTCTTTTGAATTGGCTATTTGATAGTAAGGTTAACATGTTTAAGAAAATGAGCTGGGCACAATGGTGTATGCCTGTAACCCCAGTGATGAAGGCAGCAGCAGGAGGATTGCAAGGTCAGTGCCAGCCTCAGCAACTTAGGCCCTAAGCAAATTAGCAAGACCAAGTCTCAAAACAAAAAATACAAAAAAAGGGGGGCTGGGGATGTGGCTCAAGCGGTAGTGCGCTCGCCTCGCATGCGTGCTGCCCTGGTTCGATCCTCAGCACCACATACCAACAAAGATGTTGTGTCTGCCGAGAACTAAAAATAAATATTAAAAATTCTCTCTCTCTCTCTCCTCTCTCTCTCTAAAAAAAAAAAAAAAATACAAAAAAAGGGGTGGGGATATGTCTCAGTGATTAAAGCACCTCTGGCATTCCCCATGTACCCCCCCCCCCAAAAAAAAAAAAAAGGAAAGAAAGAAAGAAAATAGAGAGCATGTCCTTCTTACCACCAATGCCTAGGGGCAGGGAGGATGCTATTATTTATGGTTATTTTACTCAGAAGTTTGCACCTAACATTGTTTCATGAAGTTAGTAAGAACTCTACACATGAAATCTTGTGTTATTGCGCCTTTATGAAGAAAAAAATTAGAATAGCTTGTGTTCTTAATTTGTCAGTGTTAGGCTGTCTTATACAATGCTCTTGTGATTATACAAAAAGAAATGTTGCTATAAGATTAAAAAATAACAGCAAATATGGTTTATAGTTGATCAGATATGGCAGTCTTTGGAATCTGGTTTCGGGTAGAATGTATGACCACACAGAGAAGTGGTTATCCAACAGTATGCAACATACAAGTGTTTCATTTTCCTTTTTAATAGGATTATTAAGTTGAATAGGATAATACCATGAATCTAGTATGTATTAATTTCAGCAAGAAATTTTATTAATTTTGCCATATTGTATAGAAGATGAGGAAATGTGACTCAGGTTTTAGTTCTCTTTGTGTCTAATGGAACAGTACTTTTTCAGGACTGCTGAGAGATGGATTGCCATCCTTCTAGCAGAGGCTTTTAGTGACAATGTCTGGATTCCATTGTTAGGCTTGCTATTCAGGTTTATAGATGAAAAAATTTGAAGGAACAACATTTGTTTCAATGATAGAATGTAGATTCAAGATAGTCTTTTTAGGATAAAAAGAGAGGATATAAAGGATATAAAGGGAATTTTGCAATAAGATCATAAGATTATCGTATGGTGGGGATCTACTTTAAAATAAGTCAAACTGAAAAAAAGATAAAGTAAGCTTATTTCATAATAAGCTTATTCTTCTAGTGATGAGATACTTATGTTAAAACCAGTTTGATCTTAATCATTCGGTTTAAGCCATTCCAGAGGATTTTGTCTTGACTTCTGTATTATAGGAAGGGCAATCAGTAAACAGTGCTCCATCAAGTATCCCCTTGCCAGAGGTTAGAACAGCTATGGGCATCTTGATCCAAAAGATTAGCTTTGAGGAGGGTGATGAGTCATGGTGAGTTTCTTCAAATATTTGAACTGCTGCCATAAGAAATAACTAATGTTTGTCTCAAAGAAAAACTAGAATCAGTATACCCATTCATTCTATGGAACACCTGGATGACAATGGTCATCATCCAGAGATCTTTTAGTCTCTGTTTTGGTTGTGTTCATTATGATTTTTTGAGATATTACTATAGTGAGAAACTACTAAATATTGATAAAGAAGTTGTCTGTTTAATGCAATGACATGCTTTCTACAATGAAGAATCATTTGTCTTTTTAATTTTCAAAATAACATCTTCTCCTGTCCTTTGGCATTTATGTAAAATCAAATACAGGAATACTGATGATGAGTAAAGGACTCTAAGTTTTGTTTCTCTAAATTTTATCATAGGCTTTCTTCATTTTAATTTTATTTTTAATTTGGGGCATTTCTCAAGTGGCTAAATACGATGAGTAGTTGAAAGCAATATTTACAGAACCAAATTTCATGCAAATTTATTAGTTTTGTGACCTTGTACAGCTGATGTAAACTTTGGGTGCTGCTTTTTCTCATTTATGAAGTATAATAGCTCTTGTTTCATTGTTGTTCTTGGTGGTGATGGTGGTAGTAGTGGTGGTGGTTGAGACCCAATCTCAGGATCTTTGCTACATTGCCCAGGCTGGCATTAAACTTCTGACTCAAGTGATTCCCCTGCTTCAGCCTCCCAAGTAGCTGAGACTACAGGTGCATGCCACCATACCTTCCCACTTTATAGCTCTTTATGAGGAATAAATAAATTTGTCAGAAATGCTGGATGACTATTTTTAAGTTAATGAGATCATAGGATAACAAAAATTATTAACTGTGGTTAAAGCCTTTCCTTCCCATTTCATGTGAAGAGTGGAGGTGGAAGACATGCAAGAAGAATGGTTTCTACACCATGTCTGCTTGAAGTTTTGAGAGAATGTCTCAATTCCTTTTTCTTTGAATCTACCCACATCCTTGTGAGCTATATGACAAGTGATAAAAGATTTCCTAGTATCAGGCTGACAATATATAATTTTAAAGCAACAAGGAACTTTTGATAGGACCCAGCACTGAACCCCTCTCATTTTTTCATTCTGGAAATCTAGGTCTACAGAGTCAATCTACTATATTCTCAGTTACTCGGAGAGTTAGTGAACTCTCCCTAAGATAAATCTCAGGAAGATAAAGACCCTTGATTTCCACTTCAGTATCTTTTATTCCTTGAAGAGACTAAATCAATTATTGCTCTTTAAACTAGTCCCCAATCACATGCTGCTATTCCTTTGTTCATTTTGGGGTTTTAGGAAAAATAATTCCTTACACCAACCCCTTACCAGCCTGTGGTGTTCTGTCTGGGTCTTCAGCATGTCCACTAGGTGGTGTCCTAACTCAGAAGCTTTGTTGTGGGAGTTGAGGACTTCTGTGCCCTAACTAGAACTAAGGGATCCACACAGTGTTGACCCATTACAAACGCTGAACGATTTGAGTAAGGTATTATTAGATCTTGTAGTTAAATAAATATAAAATTGAATTAATGACCATAAATGCTCTAGTTACAGTAAGATGTATAAAATACTTTTATACTTTGTTTCCAGGAATGTTTAAGAATGTACGTTAAGCTGGGCACAGTGGTGCACACCTGTAATCCCAGTAGCCCAGGAGGCTGAGGCAGGAGGATCAAGAGTTCAAAGTAGGCCTCCAAAACACCGAGGTGCTAAGCAACTCAATGAGACACTGTCTCTAAATACAATATAAAAATAGGGATGGGATGTGGTTCAGTAGTCAAGTGCCCCAAGTTTAATCTCCGGTACCCCACAAATCCTGCAAAAAAAAAAAAAAAAAGAATGTATGTTGAGACTGTGGTGTGAGACAGTCTAGTTGCTTCTTGAACTTGGTACTACCCTTGTTGTGGAGGGAAGGTGGGATAGTAAGCAGAGAGAAGGGAGATAGAATTAATATTGTAAATAACTACTATTATATTACAAGTTCCAAAAATTAAAGGAAAGAGGAAATATACACAAAACCTCCTTTAAGTTTGTAACTCTTAGCTCTGGTTTAGATATGAAATGATTGGTTGCTGTGTTTTAAAATCCTAACGGAATAACTGTTCAGTGGTTCCAGATGTTTTTCATGAAAACTTGGAATTGTCACATCAGCAGCAAAAGCACAGAATCTGTCTTCTGTTGGAGAATGCCAAGCCGATCCAGAGGGAAAGCAAAACAGACACCCCTGACTGCCCCTTTAGCAATTTTTCCCCACCCAGAGCATTTGTTCTCAAGAAGGAACAAAATATATAGGAACAATGTTTATGTGTTCAGAAAAGGTAGAAAATCTAGATTTCTAGCCTATTTCACAAAGCCTGCAGCTAGTCAGAAGTAAAAAAAAAAAAAAGGTTAGGCTATATGTCTCAAATAGTAATGAGGGCTATTTCAGAAAAATTTGAAACAAGTTTCTCTTAGTTACATAAAGTTTCTCTTAGTTTCATAAACTTCCTGAGGACAGAAACCTTGTTGTATGTTTCTTTTGTTTGCCTCTACCACAAGGAACAAAATATCTGTTAAGTTGATAGATTGTCTACTTTAAGTCATTAGTTAGGCTTGGGATAGGAAGGCTTACTGGTGATTAAAGTATCTCTGATCCCTAGAGAGATGCCTGGGAACCTTGGAAACAGGAAACATTTGATTCTCATTAAAACAGAAGGGAGTGGCCGCAAGGAGCAAACCATATTGAGAACAGAGGGGAGGCAGCTTTGTTTCGTATTGGGAGAAGAGAGAGTTCTAAATTACAGCTTGGTGAAAGTTGTTACAGAAAACATAATAAATGATTAGTTTTTTTATACACTAAAGCCCACAAAATCTTTCAATCTGTGCCCTCAACCACATAGTTTGAAAGTATTTGTAAATCCCTGGCCAGATTCCCACACTTTTAGTAAACCTGAGCCAGAATTTTACTTACAACTTTTTAATCTCTCTAATTGTCTTGTTTCTACTGCTTTGTAACATCATCTCTACTGAAAAGCAACATCTGTTTCATTGTACATGTTGATAACATTATAGACAGTGCTCACTAGGGGCCCTGGAAAAAGTGGGTGTTGTCCATCTTCATGCCTGCCATGTGCTAGGGAAGGATTGGAGAGAGAAAAGGCTTGGAATTTGGATATAGCTGAAACTTGTGTGTGTGTGAACAGATTCAAAAATATCCTTGCATTCTTAGCTGGGGTTTTCTTATTTCTCTCATTTAAGCTGGTTAGTGATTTAAAGGCCTGGCCTAAGGACACGATGACTTACCAGACCTTCTGTACGTCTTTTATAGTTCCTGACAGACCTTTTCCAACTTCACAGTATTGACAGACATTGAGATGTTAAATCTCTTTTCTTCCTTTCTGTCATGGTATTTGAGGCCCTGTGTCCACTCTTTCCAAGTATAAGGACTGCTCTGACCAACTCAAAGAAAAATTGCTCCTCCTGGGAAAAGAAAAAATCTTCCTTTTTCTGGATTTTACTCCCCGCTCCGCCCCCCCCCCTTCCTTTTCTTTCTCCACTCTTTTTAGTTTTTTATTTTGTTTTTCTTCATTCAGGTCCTTTTCCACCTTTTCTCTCCTAACTCATTTATAATCCAGTCCAAGTAAGAGAATGTCTGAAGTAAGTACATTCTAGAATAGGTCTGCCCCTAAGGATGTTGGATTAGGCCAACACCTAGAAAGTTCTGGAACAGCAGGAAAACAGGCAAAGAAGTAACAGCCATGAACAAAGCCCAGTTAATATGAATGAGAGCACTAGTGAGGAAGTCCCAGACAGGTGACTTTTCTTGGTCACAAAAATATTAAGACAGACATAACCATTCATTCCATTCCTTTTCTCTTTAATTTACTTTTAAGCCCCTCTGTCATTCATCCCCTGACACACCCATCCAAAGCTTAACTCTTTTTTTTTTTTAAACCCATAAAGGGATTGAACCCATGGTGCTTTACCACTGAGCTACATTGCCAACCCATTTTATTCTGAGACAGAGTCTCACTGAATTGCTGAAGCTGGCCTCAAACTCGGGATCCTCCTGTGTCCGCCTCAAAGCTTAACTCTATGATTTTTAAACCTTACCAGATATTTTATAGCCACTTCTGGATCCTGGGTACATAACTCTGAAATATTTGGCTAACATTTTTCTCATATTAAATCATTGCTTTGCATTTGGCAGGGACATGCAGTGTATACTTTGGGTAGTTTGAATTTTCTGTACTTCAAGGAATAGATAAGTCTGTTGTATAGGCTTGTGGTGTTTAGGATGACAGCCCTCCTTCCTTTATTAGCATACTAACCCTGACATCAAAGAACTCTAGTCCAATCTTGCAGTGCCTGACAGCCATTTTCATAGGAGATGGTGTGAGGAGGAGGAGCAGGAGGAAGTGGATTGGAAAAAGGAGCTTTGTTTTTCTCTTCTTCGTCTGTGGATGAATCATGTTCCCACCACTGCAATTAGATTTTCAAACCTCCAAGGCTGTGAGTGCAGAGCTGAAAGGGCAAGTAGTGACGTTCTTGAGAGAGAAGTAAAAAAAGAGGGGAGGAGACTGGCAGGGAAGGGCTGGCGCAGGAGGGAGGAAGAAGGGAGGGGAGGGGAGTACAGCAGGAGGAGCCTTTTTCTTTTTTCCCTTCTGCTGTGCTGTCCTCAGTTATTTTCAACTTAAAGGAAAAGCAAAACTCTACTACTGCTTTTGTGAACAAGGACAAACTCCAAAGATTTGGAAACATCTACTTTGAAGAGCATCTCTAGCTTCCCACCCCCATAAGGAAAATTTTTTTTTTCTCATCTATGTTGTTTTAAGGAAGAACAATTTAATGAATTTTCTCAAGTCATCCCTTTGAAATAGAGTCCCTTTTCTTTTTCTCTCTTTGGCAAAATACGTACTGGATTTTTATTTCCTGCTTTTGGTTTTTTCCCCCACATGTGTCAGCCGTTATGCTCAGCCAGTTTATTCTCAATTTTTCTACTGGACTTATGCCCCATGATGGAAAGGGTGTGTGCTTCTCTTTCAATCAAGACCTGAACGATTGGGATCTTGAGGCATTTGTTGCTTATATCATGAACTATAAATTGATCATCTCAGAGCTCTGAGTTTGCCAGAAAGTTCTTACTCATTTCAAAGAATTGGATTCTGCTTGGCTTTCTTTTTTTTTTTTAATCCATCTTTGACCCTTTGAGGATATTCTGTATAGAGTTGAAATCTCCCATCCACCTTAAGAAATTTGGAGCTTTGGACTTGTGTGAGCATACGGGTCCCCCAGTTAACGGTGGATATACTTTCCTGCTTTCCTGTATTTTGCTCTTCTGCATCTGAGTAAAAATGTATGAGCGGCACAAGAGGCGTTACAGCCTGTGTGACATCTCCAAAGTGGACAGGACTGTAGATGTGGTGTTGCTGAAGGTAAGCGGGGCAATACCTCATGCATTATGAAACTTTCCAGGCTATTTTCTCTGTGTCCAGTAGTAGTATCTCTGGACTTCCACATTGGTAAGAATGCTGAGAAAGCCTGTGCCAACAGGGAAAGGTAGGGGGATGAGTTTGAGATTCTTAAAGGAGTGTCTGAACAGAAACAGGGTGTTCACAAATTATCATCAAAACACTTTAGAAATGTAATTTTTACTTTAAAATGGATTGCTATGTTCAGGAGAACCTCATACTTTCAAAAATCACTGAGTGAGAAATTTACCCCTCTGAGTTGCTCTTTCCTGGGGTGTGTCTTTCCTTCTGTCTCTGTCATTCCTGCCTGTCTGAGTCTCTTTCTCTGTCATTCTCGCTCACCCTGCCTCCATCTCTTGGTCTCTTTGTCTTTTTGTTGTTTGTCCAAGTCTTTTCTGTCGTGTTCTCATTTCTTCAGAGAAAAGATAAACAAATTTATTTGTTTGTTTGTTTGTTTTTTCCAGAAGTGTCTCCAGTTGGCCTATTTATTAAAACAGCAAAGCTGCCTTTCTGGCTTGATTTGACTGTTTCTTACATGTGGCTTTCAACTCTGTTGATAGGTGTATTTGTTTGCCTTCTCAGCATTAGTTATGTGAGGTCTTAGCAGCAGAGGGTTAGAGACTCTGGATAGCTAATTGCTCACAGAAGGTATCCTTGAATCTAAAATTAGTAAGGACTCCTCTAACTGGTAAAATGAGAGTCTGGGAATATTGGACAACTCAAGGAGCACTTTTTGGAAGTTTAGTGGTTTTCTGGCAAAGGCAGGGGAAATTGGAAGCCAACCAAGAGCTGGCAGATGCCAAAAGGACCTCAGTATCTGAACTTGTGAGACTGTGGATGAGAGGGAGTGATTTTTGACCAAGTTTTGAGGGTAAGGAATGGATTTAGAAAGGTAGACACAAAAACCAGTGAAGTATCTTGTTGGGAGAGGAGGTGTGATTTGTGGTGGAGTGTTGTCATTGTCCTTCCATAATCACTCTCTGGTGGTGGGGTGGTGGGGTGGTGGTTTGACTTGTGAAACATAGGCTTGACAGCTCTTGTTTAACTTGTTTTGAATTTGTTACAAGATACTGTTTTAGTTCTTCTGGTAGATCACATGTTTTAAAAGTTTTGTCCTTGTGTATGTATTTAAGAGAGTCTAATTATTAGGATCTTTCTTTGCATGATGCTTTATGATCTTATTGGGGCAGGAAGGAAAGAAAGAAAAATCTTTTTCTGTGGGTCTCAAGGTAATTGTATATTCAAAATAGTGCTAAAGTATGTAATATTCTAGTCTAGCTGGGAGTCTCAGCCTTTATGAGTGGAACTGAATCAATATAAGCTCATTGGCCTCACAAAGGCTATTTTACATTTTAATGAAGTTATTTCATATACATTTTTTCAAGTGGGACTTATTTGTCAGGCAGTGACTTTTATCCCATTTTCACGTGAAGAACTTGAGGGTTCTTTTGAGCTACAGTGAGGAATATGAAGAACTTGAGTATCAAAGAGATTCTTTTTCAAGGCTGCAGCTTATAAATGTTTGTACTCTTTTATTTGTGCCATATTGCATTACATATTTAAAGATTCTCAGTAGAGAAAATTGCACTTCAAAGAAAGTAGTCATTCTATTTATTTATGTATTTTTATTTTTTATTTTTTTTGTGGTGCTGGGTTTTGAACTGAGGGCTTTGTGCATGTGAGGCAAGCATTCGACCAACTGAGATATATCCCCAGCCCCTCATTCTTTTTTTTTTTTTTTTTAAGAAAAGTCATTTATTACAAATTTATAAACACTAGGAGTTCTGAAAGTATCTTGCTTCCAGTTTAAAATGGAATAAAGACTTTTGGTGTTAGTTGCTTTGTTTGATAAGACACATCACCGAGAGCTATATATTTTAAACATATGTTAAGTACCTATTCCATGGTAGACTCAATGCCAAATCCATGGGGCACATTATTTATTTTCTTACTACTAACAGACCAAAAAAAATTAAATAAGTACAAACCATTGTAAGTGATTTGACAGAAGTTAGTAGGGTGCTGCGTTGGGACAAATGGGAAGAATTAGATAGAATAGTCTTTAGCTAGAGGGTCTTCTTTTTAAGGTGCTGACATTTAAAAAGCTGATCTCCAGAGGATGAAAAAACACCCACTATCTCAAGGGAAGATATTCTAGAAAGAACCAATAGCAAATAGACTTGCTAAGAAAGGAAGGAACCCGCAGGGCCATCATAATGGATGGGAGCATACTGAGCAGCAGCAAGTAGTGAATGGTGTGAGAAGAGCTGCAGGTGGACCTGGAAGAGCAGGGCCCTCACAGCCATGGTGAAGATACTGTACTTTTCAGTTTGTTTTTTAAAAAAAATTGTTCTGGCAGTCTGGAAATCAGTATCACATGGTTTTGTGGTCTGAAAGGGGAAGAAGGGAATGGATATGAGACATAGACATTGAATGTTTACATTTCTTATATTTGTCTCATTTTACATACACAAATCATATTTCTATAGCCAGTAATTTTCCTAGAATTTCACACTTATTATAGAATTAGTGATGGCATATAACTCCAGATAAGGCTTTTTCAAAGTCCATGCTTTTTATCATAGACTTTTTTTTTTTAATATTGAAAGAACCCTTCAAAGTTTTACCTTGATCACTTCTCTCCCATTGTGGGAATTCCTTTTGTGACACTTTTTAGACAACATGATAACATTTAAGTTCATTTTGTCACATTTAGCAGGTTTTCCCCATAATTAATTTATTTCTTCCTTGTCATTCATTAGTGTTCTCCAGTTATTTTACAAAATCATTTTGAATTTTTCTATCTTCTGTCAGTGTTCAAAAAATAAGTGTGTTGGATGTGATTCTGCAATCTGTACAATAAGAAAAATGAGAAATTATACGCCAGTTGATTCAAATGTATGAATTGGCAAGATTATTGTAATGTCGTGTGTAGCTAATATAAATAAATAAATAGGGGAAAAAAGTACAGATAAAAAAAAATAAGTGCGTTGGGAGCATGTACCAGTTAAATTTATAAGTGATCATGTGCATGTTTTCACTCCACTCCTATGTGTAGAAGTTTCGTTTTTTTGTACTAAGGATTTTTCATTTTTCATCTATTCATTAATATATTTAAGCACTCAGAACATCTCTTAATTCATATTAAAAGCTCAACAAATATTTGTTGATTCAGTACATTAATATTTTAAAGTTTAAAGTATGGATTCATGAGCCTCATGTTATATAAATTGTGTTTAATGTGCTGATAACTTTAATATATGAACACAGATAAAATATGCCAAGAATCACAAGGTTTGGATTGTGAGCCTTTCACTTTGGTATTTCATATTTGCAACTCTAATCCCTCCCATTGACATCCTAATAATTCACTGTAAATTAGCTTCAGAATCCTCATTCTTGGTTTTATACTGGTACTTTCTTTGGCTTACTCTGTATTCTGATCTGCTTCCTTTGTCAGCTCTGTGTAGTTAGTCTCATTGAAGGTCTTTTGTCTCCAGAGTTTCTCCTGAGATTTCCCTGAAGCTGGGTGCATTGGTCTTTATGTGCACATGAGTTAGCTCTTGAATCATCATTGGCCATCAACATTGCCAAAGTCTTAGCTCCTTTCCAGAAATTTTTATACGTAAAAAAACTTCAGTGGGTACTATTCTGTCATCACCCACCACTTTGTTCCTTAGTCTACTTAACACATTTCCTCTTCCTTGTATATGACAACACCTTGATTCCCCTTTCCGGATGCATATTTAGCTTTGGGTTCTATAAGTGGTTAATAACTATAAATCATAGACTGAAAAGGAATATGGAAGAATTTTAATTGTTGGCAGGAACCCGGGTTTAGTACCAACCAATATGCCCAGTTTTCCCAACATCCTTCAAAAAGCTAGAACTGACTTCACATGTCGGTGAGTGTTGAGAACTTTGCATAGCTAAACTTCAGCTCATGATGAGCATTCCTAGAGGACATCAAGAATCAGAAACTTCCTGCAAAACTAACATACTGAAAGGAAGGAGGTCAGCAATGCATGACTAAATTTGTTACTGTAGAATTTACAGCGATGTTAGCCAGGCCTTCTTCTATTTTCCTAATTTCCTAACTTTTGTTACCTAGAAAAAACTGACTACTAATAGTAACATAATTCTTGATGTTATTGATAATTTATCCACAGCATATTTTGTGACTAGTAAATCAGAGTGTTAGCTGAGTGGTTAAAAGATTTGCAATGGTGTTGTATATATCAAATGAATATATTTACAAAGGAACATAATCCCCTACACATTGTGGTGCTTGGGCAGGCAACACCAACCTCATTAGTGAAAGCTCGGAAGAAATAGTTTGTTTCTAATTTCATTTCCCGGAGAAATGTACATTCTTTAATAAAAATTGGCCTCTACTTTGCAGCAAAACAAAAAGACATAAGGGGGCTAAGGATTGAAGACAATCACACCATCTACTTGATTGTAGTCTGATTCCCCTGAAGAGACTTTGACTCAAGTATTGGCTTCTATGTCCGGATGGTGGTGGGTTTTTACTTCCGTTTTGTTCAGCCTTGTAACTTTGCCTGGATCTCTTGAGATAGTTGGAGAGGAAATAGGTACCTGTGGTGGCTGGGAAGGCTGGGTGTAACCATGAGCTGTATTATTAGGATGTTCAGAGATAAACAGTAGCAGAACCACTGCCAAAAACAAAAGACATTTTCCTCTTCTGAAAATGCGTATTGCTCTATTTTCAGACTGTTGGGAACACATTGTGGGTGTAGTTTAGGTCATTACAAGAGGTCCGTAGACTTCATGGCAGGAATGAAAAAATTATCCAGATAGGTATGGCATTTTTTCTGAAGTTACTTTTATCATCTCATGTTCTTTACACACTGTTATCACCAGAACTTTGGATGTTCTGCTTGTCAGGGCAGTTCTGTGGGCAAAGAAAAAACAGTGACTTAGATTATTTTTTTAGCTAAAGAATCATAACTGTGATCGAGGCCAAAAATGTGTTTTTCTAACCTCTGTCTTCAAAAGATATAGATAACAATATTTAAAATTTGTTTTCTACATTTTCAGCTACTTTAACTATTCCCCTATCCTTCTCTTTCAGTCAGTGGCCAATCTCATATTTTATTCATAGCTCAGTGATTCCATAAGGGCAAAATTTGGAGTCAGGGGCACTCATCATCATCATATAACCTTCATTTTTTTCTCTTAAAAATCTAATTGCTAACAGTGCCAATACTGATGTTTCTTCCTTTTGTGTCTCCTAATTCTGATAGAATCTTTTGCCAAGCCTAGTCTCACACAGAATTGGATAAAAAGAGAGTTGATAGTACAAGGACCAGCTTATCCATTAGTGTAAGAACCTCAATCTTAGAGGTCACATATTGGGAAAGAGCCTGACATGAGAATAAGCATCATAAAATAAAAAGATAGTTGGTAGATTTTAATTTCCTATACTAATAAGTTTCAAATGCATTACCCTGCTCGTGTCCTGGCATTGTATCTGGCCTACTGGGAAACCCTCTAAAAATGTTTCTAAGAGAGCAACATGGTGTGGCCTTTAAGTTGCCTTGGTTGTGTGAGTGAAAATAAAGCTGTAGAGTTATTGATGAATAGAATGGAGAGTAGGACAAATTTATCTGCCACATCAGTGATTCTAAAATAGGGAAGGAAGAGAAGGAGATGTTTTGTAATCCAATTTATCTCTTTTAAGCATCTTACTTATATAGTAATCGCAATATTCTTCACACATGAATATGATATGCTTGGTATTGCTGTTGTACAGGATGTGGCTGAAAATGCTGATACATGTTTTGACATTCTTTCCACACTTAGTACAATATGGAGTTTGTCCTCTGGTTAATGGCATTGACCATGATTGGTAGCATCTGGCTCAGATTACTGGCTCTGACTCTGGCTTTGTGGGCTTCCTGACTGGTTTACTTTCCACAAATTTGTATATTTCTCAGTGCTGCACACTCTTTTTAAAGTCATGAATATATATATATATATGATAAAATTTGCCATTTTTAGGAATACAGTTCAGCAGTGTTAAGTATATTCACACTGTTGTATAACCATCACCATCAGACATCTTCAAAACTTTCACACCTTCCTAAATTAAAACTCTGTAACTGTAAACAATAACTCCCCATTCCTCCTGCCCTCTAGTCCCTGGTAACCACCAGTCTATATTCTGTTTCTGATTTTGACTACTCTAGGTAGCTCATGTAATTAGAATTGTACAATATTTGTCCTTTTGTAACTGTCTCATTTCACTCAGCACAATGTCTTCAGAGTTCACCCACACTGTAACCTTTTTAAGGCTAAATGTTCTTTTTAAAGTACATACCACATTTTGTTTGTCCATATATCTGTCAGTAGACATTGGACCATTTTAATTGTTTGGCTAATGCAAATAGTGCCACTATAATAAGCATTGGATACCAATTCCCGTTTGAGTCCCTGCTTTCAGTTCTTTGGGCTGTACTCCCAGAAGTAGAGAATTGCTAAGTCATAAAGAAATTGTGTATTCCCAAGTTTTTGAAGAACTGCCACACCATTTTCCATAGTGAATGCACCATTACATATTCCTACTAGTAACACACAAGGGTTCCATTTTCTGTACATCCTCACTAACACTTTTTATTTTCACTCTGTAATTTTTTTAATACTAGTATAATGGGTATGAAGTGATATCTCATTGTGGTTTCTATTTGCATTTCCTTAATGCATACTTTTGTGCCACTTATGTATCTAAGAAGCCAGCAAATACAAGACTTCTAAGCTACTTCCCTGCAAATAGGTATTATCAAACATGATTGCCACCGTGTGTGTGTATTCTCGGAGCTCTGTCTTGGCACACTCTTTTCACCTATTCACTCAACAACAAGTGAAACTATATCCAACCTTTCTTCTCTCAAGCCTCCTTAAAGTTTTTTAACCTTTTGCAAGACAGGTTGGCATCTCAAACTTAGTCAAATAGAGTGTACTGTTGTCGTCTTCCCCTCTGGATTTCCTTTATCTATTAATTGTGGACCTTTGATCCCACATTATCTCTTACATTGACGGATTCTGCCGTTTGTACTAGCTCTTTGATGTACATCTTTTTCTGTACACCAAAGTACATTTCCCCAGTTAAGTTGTACACTGCTTCTAGATTAGACTAGTTTAGGCTCCTCTTAACTGGTCTTTGTGTTCCTGATACTTTCTTACTCCCCAATATTCTATTTTTATCTCTACATTCTAGAATTATTTTCCAAGTACAACACTGATCCTTTCACTCTCTTCCTTATATGATTATTGGGTACCAATACCTTTGGTAGGGAATAAAACCTAACTTTATTGTAGCCATATCTCCTATTCTTTCCTTAGTTTAGACCTTTGGACACTATTGGGATTTTTGTGCTCCTGAAAAACATTTAAGCAAAGGTCCTTAATCTAGATTATAATCATGGGCACCAGAATCCCTGATTGTGACAAATGCATGTTCTTTTATAAGGGTTCCATGGCTTTCCTTAGATTCTTGATGGAATGAATCCATGATATAAAAAACTGTGAAGTCCAGCCCTAGAGTTTTGCTTTAACTGTTTTGCTCATACTTTTGTTCACATGGCTGGAATTTCCTGCATTGTCATCTTTCTCTTTCTCAATCACACTGCCTACTTTTAAGGCCTGCTTTTTTATGCTTCTACTTTTGTTGAGCTTTTCTCAAATCCCTGAAATTGTTTTTATGCTAGGAGTTTACTTACCTCTTTAGATTTCAGTTATTTCTGTATCTGTTGTCTTTCACACTCTAAACAGTATCTACCAAGCTACAGGCTACGGTTAGTAAAGGTATCTCACTGAGCCTGATAATTCATAGACTTATATGTTTATATATACATACATCTGTTATCCTGGGTTTTGGAGGCAATATAACATTTTACATTAAAAAGGGTTCTTCAGAGCAGGGCACAGTGGCACATGCCTATAATCCCATTCACTTGGCAGGCTGAGGCAAAAGGATCACAAGTTCAATCCCAGGTAATCACCCCCCCCACCCAACCTCCTGCAAAAAAAAAAAAAAGAGATGAAGAAGAAGAAGAAAGACTCTCCAGACTTCTAAACCCTGGAACCTTTGTGCAAATTGTAATGAAAATCATATTTATTCATCTTACCTATTGCCATACTTCTCACATCATTGCAATACACAGTTTCTTACCTAAATGGGTTTTCCAAGAATGCTGGCTGGCTAGCTCTGTGGGTGTACTAATTTGTAGCTGATATCTTTAAGAAAGAAGCCACCTTTTTTTTTTTTTTTTTTTTTTTAAGAAGAATGTATTTTTTGGGCTGGGGTTGTAGCTCAGCAGCAGAGTACTTGCCTTGTACATGTGAGGCCCTGGGTTTGAGCCTTAGCACCATAAATAAATAAATAAATAAAGGTATTATGTCCACCTACGATTTAAAGGGGGAGCAGGCTGTGGTTGTGGCTCAGTGTAGAGCGCATGCCTAGCATGTGTGAGACACTGGGTTTGATTCTCAGCACCACATATAAATAAATGACTAAAATAAAGTTCCGTCAACATCTAAAAAATTGGGTCATGTGGTGGTTCCTTGCCTAATCTTTTAAGTAACCTCTATACTGATTTCTATAGTTGTATTAATTTATTTATTATTTCTCTCGCATTTTTTATTGGCATATTAGAGTTGTACATACTGATGTGATTTGTTGTTACATGTTTGTATATGCATTCAATACACAGTACAATATAATTTAGCCAATACCACTCCCCAGCAGTTCCCCCCTCCCTCCTAATCCCCCACCCCTTGGTCCCTTTGGTCTCCCTTTGATTTTCATGAGATCTGCCCCATCTTTCTTTTCCTCTTTCCTCTCTTCTGCATATGAGAGAAAACATATGACCCTAACCTTCTGAGTTTGACTTACTATACTTAACATAATGGTTTCAAGTTCCATCATTTTCCTTCAAATGCCATAATTTCATTTTACTTTATAGCCGAATAAAACTCCATTCTGTGCATATATCACATTTTCTTTATTCATTCATCCATTGATGGACACTTAGGCTGGTTTCATAGTTTGGCTGTTGTGAATTGTGTTGCTATAAATGTGAGTATGCATGTATCACTGTAGTATGATGACTTTAATTCTTCATGATAAATACCAAGGAGTGGTGTAGCTGGGTCATATGATGGTTCCTTGCCTAATCTTTTAAGGAACTTCTATACTAATTTCTATAGTCGTACTAATTTATAATCTCACCAACAGTGTAAAAAGTATTCCTTTTTCTCCATATCCTCTCCAGCATTTAATATTACTTGTATTCTTGTTGACTGCCTTTCTGACTAGTGTGACATGAAATCTTAGAGTAGTTGTGATTTGCACCTTTCTAATTGCTAGTGATGTTAAACATTTTTTCATATATTTGTTGTCCATTTGTATTTCTTCTTTTGAGAATTGTCTGTTTAATTAATTGTGTATTAATTGGGTTATTTGATTGTGTAAAATTTGAGTTCTTTATATATTCTAAATAGTAATCCTCTGTCAGAAGAATAGCTAGCAAAGATTTCTCCCATTCTGTAGATTCATTCTTTCTTCGCCTTCCTAATTGTTTCCTTAATGTCCAGAAGTTTTCTAATTTGCTGCCATTCCATTTATTAACTCTGGACATTATTTTTTGAACTTTAGAAGTCCTATTGAGAAAGTCATTGGCTGTAACTGAAAGTTGGAGTGTTGACTCTACATTTTCTTCTAGGAGTTGCATAGTTTCTGGTCTAATTCCTGGGTCTTTACTCCATTTTGAGTTGATTTTTGTGCAGGGTGAGAGATAAGATTATAGTTTCATTCTGAAAGATGCCGTCTTGTGCTAGATTTCCCAGTCTTTTTCTGGCATACAAGTACTGAATTACCTGAAATTCTACTATTTTTTAGTATAGATTTTACTTTTAAAAGTTTATAAATTAAACCTTCAAACAGAAAAGGAAATGACTGAAAATGTGCATCATCTGATATATAATTAGATGACATCTAATTAGAGACAAAAAACCTCCTCAACACATTACTAATAATCAACTTTTGGTGATTAAAAACATAGCTACTAGTAATAGGCAACCCCAAAACAAATAAATTGTTTTGATGTTTGAAACATTGATACACACAGTTACATTTTAGTTAAGTTTTATTTGTATGTATTAATTGATTGATTGGTACCAGGCATTGAACCCAGAGACGTGTAACCACAAGACACATCCCCAGCTCCTTTTAAAATTTTATTTAGAGACAGGATCTTGCTGAGTTATTCAGGCCCTTGCTAAGTTGCTGAGGATGGCTTTGAACCTGCCTCAGCTTCCCAAGCCACTGGGATTATAGGCATGTGCTACCATGCCTAGCTTAAGTTTCATTTTAATATATTTTATTTTCTACATATTTTTAATCTAAATTAATCAGTGACATTGTCTTCTAGTAAATTTTTACTGGAGATGTTATCAGGTACACTTTGCCAGACTTACTTTCTCTCTCTCTCTCTCTCTGTGTGTGTGTGTGTGTGTGTGTGTGTGTGTGTGTGTGTGTGTTGAGTACAGGGAATTGAACCCAGAAATGCATTACCACTGAGGTACATCCCCAACCCTTTATTTTTTATTTTGATACTGGCTCTCACTAATTAGGGCATTACCAAGTTACTGGGTGACCTCCGAACTTGAATCCTCCTGCCTTAGCCTACCAAATAGCTAGAATTATAGGCATGTACCACAGTAGCTGGCTCAGATTTATTCAGTGTAATATTAATATTAAAAATATAGTAAGCAGTTGCTATTGAATCCTGAGGTAAAGAACAAAAAGAGACGTTTGCATGGGTAGGTAATGAGCACGAAATACAAGTATAAGGGAACTTGAGTCTGAATCTTTGTTTCTGAATACTAGTTAACTATTGCTTTGGTCACATTACTTCACCTCCTTGGCCTCTAATTTTTTATGGGACTAGTAAATGGAGGTAAGTATAATTCTTAAGATTCTCACTTTTAATTTTCTTCAGAATCACTGAGAATAATGAATTCAAAGATTACCCATTAAGCCTCCACCATGAACCACGTATTAATAGTGAGGAGAACCATGGAATGAAAGATGTGATTCTGTTCTCAAGAACCTTACATACAACATAGTTCACATACAAGGACTTAATTCCCAAGTTACCAAGACTCACTAAAAGAAGGAAAGAAAAAAATCTGAGCATGATGAGCATCTTCATTGTGTTTTCCCTTCTTAGAAAGTAAACCATAGGTTAGAAAATATTTTCCATTTTTTAATTAATTAGTTTTGGTACTGGGGATTGAACCCAGAGGCTCTTAACCACTGAGCCACATCCCCAGCCCTTTTTTGTATTTTGTCAGGGTGTTGCTGAGTTACTTAGGGCCTTCTTAAGCTGCTGAGGCTGGCTTTGAACTTGTGATCCACCTGCTTCGGCCTCCTAAGCCAGTGGGATTACAGGTACTACTGTGCCCAGGAGAAAATATTTTCCACTTTAAAAGTAAAGGTCATACCTATGATGATGACTACAATCAAAAATAGAGATAAGGGCAAAAGTAAATGTTGGCAAGGATGTAAAGAAATTGTCAAATGGTGCAGCTATTTTGGAAAACAATCCAGGAGTTCCTCAAAATATTAAAGATAAACTTATATGTGTAACCCAGCATTTTTACTCCTAGGTATACACGTAAGAGAAATGAAAACATATGTCTCCACAAAATCTTATATGCAAGTATTCATAGCATTATTATTCGTGGAAGCCACAAAAGTGAAAACAACACATATGTCTATTAATTGATGAATAGATACCTAAAATTTGGGGATGTCATTTGGTGAAATATTATTTGGCAATAAAAGGAATGAAGCATTAATACATAGTACAACCTGGATGAGCCTTGAAAACATTCTGCTAAGTGAAAGAACTCATTCGAAATAGATTAAATAATGTATGACTTCATTTGTATGAAATGTCCACAATATGTGAATCAGTAGAGATTGAAAGTAGATTGTGGTTGTCTAGGATTAAGAGAAAGGGCTGGGATGGGGCATAGACTACTAACGGGTACTCGGTTTCTTTTTTGTCAAGATGAAAACATTCAAAAATTAGGTAGTAGTGATGATCACAAACCTTTGAATATACTAATACCATTGAATTATACTTTAAAAGGGATAAATTTATGTTATGCAAATTACATCATAATAAACATGTTAAAATGCTTACACACACTCAAATTCCGCGTGGCTTCCTGGATTAGATCCTGGAACAGAAAAATAAAATTAGTAAAAATGCAAGTGAAATCTAAATAAAGCCTGCAGTTATTACAGTAGTCTATGCTGTTTTCTGTCAACCTAAAATAATAATATATACAGATATAATATATAATTATATTTAGTATTATTATTTTGATACCTGGAATTGAACCCACGGGCATTTAACCACTGAGCCACATCTCCAGAGTTTTGCTGAATTGCTCAGAGTCTCACCAAGTTGCTAAGTCTGTTTTTGAAGTTGACTATCCTCCTGCCTCAGCCTCCCAAGCTGCAGGGATTACAGCATGCACCACCCCTCCTGGCTTCAACCTCAAATTATTACAAAATAAATTTAACAAACATAAGGTACAACATTAGTAGAAAAGCAAATATGAGATAGATTGGGTAGAGAGAAGTGATGGGAGGGGAGGGGTGGGGAAGGGGAGATAGGAAGGGCAGCAGAATAAAATAGACACTAGTATTGCTGTATGTATATACATGTCTGTATAACCAATGTGATTCTGCAACCTGTACACTCAGAAAAAATGAGAAATTATACCCCATTTGATTCAAATGTATGATATGTCAAGATCATTGTATTGTCATGTGCAACTAATAAAAAACAGAAAAAAAAGAAAAGCAAATATGGGAAGCAATAGAACAATTAAAAGTAAATTAGTTGTCTATGATTTTTCAAGTACAAACACTCAACTAAAAATAGAATCAGGCTTTTTATCATCACAGAACTATGATTTTATCAACAGATTTTTGGTTGCTAGGAGCCACAAGCATATATACGATGTATGGCACCTTTGGTTGTAAAGTGACGCCAGCTAGCCACTGAGATGATTATGTTAAAATTTACATTCATATGCAAACTGGACTCCCGCTGTTCACCTTGGCCTGCTACCGGACTCAAGTTACGGGACTTTACGGGACTGCTGGAGAGTTCCCATTGGTTGGGGAAGGATAGTAGGAGGGAATTCCGGAGGAGGTGGGAGGAGACGGGGGGGTTCCGGTCGGCGCGCGGTTCCGGTCGGACACCCTCGTGGGAGGACCGGTTTTTTGACTTGCTGGCGCTGAGAGTGTTAGCGGCTTTTTCAAAATAAAGTTTTGTTCCTGCTTGATTGGCTCGTGATTCTGTGCCCAGCCAAGACTGCGGCATTTGGCGGCCCGTGCGGGGAACGCCTGAAGCTTAGAGGTGAGTAAATTGCTCGCCCCTGAGGGAAGGCGACAGGATGGATGACCTTCTCAGAAAACAATGTGTTCTTGTTTTGATTTATTTTGTTTTCATTTCGAGCTCCCTAGCCCTAGAATTTTCTCAGGCGAACTGGAAAAAATGGTTGGCTCAAGGTTTGAAGTTATTCAGCCCTGAGAAAGAGAAAATTGATACAACCATTGTCTGCTCCGTCTTTGTTTCATTCTGCTTCGGCTTTGTTTTATCCTACCTTATTGGGTTAGGTTATAGTAGATTAGAATCCAATAAAAAACAAACCGAAAAACTGTTAAGTAAATTGTTAGAGGTCCAGACTATGGTAGAAAAAACGCTAGGTCAAGCAAAAGAGAAGGTCTCTCAAGCTAGTCAGACAGAGGAGAATTTAAAGAAAGCAAGCTTAGAGGACAAGCAGCCATCAGGTGGAGAATTACAACAGGAGGTTGCTACCAACTCCGTTCTATCACCAGAGGGCGTAACTCAGCCAACAGCTCCATCTACCGCTGAGCGGCCCTCAACTACCGTAGTTGATGGACGGAATTCTGAGGCAGGACCCCAAAGATTAGCATGCCCTGTACTTGAGCAGGCAGGAGGGCAACGAATTCACCGTGCTTTAGATTTCAAAACAATAAAGCAATTAAAGGAGGCTGTAACGACCTATGGGCCGCAAGCTCCCTTCACAATAAGCATGGTTGAATCTGTTACCAACTTGGACATGACACCAGCAGATTGGGCTAACATGTGTCGATCTGTGCTAAACGGAGGACAATATTTGTTATGGAAGGTTGCCAATGAGGAATTTTGCATGGAGACAGCTAGGCGAAATGCAGAAGCTGGGTACCCTCAAAGAAATATGGACATGCTTTTGGGGAAGGGACCTTATGAGGGTCAAAGACAACAAATTGAATATGACCCTGGTGTGTACGCACAAATTGCTGTAGATGCAGTTAGGGCATGGAAAACTTTACAGGGGCATGGAGACTTACAAGGTCAATTATCTAAGGTAATACAAGGAACTAATGAACCTTATGCTGAATTTGTAGATAGACTTATTCAGTCAGCCTCTAGGATATTTGGAAATACAGAACAGGTAATGCCATTTATAAAACAACTGGCTTATGACCAAGCAAATCGTTGCTGCAGAGAGGTCATTAGACCATGGAGACATGAGGATTTAAACACATATATTAAATTATGTAGAGACATTAATGAACAGGGGCAAGTCTTAGCAGCAGTACAACAGGCTTTAGATGCCAGGCCAAGAACATGCTATAATTGTAATCAAACAGGACATTTTAAAAGGAGTTGCCCCATAAGAGGAGGGTTTAACAAAGCTGGATATCAAAGGAATAGAATACCAGGTATTTGCCCACGATGCCGTAGAGGGAGACATTGGGCTAATGAATGCCGTTCTCAAACCACCATAGAGGGTATTCCGTTATCAAAAAACGGACAAGGACCAAGTGTTTACCCACGATATCGTGGAGAAAGGTATCAAGCTCCATTGCCAAAAAACGGACTAGAGGGCCCAATGCCCCGGGGCCCCAAACCACAAATATATGGGGCAATGGAGGAACCCAACAGCCCCATCAAGGTAGTGCCCAGGACGCATTATCCATTAAATCCCTCATCAGACAAACTAGAGGGAGCGCAGGGCTGGACATCTGCGCCTCTGCCAGAGCAGTACTAACCCCAGAGATGGGAATTCAAATCATTCCCACAGGAGTAAAAGGACCTCTTCCCCAGGGAACAGTAGGCTTATTATTGGGACGCAGTTCTTCTACACTAAAAGGACTTATGATAAGTCCTGGGGTAATTGATCCCGATTATGAAGGTGAAATAAAAATTATAGCTAGTTCTCCAAGAGGTATATCAGTAATTTCACCAGGAGATAGAATAGCACAGTTATTAATAATACCCAGCCTGCATGATAAATTTTCCAGTTGTAATGTAGAAAGAGGTTCCAAGGGATTAGGCTCCACAGGTGTAGATTGGGCTATGCTGTCTTTAAATTTAGATTCTCGCCCAATGCTAAAATTAAAAATTCAAGGACATGACTTTAATGGGCTGCTGGACACAGGAGCTGACCTCAGCATCATATCTCGTCAAGAATGGCCAAAACATTGGCCATTACAACAAGCCACTCAAACGCTTCGAGGCCTAGGAGTGGCAACAAATCCCCATAGAAGTGCTATGGTATTAGATTGGAGGGATCCTGAAGGATGTGAAGGAACTATACAGCCCTATGTATTGGATCATCTTCCTGTAAATTTATGGGGACGAGATGTCCTAGATCAATTAGGATTGACATTAACAAATAACATCAATCCTAACGCGCCCACTACTAGGGCTAAACAAGGCTTTAGGAAAGAAAAAAGATTAAGAGAACAAGAACAAGGTATGACAGCACCTATTCAAATAGATCAAGAAATAAATAGACATGAATTGGGTTTTCAGAAAGGGCCACTGAGACAATCAAAATTACTTGGAAATCAGAAAGACCAGTGTGGGTTCCTCAGTGGCCCTTGACTAAAGAAAAGATACAAGTAGCCCATGACTTGGTCAGACAACAGTTAGCGGAAGGACATATACAACCTTCCGTATCCCCCTATAATACTCCCATTTTTGTCATTAAAAAGAAATCTGGTAAATGGAGATTATTACAAGATTTAAGAGCCATTAATAATGAGATGGTTATTATGGGACCTGCTCAATCAGGGATTCCTCAATTGTCTGCTTTACCAAAAACCTGGCATGTTTTAGTTATAGATATTAAAGATTGTTTCTTTTCAATTCCAATTCATCCCGAGGATAGTCCACATTTTGCATTTACTATCCCTGCACTGAATCATGAAGGTCCTGATCAGAGATATGAATGGAAAGTACTCCCTCAAGGGATGGCTAACAGCCCAACTATGTGTCAAATTTATGTTAATAAAGCAATCCAGCCACTTAGAAACCAAAATCCTGAACTACAAATATTTCACTATATGGATGATGTGTTACTGGCACATAAAGATAAAAACACATTACTAGAATGTTATGCCACACTTACAAATTTATTGAAAAATTATAATCTAGAGATAGCAATAGATAAAGTACAATTAAATCTTCCAATTAATTATTTAGGAGTTCTATTATCCTCAACCATGGTCCGTCCACCAAAAATTCAAATACGAGTAGATCAACTCAAATCACTTAATGACTTTCAAAAGTTATTGGGAGACATAAATTGGATAAGGCCTTATCTAGGCATACCAACAGGAGAGTTAGGACCTTTATTTGATATTCTAAAAGGTCCATCAGATCCAAATTCACCCCGCATGTTAACGCCTGAAGCAAGAAAAGTATTAAAAATCATTGAAACATATATGGAAAATATGCATTTGGATAGAATTGATATAAGTTTGCCTTTATTATTTATTGTACTACCAACAAAAAATATTCCTACAGGAGTATTTTGGCAAGAAGGTCCATTATTGTGGATACATTTATCTTATTCCCCTAACACTATTCTTACTAGATATCCTGAGGCTGTAGGACAATTAATACTCAAAGGAATAAAAGCAGCTAAGGGAGTGTTTGGGATTTCTCCCAATAAAATTATTACTCCATATACTATGGATCAAATTGATGAGTTAGCTAATGAGTTAAATACTTGGGCAATAATCCTGTGTAAAACTAGTGTTTCATTTGATAATCACTTACCATCTAATCCTTTGTTGTCTTTTTGGTCTAAGCATCCTGTAGTTTTTCCAAAAATGACAAGAAAAACCCCTATCATAAATGCTCCAAATATATTCACTGATGGGTCAAACAATGGTACAGCAGCAGTAGTTACTCCTGATCAAACTTTTACATTTTTAGTACCCAAACAATCAGCTCAAAAGGTAGAGCTTAATGCAGTATTACAAGCTTTTATGATGTTTAAAGATTCTGTATTTAATTTATTTTCTGATAGTCAGTATGTAGTTAATGCTATTAATTCCCTTGAAGATGCTGGTAGGATTTCCCCTTCCTCTACTGTTTTCTCTTTGTTTTCCGCTATACAAAGTCTAATCTGGGACCGAAAAGATCCATTCTTCATAGGTCATATCAGGGCACATACAGGATTGCCTGGAGCCCTTAGTATGGGCAATGAACTAGCAGATAAATCTACACATGACATACATATTTTCTCCACAATAGAAGAAGCTATAAATTTTCATAAAAGGTTCCATGTCAATGCTAATACTTTACAAAAGCGTTTTAAAATAACTAAAGAACAGGCCAGACATATAATAAAACAATGTCAAAATTGTGTGACATTTTTACCACAAGTTAATCTTGGAGTCAATCCTAGAGGACTAATACCTAACCATATTTGGCAGATGGACGTCACACACTTGCCAGAATTTGGAAAATTAAAATATTTACATGTTACAGTTGATACCTCTTCCGGATTTTTGATGGGCTCCCTTCATGCCGGAGAAAAAACTAAAGATGTTATAGCTCATTGCTTACAAAATTTTGCCACTGTGGGCGTTCCAAAACAGTTAAAAACGGACAACGGTCCTGGTTATACTTCCTCCTCTTTTAAACAATTTTGCTCATCATTTGGTATTACTCACATAACAGGAATTCCATACAATCCACAAGGACAAGGCATAGTTGAAAGAGCTCATCAAACTATTAAAATGTACTTATTAAAACAAAAGGAGGGAATTGGAAAGGGGTATATATCCCCCAAAGATAAACTTAAAATAACCCTTTTTACTCTAAACTTTTTAAATTTAGATTCATCGGGACTTAGTGCTGCGGAAAGACATTTGTACCCCAAAAATGTACATAAGCCTAAGGTACTTTGGAAAGATATTCTAACAGGACAATGGAAAGGCCCGGATCCAGTGATAGTCTGGAATCGGGGCGCTGTCTGTGTTTTCCCACAGGATGAACAGCAACCGATTTGGATTCCAGAGAGATTAACTAAAACAATTTCTACAGAAAAAGAAGATGATTTGACTCAAATCCATAACAGCTGACATCCAGAGCTCCAGCTTGGCTATTCTTACATCTGCGACAGTGATTAACCAAGGTTTTTTTTTTCAGTATCTATTTTATTATTGCATTTTTCCACATCATAAAGTTCTATTTTATTTTTGAGCTCATACAAACCTAGGTTAATGTTTTTCTGATCAGTTTTATTTTTTGACTGTGTTTTATTTTTTATTTATTTATTTATTTATTTATTTATTTATTTTTTTTTTTTTGACTGTGGAGTTTTTAAACATTGCAATGGAGATTTCACCTAAGTATAGTTACAAGGCCTTTATTTACTATTGTCTTATGTGTTGTATGTTGTGTGCACACTTCTGTTTTGTGTTGTATGTCTGTATGTGTGTATGTCCATATTTCTTATATGAGGAGCGCTCATGAAAAAATGGATCCGAATTTTTTCTTTATTCACGTGATTTATATGGTTTAATTTAAATTAGGTGAACAGCTGTTTATGATTGTTGTTAAAGATGGTTAACAGATCTGTTTGTTTACTAATTTAAATTTGGTAAACGGCTGTTAAGGATTGTTTTTAAAGGAGTTTAACAGATCTGTTTGTTTACTTTCACCTTTTCTTTTATTATATTTAATAATTCTGTTCAGGATAATGTCTCTTTACCATCATTGCCAGAATTTCCATCTCCATCCCAATTCCAGTGAAGACTGAGATAAAACCAAACTACAGCTTCTATGATAGCTATCACAGTAAACTGTATAAACTGATGCATCAATGAATATAACTCAACAAGTAATGCTATCAAGGACTTGATTTACTTTGGGAGGATATGGACATATTGATAGACTCCTCCAATTTGAACTGCTTGCAGAACTTGCCTGGACTATATATCAGTTGCATACATTGTGAAATATCATCTGGTGCACCGAATTGTGGTACTGCTGGCATATTTTTGCTGATGGTGTCACCAGTGATGCAATTTCCTTGCCAGCTCACCCCATGTTTATTGTGGTAATACTGGCATATCTTTGCTGATGGTGTCACCAGTGACGCAATTTTTCCAAAGGAGCCGTCAATTGGCTTGGTGTCGTGGCATTTCTGTATCCTCCTCCCTTCTACTAGTGATGGTCTAAATTTGGGGGCCAACAGAGGTGAGGCAAAGAACCTCACCCCCCCACTGGCACCAAGGCTAAATTTGGGGGCCAACAGAGGTGAGGCAAGAACCTCACCCCCCCACTGGTGCATAGGCCTATCCACAAGCATGGCTGAATGCTGGACCGGTAGTCAGCGACGGGTTGCTCTGATTACAGTGGATTCAACCTAAGACAGGAAGCTGACGCCTAAAGGTCAGTTCTCCCATGACGGGTAAGAACCATATGTTAAATTGGACAACCTACCAGGCACGGTCCCTAGCCACATTGCTTGTTGCTTAATTAAACAGAAGGGGGCAGATGCTAGGAGCCACAAGCATATATACGATGTATGGCACCTTTGGTTGTAAAGTGACGCCAGCTAGCCACTGAGATGATTATGTTAAAATTTACATTCATATGCAAACTGGACTCCCGCTGTTCACCTTGGCCTGCTACCGGACTCAAGTTACGGGACTTTACGGGACTGCTGGAGAGTTCCCATTGGTTGGGGAAGGATAGTAGGAGGGAATTCCGGAGGAGGTGGGAGGAGACGGGGGGGTTCCGGTCGGCGCGCGGTTCCGGTCGGACACCCTCGTGGGAGGACCGGTTTTTTGACTTGCTGGCGCTGAGAGTGTTAGCGGCTTTTTCAAAATAAAGTTTTGTTCCTGCTTGATTGGCTCGTGATTCTGTGCCCAGCCAAGACTGCGGCATTTGGTTGCCACTATGTTTAAATTTTTAAATATAACCTAGGATATACTAATTGTCAAGAACTGTAATGAGTCTGAGATTTCACCCTACTTGCAAGCAAACAAGTTAATTTAGGTCTTAACAGTTTCATGGTTGCTGGCTGCAGTCATGGGGCTTCACTTACTCCTTTGTACTCTTTGCACAGCAAACAGCATGAATATGGGCTTCATATAGGTCCCTTTTGCTTCCCAAGGACCATGAAGGCAATAGAGAGGGGACTCAAACCTTTAAAAAAAAAACAGTTTAAAAATGGGCAATAAGCCCTTTCCTTGATGGAAACATTATACAAGACTGTAAACAAACTTGTCCTTTGCTTCAGAAGGAAATAGTATTTTATCTTCCAGGGTTATTTGATATGCACACATTCTTAGAAAGATAATCTAGAATAAAAAGACAGTAAATTGGTGCCTTTGCTCATCAGACCTGCAAAAATGCAAAAGACCCATTGAAAATTGTTGCCTTACACTAATTTGTTCTTATTCCATAGTGTATTCACGTAGAGATTTTATTTTAATTGTATTTTTTCCATTTTTGTGTTATTTATTATGTATTATTTTGCTAAATATGGAACACTGTTTGTAACATACAAATGCTTTAAATGACAGGAAAAGCTTAAAGACTATTAGCCTATTGCATGTTTAAGGCAAGGATATGTTCCCACATTGGTTATACAATATAACAAGTTTCATATTGAAAAGGTGATGAAAAAAAATTCTAAGATGTAGAATTTAGTAAATTTTCCCAAAATGTTGACTGACAAAATTTGTAGAAGGTTGTAGAAGCAGAGAGGGAGAGAGCAAGCCTATAATTCAGAGTAGTTTATTTTCAGATTCTTCACCCTGTTTTTAAAGAATTGTTATGGTTTTGTTATTTCTATTAATTAAATTTGTTGCTCTATTCATGCAACTCCTTCCTATATCACAAAATATTATTCCATTAAAATATGATAGTCCTGGGCCCTTATTTTTACTGTTAACAGAGAAATTTATTTCACATAAGCAAATCTTGGCCCATTTCAAATGAGATGCAGTTTAAAATGAGAAAAATCTATCTTTTTTTTTTTCCTTTAAGAAAATTTGTTGCATCACTTCTTTGACAGATGTGAGTAGGGTTTGGTGAAGTTAATGAGTATATGGTTACTACTTTATTATGCACAACTAGTTTAAATTTTTGAGAGGTTCCTGCTAAACATTTTTTTTTCATTTAAAATCATTTTCAAATATTGGGCATCATTTTATAACACATTAGGAAATGAAACAGTTATGGCCTCTGGCTCCTGCTGCCTTTTTCTCTGTAGTGGTAAAATAGCTGAAATGGGCAAATGTTTTGTTTCACATGGTTCTAAGTTTGCATTTTGGTTACTTGTAAGTAATTTAATTCTTTTCTCTTGTTGTCAATTATTTATAATTCTAGAAAATGTTCTGTAACTTTCTGCCTCATTCTACTCAGTATATTTAGTAAAATTGTTGATCTTTATTAACAGAGTAGTTTAATATATTCTCACTGAAGTGATCAGAAAATTATAGAGTTCATAGAGGTCATTAAATAAAATCATAGTTTCTGTGTTTTGGCACTACAAACATTCAATTACATGATAATTTGTTTAGATAATCCTATTTATATTATTTAGAATTACAGTTGAGTGTTTCAGTTTTAATGAGATTGGGGGTTGTGATATTAAGGTGTTTAGAAGTTGTTAAGACTAAAATTTATATTATGTTTCACTTTAAATAAATAAGTATATATATATAATTTGCCTGTAATAAAACTCACCTGTTAGGGCTGGGGAGGTAGCTTAGTGGTATAGCCCTTGGTTAAACATGGATAAGGCCCTGGGTTCAATCCCCAGCACAGGAATAATTTTTTTTTATCAGTTTAGATTTGCTAGTGTTTAAGCAAATTTTAAATTCTGTAATCAGTACACCATTGTATAGGAATCTGTCAGTTCAAAAGATCCTTTCTGTCCCTTTATACTCAGTCTACCTGTCCAGTCCTTATTAATCACTAATATGCTTTCTGACATTACAGTTTGCCTTCCCTAAAATATCATGTATATAGAGCTGTACAGTAGATCATCTTTTGTCTGCCCCCCGCCCCACTTTTTAGCGTCATTCTCTTGAGATTGATCTATGTTGTGTAAATCACGAGTTCAGTCCTTCTTATTGTGAGTCTACTGCATTGCATACTATAGTTTGGCTATTTAAACTGTTTCTAGTTTGTGTCTATTATGAATTAGTCTGCTATGAATATGTCAGTATACATCCTTATGTGAAAATAGGTTTTGATTTTCCTTGGATTAAAATACTCATGAGACGGATGCCATATTATATGTAAGTGTATGTTTGACATTATAAGGAATTGCTAGATCATTTTTTTATTGGTTGTTCAAAATATTACAGAGCTCTTGAGATATCATATTTCATACATTAGAGTCAAGTGGGTTATGAACTCCCATTTTTACCCCAAATACAGATTGCAGAATCACATCGGTTACACATCCACATTTTTACATAATGCCATATTACTAACTGTTGTATTCTGCTACCTTTCCTATCCTCTACTATCCCCCTCCCCTCCCCTCCCCTCCCCTCCCATCTTCTCTCTCTACCCCATCTACTGTAATTCATTTCTCTCCTTGTTTTTATTCCCATTCCCCTCACAACCTCTTATATGTAATTTTGTATAACAATGAGGGTCTCCTTCCATTTCCATGCAATTTCCCTTTTCTCTCCCTTTCCCTCCCACCTCATGTCTCTGTTTAATGTTAATCCTTTCCTCATGCTCTTCCTCCCTGCTCTGTTCTTAGTTGCTCTCATTATATCAAAGAAGACATTTGGCATTTGTTTTTTAGGGATTGGCTAGCTTCACTTAGCATAATCTGCTATAATGCCATCCATTTCCCTGCAAATTCCATGATTTTGTCATTTTTTAGTGCAGAGTAATACTCCATCGTGTATAAATGCCACATTTTTTTTATCCATTCATCTATTGAAGGGCATCTGGGTTGGTTCCACAATCTAGCTATTGTGCTGCTATGAACATCGATGTGGCAGTATCCCTATAGTACGCTCTTTTAAGGTCTTCAGGGAATAGTCCAAGAAGGGCAATAGCTGGGTCAAATGGTGGTTCCATTCCCAGCTTTCCCAGGAATCTCCATACTGCTTTCCAAATTGGCCGCACCAATTTGCAGTCCCACCAGCATTGTACAAGTGTACCCTTTTCCCCACATCCTCACCAGCACTTGTTGTTGTTTGACTTCATAATGGCTGCCAATCTTACTGGAGTGAGATAGTATCTTAGGGTGGTTTTGATTTGCATTTCTCTGACTGCTAGAGATGGTGAGCATTTTTTCATGTACTTGTTGATTGATTGTATGTCCTCCTCTGAGAAGTGTCTGTTCAGGTCCTTGGCCCATTTGTTGATTGGGTTATTTGTTATCTTATTGTTTAATTTTTTGAGTTCTTTGTATACTCTGGATATTAGGGCTCTATCTGAAGTGTGAGAAGTAAAAATTTGTTCCCATGATGTAGGCTCCCTATTTACCTCTCTTATTGTTTCTCTTGCTGTGAAAAAAACTTTTTAGTTTAAGTAAGTCCCATTTGTTGATTCTTATTAACTCTTGTGCTATGGGTGTCCTATTAAGGAATTTGGAGCCTGACCCCACAATATGTAGACCGGAGCCAACTTTTTCTTCTATCAGATGCAGAGTCTCTGATTTGATATCAAGCTCCTTGATCCATTTTGAGTTAACTTTTGTGCATGGCAAGAGGAGGGGATTCAGTTTCATTTTGTTGCATATGGATTTCCAGTTTTCCCAGCACCATTTGTTGAAGATGCTATCCTTCCTCCATTGCATGCTTTTAGCCCCTTTATCAAATATAAGATAGTTGTAGCTTTGTGGATTAGTCTCTGTGTCCTCTATTCTGTACCATTGGTCCACCCGCCTGTTTTGGTACCATGCTGTTTTTGTTACTATTGCTCTGTAGTATAGTTTGAAATCTGGTATCGCTATGCCTCCTGAATCACACTTCCTGCTTAGAGTTGCTTTTGCTATTCTGGGTCTTTTATTTTTCCATATGAATTTCATGATTGCTTTATCTATTTCTACAAGAAATGCCATTGGGATTTTGATTGGCATTGCATTAAACCTATAGAGAACTTTTGGTAATATCGCCATTTTGATGATGTTAGTTCTGCCTATCCATGAACAGGGTATATTTTTCCATCTTCTGAGATCTTCTTCTATTTCTCTCTTTAGGGTTCTGTAGTTTTCCTTGTATAAGTCTTTCACCTCTTTTGTTAGGTTGATTCCCAAGTATTTTATTTTATTTTTTTTTGAGGATATTGTGAATGGGGTGTTTTTCCTCATTTCTGTTTCAGAAGTTTTGTCGCTGATATACAGAAATGCCTTTGATTTATACGTGTTGATTTTCTATCCTGCCACTTTGCTGAATTCATTTATTAGTTCTAGTAGTTTCTTTGTAGACCCTTTTGGGTCTTCTAGGTATAGAATCATGTCGTCTTCAAATAGTGATAATTTAAGTTGTTCTTTTCCTATTTTTATGCCTTTAATTTCTTTCGTCTAATTGCTCTGGCCAGTGTTTCAGAACTATATTGAATAGAAGTGGTGATAGAGGGCATCCCTGTCTCGTTCCAGATTTTAGATCATTTTTAAAGTGGCTATACTGTTTTTCATTCATACACCATATTTCAGTTGCTCTATATCTTTGTCAACACTTATTTTATCAGTCTTTGATTTTAGACACCCTAGTGGACGTGTACTTGTATAGTGACTTTGACTTGCCTTTTCCTGTTAAGCAATGATTTTCTAGATCTTTTCCCATGCTTATTTGCCATTCATGTATCTTTTGTTTTTTGATGAAATGTTCAAGTTCTTTACCTGTTTGAAAAGTGTTGTCATAGCAATCTAATAGTCTTTTTGTTTATTTTTAAATGTTCTTGGTAAGAGTCCTTTAGCAGGTGTTCTGTATATATTTTCTCCCTGCCTGTAATTTGCCCTTTCATTTAACTAACTTGGTTTTTGAGGAGCAAGTTTTAATGTAGATACAGATGAATTTATCAGTTTTTTATTCTCTTTTGTGTGTAACTTTAATAAATTTTTGCCTAACCCAATATCACAAGAAAATATTCCTGTTTTCTCTACAAGTTTTAAAGTGTTGGCTTTGATATTTTCATATGTAATTAAATTTGAGTTCATTTTTTTTTTTGAGAGAGAGAGAATTTTTCAGTATTTATTTATTTTTTTAGTTCTCGGCAGACACAACATCTTTATTTTATTTTTATGTGGTTCTGAGGATCCAACCCAGCGTCCCTCCCGCACATGCCAGGCAAGCGCGCCACCGTTTGAGCCTTGAGTTCATTTTTTATGAATGGTATAAAATTTGAGATTTTTGGAGAGTTATTTATTTGTGTGTTTGTGTATGTCTTTTTCACAGTCCAGTTATGCAGTGGAGTAAGTTGCAAGACAGTCAAAGTAAGTGCCCAGACATGTCAGGGAAGACATGATTTATTGGGAAAACTTACAAGAGATCAGGGACTACATCGAGAAGAGATCACTGTCAACCGGCTGACAGATAGTACCTCTGTACCTTATCATGTTTTGCCAGGCAGTGCCTCCTTTCCCTCAGAGTTTGTCCAGTGGTCGCTGTCTGACAAGTGACATGTATCCCTCAGTTCAGTGTGCTCAGTTCTGCTTTATGATGGGCTGCAGAAGCAGTGACATCAGCAGCATTAGCTTGTTAGTTTGATCAGCATCACAAGGAGCAACTGTCCCAGTATACATGCAAAAAAAGTAGCTTTCTACAACTAACATTAAGTTAACCTTCATTTCCCGTGTGCATAAGAGAGAGCCAAGTCCTTCAAAATATTATGTATCTGGACTTTCTGGCCCAAGATTGCTCTCATTGTTCCATTAACTGGGCTGGGTCTTTGGGATCAGAAAGGAAGCATTTAGGGATAGGGTGTTTTACTATCCCCCTTTCTATTAGGGATGATACAGCATATGAATTGTTGAAGTATTATTTGTTCATATAACTATTTTCCCCCATTGGAATACGTTGACATCTTTGTCAAAATCATTGAGCTATCTCTCTTATCATTGAGTTATCTCTTGTAGATTTTGTGTTTTCTTCCATTGACCTGTGTGTCTTATCTGTACACCAATACCACACAGGTTTGATTAGTGTGACTTCTATAGAAAGTTTTGAGATCATGTAGTGATTTGAGAGAGAACTAACAACTGTTGAAGTTTTGTTATCTGTACACATGGTATCTCTTCATATTAATTTGAGCCTGCTTTAACTTCTCTCATCCAGTATCTCAGAGTTTTCAGAGTACAAGTTGTACTTGTGTTTTCTTAAAATTACCCTCATTACTCTTTGATACTTTTGTAAACAGTATTACTTTTACTTTCATTTTGAATTTATGATTATTTGTTCCTAGTATATAGTGCTAGTTTGTAGAAGTAGTATCAATTTTGGGGTGGGGTTAAGGACTATGTATCTGGCACTCTTCCAAATCGTTTATTCTCATATCACTTTTGTAAATTACTTAGGATTTTTCTACATAGAGTTGTGCCATTTGTGAAAAAAGAAAGTTATGTTTTTATTTTATTTCTTTTTCTGATTTCATGCAATGACTAGAACTCCCAGAATGATGTTAAATAGAAGTGATTAAAGTGTGCATCTTTGACTTGTTTTCCTATCACAGATGAAAGCATTTAGTCTTTTCACCATAAAATATGATGCTAACTGTAGGGCTTTTATATAGTTTCCCCTTATCTGACTGAGAAATTTTCTTTCTGTTCCTAATATTCTTAGGATTTTTAATCATGAATAGATGTTGAATTTTTCCAGGTTTTTTCATCTATTGAAAATCATTAAATCATTAGTTTGTGAGTTTGGGATGTAAATTGATTTTTTTTAATGCTAAACTAACCTTGTATTCTTGGGATTAACTCATTTGGTCACAGTATCTTGATCTATTACATATATTGCTTGATAGAATGTATCTAACATTTTGTTAAGAATTTTTATATTGATGTCCTTGAGTAATACTATTCCAGGGGGTGGTACTGGGCTTATAAAACAAGATATGTACCTTTTCTTCTATTTTCTATAGAAAATATTTTTTTTCTATTTATTTTCTATTTTGTATAGAATTTGTATTATTTCCTTCTTAAATATTTGGTAGTTTGGTGGAATTCACTACTGAAGCCATCTGGGCCTGGAGTACTCCTTGTAAGAAAGTTTTAAACTATGAATTAATGTATTTAATAAGGCTATTAAAGTTGTTTATGTCTTGAGTAAATTTCAGTAGTTTGTGGTTTCATGAATTTTTTATAGTAAAGTTGTTCATAATATTCCATTAGTCTTTCAGTGTCTATAGAATCTATAATCATTTCCCTCTGGGATTGACAATATTGGTGATTTGTAAATTTTCTTTTCTTCAGTCCAGCTAGCATTTTATTGATAGTTTTGATCCTTTTAGGGAGCCAGCTTTCTATATTGTTGATTTTATTTTTTTTATATTCTTATCCATTTCTGTCCACTATTTTCTGTATTGCTTACTTTGGATTAGTTTGTTGTTCTTTTTCAAGTTTCTTAAGGTGGAAGCTTACATTACTGATTTGAGAACTTCCTTGTTTTCAAATGTTACAAACTTACTGTTGCTTTGTTCTAAGTATTGCTTTGTACCAACAAACTTTTATACGTGGTATTTTAATTTTTATTCAGTTTAAAATATTGTTTTCCTTGATATTTCCTATTTGATTCATTGGTTACTTAGAATTATTTTTTAAAATTTTTAAATATTATTTGGGGTTTTTCAGTGATCTTTTGTTTTTGGTTTCTGATATAATGCTGTTGTGGTAAGAGTATACATGTTAAGATTTTAATCCTCTTAAATTTAAGAATTTGTAGGTTTTATTTATTAAAGGTTGATGCCTTTGAATTTTTTTATATCTTTGCCAATTTCATGTCTAGTTATTTTATTAATTACTGAGAGAGAAGTGTCGAAATCTTTAATGGTAACCTTAAAGTTTTTCTTATTTCAAAGTTATGGAACATAGAGGGTTATAATGTTAAGATGATTGCAAGATATAAAAGCTAAATTTTTAAAAGCTATTTAATTTAGGAAGAAGGGAGTATATTTGCTTTTTAGAATTGCAAAGACTTGCATTCCAGAACCATTCCTGCTATTTGTGATCTTGAAAATCCCTCTTACCCTATTTTTCCTTTGGGTGAATAGAGGTAACACAAACTTTTGGTGGCTATTGTGATGATTGGATGAGATAATACTTGTAGAATTCTTAACATGGTACCTGGCATGTATTAATTCCTAAATAGGAATTATTTTGTATTTTTAAATTTTTGTGTCTTTTCTTAACTTGCATACTAGGACATTAAATATGCATTTTAATATTTGGTCGCTTTCATCTTGTTGACTTCTTTATTATTTCACCCTTGGCCTGCACCATGTCCTTTTTTGTCGTTGTTATTTATTTTTTCCTCTTGCTTTTGTATGCCTCTTTTATTGACAGTCTCTTCAGAGCTTTGAGTGTACATTGCCTTGGTTGTATTGAAGCTTTTGTTGTATGTTTTTCTTCCTTGACATAATTTTACCCACCTTGCAATAAAGTAGTAAAGAAAAAGATGGAAGGGTTTATATAATAAACTTTAACAACTGTAAAATTGTTCCACATTACTTTGCTGTCTGAAACAAGTTGTTTTTCTTTTCCAGATAAACCGAGAAAGCTGGTGTGCAATAGAACCATGCCCAGAGGCAGCATCTCTTTTGGCTTCCCAGCAGAGCCCAGGTAAGCAGAGTTTTCCCATTTTCCAGTTTGCCTGAGAAACTACATCCAAAATGTTCATTTTTCTGGAGCCATAATTCTACTCTAATAATAGATCATTGATTCGTAGCTCTGCCCTTCTTTAGCATGTTCCACAGGAATCAGAGGAATGGATATGTGTGATGTTCATAGGCGTCTGGTTCATAGGCATCTCATTGAAGATGAGCACAGATAGTTTTCTTAATTTTATTTTAGAGGCAACAGACTTAACATGTAGCTTTATGATTTATTAATTTATTTGTGAAATTATCTGCTGCTGTGAATTTGTGTGTGATACAGGTTTTTTAATCTGATAAAATTTTAAATATATGTATTATTAGGGGCTAAACCCATGCTTCTCAATTTTGGCTACACAGTGGATTTATCTGGGTGAGCAAGCTTTCAAAATACCTGGGTCCTATTCTCTGAGATTCTGATTTAATTAGGCTGGGTATGGCCTGAATCTCAGAATCGTAAGCTCCTTTGGTTTTCCTCTTGGGTAGCCATGGTTGAGAACTATTGCAACTTTGGAAAAAATTGTCAAGAATTTAATTTGTTATTTACCCTTTCCATATCCTAACTTCAAGCATAAGCAGTTTGGCCTTTTTAGTGATTATTTTTAAAACTCAACATAACAGAATTTCAGATCTGAATTACACTTCTGTACTTCAGACCTGAGATTTGTATTTTAGGCAGGTTTTTTTTTTTTTTTTTTGGTGTGTGTGTGTGTGTGTGTGTGTGTGTGTGTGTGTGTGTATATCCATCCCAGGTGTATACTTTATCTTGAAGGTTTCTTTTTTTCTGTTTCTCCCTCCTTTCCTCCTCCTCCTGTTTTTTTTTTTTTTTTTTTTTTTTTTTGGTGGTTTTATCCATTTGTAGTACTAGGGATTGAACCTAGGGGTACTCTGCCACCATCCCTAGAACTTTTTTATTTTGAGACAGGTTCTCCCTAAATTGCTGAGGCTGACCTGGAACTTGTTATCCTCCTGTCTTAGACTCCTGAGTAATTGGGCCACCACAACAGGCTTCAGTTTTTGTTTTACTTTACAGTGTCTCAGTAGAACAATAGAGTTAGAGCAAATAAGATAATAATGTTCTTTAAGATCACTTTGTGTGATAAATACAAGATAGAATTATGATTAGCATGATTTAACAAAGCCCAGTACATGTTGCTGATGTTTTCCTATTCTTTTTCAACTCTAATTTGTTAGCATATACAGTCATATATGGCCCAAAGATAAGGATACATTCTGAGAAATGTGTCTGAGGTGATTTTTACCATTGTGTGAACATGATAGAGTGTGCTTAGGCAAATCTGGGTGGTATAGGTACAATCTGCTGCACACCTAAGCTGTGTGGTATATACCATCATATATGTGGTCCACTGCTGACTGAAATATTTTTATGTGGTGCAGAAATTTGTCATTTTAAACCCAAAAGACTGGATAACATCTCAAAAAGTATATTTTCTGTTAGCTTTTAAAAAGTTAATGATGCAGTACACAAAAATTGGGGGCATATTTGTATATGGGTTATAAAACATGACCTGTCCTTGCTGTGCCCATTTTCAGATAACTGTCATCCAGATATTTAAAGAATCACACATTAGAGATTGATGGAGTCTGAACTTGATTAGGCACATGTATCACATATCTGCTAAGTGCTAAGGACCAGAGTTCTGGTTACTATGTGTATAAATTATTTATGTCACTACAACTCCTGGAAGATACTAATCATTTCATTTCACTGGTATGAAAATAAAGAGTAGAGAGTTAAATTACTTCTTGCCTGTGATCTAGATTTAAGCCAAATCCATTGAACTATAAAACTAGTACTCTACTCTTATTTATGTTGCTCTACATTATTCATTAGGTGATGTGTAGGAAGAAATGAAAGAGTTCATTAATTTTGAAAACTTAACACATGTGACACAAGATCTGGTCACCTTTGAGGGAATGCCCCCCCCAACACACACACACACACACACACACACACACACACACACATATACACATACACACACACACACACACATATACACATACACACACACACACACACACACACACACACACAATGGAGGTAGTTCTGGGGTTATAATGGTTTAAGGTCCTTGTGTCTCCATTACTTCTTTTCCATCCCCTTCCCTTTTCCCTACCCCAGCAGTCAACATTATCTCAAACAGTGAACTGTTCCTCTCCCAAACTAGGTTTGTGGTCCTTTGTGCTGGCTTGGATTTATTTTCTGGGTGAGGTATTTCTAAGTCTGAATCTGGATCTTTCTGTGGATTTTCTGTTAGAATATCTTGAGCTGGGTTGTTTTCCAGTCTGGAATTTGGACATGGTCTGTTAGATTGCCAGCTGGACAATCTAGCAGCTCAGCATAGTTGCTGTGACAGCCCTTTCTTTTCTTGGCTAACTCCCTTGTTTTCCCCTCAGCCACAGAATGGAGCTTTTAATTTTTCCAAGTGGGAAAAGGGAAAGGAATAGAAAGATCACAAACCCACCAACTCCACCTAAGTTTTACTACATTCTGTGCAATGTAGGGGAGGGGACTTCCAGAATACCCATAATTTCCAATGTCTCAAAGGCAGGTCCCTTCCCATTGAACTAACACATCTGAAATAGTCCATTAACTATAGGGTCTTTTTTTTTTTAATTTCAAATTTTTAAAGTTAATCCACATTCCTGACTCATTTCTTGTGGATGGCATCCTTTACACAATTCTATGATGAAATTATCTTTTAATGTGTTCATTTCTGCCACAGATAAAACCCCCTCTCCCCATATATTTTTATTTGGACACTCCCCAGTACCTAAATAAATGCCTAACTACAGAAAAAGTAGTTTTACTGACAAGCAGTGCATTACCTATTCTGATTCAATGCCTCCTTCATCAGAACTTACCTGGCTGATTCAGGGTAAATGATTTTATTATTAATTCTTAATTTAGATAAAAACTTCCCATTAGCTCTACCCTACATCCACACCTCTCTCTCTTGCTCTCCTTCCTCCCTTTCTTTCTCCCTCTCCTACACACACACACACACACACACACACAAACATCATTCAAGCATTGAATCTAAGAATCAGAAGATTCACTGGAAATTAACTGGTGCAATCTACATTCCTCCCTTTGTATATATTATAGCTTTTCTTATAATATCTTGACATAGGCATTCAGTCTGTGCTCCAACTGTCCTGGTAAAGTGACATTGTTTACTTTTTGAGGCCTCAGCAAAGTCCTGAGAATAGTGAAAACTCTGCCACTTAAACTCAGTGGTCTTTGTTCAGTTCCTAGAAGAATATAGAAAGAAATATACTGCTGTCTTTAGGCACATTTTCTTCAAACTGTTGCCCAAGCTGAATGTAGCCTGTTTGTTTCTACTGTTGTGACCTCATTACCATGTACACATTTTTTGTTTTATCAGTTTTCCAGTTTAAATGTTGTCTGGGAATAAACAGTCATGTGTAATATGGTCTTGAAAACACATAGTGACAGGATCATCCCCATTTGGATTCCAGTACATTGAATGTTAATAGGACGTAAAATTATTTGTGTGTGTTTGTTTTGACATCACCTTGTATTGTCAGCTCCTTTTTAATTTGCTTTCAACCAAGACTTCTGGATAGAGATTTAATGAACTGCTCCCTTCATCACTTGGGTCACATACAGATTTGATTAAGTATACATGTATATATGTCCTCACCAAAAAATAAAATAACTTAGGAGCGCCTATCTTCAAACCTCCGAAGAAGGTTAATATCTACCCACTACTTGACTTTTGGATTCTTCATCTGGAATATGTTAGTAGCAAGAATGGGAACTGGTGAGCCAAAAGAAGGATCCATGACAGAACTATTAACTCAAATGTGAAGGAACCATTGGATTTCATGTGTTAAATCTCTGTAATCCTATTGCTAGCAGGTCTTATGTCCCTTTGTTCACAAAGTTAATAGGAAATAATAAGTGCATTGTCAATTTCAGGTTAAGTCTTAAGGATCCTTCATGTGAGTATAATAGTTTTGTCATGGACCCCACCTCTCATTCTTCAATCTCCATCCTAGTTATTGAATTGAAAACAGATTCCAGATGGATACGTTTTTCTACTTCAGCACATTTTTTTCCAATGTAAGATCTATTTAAAGGGAGGAAAAGTTAAGTTACATTTATTATTACTCAGTAGAAACCATAAGTGTAATACACATATGTTTATTGATAGCACCCCCTTTATCTTTATACCACTGTTTAGAAAAGGTAACAAGTTTCCAGAAAGAACTTTAGTCCCAAGCTAAAATTGGCCTCAAACCTTATCACATAATTTCCTAGTAATGAACTTCAGATTTTGGTGGAAAAGAGAATTATTCCCTAACTATCAGGAGGAACCATTACTGTTTAGATAGAATATGATTCTAGATCATCGTTCCTTTCTTTACCTTACATAAACATGGCTAACTCATAAGCGGCCTATGGTAAACGTATGATCCTAGAATTGGAATAGTAGAAACTATTAATTTGACTTTTAGTAGTAGAAGCTACTAATTTGAATTCTTGATATCTAAAAAGAAAGAGAAAGAATGAAGGGATGGATGTGGAAAAGCGGGGAAAACAAAAGAGAAGAAAGGTTAGTTGCTTGGAAGAAAAGAAAAATTTTTAAGTATCAGTTGAATAAATTTTCTTTTTCAGGATGTGAGAACATTTTGGATGTTGCATTGAGCGGAGAGTGTAGCTCAAAACCAGATATACTTCAGAGAGAATCTGGGAGTGATTCTGACCTCTTTCATTCACCCAGTGATGAAATGGACAGCATCATCTTCTCAAAGGTATTTGGGTACCTTCCCTTTTCATTTTGTCCAGTGATTCTCATGCTCCCTTTGGTCTTCCTTAAATCTCTTTCACTTTGTTCTTCTCCTATGCTCATCATCTTCTCCTCAAGGCATATTATTTCCCTTAATAATGTGACTCCTACTAGTAAATTGTGATCCAGCTGGCCCCATAGATTTCGCTTGCCATTGTAATCCCTTTTGAAAAAGGAAATGAGATTTCCAGAGTTTAGGGAAAGAGGCATTATCCAAATTTATTTTCTGCAAAATGCAGCTTGTTTACATGCAAGTTTTGGAACTTGCATTGAAATCAAAGGCATGGAAGTTCCTTTAGAATGAACTAAATCATATGACTAAATCATATGACAGTGAACACTATTCCTTGGGCAGGAAAGGATTACAACTTAGACTGTATGAGGTCATGTGTGTAAGCTAACCATAGATTCATTTTCTGATTAATGTGTGGAGGCCTGAAACTTTACTGTTGATCCTGGTGATATCACCCTTATTCATCCACCCTGCTGAATTGGAACTTTCTAGATCTTTGCTAAGGGATTCAAGCTTTCTATATAGTGAAAAATTCATGCACACAAATCAAGTTATGTTTGCATAGAGTTTGAGGCTAGGGAAGTGGGTGATGGGAGCATTTTGCTGTCTTTTGCTTGGGCTTGTTTCTCCTTGCAGCAAGTTGTTTTGTCCCATAAGAAGAGTAGAGGGCTTCCACACAAGCAGAGGGCAGATAGCACTCAATTGTGTGCCATGAGTGGTTTTCTTAGTGGTGAGAGGTGGGGGGCAGAAATGCCATGGCAGCTGTGAAGAAGACTCTTCCTTCCGGTTTTAAGATGACTTTGGAATAGTAGTGAGAACAGTTGTGCTAGTGGGTGATCAAGTTATCCAAGAGAGGGTGGTGATTCTGTGTTTAGAAGTTATAGTATAATAATGAAGGCATAAAGTCCTGGAATTCTGGTTTGGAACATACTGAAGCCTCTGTGAATATACCCTGTTATACTTCCCTTTCATTTTGTCCAGGGACTTTCCTATTCTGACTGGGTGTTTCCTTATCCTTTCTACCTTGTTCCTTTCTCTTCCCAAGGTCCTTGGGAAGATTTGTGGTGCAAATTTCAGGATTTCTGTCATTGTTACTCATAGTGTATTGACTGAAGGGATTCTTTGAAGTAAAAACTCTGTACGTTGGAAGAAGGAAACCAATATGACTTTTAAAATATCAGAATTTCGGTACTTTCCACTGTTCCTTCAAGGCTTTAATTGTAAGGACTTCTGTTCTCCTCTGGGGAAATATCATTGTGAATATACATGTCTCTAAAAACATTGCTTTTGTCTGAGATGAACACATTGGATGGTTTCTCTAGTTCCAGCTTTAACGTAGGCCCATTGATTGATAATGATGGTATATGAAGGTTCATTAAGTATTTGTTTTGAAATATTAATAATAACATTCTTTTACTATTGGAATTGTTTCATGTAGAAAAACTTGGTTGTAGTCTGCCAAAGTGGTTTGTTACCAAGAGATACTTTGCATTAAATATTTTCTCTAACATTAATAAACCAAGGGCTTACTACTTGTGAAAGGAAAAGGAGGGAGACAAACTAATATTGATAGAGTGCTTACCATACACAAAGCCCTGCAACTCTAGTGGTTTTGTCTTCCTTTTACCCTAAGGGAGTAGAGCCTCTGATTGGTGAAGAAGTTAATCCAAAATTACTGAGCTACTGAGTAAGAGAACTGAGATTTGCACATACGCCTGACTCTAAAATCTCTTTGTATTTTTTTATTTTGCTCTCAGTCTCTGAAAAACTCTTCTAAATCCATTGATTTATTTGAAAGTATAGTCATGGTAGACAGGTCATCAGCTGCTTCCTTAGAAGTCTTCCTCATTGATCATCCACACATGGACTGTGCCATACCAGAATGTTTCAATTTCTTACCAGGGCCTAACCTCCCTTTCCTCCTTTCTCTTCCCAGGGCTTACCCCTCCTCTTCTTCATTCTCTAAAAATATAATCTGTGGGCAAGATATTGCAACATCCTTTTCTGTGAACCATGAGTGGTGCATTAGGTCACTTCCTGCAGTCATTTATGTGACTGTAGTCTTACAGAGCGCTCCTTAACGGCCTGAAGTGTTCTTCACCAACTGTTCACCTTAACCTGTCTTTCCATTGAGTGTGCCTCCCAGCAAATGGAACTATCTAATGAGTGTTATGAGCTTCATGTTTATTCTTATGAATATTTGTGAGTTATTAAAGTCTTTCCGTTCCTTATATCAGCAGCATAAATTTTACATTTTTAAAGTGAGAAGAAATCCTGGAATTCTTTTTGGCACTGGCTGAGAAAATGTGATCATAAAATATGCATAGTCTAGGCCACTCTGATCTAATACTTAAGATTCTTAGATAAAATATTATTAGATAAAATAAATGAGTTAAGTGATTGTGGTATGTATTAGATGTTTAAAACGTGAGCTATGATTTTTCAAGGCACATAGCAGGACTCCTTGAATATAACATAATAATATTAACTAATTGAGTGAATAGATAAATGAAAATTAAAGGACCAATTAAAGGACCAGTGTTTGGGCACTATTAAGCTTGATTCCTTCAGTTATAGTAATAAAACATAAAGTGTTTAGCTGTTTTCACATTTCTGTGTGTATGAGTTATGTAATTTTTATACTCATATCTTATTTACATAGTTTAACTCTGGTTGAGGAAGCCAAGCAGGCCTTTCCCCCCAACTTTTCATTATCAAAACACAGAAACATGTAGAAAAGTTAAAAAAAATCATGCAGTGAACACCAAATATATCCATCTCTCAGATTCTACAATTAACTTTTTATTGCATTTACTTCCTTACATAGCAGTATTTCTGTTCATTCATCTATCTACCCACCAGTCCACCTAAATTCTTTGGTGCATTTCAAAATATGTCAGTACACTTCACCTCTGAATACTTAGAATTCATCATTTGTTTATAGTTGGTTTTTGTTTTATTTGTAAAAATTTATATACAATGAAATATACAATCTTTTAAAATTTTTTATTTTTTTTTACTGGAGGATTGAACACAGGAGCAACTTTATCACTGAACTAAATCTCCAGTCCCTTTTTATTTCTTATTTTAAGACAAGGTCTCTATTTATTTATTTTAGTTTGGCTAGTTTTGCTTTTTGGTTATTTTCCTCCCCCTTTACTGAGATACCTCCTGCTGTTAGTTTTGGGCACTATTTTTCAATTCCTCTTCTTGTAGTGTTTTGTTCAAAATGCTTTGCAGAGCTGGTTTTCTTGCTGCAAATTCTTTTAGCTTTTGTTTATCGTGAAAGATTTTAATTTCATTGTCAAATTTGAAGCTCAATTTTGCTGGATATAGTATTCTTGGTTGGAATCCATTATTTTTCAGCATTTGAAATACATTATTCCAGGATCTTCTCGCTTTCAAAGTTTGTTATAAGAAATCGGTCGTTAACCTAATTGGTTTACCCCTGAATGTAATCTGCCTCTTTTCTCTCGTAGCTTTTAGTATTCTCTCCTTGTTCTGTACGTTGGCTATCTTCATAATTATATGTCTTGGATTTGGTCTGTTATGGTTTTGAATGTTTGGGGTCCTGTAGGCTTCCAGGATTTGGCAATCCATTCCATCTTTCATCTCTGGGAAGTTTTCTAGAATTATTTCATTTAATATGCTGTCCATTCCTTTGGTTTGAATCTCTGTGCCTTCTTTTTTTTTTTTTTTTTAAAGAGAGAGTGAGAGAGGAGAGAGAGAGAGAGAGAGAAGAGAATTTTTAATATTTATTTTTTAGTTCTCGGCGGACACAACATCTTTGTTGGTATGTGGTGCTGAGGATCGAACCCGGGCCGCACGCATACCAGGCGAGCGCGCTACCGCTTGAGCCACATCCCCAGCCCTCTGTGCCTTCTTCTATCCCTATGACTCTCAGATTTGGTTTTTTAATGACATCCCATATCTCTTGAATAGATTGCTCGTGGGACTTAAGCATCTTTTCTGTGTTGACTATATTCTTTTCAAGTTGATAAACCTTGTCTTCATTATCTGATGTTCTGACTTCTACTTGATCAAGTCTATTTGTAATATTCTCGTTTGAGTTTTTAATTTGGTTTATAGTTTCCTGCAATTCTAGGATTATTGTTTGATTTTTTTTTAAGATCTCTATCTCCTGGTAGAGCTCGTTCTTTGCCATTTGAATTTGTTTGTTTAATTCATTTTCAAAATATACTTTTATTTCTTGGACTTGCTGTCTCATGTCTTCTCTAATATTCCTTTCCATTCGAGTTAGGTATGCCTTGAGTTCTTTCCCTATCCCTGTTTCTGATATTTCTATGTCCTCCTGTAGAATTGAGTTGTCTTGCATTGTTTGTAATCCTTTTTTCCCTTGTTTTCTCATGTTGTTCACGTTACTTTCCAGCTCTTTTTGATTGTCGTGTTTCTGCTCTCTTCTATAGATTTGTTTTGTTTCTGTATTACTCTGATGTCTCTCCTTTGTGTTGTTAAACTATGCCTGCCAAAATGGTGAGGCCAATTTGGAAAGCAGTATGGAGATTCCTGGGAAAGCTGGGAATGGATCCACCATTTGACCCAGCTATCGCCCTTCTTGGACTATTCCCTGAGGACCTTAAAAAAGCGCTCTATAGGGATACGGCTGCATCAATGATTATAGCGGCACAATTCACAATAGCTAGACTGTGGAACCAACCTAGATGCCCTTCAATAGATGAATGGATAAAAAAAATGTGGCATCTATACACAATGGAGTATTATGCAGCACTAAGAAATGACAAAATCATAGAATTTGCAGGGAAATGGATGGCATTAGAGCAGATTATGCTAAGCGAAGCTAGCCAAGCCCTAAAAAACAAATGCGAAATGTCTGCTTTGATATAAAGAGAACAACTAAGAACAGAACAGGAAGGAAGAGCATGAGGAAAAGACTACAGTAAACAAAGACGAATGGGGGGAGAGAAACGGAGAGAGAAGGGAAAGCACATGGAAATAGTAGGAGACCTTCAATGATACATAAAATTATAAGAGGTTATGAGGGGCAAGGGGGAGGGAAAAAAAGGGAGAGAATTGAACAACAGCAGGGGAGGTAGAGAGGGAAGATGGGAGGGGAGGGGAGGGGAGGGGGGATAGTAGGGGATAGGAAAGGTAGCAGAATACAACAGTCACTAATATGGCATTTGTAAAAATGTGAATATGTAACAGATGTGAGTCTGCAATCTGTATTTGGGGTGAAAATGGGAGTTCAAAACACAATTTGAGTCAAATGTATGAAAGATGATATATCATGAGCTATGTAATGCTTTAAATAATCAATAAAAAAAAAAGAAAAAAAACAGACAAGGTCTCACTAAGTTGCTGAGGGTCTCACTAAATTTGTTGAGACTGGCCTCAAATTTGCAATTCTCTTGCTTCAGCCCCTGGAGTCACTGGGATTATAGGCATGTGCCACTGTGTCTGGCTGAAATGTACAATCTTGAGGATTCAGTGACTGTTGATAAATACATTCATTCACTTTTTAACCCAAGCCCACATCAAAATATATAAACTATAAAGATCACCTTGGAAAGTTTCTTTTTTTTTCCTTCCCAGACAGTCTCCATTTAAACTCTCCAGAGTCAGCACTCCCCCGACCCCCACCCCCACCCCATGTATTAGTTTTCCATGTTTCAGAACTTAATGTAAATTCAGTCTAAATAATGTCATTTCTTGGACTGAGGCTACAGCTCAGTGGTAGAGTGCTTGCCTTGCTTGTGTGGGGCACTAAGTTCGATCCTCAGCACCACATAAAAATAAATAAAGATGTCGTGTCCATCTACAACTAAAGAAAATAATAATAATATTATGTTTCTTGCCTGAGTACCTAGAAGTGGAATTGTTAGATTATATGTAGGTGTAGGTTCAGTTTTATGAGAAACAGATTATTTTCCAAATTGATTATACCATTTTACACTCTCAACAGTGGTGTATGAGAACTCCAGTTGTTCTACATCCTTATTGACATGTATAATTGTTTTAGTATTTCTGGCATCCATGCAGTAGTATGTCTTCAAGGTTTTTGATTTACATTTCCTTGGCAACTAGTGTTGTTGTAAACACATTTTCTTGTGTTCATTGACAACTTTCGTATCTTCCTTTGGGGAGTGTCTATTAAAATCTTTTGACTATTTAAAAAAAAATGTATTGTTAGTTGCTGCTGAGAAGTGGAGTTGTGTGTGTAAACCTGGATATCAGTCCTTTATTAGGCTTATGTTTTGCAATTTTTTCTATGTATGCCTTGCCATTTGCTTTTATAATGATGTTGATGTGAGGTGAAGTTTTTACTTCTGATGAAATGTGATTTGTTAATGTTTTCTGGTTATTGCATATTGTGTCCTGTTCTATTTTTGTTTTTCCTGCCTTTAGTTTTAATGTTTTTCTTTAAAAGTTTTATACTTTTAGCTTTTACATTTAGCAGTAAGATCCATCTTAGTTTTATGTTAAACATTTTGGTAACAGCTCTACAGGTTGATAACACTAGGATTCAATCCTAGCTGCATCTAGAATCACCTAAAGAGCTATTTAAAAAAAAAAAAAAAAACAGTGCATCTAGCTCTTGGCTGAGACTAGCTAAGTTAGAATCTTGAATTTGTCATTTAAATTCACTGATCCTCAGTTTTCTCAACTAAAAATGGGAATGAGAATATTTATTCAAATAGTTATAAGGATTAAGAGGTGTAATATTTCAAAATAGCTTAGCATAAACCTGACATGTGATAAGTAACTAATAATTATTATTCAAGTTCATCATATTTTTTGTTTTATATTACTATTTAAGAATAGTAATAGCTTCTAAGACTTTATTCAAGTAGCATCATTTTGTTTTGACCTTTTTCATTTATTTTACCTATATAATTATTTTATAATTAAAATATTAACTAGTTTATTTTACCCCAAATTAAGCAGAACATTACTTCATAGCAGAACATTACTTCATAGCTTGGTTTCTGTCCCTCTAGCTGAAGCTGTCCATTTAAGTCTGCTGCTTATAAAGAGCTGCAAACTCTTGCCTTTGTCTTGCTTGGAGAGCCCTTTCTTTGGAAGTATCTGTCTTTGCCTTTTGCTACCTTGATGTCTTTTGCAGATTTTTAGGATTAGATAAACCCTAAGGATTTTTCCTGATGGTAAAGATGATACTTTTTAGTGTATTCCAACCCTCCTGTATGCAAGAGGAAAAACAATTGTGAGAACTCAATGGAAGAAGGATTTGTGTCAATCTCAGATATAAACACAGCTTTAGTTTCTCCAATGTTTTTCCTTCTCACATACATACACAACTATTACCCACCCATTCTCTCTTAGTCTCCCTTTCTGTGTCTCTGTTTCTTTGTCCTTCTTTGTTTGGTGTCCTGCCTTCGAACTGTATCTTAGGGGAAGAACGAAAACCTGAATTATGTTTGGCCATCTACTGAATGTACCAATAGAAATACCACTGAATTATAATTCCACATAAATTAGATATCTTGGATCAGCTGATCCCGTGGCATCATTCCTTCAGACAGGAGTAATATCCTAAGGGAAGTCATTTAGTTAGCAGACATTTTTTAAGATAAATTATCTGCCTAAGAAAGACTGACACATAACCCAAGAACCCTTAACAGAAACTTTGGATCTTAGACATGGAATGTTAAATGCCAGAAATCATAAATTCTCTTTCCTTCCAACATATAAATGGAAAAACATAATTCCCTCAAACCTGGTATTTGTATGTAAGGGGGCAGAAAGAATGGGGGAAGCAATAGTTCTTTAGTCTATATTGGGTAGCTCTAAGAACTTCAGCACTAAATGGTTTCAGGAACTAGAAAGCAATTCTGTTCTTAAAAAATTGGAAAATTTACAGAAAGTTTCAGTGTCATCCATGATTTAAATGGACCTTACCTTTCAATAGGCCTCGTATTAATATCTGACCTCTGTTAGATCTGTTGAACCCTTTCTTATTAGATGTCAAGGTAACATGAAAAAGTGATATCTATAGTCAAGATGATTAGCTATAGCAAGACCATGACTATAGTCTAGATATGATTTTCAGTTTGCCACCCATTTTTATTCTACGGGGATCATGTAAAGACATGATGGAGTTGCAGGGACAGCACTTGAAAACATGTGAAAGTATTGGGGAGAAAGTAAAGATTCCTTTGGATTTGGTCCAGCATTGAAGAAAACTATTTGTCTTAGTATTTAACAATTGAACTCAGTTTTAGTTTCAGAATATTGTTCTGCTTTTGCCTTTTTGGATAATACATAAAAATACATGGGTGAGAGAATATTACACTATGTAAACCTTACTTTTATCAGAAATGCAGGACTGAAAAAAAAAATCAAGAGTTACTATTAAAGACTCCTTGATCATTCCTCAAAATGTCATACTACACACCAGAGGAAAAGGCTACATTGAGGATAAGTTCTAGACAGATCTCTTCTTTTTTAAAACACATGAACAGGCCATCAAAGATTTTCCCATTTTGTTTTAATGTTTTGGGAAAGGGAAGATGTTTGTTTTATGAGTTTCAGATTAGCAAAATGCAAAGTGATTTTTTTCAAGATAATAACCTTCTAAGAGTAGATGCCAAAGTAAAGAAGCACCTGTTCTGCTGTCATGAGTCATTTCCAAACTGGGAGGAGCTAACCTATAAGAAGAATATATAGTAAATGGAAAGTAACTCAGAGGTTGTGTTGCCTTTGAAGCCCTTCTTGTGTGTTTTAAAACAGGCTTGTCTCATTTTGCTTATTGATTCCCATTCTGTTTGTCCCCTGCTATTATTTTGAGAATGAGAAATTTAGGGAACTAGGTGAATATATTAATCCTAGGGATGTATCTCAGTGATAGAGCATTTGCCTGTCATATGTGATATCCTGAGTTTGATCCCTAGCACTCACTGAAACCAAACAATCCCCCCTCCCCAAATCTGGGTGGCTTGAACGAACAAATTTATTCTTTCACAGTTATAGAGGCTACTTGTCCTGAAATCATGCTGCCTGCTGAGTTGCTTTCCCCCTAGAACCTCTGAGAAAGAATCTTTTCCATGCGTCTCTGGAGCTTTTTGGCAGCCCATGGCATTCCGTGGGTTGTTCAGTCTTTACTTCAGTCTTCATGTGGAATTCTCCTGTATCACTTTCCCCTTCATTTCATCTTGGATCAAGGGCCCACACTACTCCACTGTGATCTCATCTTGACCCTATTTCCAAATAAGGTCATGTTCTGAGAAGGACACATATTTGAGAAGGACACGTTCAACCCACTGTAGTGAGAAAGCTAAGACATTCTAGAAGTATTTTCAATAGTTGGCATTTATGACCATTTCCATTTTCTTTATTTCTGGAGAGTGTCTCTGTGAATAGGAATCCTTTAGGATGGCCATATCATCTCCTCATTAACTTAAAAAGAACTGTCAGTGATTTTATTTTACAATAATACTTATCATTACTTTAGAATTTACTTGATGAAGTGCAGTTTATTTTGTAGTTTGATACAGTGAGGGGAGGGGACTTTTCTGATACTAGAGATCTTGTCCTTATAGAGTTTTTAAAGATACTTGAGATAATGGAATAGGGCAGTTTGGAGTTGAAATCAACTTTGATTTGAATCTTGATTCTGCCACTCACTGCCTATGTACCTGGGAGAGTCCATTAAATAGCCTGGGCCCTGATTCCCTGACAAGTACTCTGATCCCATTGCATTTTCCCTCTTCCCTCTCAATCTCATTTTACACATTATATAAAAATGAATTAATCTAGCAAACTATATTGAGAGGGGTGGTCAACAGTAGATGAGATCCAGCCAAAAAGGTACAAAGGTGCTTTTATAAAGTAGTATGCTTTTGGTCATGAGTATTTAAAATTAAACCTTTTAAAAGACTGTCCTTCAAGTACAGGGTTTGTTTTCTATTCCAAAGCTGAAAGGACTCATTGGCTCTCATATTTAAAAAAAATCTTTCTCTAAGAACCACATATTTCTTCACTCTAATTAAAACATTGAATTAAGTGACTAATTAGAAATATACTTGAAGGGGAGGTGTCACAGCATGCCTTTCTCTATTCCTTGTTCCTTGCCCTGTTAGAGTTCAAAATAAAGATATTAAGGAAGTGCTTAAAGAGAGAATGTGACCATGCATCTCTTAAATACTTAAAAACAGTCTTAAGGCCTTTTGTATGCTATGAAACTCATCTTACTTATCAAGAAGTAGTGTGTATTGGGCAACTATGCCTAAAATGTGCCCAGTTCCTATTATGCTCTATAGGTTGGCCAGGAAAAAATCATTGTCACTTTATCAAAGACCTCATTGCCAGGACTGACTGTTTTGGCTTCATAATATTCAGCCAAGTTAAATGAGAAGAAATAATAGTTTTCTTCTGTTTTGATATTGGTGGCAGAGTTAAGGTGGGATCAGAAGCTATTCTGTGTTTTTCAAAAGGACACTTAAAAATACTTAGGTACTTCCTTTTGGAATCTTAACTTTACTACATTATTTTTGTAGCCATACAGGTTGTTTTGTTTCATTTAAAGCTTTTGAAAAAGTTAACTCTTAATTCCTTATCATATTAGACTTTTCATGCAGCAGAAAGTCTAGAGACAAATGGTTCCCCTCATTTCAGTTGATCATATTCATTAAAAGAATAAACCTAAGAATTACTTGTAGTCTAGTACGACTAGTAAGATGACAGAAGGAGCTAGACCTAGAACATTTCTATACTGAAGGCCAACTGCAATAATGCTTTAAAAACAAAAACAAAGCAACAAGTCTGTTCTAAGGCAATTATTTATCTTGTCCACCTTTGATCAACTCTGAAGCCATTGGCTTGTTCTAGAGTGATTGAGACTTATGGTTGATCCTGCCAGTTTCAATTGTATGTATTTTCTCTCCATTACAGCCCGAGGAAGAGCAATTGGTCTGTGATATTACAAGATCTGGTTCTTCTACTGATGACACAGCTTCTCTGGATCGACATTCTTCTCGCGGCAGTGATGTGTCCCTCCCTCAGATTTCAAAATTGAAGAGATCTAGAGACCAGCAAAGCCATGATGGCTTCTATAGCCATGGGGTGGGAGTTGAGGGTCCAGAAGGTGAGAGTGAGCCTGCTGGCTCTGGGGAAATTGAAGAAGAGGAGATGGACAGCATCACTGAAGTACCTGCAAACTGCTCTGTCCTGAGGAACTCCATGCGTTCTTTGTCCCCTTTCCGGAGACACAGTTGGGGTCCTGGGAAGAATGCAGCCAGTGATACAGAAATGAACCACCGGAGGTGAGATGAGAGCCCATTCACTTAATGTCTCAGTGTCTGCTTATTTTTGAGAAGTTTCTGATTTGGTAATATTATCAGTGAAAGATGTTAGGAGACACCATGGTATTGAAGAAATAACATGGGCTGTTGAATCAGGAAGATCTGTGTTCAAGCACCAGCTCCATAAATTTAACATGTAGGAAACCTAGGCAAGTCATTTGACCACTCTGAGCTTTAATTTTCTCATCTGCAAAACACTGGCCTTTCAGAATATTTGTAATAATCAAGTGAAATGTGTCATTTAGTGAGTTTTAAATAAATAATAATGTTTATTCTTGTCAGATTTGTTAATGAAATTTGTGAATTAGAAAATATTGGAGCATGGGGCCTGGGGTTGTGACTCAGTGGTAGAGCACTTGCCCAGCACCTGTGAGGCCCTGGGTTCAATCCTCAAAAATTAAATAAAAATTAAACCACATAAATTAAATAAAGGTATTGTGTCTATCTACAACTAAAAAAAAATAGTAAAAAAAAAAAAAAAAGAAAATATTGGAGCATGGCATGATGGTGCTGGAGGATTGCAAGATCAAAGCCAGCCTCAGCAACTTAGCAAGGCCCTGACCAACTTAGTGAGACCTTGTTTTAAAATAAAAGAATTTTTTTTAAAAAAGGCCAGGGATGTAGTTAAGCACTCTTGGGTTCAATTCCTGATACCCCCAACAAAAGGAAGAAGAAGAAAAGAAAATACTAGAGGGAATACTTTCTTGTCAATTTTCAATTAAACATGAAGTCTTAACAGTCTTGACACATCTCAGTTTTTTAGAGCGATTCCTGAGAATTAAACCTTCTGTTTCTAATGCAGAAAGTTTAGATGAAGTCTAAATGATCAATTTTTAATCCTCAGGATAGCACAAGACTCATGAAATACTATAACCTTATTGGTATTTCACCACATGTCATATACTTTGAGGGATTTTTGCAAGTTTGGCCCAATCTTAGTCCTTCAGTTTGGCAGTAACCAAAACAGAAGATAAGTTGGATTTGGCTTCTAAACACTGGCTGCCTTTATGAATTCAAGCAGGTGTTTTACCTATAAAGAACACGTACCCAGTATTTACCAGGCTATACCTATTCTACTTTCTTTATGAGGAGACCAGGCTAAGAGAGGAGACTGATGATTAAATGTTGTAAACAACTCAGCTGAAACAGTCTGAGAACCTGCTTCAAAATAAAAAGGGCTGGAGATGTGGTAAAGTACCTCTGGGTTCAATTCCCAGTACCAAAACAAAACAAATCCTAGGTTATATAAAAATCAGTTTCTTACTGCTTTCCTTCCAAGTTTTAAACAAACTGTATTTTGCAAAAGCATTCACATAGTAGAAAATATGAGAACATGGAGAATGATCCCTACAACCAGAATTTTCTCCCTGAAGCAAGGAACTTTTTTTTTTTAATGTTTCGTAGTTGTTGATGGACCTTTTTCTTTTTCTTTTTTTTTAATTTTTTAAAATTTTTTGTCTTATTTATTTATTCATTTGCAGAGCTGAGAATTAAACACAGTGCCTCACACATGCTAGGCAAGTGCTATAACCTTGAGTCACAACCCCAGCCTAAGGGAATTTCTTGATGGGACATCCTTGTGTTAGATGCAAACAGCATCCCAGAATAAGTGTTAATTTTATATATAAACACATTTTTTTAATAACCCACTGTGAATCATGATTTGATTTCAGAGCTCCATGCTACTGTATATCATATAGTGCACATGAGAAAATTGAAGCTCAGATGATATGTCCAAGATTACATGATGATCGTAAGATCAGAGATTAGAACCCTATAACATAAGTTGCTTATATTTTTAACCTGTAGGTCATAAATTGTCTGTTTTAATTTAGTGCTAAGGATTACCTACCACCACTATTTTTAATACTTTGGGAGATAATGGAATGAGAATTAGGTTTTAATTATCACTTAATAGTTTGACTGGTTCTTTTGGTGTTATCTGCATGTAGTGTTACCTGGATGTTAAAGTCTTAAGGAAAATCCTTTTAAAGTTTTGAATGACACTTTTTTCTGATCCCTTTACTTTTATAATGTAATAAACTTAGTAAGTTGTCATCTTGATAAGTAGCCCTTCACAGAATCTGTCAGGCCTTTTTGGTTCTGATATTTTTCTCATTCTACATTCTTTCATTTTCTTACTCCCTGTGCTATTTATCTTTGGGGATTATCTCTTTTCCCAGTGTGGTGTCTGATTATTTCATGCATTTGTACCTCATTTTGTTTCACCTGCATCACTGACCTCTTCCATCATTCATTTTCAGTTCAATGCGAGTTCTTGGGGATGTTGTCAGGAGACCTCCCATTCATAGGAGAAGGTACAGAGTTCACAAACTTGATGGACTAACCATGTTGCCTCTGAGCATATACTAACAAGCATTTCATCCTGCTTAATTCATAATTAGACAATTTCTTGTCCCTCTTCCCACCTCCTCCCCCCTCAGTGTTAAGGATGACACCCAGGGCCTTTTGCATGTTATGTAAGAGCTCTTCCACTGAGCTATAACTGCCAGCCCCCTGAACAGTCTATTTTTAAATAACATCACTTCTAATTCAGGCAAATAAAATATCAGTACTTATTAATTGCTTATGTCAATTCTATATGAAGTAATTTTTTTAAATTTTTTTCCTATTTTCTTAAAATATTTGAAATATATTTTTCATCTTGTGCTTCTTGGTTCAGATAACTTTGGTAATAGAGTCTCACCCAACTTTTATTGGAGAATTTAAAGTATTTTCTGTGTTGTGCCTATATAATGGATCCGGGGGAATATCTTTCTTTCTCTTTCTCTCTGGAAAAGAAGAATCAGAAATATGTATGTGCTTGCACACAGGTCCTAAATATTTTCAACACATTCTTTAATAATACGATGAAAGACTTTATTACTAGGTCAGTTGGCAGTTTCCATTCTGTTGTTGACATTGTCATTTCAGAAAGCAATTAAGAGGCATAAGCCTTTGAATTCCTTAATTATTGTGTTGGATAAAAATTTGAAGCTAAAGATAAGTAATTTGTAAGCTAAGTTACTTCTAATCACAGAAGTGCTGATGTGCTTCAAATTTGCCAAAAGCTGCAATTTGTTTTACTAATTAAAATAACAGTAAAGTTTCATCCATTATTTGGAAAATACAATTCTGTTAATATTAGATTCTCATATTGAGAGATATTTATAAAGAAGTATTTTTATCTATCAGCTAAGTGTGTTGGGAATCAGGCAAATAGTGATTCGCCTACTTCATCTTTTTCAAGTGAGTCCTTCCTTTAATTCCATATTTTAGGCCAAAAATTGAGCTTAAATTCAAACAGTATCATGAATCTTAAATGATCATGTCTTTGATTAAATTGCCCTTCAGGGGAGGAACTTGTTCAAATACCTTCTTCAATAAAAGGTATTCTAAAATCTTTGGAAATGTTTTTGTCAGGCTCTGTATTAGAAGCTCTTCACTATGAACTTTTTAAAACGTGCACTTGATGACAGGGTGGAGGATGCAAGTTACTGGAGGCAGTTAGCCCAGTTACAATTTTACCCTTAGTGAAACTTTTTTTTTTTTTAGGAAGAACATGATGTATATTTTAAAGTTTATAAAATTGAAACATTCCAACAGGAGAGTAGAGGAAGTGTTTGTTTTTTAAAAGTCTGAAACTTATAAATCTTAAAGCCAAAAAAGAACCATTCAGTATTATACCCCTTACTTACTTGAGGAATTAAGGAATTTATGATGTTGTCCAAAAAATACCATAATTATTAAATGATTTTTTCTGCTAAAAGGAAGGGACAGATATTATAGACCATCTGCAGTTTATTGTGGATCCTTGCAGATATTATTATCTTTTTTTGGTCCCTATTGTTCTTCATCTTAAATTTCTTTGCAGTCTTCCATGTTCCATGATAAGTCTTTGTAGTCTTATCATGTTCTGAGAGTCAGATGTTTTAAACTGTAGAAAGACATTTTGAAGAACGATTATTTGGCAACATATATTCAGTTAACTGATTTGCCATGATCTGTTTTTCAGTAAGTTGGATATTTAGGTACAGTGGCCCAATTTATTAACAGTTTAGAGATTTAAAAATTAATATCTTCCAAAAATGTATTTCTGAGTCTTACATATGTTTGTAAAATGTATCTTGTTTCTGTTTACCCAGGTAAATTATAAGTCACTCTGATCCTGCTTATCAGAGATGTGTCTCAGCTATGTTATTTCTGCTTTCTGCTTTTGCACTTATGAGCTTTGTACTATTAATTTTAATGTGATTTAAACTCTTTTATATCATTTAATTGGGGGGGGGTGTTAACCAGGGATTGAACCCAGGGGTGCTTAAGCACTGAGCCACTTCTCCAGCCCTTTGTTTTATTTTTTATTTTGGGACAGGGTCTCACTAAGTTGCTGAGGCTGGCTTTGAACTCGTATTCCTCCTACCTGAGCCTCCAAAGCCGCTGGGATTTCAGGTGTGCACCACCGCACGCCCAGTGTTTAAATTATTTTCAAATGCTGTTTTAAAGATTTCCTTTTATAAGAGTCATAGGAGAAGTTGTGCCCCCGCTACTTTCTTCATTTTCTTTCCTCTGCCCCAGAAGGCCACTTGACAATCAAGCAGTTCTTAGATGTATTCAGGATGGGTGTTTTTGGTGCCTGCAGGCCTTCCCATTCACAAGAGGCAGTAGGGAACCCAGCAGTTTTACTATTGTCCAGCAGCTCTGTTTTTATTCCTTTTGAAGAAAAAGCATATATCACTTAACATTTTAAGGCCCAAATTGCAGGTGTGTGTGTGTGTGTGTGTGTGTGTAAAATTTAAAAATTAATATCTTTCAAAAATGTATTTCTGAGTTTGTAAAATGTGTCTTGTTTCTGTCCACCCAGGTAAATTATGTCACTCTGATCCTGCTTATCAGAGATGTGTCTCAGCTATGTATATATGTCCACACACACACACATATAGACAGACACATACACACACACACACACACACACACATATTTTAAATACTTTTTTAGTTGTAGATGGATACAATATCTTTTTTTTTAAGAGAGAGAGAATTTTTTAATATTTATTTTTCAGTTTTCAGTGGACACAACATCTTTATTTTATTTGTATGTGGTGCTGAGGATCGAACCCAGCACCCCGCACATGCCAGGCGAGCGTGTTACCCCCCCTCGCATGCCAGGCGAGGGTGTTACCGCTTGAGCTACATCCCCAGCCCTGGATACAATATCTTTATTTATTTTTATGTGGTGCTGAGGATTGAACCCAGTGCCCTACACGAGAGAGGCAAGTGCTCTACCACTGAGCTACAGCCTCAGCCCCCCCACATATATTTTAATGATAATTTCTGTTAATCAAAAATTCTGACTCAGAGCGCTAGAAGTTTGTTTTGGGGAATTGGGAGGGTGGATTCCTGACATGTTGATACAGTTTCCTTCACAGAGTAACTGATACTTTTAATTGGTTATTTTTTTAGCTGGCTATATGTATTTAGCCTTTCCAACCCCAGGTCAATGAAAGGAAGTAGATGATCAAATTATTATTTTTTGTTTATGTTTTTCTTTAATCTTGTGGGCACAATGGATATTAACTAAAATTGAAAAGATAAATTTCTAGCTCAGTACTATAGAATTCTAAGGGGAAAAAAATTCCCTTTATTACAGTTAAAGTCCAAGGGAATATGGCCATTATCACATGCTTTATTTTTAGCAGGTGAGCCTAGTAAGTAGCTTTTGAAGATGTGATATAGACTGAATATCGTGCAAGATTTATGAATTGTCTGGTCTAATTTGGACCCTTACTGAAAACACTGAAAAAAAACAAAAACTGATGACTCAGTGAGCCCACCCTAGCACAGTTTGTCACTGTTCCTTTTAGTCCTGGATTAGAACTCCTCGTAAGAGTGCTGTGGGGGCAGTGTGGTATATTAAGGAATCATCCCGATAGTGGAGGTGAAACACCCTTCTGAGAGTGTCTGAGGAGGAAGCCAGGAATGGGGTAGGCCCTTTGCCAGGGGATCGCTTGAGAAAATTCTTGGATTTCAGATTGGACTGATTATCCTGTAAAGAGCTCAGTCTTTTCAAAAACATTGTCTAAACGGACATCAGTTGAACAATTTTAAGTTTCTGTGACTGTTATTCTAGCGTTTTTCTAAATTCTCAATGTTATATTCCTAAATTTTTTGATGATTAAATAAATCCATCAGTCTCTAACTATACCCTTTCTTTTTAAACCTAATAACTCTATACTTGTTTCCCTTTTTCTCCCTCCATTTCTGTTTCTGCCTTTGATGTCATCTCCAGTATGAGCTGGTGTCCTTCTGGTGTGCAATACTCTGCTGCCCTGAGTGCTGACTTTAATTATAGAAGGTATAGTATCATTGTATGTCCAGCCATCAAATGAGAAACTATAAAATATGGCATCTGGCTTTTGGCTTGGAGCTAGCTGGCTTCTGTGTGGCTGGAATGTATATGGGCAGCTTTCTTTGTCTGTGGGCATAGTGTTCCATTGTCTCTGCTCTGGGCATCACTAACTCAGTTGACGGGTGTGGCCTAGGAGAACCCAGTGATGTATCCTGATGTATCATGTTTGTCTCAAGAGCTGTAGATATGGTGTTTTCTATACAGACTTGTCTCTGTATAGTAGACTACGCCTCTCTTTGTTTTGTTCTGTTCACATTCTCAGATGAGGAAAACAATGCAAGAAGCAAGAAAGTTATTAAGATGCACTGGTTTCTGTTATGCTTCTAAATCCACCAGTCTCTTCAGATTCCAAATTCAGAGACTCCTCATCAGTTCATATTTTTCTTTTAAATGAGCAGCCAAATTTAATTACCAAAATATTTTTAGTATTAAGTTTTGTGGAAAACATAGATCTGGCTTTCTCAGGCTTTCCTAATAACTCACAATACAAAACTAAGTTTCCTTTCTTCTTATTCCTAATATTGAAAATGAGTTTTACAGATGTATTTACTTGTAATTAGTCATAATCTCTATTGTCATATTAAAATGAGGAAAACCTATTATTTAATTTACCCAGTAGAGAAAATCATGACATTATGACTTTAGTTTATAATAAGTAATTTATGAAGCCGAAAAAAAATGCCAGATAGAAGGCTTTTTGTCTGGCATGTATGAACTTAATTGTAACAGTTAACTGTACAGCTTTCCCAGACCAGAGGTAACTAAATAGCTTCAGTACACCTCCAGATATAGTTCCACCTGGTAGTTAACTGAGGACCTGGTCAGCTACAACTATATTTTGAGAACTTGCTTATTTTAAAGAAGTTCACACTGCATTTATAACAAATGCGAATTATTCAAGTTTGCAGACCCAAGGAAGATAAGTAACTAAACCCTCTCTACGTAGCTTCCTGTTATAGAAAATGTTTGTAATTGCAAACCACAGAATCTTTATCCCAAGGATCCCATTTAAAATTCCAAACCCTGTTTTTTTTTTCTTTCACTTATATCAAGACAGAAAACTCTTAAGACCCTGTAGCTTTTTAACATTTTGTCTTTAATGTGAGGTGTAATGTCTGTGTATCTGCAACTAACAATTCTCAGGAAGCCTGTCACCAGTTATTATCTAGACAGGCGAATACAGATGGTAATGCTCATGAGTAAGAGTAGGGTTTCTTGGGTGGAAGTATACCTGTAAAGTTGGAAAGGTCAACTAGAATGTAATTGTAAAGTTATAAAAAGTACCCGACACATGGAAACCGGCCACTTTGCTTTTTGGAAGTTACTAATATTTTCTCTGTGAAATTTGGCATGTAACAGAGATAGAGTCTGGCAAAGATTAATTACAACTGATTAATTTTTAAAAAATGATAGTAAGATAAATATGGTCTATTGAAAAATGTGAGAAAATTATTTTAGTTTAATATTTAGATGAGTTGAACAAAGTGAAAAAGATCTATGTGTAGTATTCTTAGCATTCCAGGTCCTCTGGGGGCAAAGGTGGCTGGCATTCATTATGACAGGCCCTTACAGAGTGTTTTGGTAGATGACACAGAAATACTATATGAGCAAGGTAGATAAAACTAAAGGGATTTTGTGTCCTCTTTCCATTCCATAACATACAAACAGATTGAATTAATTCCTGTGCTCTGTGTTCAGTTTCAGTCTGGAAGGCTTGACAGGAGGAACTGGTGTTGGAAACAATCCATCTTCATCTCTAGAAGTAAACTCTGCAGACTCAAAAGAACTCAGACACTCTTTCAGTGGGGAGGAACGGGGTGACTCTTTGGTGTCACTTTCAGAAGAGGATCTGGAGTCAGACCAGAGAGAACATAGGCAGTTTGATCAGCAGGTAAGGCTGATGTATCTATATATTGCTAATTTGGGGAAAAAAATATATTATTTCCCTCCCCAAAAAAGAGCTCATATTAAGAAACAGAAGGCAAACCTCTGTTAGTATAAGGCTAGTAGCTATGCTTACTTGCCCATTAGTAATATAGCATTGAAGCAAGTTTTTAGTACTTTGTATTAATTTTAAAATACCATTAATCTGCATAGACTTAAATATTTTATCAAAGCCAACTTAGTAGAAATAGAAAAGTATTGAGGATATTCAGTTGAATTTTTCTTCCTTTTACCACTTTAGTAATACAGTGAGTCTTGAAGTATGTTACATGTCATTCCTAAATTTCCCAGTTCTCAAACATTATGTCCCAAGTTTGTGCTTTCTAGAAAAAATACACTTTGTTTTACTACACTGTCCAGGAGATAACTATTGATTCCCTCTGCTTTCTGTTACTACCAGAATTTCTTTACAGAACGTCTACACTCCTGCCCTCTCTTTGTCACCACCTAATCATCTCTTAATTTCCCCTGCTAGCATATGCTTGAAACTCCTTTGACCATAGTCCTGTCTTATCAAGTCATGGGCCTTGTCAGTCAAATCAAGTGACTTGATCCTATTTTTTGTCACATTAGGCCCCTCATTGTCACCTCTGACACCCCAGAGTAATTTGGGGTTGTGGGTTTTTTTTGTTTTTTTTTTTTTTTTTGAGGTGGGGGGATTGAACTCAGGCCCTGTGCATATGAGGCAAGCACTCTACCAACTGACCTATATCTCCAGACCGCAGAGGAGTTTTTGAATTGAGAATTGTTATTATATGCTTTTGTAACGTCCTACCTTACCCACAGTCCTCCTTCTTTCTCTTGGGCAAGGAGACTCTGGGTTAATTTCTGAAAGAATGTGGAATACCACTTAATTCTTTCAAGTGAAACATTTATAATAAAACACACAAAAGGTAAAGTGTGTGTCCTATAGTTTGAGATAGGAATTTAATGAAACATTTTTAAATAAATATTAACAACCTGTTGTTTGACTTGATTACTGGGCTTTTTGTATAGAAATTTAATTCCTTATTTCATCCTATTTAGCATTGACATGACTAAATATAAATTTGGTACTGAAAGATTATCTTGGCAGTGAATTTATGATTTTTTAAGGCCTGATGAATAAAGAGAATTTAGGCCTAAGGAAAATCAAATTGAAGATATAAAGGAATTTTTCCACTTTTTAAAAATTTTTTAAAAGTTTCTACCTTTATCAACCACATAAGAAAAAGTTAAAAAAAAAAAAAGACTATAGAGAATATGCTTATTGATGCAAGTGGTTTAGATTTATCCAGCCTGATGGTGACAAAAGAAAGGAGGGAAAATAGTAAAAATTATTTGGTGACTATCAAGTATAACTTTGATGAAGGTAAATAAGCCATGAAAAATACATTGCATTTCAAATGGATGGAATCTTTGGGAATTCAATTACAAGGCCAGATAAAATGCCCAAATTGTAGATTTGCAAAGAGAATCAAGTACTTGGAATCAGTGAATCCTTTCAGATTCATCTCTCAAAATCTTATAAACATGAGAACTTCGAGCCCACTTAAGCGACCTGCCTAATAACATGTAATTATTTGCGGAGTAGTATGTTAAACTGAGAATTCCTAGCTGATGGTCTTACTGCCTCTTTCCATTTCTTTAGACAGGTTTTAATGAGGAAATGAGATTATTTTAGTTTGCTTAATATTATTTTATATGCTACCTTTTCTGAGACTGATATTTTCAGGAATCTGACAGACCCTTTTAAGACAGAGTCATCTGTGATGTTAATTACACTGATGTCTTTCTGAAATGGACCTTCTGATTGAGTCTTCAGATAAAGTCAATAAGCTAGGTAAAATTCAGCATTTTAGTGCCTTGCTGCGTATATCCTTCCTAGAACTCTATGCTTACCCATATTTCTCATCTTGTGTGCAACCTCAGAGCAGGTATTTGAGCTGCTTCTATCTCTCTGATCTGTACAAATTGCCTGCAGCCAACTTCCTGTTGAAAGTCTGTGCCTTTTGCTGAGGTCATTTTTTAGACCTCATGGTTGTATTTGAAACATAGCAACTGTTTGCCTTGGATTCCATGGTTACACACGGAACAAGCTCTAAATAATCAGAAGTCTGGCCCAATTGAGTCGAGTTCATGCTAGTAATGGATTTTCATTGCTTCCCTCTCAACGTGTGAGTCATAAGGAGACAGATTTCATCCTACAACAGTGAAGAGACTGATGATAATTAACATTGGTTAACAGAATGAGCTCTCTCAAAAGAAATGGGGAGGAAGCCCTTTACCACCAGAAGCGTGATACTGTCTATCTTTCAGGGATGTTGAGCAGGAACTTCTACAGTTGGTTGGATTTTATGGCCTTGAAGCTGCTGTGAATTTACTCAGGGAGTTAAGTTACTGAATTTCAGTCACCCTCATGTTCATGTAGAATCAGTCTTATCTTAGAAGAGGAAATGAAAGAGATTGAGGTTCTTTCCAGATGCTCTGCTGTTTCGCTTATGATCTTTAAACACTTTTACTTCCATCTCAGTTTTCAACTTTTTAAAATCAAAGTAATATTACTAGTATTCTGAATTTCTATAGATAGTTTTCAAAGAACAGGTACCACATGTAGTTTGGTATTTCCAGAGTAATCATTTTTTTTTTCAAATAAGGACTTACTTAGTTTGAGATATTATTTTGAGGCTCTGAGAGATCTGAAACCACTATAAAGGATGACTACTTTATCTCTGCTTCAGAAAACCTGAGTAACTTCTCAGAAGTTAAGCAGTTGCTAAGTTACATAGGCAGACTAGAATCTAAGTCTATCTGACTAGGAAGAATGCTCTTAGCTCCCTTCTAATCTGCCTTAATTCACAGGGTTGTGTCTGAGCATAAATTCTGTGCTTGTCAAGAAGTATTAGAAGGTATACTTAGTACCTGTTCTTTACTCTTTTACTTTATAGACATGTCACAGACCTAAGCAACGGGGATTTAATTATTGCACATCAGCCATTTCTTCTCCATTGACAAAATCCATCTCCTTAATGACAATCAGCCATCCTGGATTGGACAGTAAGTATTATTACTGTTTGAAAAATGAAACATATCTTATCCACTTTCTTATCATATTTCTTACTTTAAGGTCCTATAACATTAACTTCCAAAATTTGCCTGCTTCTTTCTCTGAATAAGTGGTTCAGCACTTAAACAGATAAGGAAACAGAGTTTGGAATCTTCCCTTTTTTGCTACTTAAAAAAAATCTCCTTAATACATTAAATTTACTATATTCTTGGGTGTAAATCTGACAGTTTTCTTAACTTTTTGTTTTAATATAATTTCAGACTTGAAAAATAAATGTAAATGACCCTCATCAAACACATAGCATTACAAAAACAGTACAAAGAACCCTCATAAATTCTTCATCAGAATTCCCAAATGTTACCATAATACTCATTTTTTTTTCAGTCTCTATCACTCTTTAAGTTTCTTTTTTTCTGAAACACCTGATAGAGTATGTATCACAATGTTTTCTTTTTACCTCTAAATAATCTATTGTATATTTCCTAACAAAGATGTGCTTTTATGTTACAGATGTGCTTTTATGAACAGTTATCTGAATCAGGAAATGTAATGCTGATAAATTTATGTTATCTGATATGCATCCCTTTTTCGAATTTAAAATTTTTTCACCTGTTTTTGCATCTAGGACCTAATCCAGGAACATATGTCAAATTTTAAGTGGCCATGTCTCTTTAATCTCTTTTAATTTGAAAGTATTCCTCAGTTAATAAAGATCAGTAGAGATACCCTCAACAAGTAACTGACTTGAATACATCAAAACTGTCAAGCTCATGAAGGGCAAAGACTAACCGAAATTCAGTTTTAGTGAAGCAGTACCAGGAGGAACACTAGTGGAATTGTATGCAGAGTCATGCCCATTGATGTGTAGAGTTGGTACATAGAGATGTCGTGGTATCCATAAACATAGGGTGTTTGTGGATGAAAGATGCTGAGAAACATTTGAACTGGATAAATGCCATAGAAAAGCACTATGTTTGAAAACACCTCCTCCAAAAGATAGATAGATATAATATATATTTTTTAAACAAGTAATTGCAATATGAGACCTTGATATAAAGGTTAAGTCAAAGAGTGAGTGATGCACGACATTCTTTGCTGAAAGGCCAAGTATTCTGGATGCTGAAGCAAAGGAGCAAACACAAGCTGTTTGTATCCATGGTGTTTTTTAGTGTCTCCTGATTTGATAACTCAGTTGGAAACAATGGAGCCAAAACAGCTTCCCTATATCAGTGGGATGTTTTTTCTTACTTCATAGCTTACTGCAAGCCTAATCTTTTTAATTTCCACAGGGGAATTAAGACAAAATGGATGATTCCGTTAAATTTGTCCTTATTTTCACATGATTAGCATTTCAAATACAAATCTATGCCTAATTATGATGTATTTTCTTCTTTTTTTTTTAAGCTATTTAGACGTTGATGGACCTTTATTTTATTCATTTATTTATACATGGTGCTGAGAATCGAACCCAGTACCTCATGTGCTAGGCAAGCACTCTACCACTGAGCCACACATAACCCCAGCCCTGATAATATATTTTCAAAGATACAGATATAACTTCACAAAACTGTGACACAAATAGCTTTTCCTTTTCTACTTTGACTTGACTTTGAGTTAAAGGTTTTGCTGATAGAGAATGGAAATTATAGTTTCAATGGATTTGATGAGCCAGAGTGCTGGAGTGCAACAGCCAAAGGAATGCAGAAAAATACTCTGAGACTTTCAGCTCCGTACACCTTCCTTCTGTGACCAGAAAGTGTTATGGCACAATGGAAGTACTATAAAAACCAATTAAAACCAATAAAACCAATTCCAACAGAATGTGTTCCATAGAAAGATCTTTTTCCTATAATATCTGACACACAGTTTCCTTGTGGATGGAATACTTTTATTTTATTGTTTTTCCTCCAAAAGCAATATGGTTTTTTACTCTGTTTTCAGTTGCTATTCAAACACTATAAATAATGTGGCTAATGCCCAGAAAACACTGTTTTACAGATTCTGGCACATATAGCTTTTTTCCCCCCTGTTGCTGGGAAATTATCTACCCAGCCTATTGACTGCCTAAACCAGTGTAGACTATTGTCAAGAGTAGAGTTTGAATCAAGATTTTAATCCTTTCATCAGCACATCGTACCCTCATTTTGATTTATAGTATGCACTTCATTTAGTTTTGAATAACTAATTTCTTACTTCCCTAAATTGGCATATATTATAATTGGAAGATGAATCACTGTTTATATCACTACTTCACTTTAGTTTTTCCCATATACAGTTTATAAAATTCCCAATTGTATTTCTTATCTTTTTCTAGAAATGTGACTATAAGTCTTTTTTGGAAACGTTAAAATTCTGACTGTTGAAGATAAAATTAATATTGTTAAAATCTATATGGTATACCTTAAGCATCAGGGTAACTGGATATTTCATAATCTGCAGCAGAGTCAGAGGTCCCTCCATTTCTACGTCTTGAAGACTCTGCATGGTCCATCTTTGTTTATGGTTTTCCTAGTGGAAAGTGTCGTCATTAAATCTACAGTTGATTTTTAAAGCCTGAAGAGTTTGATATTTAAAATATCCTGATATTATATTGTAAGCACACTTAATGGCTGCAAGACTTGGAGCTTATTTCAGAAACTCTTCCTAAATCATTTCAACTATTAAATAAGAATAATAATGTGATATGACTTAAATGTGAATTTATTTAGAGCCTTAGCATATTTCCTATGATATAATAAGCTTTTGTTATCTCTATGGAGTATTGTGGTTCACAGTGACCACAACAGTGCCAAGGAGTGATTTTTCTCTGACCAGAATTTAAGCAGTGTTAAGAGACAAGAACATTGTCTCATAGGTAGCTGTGTCTTATGAGCATTCATGCTTGTTTAGGAACAGAATGCTTTGAAGTCATTCCTACCTTACTGCTTCCCAGCTTTTATCTGTGCTCTGTCTCCTCCTCCTCAAGAAATTACTAACTGCTTCTACCACATTTTTTCCCAGCTGTTAACATTTGAGCAGTTTTGAAAATGTATATCCTTTGAGGTATTGTCAAAAGTGTCTTGTTGGGTCATTTGCTAGATTAGAAAAAAACAGATAAACTTGTAGCATTTTTTTTCTAGGGTGGGAACTGTTTCAAAATCCATTGATGTGGAAGAAAATACTAAAGGGGGTGACCAAAACATTTCTGTATCATTTTCCAAGGTGAAAGTAGACATCTTATTTAGGGCTGGAAAGCTGCAAAAGCTCCCTTCTTGAAAGAACAAGTTCTGTTTTGCTGGCTCGTTTTTTCAGGGAATAGCTGAGGGGCTGGCTCTGTCCTGAGGCATTAGTAGGAGAACTGCCCTGAGGGAATCCACTCCAGCAAAAGTGTTTGTGGCATTTGTTCTTCTTGAGTCAGAGAGAGAATGCCTGGGGCTTTTGTCTCCCAGCAGACAAACTTAAATGGTTTCTTGATAGAATTTAAGAATAAACTTTATATTTGCATATGCAGAATAATCCATTTATTATAGATTATTCCATTTCAAGACTATGTTTTAGTACTTTTCATTGCTGCTACCCAGAAGATGCTGTAGACAATAGAGAAACTGCTTGATTGTATCCCAGAACTCTTTAAGTACATTAGTAGTGATAATGTTATAATGTTAAAGGCAGATTATGCCCACTAGATGTTTTAACCTAATGTGCTTATTAATGATTTTATTTTCCCCTTCAGTTTGCATGGACTGTCATCATCAAGAAGGGTATTCACAGATGACACTTAACTTTGGGATCATTTTATATCTTTACTTAGTGTGTGTGTTTGCCCAGTTTCTCATGCATGTTTTGGTGGGAGTGCTGTCTTATAATTATATAGCTTGCTGTACACTGTAAAAGCGAAGTCCATCTTGAGAACTGAACACTGGCATTAATATATAATTTCTACTAGGCCTAAAATGATAAATAACCCATATGACCAGAGATTAAGAGTGAGCCTCTGAAAAGTTAGGCATCAGTGCTAATGAGATTATTTCATCTCCATTTTCTATACTGGCTCTCTATTTCTAACTATGCAATGTGGGATGGAAATTTACTGAAAAACATATATTTTCTTAGTTCTATTTGGAGAAGGCAGCATTGATTAATATGTCTGAAAGAATAAATTTCATCCAATAAATTGGCTTTTTATTGATCTTTTGGTTAAATTATAAGACTTTGTGTGTTTGTGTAGATATATACATGTATGTGCATAGTATACCATAGATATGTGTATTTTGTTTGTTTGCTTTGAGTATACTATAAACTTACATCACTGTGTTACCATAACATCTTTCCATATATGTTGAAGATTTTCATATATGTTAGGGATATATTTTAGATATTCATAACAATAAGGTTTTTACTTATCCATGATTTCTTAACATGAGAATATACTCCTTGATTATAGATAATAAGGCAGCTCATTTTCATTTCCAAAATTTGCTTCATATTTTGAAATATTTTAAAAGGACACACATTACAGTAATATTAGTTTTTACACAAGACTATAACTGCCTAAAAAGCCACTCTACATTTATTTGTGCCAACATTTCTTTGGTCTCTGTTACCTGCAGTGACTGTAGACAACAAATAGTCTGACATCATTCAGCATTTATCTGGGGTGTGGAGTGGCTTGCATACCAGTAGGTACAGGGCATTTTGTGTGTGTGTGTGATTACATTTGGAATCTTAAGATTCCTAGAGCCTGATAAGGAAAATTTATTTATTACTTTGTTATATTTATTTATCACTACGTATTTGAGTATCTACTCTTTGCTGTGTCCCAAACTAGATAGTGGTAGGAGAGGGATGAACTTACAGATACGGTTTCTTTCCTGACCACATTTGCAACCTACAGAGTTAACAAATGAGTCTAATAGAAAACAGTAGAGCAACTAAAAGAATTTGATGTATGGAAGTGTCTGAGTAGAGGGTAGTGGATCAGTAGAAGGCTTTTTCAGGATTCACCTGACAATAGGATGGTGATCTGAGCAAGATTTAGAGCAATAACAGGAGAGGAGAGGTTGAGGTTCAGAGAGACCCAGAAGACAAAGTCAAGAATTCTGAGGAAGAGTGCTGTAAGGATTCAAAGATGGTACCTACTTTTCTATTTTGAGTAACTTGTTAGATGTTAGGTACCACTTACAAATGCAGGAGCAGGAAAAGATTAGTTAACTTCTTCCATATACTTGTTTAGTTTCAGCTGCCTGCGGAGTATTTCATCTGTAGGAGAGCAATGAGGTAAGTGAGTCTATGCCTGAAAGGAGAGATGTCTTAAAGATTAGAAAGATGTTAAACACTGGAATATTGTATGCACATTGTCATACAATGTGGAGATAAATGAAATTTAGGGTGGGGAAAAAGAAAGCTAAACACAGATGAGGAATTGTGGCACAAATGTTGTCAAAAGTGAAATATTGGCCCAAATACATACCCAATGACTTTTTAGGCACTACTAGAAATTTTCCCTACAGCTTTTAAGGAAGAAAACTCCAGCTATGAATGGTGACCATTAAAAATAGCTTACTTCATGTTTCTGTAATTTAACAAGTACATATTTATTGGGCGAGTTTTTTTTAACTGCATTAGAATTCTATATATATAAAAATTTAAAAGTACATTAATTACATTGTTTACCTAGATAGCCTTTCTTGGAACCCCATAGGTCATTGACATTCTGTTTCCACATGGATCAGAGATGCCTTTTACTTTATCTTGGCATAATCTGTGCATGCACTAATGTCTCTCTGTTAACCTACTTCTCAGCTCAGCAGCATATGCAGCCAGCAAGGCGGATCTCCTTCTCCATCAGCATCTCTCCACTCCTCCTTAAATCTAAAACTCTCTTTTCTCTTGGCTCTTCTTCTTCCAATGATGATGAGGAGGAGTTGCATAGTAAGTAAGCAACTTTGGTGTCAACTGGCTGTTCTCCAACATCTGACCAGCTCTAAAAATGCTGTAGGCTTGGTACTGAAAAGTTGTTTGAGAACTTTTACTCCTTGCATGCCATCTTTTATAAATCATTTGACTTCATGCGTGAAATTTTATAGAGATGAAATAGTTCTTGTCTTTCGTACACTACTGACCCTGATCAATCCAGTGGCCTCCTGAGTTCAAGGCACAGTGCATCTTTCCAGAACACTATACTTTCCTAACACTATATTTTCTTCTCACCATTTCAGAACATATCTTTAAAAACATAATTTAACTTTAAGACTAGCACCTATAGATTAGGGGATGGGTCTCCTTTTGAACTTTTATTTTATCTATATTTCTGTCCTTTTGGCAAACTAGAGGTTTCAGATGAATATAGTCTTAATAAAACCTAGTTTAAAAACATTATTATAAGATAATGTTTTAGTAAACTTGGAAAGGAAATGGATCCCCCTTCAGGAAAATGATTGTCTTCTATTGTACAAAATTGATGCAGTATTACAGGATTGCTGTTTTTAATAGAAACAAATTTCTATTACAAAGTTAAATAATGAATTTCTTTCATTTTATATAACTTACGTTATGACTCTAAAACATTTAAGTCCGTGTAATTGAGAACCCTAATCCCCTTCCTCTTGCTGATCCATAATTGTAGCAATGTGTTAGTATTGCTCTGGCTAGCATTTTGCATTATTTTTATATAAAAGTGTCTTGGGCACAGTAACAAACTTCAGTTGGTTTAGTTAGCTTAGTTTTAAATGGAGGCCATATTAGTGTCCAGTAGATTTTTCCACTGTTAAAAGATATTTGAGAAATAAACACACAAAAATATATTTACATTACATTACCAGCTGTAATAGGAGGAAAGTTACAAAAATCCACTTTAACTTTGAATAGAAATGAGTTCATCTTTAAGTTTCTGAAATTCTCCAAAGCTGTTTCTTCATAGTGAATTGATAATATTCTCCAGGTCATCATGACAAACCAACCAATGTCCCAATAGTATTTTTTCTACCACCAAAACAGAATTATAATGCACTGGTCACTCAGTAATCCAACATGATGGAGTCCTTAAAGTATAGAAATTGATGAAGAAACCTTTGAATTAAATGTGTAGTGTTTCTCAAAATGTGTTCTTTCAACTCAAAAACACCAGTGGGAATTATGGCAGGGTGAGGAGGTGGGTGAAGAAAAAAGAAGGAGTTGGTTCATACCTGAATAAAGTAATAAATATCTGGGTTAAGCAGATTTAAAATGATAGGTGTGTGTGCATTCTAAAATTCCAAGGCAGTATTTGATATGCTGTGTTCCCCATTTTTATCAACTAGGAAATCATAAATGTACAGAGCTATCTATAACATTTCATTAAACAAGTGTTCCATGGAACATATTTTGAAAATTATTGGTCCTGACTGTCTAGTAGTTGCAGCTGAAAGTCCCTGTATGTATATACCATAATAGGTCTGCATGTTATTTTGCACCTTCAAAATAATCTGGTTAAAATGTTATTTACCTGCAATAATATCTTTTGGACTAACTTTAACCAAAATCTCTGATTTTGTCATGGATATAACTTTGGTTGTTTTGTATTCTCAGATACTGTGAACACTTAATGAAAAGTTAGCAATTTTACAGGCATTGGTGAAATAATCAGTATTCAGAACACCTCTAAGAAGTCATAGTAACTGAACTAAAAAAAAAAAAAATTTTGGCAGTGAATAAGTTACAGGAGTCATAGATTTCTCCCAGTACCTAATCACGTTTGTTCAGTTTTTAATTTATTCCATTGAAATCTACTAATAGCTTATTCCTTGCCAAGCTTTGTGTTGAGTATTTTTCTGCAATATTTATTTTATTTTTATCACTAGGGCAGCATCTTACTAGGTATTTGCTTAAAAGTATAGCAGAATACTGGCAGCCTGAGGTAATTTAATGCTGCTTCTATCATCAAAGTCCTCTTGAGTGGGAATCATTTTAAAGCCACTGATTAAAACCACCATCTTGATTTTTTTTTTTTTTTTTTTTTTGCTAAGACATCATGAGGTTAAAATGGCATGTGGAAATTGTACATTGATAATTTCATACCTAAATGGTGCAGAACCTGGAGTATTGAGCTCAAATATCCTTATTCTTGCCCCACTGATCTTTTCCTGTCACCTGGCTATTGTTACCAGGCCTTGTAAGTGAAATAGAAGATCCCCAAGTAGAGAAAGAGAAAAAGCATAGAAGCCATTCTCTTGAAGATTAAGGATTATTTTTAGAGTTTATAATGCATTATTCCCACCTATTTAAATTTAACTATTTAAATTTCTTATAGTAATAACTAACTAGAATTTTGCATTTCTATTCAGATCCTAGAACAGATGGGGAATTTAAAATAATCTGAGAATCTAGTTGTGGAACATCTTCATATCTGTAGCAGATTAAAGTTTTTTACTCAGAGTAATCTCAGAGATCCTTGAAACTAACCTCAAAGAGAAAGAGTATATGTTGTCTATGTGGTAATAGTACTTTTACTGAGCAAGCTGTATCTATCTGAAATATACATGGAAAGTATTTCTATACCTGGTCTCACTAAAAATTGAAACCCATTTATCATTTTGTGATTGGGGCCTTGCTTTCAAGTCCTCAGTACTCAAACTGCATTAACATGATAGATGGAAATAATGATGCTGTTCCTTCTGGGTTTTTTCTCCCTGTTTCCCTGCTGTCTGATTTAGCCTTGGATTGTTAATGGATTACTTCCATTAACAAGAAAGAAAGCATCTGCCCCGTTCATGTTATCACTCTTCCTCTGGAAGGACTTTATCATCTGTTTTATCCCCAGTGTTTCACAGACTGAGGAATGAACTGAAATCAAAATGTCTTGCCCTAAGTTAGAGGCAGGGCCAAGACTTTACAAAAAGCAAGCTCTGATGCTTCCCCCTGATCACTAATCTGTTTCTAGAAATTCTTAGGAAAATGTCAGATAATATTAAATTTTTAGTATATAAATTGTGAAAGAAGGATTACCAATGAAAAATATGACATTTTAATTTTTATTTTATAAACTCTCCCTGTGACATCATTTAGGAAAATGGCATGTGGAAATTGTACATTGATAAGAACATAAATAAGTTTAAGCATTAGAAAAATGTTGATTTTTTTCCCCAGGTGGTTGAATCTTGACATAAATTTATTTTATTCATGGGAAATCCATATTGCTATCTTTTTCCAGCTCTAATTTGAAGGTTTCAAGTTCTATTTTTCCTTCTTCCAAAACCTGTGAAGGGAGGTAGCATCATACACTGACTTTCAAACTCTACGTTGCTTTAGCTATGGGAAAATCTTGAAATAGTTTATCTGTCAGTAGGGTAAAATGCTTTTGTTTTAACTTTCCCTTTCCCTTTTTTGTTTCATAGATTCACGGCCTTTCCACAGCACCAGTGCTAATCTGACTGAGAGGTACTGTCCATTTATTTTGTCACTCATTTTCCCAGAATGAAATTAAGAAAATCCAAACTATGCTATTTCATGTAATTAAGAAAACTGTTTTGAGCTCATTGGGTTCTTACTTCCTTGAATGGTAAATTTGGAATAATTATCAGAAGTAGTTTTATAATGAAGGTTATCTCTCTTTTTTCTAAATTAGAACATTATAGTTACACATAGTAATTGGGTTCATTTTGACTAAACCATACATACATGGTGAAGACTATATCTTTTTAAATTATTATCTTCGGTACTTTTCCACTTTTATTCTTTAATATTGCCCTCGTGATAAAGATTCTTATGTGCATTTATTCATTTAAAGGTACTCTTATATTTGACTTCATGACCTTATGCACACATTGTGTGTGGGAACTTTTCTTTCTCTTTTCAAGAGCATTGGTTTTTATGCCATTTGTCTTTTATCTTAAAAACAGACTACTTTGTTTTGTAAACAATGTGTATATCAATAGAATTTAGCTTTTGAAGGGGACACATTATAGTCCTACTTCTGCCTGCCTTCTCACTGAGGCCAATACTGCTTGATCTGAAGGAAAGATGTAAAATAACTGTTCTCAAACACCTAAACAAGGTAGTATAAATGGATTATTTCTCCATTTAATGGATTATTTAAGTATTCTTTAAGAAAATTGTCCATTGTGAGTTTTTTAAGGTCAAAATATGCCTATCTTGGATGGACTTGGATTTTATATAGGCTTCCTAAACAAGTAGATCAGTAAATCTGGATCTTTGAAAAATTCTTTTATCTTTCTGTGTTCTGCTTGGAATCTGCCTGATATTCAGTATATTTCCTCCTAAAATTGTGCATAGCCTCATGGACCAGTCCACAGTCTTGATTTTTCCAGTGTGCCAGAAGGCTAGAAAATGTGTGCAAAACTCTACTACTAAGCAACTTGGATATGCAGTCAGTCATAAGATTCATTGGTTCACAGCCCTTATTAATTAAGTACTCTTATTCCATTATATATACAGAATTTCCTTTCAAGAGTCTATTTGTTACAAAGTAGTTTAGAGATTGAGTGCTATTTTAGATTAAGAAGTTTGAGATACAATAATTAATAATCTTGTTCTTAGATATTATATAAAACTGTTCAGCAGCCTCTGTACAACTCTTATTCTTCCATTTAACTTCTGTAGTCCTTTAAAAAAACATTTTTTTAAAAAACTCAATCTTGTTTTTATTTAGTATAACTGAAGAAAACTATAACTTCCTGCCACAAAGCCCCTCCAAGAAAGATTTTGAAGGGAAAAGTGGAACAAAAGTCAGTCGTACATTCAGCTACATCAGGAATAAAATGTCCAGCAGTAAGAAGAGCAAGGTAAGTATCACAGTGGGCATTCCTTGTGTGACTACCTCAGTCGGTAATGAGTAAGCTCATGTCACAGCCTGCACACACCCAAAAGCTAACTAAATGATGGGATCATAAATGGAAATAAATTCAGGGTCATCTCTGAAACAGCCTAGTATATGAAGAAAAGTAACAGTAATAAAAAACAGCAGCAAGAGGTGAGGCTACTTACTGAGGTTTTACTACATGCTAAGGACCATTCATATATTGCTTTATTTAATCCTTTCAATGACTTTGTAAGATAGGTCTTACCTCCTTTCTCTCAGAGTATGATACCTTATCTAATGTGGAAATAGAGATTCAAACCTAGATTTCTTTGACTTCTGGTCCCACACTCGTAGCCACAGTGCTTAAATTAGTAAATTAGGTTTAAAATGCAGTAGAAGGATTTAATGCCAAGATTAGGGGACTGAAAATATATATAGTGCTTGGGTTTAGAGGGAAGAAAATTCTCACACAGAAAATTACAAGAACTTTTAAAACTAATTTAATATCCTCTGTAGTGCTTAAGAAATTATTTAGTCTCAACTTTTTATCTAGTTTATTCTTACATTTTTATTTTAGGAATCTTCAAAATATAAAAGCAAGAAAATAAAAATCGTGTGATAACCCCACATAGAAATAAATATTCTTAACATTTTTAAATCAGTGGTGAGAAACTTTCTGCCTTCCATTTCCCCTGTACTCCATTCACCTACTTACATATGCTCCCGTACAATTACGAATAAGTAAACAAAAATTTGAAATCAAAGTACTCTTATAAGGAATCATTGTATACATCTGTGTGTTGTATATACAAATATGTATAAATACATAAACACATTTAGAAGTTGAGGGAATAAGCACAGAACTCAAGGATATTGTTATATAAATATACCCCCTTACCTCAGCACTAAGTCTGTTGTACCCTCAATTAAATGGGCTGATAGAACTAAAGCCAATGTATTTTACAGATTTTTGTGAATAAGATCTCTTTTTTAGCAAATACTAAGTCATCACTCAAAGGAATTTTTCCATAAAATTTTCTATCAGAATTGTGTCTTCTCTGTATTTATCCTGCCCAATTGCAAAAGAAGAGAGAGTCAACAACTGGGAAAAGATGCAGTCTAGCAATTCATTTCTAGCTTAATCACATATTTAAATATTAACTTCTAGAGCTCACAGCCTTGACCTTGAAAATTTTTATGATATAATTTGAATGATTTTAGAATTTTTTATAGTGTTTTTAAACTACAAATCTTGTTTTCAAACAAACTTTTAATTGGAAGATCAGTGAGTAAGTAGATTCCTGTTTCTATCAATGTCCCCAATTACATGGATTTTTAGAAGAGTTCAGTGAATATACCACTGATGTTGATGATATAACAAGACTTTTTTTTTTAAATCGGTGTAAGACTGGATTTAGGAACTGGAACCTGACCTTTAAGAAAATCATATCCCAGCCTCCTTACTTAATAGACTGAAGCACAAAGAAGTATGCTTCAAGCCACAGAACTTTATTAAGGCAGTACCTCTTGTGATTTGACCAGCAAACAACACTGGTCATTTCATCTTACTTTTTTTAATATTTATTTTTTAGTTTTAAGTGTACATAATATCTTTATTTTATTTTTATGTGGTGCTGAGAATCGAACCCAGTGCCTCACACATGCTAGGCAAGCAGGCTACCACTTGCCATTTCCCCAGCCCCTCATGCTTACTTTTATACAACGTCTATTATTAAGCAGTATATATTTTTTTCTTTTTTCTTCTTTATAATTTTTTTTCCCTAATCTCAGAGGATTAGAGTTAGGGAGTTGAGATAAGATAGAAGAAAAGTTGACAATTTTTGTTAGAGGGAAATTTGTCATCACTGGCAGAAGCAGTTGACCTCTTGCTTCTGATCATCTCCTTCATCAAAATGACAATACTCTTTTGTAATTGAGACTGGTTCCTCTTTTGGATTTGACTTCAAGATTTGATCTTTGGGGGCTGGGGATGTGGCTTAGGGGCTGGGGATGTGGCGCGCTGGCCTGTCATGCGTGGGGCCCCGAGTTCGATCCTCAGCACCACATACAAAGAAAGATGTTGTGTCCGCTGAGAACTAAAAAAAATTAATAAATATTAAAAATTCTCTCTCTCTCTCTCTCTCTCTCTCTCTCTCTCTCTCTCTCTCAAAAAAAATGTGTATTTAAAAAAAAAAAGATTTGATCTTTGGGGGCTGTGCTGTCTCTAGCAATGGAAACTCAAAAAATTACAGATGCATAATCCTGGGTTGCAATCTCTTTTCCATTATCAGGTATCAAGAGTGCCCCAGTGGCCAAGTATATTAAAACATCATTTTTCATAGTTAGTTTTTATTAACTTTTAAGTAAGATTGTTATGAACCTTCCTGTAGAAATGCTTGGATTTTGTTAGTGTCAGCAAAGATAATAAGAAATGGGGAAATAGTGAAGTTATACATGCTGTGTTGAGTTACATTAATTTCCCTGTCTCAAGATGCCACATGTCCACAGAAGAACTTTGCCATACAAAAGCATTTTATTTTCTAATTGATAGCACAAGAATAAATATATTTTTAGCATGATGATTCTCATTCTCTTAACTACTAAATAATATTACTTCTCCTTAATGATAAAAAACTAATATAGGGCTGGGGATGTGGCTCAAGCGGTAGCGCGCTCGCCTGGCATGCATGCGGCCCGGGTTCGATATTCAGCACAAACAAAGATGTTGTGTCCGCCGAAAACTAAAAAAATAAATAAATATTAAAAATTCAAAAAAAAACTAATATAAATGTTAACACTAACTTTTCTATGAAAATGTTAAATTTTCACTTCTTTCTAATTATTTTTAAGTATACGCTATCAAAGTCAGCTTGTCTTATTCATCTCCTGAACAAATGTAACCATGCCTGCTTCTTCTAAAGGAAAAATTTAAGCTACTGAATATCATATTAAATTGGCACCTATAATTCTTATCTACGGGTGGTTTGGAAATTTCTGCTTTTCTTCTGCATGATACGTGATTTTATATAAAAATAGCTTATAGTTATTAGCCTAGATTTATTACATTAAATATATTAAATTTTGACTGTAAACACTTCTTTAAAAATATTCAAAGAAGCACAAACTCATTTGTTTTCCCATCAGCCTATCAGACTTTCGAAGGTAATGTACTCTTAGCAGAGTACATTAATGTTTATAAAATTTAAGACAATGTTAAGTCTAATTCTCTCCTTTCTTCTTTAATTAAACAGCAAATTATTCACGTTCCTGGTATATTTTGCCCATAAAAGAAATTTAATTATCAATTCTTTCACATGTCCTTTTGAGAGTTATCAGTAACTGATTTGCTATTGGATAAATATGTTGAATGTTTTCAGGAAGGAGTGGAGGAGCCTAAACAGGAAGTATAACAGGAAGACTGATAGTTTCTGCTTTTGTCTTAGTATCTTAGAGAGGTAGTTCTGTTTCCAGCTAAGTAGGTTAACTTGTTAGCAATATTTAAACACTCAAATATAATGTTCAGTTTCATAAAGAGAGTGGATTGACCATCCTATTGCTCTAGTTTTCTCTCCTGCTAAGCTTTCCTCTTTGCAGAGACAGCTAAAAGATGATTAGATAACGTTGTAAACCAATTCTTAGTCTAACTGAACAAAGGCATTTTGGAGTACATGGGTAAAATTCCTGCTCAGCTAATATACTACATGACCTTTATAGCAAAACATTCAACTCCAGCTCCTATGGTTTGTTTAAAAAAGAACTATTCCCATCAGCCTATCAGATTTTCAAAGGTAATGTACTCTACTAAGAGTACATTAATGCTTATAAAGATTTAAGACAATGTTAAGTCTAATTCTCTCTTTTCTTCTTTAATTAAAGATTTGTACCTGGACAGTTGTTTAATCACATTGTTTTCACAGTTGTCCAGCGCATTCTGTTGTTGTTGTTGTTGTTGTTGTTTTTTAACTACAGTTACTTGCCTAAAAAGAAAGACTTAGAAAAGTGAAAATACATTTTCTTTCATAGTATCCTATTATAGTAACATAGTTGTTACCGATAGATACCTTTCCCTTTTAAATACTGTTAGAGTCTGTTTCCACACCACATAGTTAAAACATTTTGACAGTTATTAAAGGTGAACAAGTCAAACTTCAGAAAACAGTCAACCACTACTTTATCATAGGCAACTTCACTAAAAACATTTATGAATTCTGCTTTTTTATAAAATTGGGGGTTTGAAAGTAAATAAATAAATATATATTCCTTCTAGCATTAAAAACACCATCAGCCTTTGCAAGAGTTGCCCTATTGCAATGCAAGCACTATCCACATACACTGTATTTGGGGGGGTTAGCTTTGTTTCATTTCCTGTGTCTTTTATTAGTGGGGTAGTTTTACTAGGCAGCATTCAAATAGTTAAGATTGTCTTAAGGAAACCAGCAGCCTCAGCCCTCCCTCCTTCCCTTTCTCAACCAGTCTCTGGCTTCCTCTTACGGTTTCGCTAGTGGCAGTGCAAAGCTGCTGAGCTCTGCCCTGCAGGCATGAGCCCCTCCTTCCGTGAGAGCACATTTCCTGGCATGGGGGTCGAATCATGTCGCTAAAATGGGGTCGGCTTCCTGAAGTGCCCCTCATAACAGTGAGACTCACAGGACCAAAACATGGGGAGGTAAGAGTCAAATTCTAAAACAGATGAAACAATGTAGTTGATTTTGTTTTTATCCATAAAGAACTAGTTTGAGTTGCTGCAAAGGTTGAAGGAATTATTTATTCTGATTTGAAGAGCATTACAAGGTTTCAGAGAATAAACTAATTGTCATAGAAGATTCTTTTTAACTACTACAGCATGCTTTTGGCTTTCTTCAGCAAAGCATCAGATGCTTTTCAGTTTGATGTTTTATGCATGGAGAAACCTTTAACAAAATTTAGTTGAAAAAAGGAGCTATTTGGAAGAACTCAATTTTTGTTATTGATTTTTATTTTGACTAAAATTTTGTATACTTTAACAGTTGCCAATTTTCACCTAGCACAGTTTCCTTTTTTTTTTTTTTTTGTAATGTAAAGTAGTTTTTCTCCCTTCTTCTCATTATTTTGTATAGTTGGAAAACATAGCATTTTGGTGCTCAGTTTTTATGTGTTCTGTTAATAAAGGACTTCACATGCATCAAATATTCACCATTTCAGTATGGTAGACAGGTTCTGAACAGAAAGTCAGAAGACCTGGGTTCTAATTTTGACTGCTAACCATTTGCTTTATGAACTTTTGCAAGTTAACAGATCTCTCCAGCCCTTGATGGTTAGTATGATGAATGAGAGTGCAGCTTTAGAGTTAGCCAAATATGAATCTTAATTCCAGTTTGAGCAATTGTTGATGTGTGGCTTCAAATAGATTATTAAACATCTCTAAGCCTCAGTCTCTTCATATGTAAAATAAAGATAACTAGTATTTAATTCATCGGGATGTTGTGAGAAACTTATTTAAGTCACTTATTACAATGTTTGGTACGTAGCAACTTTTCAGAATTTTAACTTATCTATCTTCTCAATTGTAAAATGGAAATCTTAATACCTACCCTGCCCACTTCAGAGTTATTGAATCAGATGAAATAATTTATATAGAAGGCATTGATTTGAAATGTTAGGCATTTAGTAGTTGTCATGATCACTAACTGGGGAACCCATTTTCCAGGTGTTTATCTAGATGATAACAATAGTATACAGCAGTAGTAAAACTCCTGCCAGTATGTATTGTAGTTCTTTCAGTTGATTTGAAAAGAAATTATTCCATTGCTATTGATTAGCCAGCTGAGTGCTTTGTCAAACAGTGCTTCTTTTAGAACTTTTTAGGGAGAAAAACTTTAGGTCCCCACAGTTCCATATAGTGTTTGCTTGAAATGTCCCTATTTTATGTGTTTCATTAAGTATCTGGTATTCTGCAGTATTTCTTCAGATTTTCAAGGTTTAAATTCTTTTCCATTTCTTTTTGTGCCTGTATAAGTGTTGATAACAACCCCTTTTAGATTGAGATTTGACATCACATGAGCCCTCTGCTTTCAATCAGTCTCCAAAAATGTCATTTTTGACATTTCTATATTGTCTTGAGATAACATCACCAAGCATTGTGGTACTCAGAAGTCTTACACCCAATCCAGGCATTTCTCATTGGATCTAGTCTCTAGTTTTCCAGTATCCCCTGAGCCTTGGACCTGGCCCAGGTAGTCTGCCCAGTCGCCAGAAGGCCAGGCACACAGTAAACTTAGATACATGTCAGTTTCCTGTTCCCTCTGACAGGTGAGGGACGACCTTGTGAAAAGAAGGATACATTGTAAAGAAGATCAGAGAGCAGATATTGGAATACCTTGTCTCTTCAAACCATAGCCAGTCTGCCACCTTTACTTATAGGGCCTCAGGGCAGAGGAGTGAGCAGCTAGGCCTTGGGACTTCCTTTCTCTGGGTACCCATTTTCTTAAAGGAAGTGACCACTGTGGGTAACTAGGCTGAGGGGACAAAGGAGGTAGTTTTTAGAGTGGTTGTCAACAAGATTTCTTCCTCTCATCTTTTTCATACCCCCTATCTTCCTGGCTCAGCAGCAGTGTCTTTGCCATTCTTCAGTTTTCTTTGTCTTCCTTCCTCATGTCACAATTTTCTTTCTCTCACTGCCAGGGAAATATTTCTATGTTGCACTAAGAGAGTAATAAACTAATGAAGCTCAGTGAGGTATGAATAATTATTATAACAATTTAATAATTGCTTGCTAAGAGCCAGACACTGAAAAACGATTTCCATGTATTGTCTTATCTAATTTTTTTAAAACATGGAATTGGTACCTTCCTCATTTTACAAGTGAGGAAACTGAGGTTCAGCAAATTAACTTGTGCCCCTTCACACCATTAATAAGCAGTAATGGTAGAACTTAAGATTTTTACCCAGGCCTGACTCCATTGTCGTTTTGTTTTTGTTTGTTTGTGTTTGTTTGTTTGGTTGGTTGGTTGTTTAATTGGTTTTCCTTTTTTTCATTGTCCACATTCTTAAGAACTGTGAAATTTTTTGTTCTCTGAGCAACCTCTTCTTCCCAATTTGACTACGAGAGGAATATAATATCTATTATTCTTGGAATTCTAATTAGTGAAAACTGTATATGTGGGGGATATTTAGTAATTTGGGCTATAATAAGGAGGAAATATCAGAGACGCTCCTCACTTAGGGATATGTGACTAGTATGAAAAACAGAGGAGCCTCAGTAATTTTTCATGCTTTATGATTATCTGTCCTTTTCCACAAGCTAACCCAGAATTGCTACTATTCCTTTGTGTTCCTTGCCTAAAGCTGACCCTCAACTCAATACTTTATTCCTATGGGGACTATGCTACGGCATACCGAGGAGACCCCTCATTGCCCATTGTTGGTCATTAGTCATTGTATCTAGTGGTATAAATAACCCTGAGTGAGCCACTGTCCAAACTGGAACCTGTCCAGTTTTCATATGATTTTTCTAATGCAGTTTTAAGAAAATGCCCAGAACATTATTCCCCAGTTTTATCCAAAATAGTCACCAACCACCCATAGGCCATTTGGGTGCTCAGGTAATGGGGGATGACCTTACAGTGTACTTGTATAAATTGTTATTAATTGTTGATCTTTTTTTTGGCAGGAAAAGGAAAAAGAGAAAGATAAAATTAAAGAGAAGGAGAAAGATTCTAAAGAAAAGGAGAAAGACAAGAAGACTCTCAATGGACACACTTTCAGTTCCATTCCTGTTGTGGGTCCCATCAACTGTAGCCAGTGTATGAAGCCTTTCACCAACAGAGACGCCTACACTTGTGCAAGTAAGAGATGTGCTTCTTCCTTTCATAAGATGAACCTCTCTTGGCTCAGGAAAGCTCATTTCTAATTTCCTGTCCATCCCACCCCTTATCTGTTCCTCATTTATGTGGAGAAGTAGCCCTGTTTACATTTTTCTTCAAACATCAGTGAAGAAATTAATTCCAGATATCTAATATACAATCTGTATTTTTTTTCAAAAGCCCCATTTGCAAATACTCTTGTCTTTCTATTCATAAACCACCACCTATTCAGGAAGTCTGTGTCAGCATCAGAGTTATCAGTAGCCTCGAACCCTAAAGTCACCCTTGTCTAGACCATATATGCCCACTTTTAAATCTAGTCCTTCAGTATATGTTTCAGCCACTTGCCAACATTAAGTCAGAATGACTGCCACGGGGGACAGGACCTTTGTATACAGGTGCTCTGTGCCAATCCACTGCTGGCCTTCCTGCAGCCATCTCAGAGGCAAGTCTGTTAACTGAGTGGGTTCCTGGTTTTGATAAGACACTCTCAGGCCAGAGTCAGTTAACTTTCTCTATATAGAACTTTGATAATAAATATCTTAGGCTTTGTGAGCCATCTGGTTTTTGTCACAGCTACTGAACTCTGCACTTAAGTACAAAATTATCCATGAACATATAAATTAAAGGGTATGGCTTTGATGAAATTAAACATCATTTATGGATATTTAATATTATATAATATAATATAATATTATGGACATTAAAATCTAAATTTCATACATTTTTTACATGTCATGAAATATTTTTAATTTATTTTTTCAGATCATTTAAAATGTAAAAGACATTCATACATCCTGGGCTACACAAAAATAGGCTACAGGCCAGATTTGGCTCACACACTGTAATCTGCAAATCTGCTTATAAGGCATTATATCTCAAAAGTTTTTCATTGCACACATAGAAAATAATAATTTTTGTTGAGCGTACAGAGGTAAATCAAGGAGTCTGCTTTGGTCAGAGGCAACCTGTCTGGAGTTCCAGCTATCCCAAGGCCAGCCAAATCACTTAGAAGGCCAAGGTGATTAGTATAATATACCTGTAACCAAAACAATGATAAACTCAAATTCCAAAGATCAAGTCCCAGATCATGATGTCATAACATTTTGTTTTTAGTCATTTGTGTTGAATATTCTAAGTAATCTGTTACTAAAAAAAAAAAAATGTTAATTTGTAAATTGTAAATTTTTAAAACTTTATCTGGACAGAAGTTAATTCTATAATAATTTTTACTAGCTTTCTTGAATAAGAGCAGCAAAGAACCTGCAGGTAGCAAAGGACTCGAAGCCTCTTTTATCTATATAGCTATAGCTGTTGTGAGTTTTAAATGACTGGCTTTATCCCAAACATTCTTGTAAAATTGTTTCTGTGGATGTTACACCTCCAAAATAGTCTACACCCCTATTCATTTTGCTGTTTTATTTAAAAACAAACAAACACTTGGAAGCATTCATCTAAATCTTTGTGTATCCCTGTAGACAAAGATCACACACACTGCTATTACCCTTCATTGGTGACTTACCACAAAATCAAAAATTTCTACTATATGGTGATGAGTTTCTTGTGACCTTTAAGAAATAAGAGGCCATTCTTTGTCCAGTAGCCCTTCAATATTTTTATTTTAGAACCCATGTTCTCGTAGTACTCTTTCCTAGAACACCAGTTGATATCAACAGTTTAGATCTGCTTCTTAGTATTAGAATGACTTGTTTACTTAGAGTAGTAGACACTGAGTGCTTTTTAGGCATGTTTATCATTAAAACATTTTTTAGGATATTTACACAGGGAATATACATTTAATGTAAAAATTACAGGAGTCTTTGTATACTTAATGAAGAGCTTATTCTAAGAATCAAAGAAGCCTCAAATTTGCCGTTTACTTGCCAGTTATTAGTACAGTTAATATTGTCTTTGATTCATGACTTCTTAGAGGAATTATGTAGCTAGCTCTCTCTTTCATTTTGTTTTTGTTTAAACAAGATAGTACAAACCATAAGCCCACTTAATTGGGTATCTATGTATTTCCATTTATCACAAATATAGTGAGAGTGAGTAAAAGGTGGGTTCCACATTTGCATTGTGCATCCCTAATCCACCTCTGAAGTAAGGAGCACCCCTTCCTCCCTCAGGAGACCTTTAGTACCATTATATAAAGTGAGGCTGCCTAATAAAGATTGAGTGAGTGAGGCACCAGTATATCAATCTATATATTAACTCCATTTTTCTTTGAAGTGGATTAAAATGACAGCTCAAGGGAGTGGAGGTTTAGCACAGTGGTAAAGCACTTGCCTGGCCTGCAAAAGGTACTGAGTTCTTTCCCCAGCACTGGCCCCTGCCTCTCCAAAAGAAAGAATTAAATGAGAGCTGTAGAAATTTCTTGCCATATTCCAAAGGATCATACTGATCTTGGAAAAGGCCATATTTTTTTTATTGGCATCATTAAATTTATATTTAAGGAGCTTCATCACTAAAGCAGAATTGGATACCTACTCTCTGTTTCACAACATAAAAATGCTGGGTAAAATGTATATATATATGTATGTATACATATGTATGTGTATGTATATATGTGAACACATATGTATGTATGTACATATGTTAATGAATATACAGCTGAAACTGCCAAAAGGAAAATCCCCTGAGTGAACTCAAATCAGAGCAGTAAAGAACATAACCCTCGGGCTGGGGATATAGCTCAGTTGGTAGAGTGCTTGCCTCTCACGCATACGGCTGTGGGTTCAATCCCGAGCACAACAACAATAAAAATCCCTCGATTAGGGACAGGATATGTAGCCTTGGAGTATATAGTAGGAGCTAGAATTGAGAGCCTTGATAAAATGAAATGCTTCAAAAACTAAGATCTATGATGAAGGGCCTAGAAGAATTCCACCCACTGGCCTTAAAAAGCAGCAAGGGACCTTACCATTTCCCCAGGATGCTGAGTGAAAATTCTAAATGATGCATGAATTGGGGACCCAAATTGTATATGTGCTTAAACCCAAAACTAAGGAATGTCACAAGAGATTTAGTGAATCCTAGTTTAAGGATCTACCACTGAAACAAATACAGAACTGCTCTGTGTGATAACTTTGACAAAAGAATATACCAAGAGGCTACCATGGAGGGAAAAAAATCCTAAGAAGCTGAGAACACAATAAAATACATAGATGCCATATAAGGAAGTAAACCACTTTAGGGAACATTTAACAGATACATGGGCAAGAGAAGATATTGAAAATTACTAAAAATTTAAAACAAAATCTATAATGAAACAAGCTATAACTTTTGGGTAAATATGAAAAGTAAGTGAATAAAACTTCAAGAATAAACCTGGTATGGTGGCACATACCTGTAATCCCAGTGACTTAAGAGGCTGAGGCAGGAGGATTGAGAGTTCAAACCTAGCATCAGCAACTTAGTGAGTCCCTAAGCAACTAAGCAAGACCCTGTCTCTAATAAAATATTTTTTAAAAGCTGGGGATGTGGCTCTGAGGTTAAGCACTCCTGGGTTCAATCCTTAGCAACCTGCCCATCTCCCAAAAAAAGACCCTCAGGAATAGCAATAGTTGTTGAAGATTCTCTGTGGAGACTTCTCAAATATTTTAGTATTCTGTATCATCAGCATATTATTCACATTTGTATTTGTTTATTTTTTTAAAAGTTTTTTAGTTGTCAGTGGACCTTTATTTTTATTTATTTTTATGTGGTGCTGAGGATCAAACTTAGTGCCTCATACTTGCTAGGTAAGTGCTGTACCCCTAGCCACAACCCCAGCCTTTATATTTATTAGTAAAGGAGGAAAATGGCTTCTGCTCTCTTGTCTGCTTTAATAAGGTAAAAGCTGGCCAAATATCCTGGAAAATCTTGATGACTTCAGACTGGGTTTATTTTTTACTTTTAAAATAATTCAGCAAAGATCATTTACTCAAATTCTGTGAGCTTCTTTTTTTGTTATCATGATCCATTCAGAAGCAGTTAAACAACAAATACCTTTGAGTACTAGTATGTGCCAACCATCTTTCTCAAGTTGCTTATATATTGGTTTATAAAAGTTGTTCTCAAAGTATAATTCTTGGTACTTAGATTAATGGGAACATCAGTTATAATGTAGAAAAGTTGAAATTAACCTAAATACCTTCAGATAAAATTTAGTGTATGAATTAGATGAAATATTGGGTCAGTACTAAAAAGAATAGGATAGATCAGGTGTTGCTAAACTTTTCTGCAATGGAACTGATGTTAGATTTTGTATCCGATCAGGTTTTTGCCATGACCCTACCCTTGTAGGATGAAAGCAACCGTAAATAATACATTTTAAAAAATGAATAAATTACAAAAGCAGGCTACAGGCTGAATTCAGCCCACAGAATATAGTTTACTAATGTCTGAGAGAGATCCACAGGAGTAGACAGAGCTCTGCAAGACATTTCAGTGAATTGAAAAGGCGGCAAATAAAACAAAATGTATAGCATGATCCTAATATATGGAAAACAGATAAATGAACTAATTGTTTTTAAACACACAAAAATATCTGAAAGAATATACAACAAACTGTTAACCATCCAGAGAAAAAGAGATAAGAGGTCAAAGGGATCTTTTATTTTATACTCGTGTGTCATTTGAATTTTTTAAGAATAAGCTTATGCATTTGTATTCTTTAAAACACTATATATTGGGCCATTGATAGTTTGAAAGTTTATTCTTGTTACTCGACAGCTGATCTATGATTTAAAAAAGCAATATATGTTCGAGTCAAGAATTTAATAAATAAAGAGCAAAATTATTACTGGAAAAAAAAATTAGTTTCACAAGACTTGAGAGTTCTGCTAGCACCAGCCTGAGAAAGTGCTATTGACTCTGTTCTGAGTTGTGATGTGAAATATTATCAGAAGGTATAAGGATAAAAGAGAAAGTCATTTGAAGACAAAAAAAAAATCTTTCTTGTGCTGTAGAGAATATGGGTTTATAGTTAAAATGAATGAATGTATCTTGCCATGGTTAGCTTCAAACAACTTTCCAATTTTAAGTTCAGGTTGGAAGAGTTGTTTAATATATGTCAGTTTATAATATAGTCTTGTATTGCCATTGATTTGTGGTATTATTTCTAGGTTAAAAGCAGTTGAATTTTGTTCTCTTTGGATATGTAAGCCTTGGTCTATGTTAGATTTACAACACAGAATTAAACCTGCAACTACTATAATTAATTTTTCAAATAGCAAAAATAACATTGTAATATAAAAGAATGTACCTCTTTTAACCACAGACATCCTGAGTGCCCCTCCTTTTTTTGTGGTGCTAGGGATTAAACCCAAGGCCATATGCATCCTAGGCAATCTCTTTACCAAGTTACATGCCTGGTGCTCTGAGTCCATCTTTTGTTTTCTCGATATCTTTTCCTTAATTATTAAGCATGATAGAAATTCTCTTTTCCTTAACTCCCAGCTAGGGAGTTGTAGGACTGCCACACAGTTCTGGTATAGCTCTTGGAGACTTCCATTGCCCAAGTATACAGAGGAGCCCATGGAAAATCATTTGAAAATCATTGGTTAGGAAAAAAACTACATGAAAAATGTCTTAGTACTAGGATCTGAAATTCTTAGCCACACATAGACCTAGTAATTAAATAGTTAATAGGGTAGCAGTCTTCTGGATATCTGGTGTTTAGAAGTTCCACAGATTTTTAAATTTATATATATTTAAAATTATATTTTTTTTCTAATTAAATTTTATTTTAATGGATAGCAAGATGTTATGACAGGTTTTTGGTCAAGTTGTTTCTATTAAAAAGTACTTATTTTGAAACCTGTTAACTTTAAACTGCCACACACACACAAAAATAAACAAATGGTCCACCAAACATTCTCTTTCCCATCTAAAGATTTTGCAGTACATTATGATTAAGTATTTTTATTAGTTATTGATGGACCTTTATTTATTTGTTTATATGTGGGCTGAAAATCGAACCCAGTGCCTCACACATGCTAGGCAAGCGCTCTGCCACTGAGCCACAACCCCAGCCTTTAACCAGTCTTTTGCTGTTGAACTTGAATGATCATTGAAACAAACAGTTCTGATACCATTCTTTTACCATTGATAAACCTATTTTGTCCCATTGTCCCAAGATCTGAAACACATATAAAAACTTAAATATAGTATATAACATAAAATAATAATGATAGTACAATAGTCACAAAATTAATGTTGATATAATAATACATACTTAATATAATGATAGTATAACAATCACAAAACCAATGTTCATGTAATAATATACATGGGTTCTAGATTATGGTTTTTAACCTGTTTTGATACACCTGTGTCAATTTTGTTGAAATAGTCACAGAATTAAAACTTATAACTTAAAGGGTTAAGACTAGGGTGACAGGTAGTAGAGATAATAATCATTTGACCTTCAGAGTTTTGTGGGCAGACTCGATAACCTCACCAGTTCCAGCAGCCTTTCTGTTTACAGCCTTTCTGTTGACTCCCACAGCAACTGTCTTATATCATGAAAAACAAAACCACCCAGAAGAGGATAGTCAGAGAAGCTCTCAACAGACATGGGTTTGCCAGGCACCTTATAAACAATGCTAGTATCACCAGATTTCAAGAAATTGGGGCCATCCTGTAGATTCTAACCAGATGGTGATCAGAAGCAGTGTAAACCATCTAACTATCTAGACAGGGGCATAACTAGCACTCATTTGTGTTGATTCAAGATAATCATCTGATCAATAAAGCTAACTGCTTCCATTGGTGGGTCGTTTTTGCTGTCACCAGCAACATTGCCAACATCTTGATAGACAAGTTCTTAACTTTGAAGCCTATGTTGTTCATAGGAAGAGCTTCACTAAAAGCTTCACTGTGCATTTCTACTGACTTTACTTCAGTTACGGTGTTAAATGGAGCAGAGGGGACCAGTGTGCTAGATTTGAAAACAGTTTTAAACCTTCATTTGCATATACACACACACAAACACACACACACAAACACATACACACACACACACACACTATATATATATATATATATAATCAACACATTAACTTTGGTATCAGCCTTTCTACTCATTAGTATTTTTATTTCCATCTCTAAGTATTTGGAGAATATACTGATTGCAAAGTTTAAAAAATAAAATAACTGCTTAGAGCAGGGGCCACATGCCAGTAATTATAGTGACTTGGGAGGTCGGTGCAGGAAAATCGCAAGTTCAAGGCCAGCCTGGGCAATGTAGTGAGACTCTGTCTCAAAATAAAACGGACTGGGGGCCAGCTGTGGTGGACATACCTGTAATCCCAGTGGCTTGGGAGGTTGAGGCAGGAAAATCGAGAGTTCAAAGCTAGCCTTGGCAATGGTGAGGCACTAAGCAACTCAGTGGGACCCTATCTCTAAATAAAATACAGAATAGGGCTAGGAATATGGCACAATGGTTGATGCTCCTGAGTTCAATCCCTGGTACCAAAAAAAAAAAAAAAAAAAGGACTGGGGAGGGGATGTAACTTAGTAGTAGAACACACCTGGTTTCAATCCCCAGTACCAGGAAAAAGAAAGAAAGAAAACCCCACAACCTGCTAACTGTATTTATTTGTAGATGTGAATGAAGATGTTCTCTATCATGTACTTAAAACTAAATACAGAAATAAATTAGATGCCATGGTAGATATATAAATGGCTCAGATTTGAAATTTTTATGTCCATGAAAATGATCTCATTGATTAAAATTTTAACACAAAAAATAGAGCTGTAATAAACATTGTATGTGCTTGAGTTCCCACAATACAATATTGTATTTCATTTAAGACGTTCTAAAGAAAGAAAACCCAATGAAATAGTATATTGACTATTAGTTGTATGCTGTGTTTATAAGAAGCCTACTGGGACTTTTTTGGTGGGGTCCGTGAATTTTAATGTTTCCCAAGGGAAACTGCTTCTTCTAGAAGCTGACTGTTTCAAAAAGTCCAGGATGTCATCACCAGAGTCTTTTCTGTTTAGTAGGGCTGTCTGGTGGAAGGATATCATGCTGTCCTTTGCCAATAGTTCTTTGACTTATGGTAATAGCTTGATCCAATCAGTCATCACAGGATATTTTAGTCCTACTTGCTCAGCAAAAGCAAAGAGTTAATGTTTTGGAGTTTAATCTGAAAAGAATTGTGTAGCAAAAAAGGAACAGTTTAGATAGGGCTTGTCTGTTACCTTAATATGCATTCAAGGTTCAAAATATGTTTTTAATTTGAAAACCACATCAGAAACTTAGGAGCCCAATGCTTCAACTACAGCTTTGCACCCTACTTCAGTAGTAATGTTGAAATAGTCTCCACATTTGATGGTTGCATAAAGGTTTGTGTATGATAGTGTGCTACCTGCCTCTTAAATTGAAAGCAAAGGAACAGTATGTAGTCATCTTCCCTAAAGAACAGAAGTAATTGGCTTGTTTTCCTGGCTCCCTGAAGCCTGTAATGCGTGTTTATGTGTATGAAGCCCCATCTGTTATCTTGCCTAGAAATGGAAAATATGAGTAATTTGAGGACTCAGACTCTTTCATCCTTTCCCTTCATTCCCTCTCATGTTCAGGATCTTCCCTGGAGTCTCAGGAAATACATTGTCCCTGAAGTTAGTCCTCTACCTCCTAGAAAACCATGTAGCTTTCAGAAGAAAGTAACTGTCCTCTTTGTTTAATGTAAGCTTATTTTGCTGACTGATCCCTGGGTGGAGCTTCACTCAGGCAGCTGCTCAGTCAGGTTTTGACTCTTGGTTTAGAAAAATCAGTCATTATGATAATGTTTTGTGATAGTTTATGTAGACTTAAATTCTGTCTTCCATCACTTTAATGTATATATCTGCATGCAAATACTAAGAAATTGATTGGAATGAAATGTTTCAAAACATACCAGCATTTCTGATGCTGCTGGATTATACCTGGACCAGTCTGAGGTCATAAGGGTGAAAGGTGTATGTCCCTTCTGTGGATTAATATAGAAATGATCATGAAGACACTAGAAATAGCCAGCAGCAAAGCATCCTTATAGCTCCCGTAGAGTCTGCTTCTTGATATGAAGAGGAAAAGTAGAAGCAAAGCCTAAAAGAGTCTGGTCAGAAATATTTCCAAGTATAGGAAAAACCTGGAAGGTTTTTGTCTAATCCCAAACTGCCCTCCTGCTTCAGGATTAGGTGACTTTAATGGAGAAAAGAGTATAGTGTCTTTCTAGTTTTTTTTTTCTTTATTATGTAAAACTGTCCTTAAATAATCAACTGCTTGTTCTAGCTGCCACAGGTAATTTGGTTTGTGGAAAGCATGGTAGAATCCTTCAGAAAAAAGAATTTATTGTGTTCAGGTTTTTTTTTTTTTAATCTTGCTAGTGGTTTTTTTGTTATTGTTTACTTTAAATAGATGTAAAATGATATTGAGATTATTGTTGATGTGTTTTCTATTGTGTTAGCAGTTTCTGAGTACTTTTCTTGAAGATTGTTTCTCTTGATTAAAAAAGTAAGTGGAGCTGAGCATGGTTATAATCCCAGCAGCTGGGGAGGTTGAGGCAGGAGGATCATGAGTTCAACGCCAACCTCAGCAAAAGCAAGGTTCACTAAGCAACTCAGTAAGACCCTGTCTCTAAATAAAATACAAAATAAGGGTGGGGATGTGGCTCAATAGTTCAGTGCTCCCGAGTTCAATCCCCACTACTCAAAAAATAAAACAAAATAAGCGGATTGACCGCAATCTAAATGGGAAACAAGAATTTAGAATATGTAATGGTTGGATTTTATCAGAAAAGAGAGCTGTCTACATAGACACTTTTCTGGCCTGTAGAGTTTGTTTTCATATGAAATAGTAAAATACATATAATAGATTAAGGAAGGTTTTTTATTTGGGGTGGAGGTAGTGGTGGTGAATGAAGAACCTAAGCAATAAAGTCCAGTCTTTATTCAAGCAGAACACTTTCATTTTGTTTGATTTTTTGTTTACTAATGTTCTTATGAAAACTGCTGTTAACGAGTACTTCAGCCAAGATAGTTTGCCTCTTTTTTGTGGCTTTCCTCTTGTGTTATACATCAGCACTGTGGTTATTACACCAGCTACCAGAACATCTCACATGACTTTAATGTATAAGCACTATCAGTCCACACCTTGCAATGTCTCATGTTTCCCTAAGAATTTTTTTTTAGTTTTTTTTTTAATTTTCCCAGTCATTTAATTAGAAATTTGCCCAAATAGCTTTTAGAAGTGATTGGAAGATCTCCCTAAGAATTTTAAACAAGAAGTCACAGAATATTGGAGCGTGTATTTCTGAGTTGCTTGTGTTTAAATGTTTGATCTTGTTGTTTGGTTTGGTTTGACTAGGGTTGAAATGATCAGAAGAAGTTGCATATTTCTATCCTTAAAGGTAATTCTTTAACCTGTAGCTCTAGCAAGAATCAGATCATTTTTCCCAGATAAATTTTGTTGTTCATATCTGTCCCTAGCTGTCAAACAGAACTCCACTTATTCCCTAGTGACAATCAATGGACCAAAGTATCTGAAAAGTCCTTTCTCCAGAGCTCTGGCTGCATAGAACTCGGCTTACAGAGGTGAATCTTTCCTTTGGTAAGGCAGTCCTTTACTATTCTGTAAGGTTAGTTTGGCTTAGCTACTCCTCCCACTCTTCTATAAAAACGATTTTCTTAAGCTAGTCTCTATAATGGTTTGTTTTATTTTTCTGCTGAAATTAAATGCATGATATAATAGTTCACCAAAGATCTGTGGTGGTTTTTAGCAGAGGTTAAAAATATGTGCAGCAACAGTTAGATGGCAGTTTCTACTCCTGTGGGGTTTGCTCCATTTTCTTTTGATACTTCTTTGTAAAAGAAAAGGAAGTTGAAGCTTGGGCTATTTGCTTTTAATCAGAGGAGTTTAATTAGAGGTCAATTCTGTTCCCATAAATTACTGTGCTAAGACCTTTTTGAAGAATTTTGAAAACTAAAAGCATATTGCTTACTGCTATTAGGAAATTTTAAATAAGAGGCCAAGCTATTTCTTGTTTGATCTTCCTAATGGCATGGTATTGTGGCAGAGAGCTTAAAAATGTTTTAAATGTGTTTTCAGTTCTTATGTTCTTATTAATTTTGTACTTAATTCTTGTGTTCTTATTAACTGTCCTTTAAAAAAAAGAGAGAGAGAGAATAAGGTTGCAAGCCCATGACTTTGGTTGATATCTCTAGGGGTAAAAGTCTCTAAATCAGCCATGCATAGCCCTAAAACTGTAGCTGCAGATTGAGTCCAGTAACACTTAGTAACAAGTTGAATATTTTTCAAGTAGGTACTTCAGTATGTTAACAAACATCCATGTGAACTATTATCACTAAGACTTGTGACCATAATATTAAAGTTTCAGCTGGATTGTTGATTTGGAGACATGTCTCAATTAACTGAAAACATGAATCTATGTGAAAAGTTCTAGAAATACATTTAAATTTTATTTCTGCTTTTATGATTCATCTAACAAAACTTTTTAAAGTCTTAAACGCTGGTCTTAGAACTTAAAAACTGCTAGTCTGTTTAAAAGTGATAGTGCCATCGCTCTCTTGAAAACTGCCATTGGCTGATTCCCTATAGCTATTGGAACTTGCAGGGAGAAGAGGAACAGGAACTGGGAATAAGTTCTGTCCACAGTGTTCTATCTGGTCACTTTGGCAGATTGGAGTTAATGGCAAGTTCTCAAGGAAATCCACTATCTCTTATTTTGCACCAAAAATATTATAGATTTTCAGTAAAGCAAAAATATTGTAACTGGGATATATGATAATAAAACCTAATTTTAAATTGTTTTAAATTTATCACAAATGTGATGTTACTTTTTTGTAAAGATAAGGAAATGTTGGTAAGGACATACAAGGAACTTTGAAGGATAATGAATTTTGGTTTGGTTTGGTTTCAATTTGTATTAATATAAACTGTTATACATAGATAATTTAATAGGCATTCTATATACCTGCCAATCAAAATGGAGAAAAAGTTAAGATTTTGTCAGTGCTTCAGATTATTTTTTATTTTTTTTTTAAGAAATAAGCCATTGTAGCTGGGTGTGGTGGTACACACCTATAATTCCAGCAGCTGGGGAAGTTGAGGCAGGAGGATCATGAGTTCAAAGCCAGCATCGGTAGAAGTGAGTCTAAGCAACTCAGTGAGACCCTGTCTCTAAATAAAATACAGAATAGGGCTGGGTATGTGGCTCAGTGGTTGAGTGTCCCTGAGTGCAATCCCTGGTACCCCCCGCAAAAAAGAAAGAAGGTATTGTAGTTAAATTCCCACTTCCTTGCTATTCTTTTCCAAGCACTATCATGAATTTCGCATATTTGTAATTTGATTTTTAATTTTTAATTTTTAATTTTATCTCACATAAAATTTTAAAATTTTATTATTGTTTTTAGTTTACATAAATGGTACTGTACAGTGCCTACTATTTTGTAATCATCATGTTGAAACCCATTGTGATCATTGACTTTCAGCTCTTCCCTAGTATTCAGCTGTAGATATGTCAGATATGTTCCACTGCTCAGTCATTTGGGTTATTTTCAGCTTTTCTATGTTACACACAATGCTGTCAGAACATCCTTAAGGTGTGTGTGTGTGATACTAGGCTTTATATCAAAATGGGCTTATTCACAAAGAGGGGCACATTTTCAACTTTGTTACATACTGCTAAGATACTTACCAAAGTGAGTGTATAAATTTCTAGATCTGTTAGCAAATGATGAGACTTTTTTATTCATTCTCATATCCTTATCAGTATTTAAAACTAAGGGGAAATGTGGCCCCTCTTATTTTATAGATGTGGAAACTGAGGACTGTGGAGAATGAACTTATACTAGGGTTGCACTGATTAACAGAACCTTACCTAAATTAAATTTAGTTTGACAGCTATTTGTCTTGTTCTTTTTAGTATTAAGTTGATCCAATAAGTTTCATGTACTGTGATCAACACTGTGTTGGGGCATTTGACTTTCAGATAAAACAGGCATAGGTTCCACAGATAGATATGTGATTAGGTGCCATGAGCCGGGCACTGTGCTGAGACTCAGAGACTTAGCAGTGTATGAATGATCCCTCCTGAAGAGTGCTCAGTGCAGAACAACCTAACATAATCCCAGAACCGTGTGACTGGGAGAATTCAGAAGAGACCTGTGAACCAAATGGGCATTGTAGAAACAGTGGTTGCAGAAGAAATGGAAAAGTCCTTTGGGATTTAGGTTTCTGGCAGTCTTCTTTTTAGCCATTCTAGTATCTTCCCCTTCCCTTGTCATTCCAATCCCCCCAGCCACCCCTACCCCTGCAGTCCAGATGTCTGAGCTTCAGTTTTGGCCCATGACTATTCATTAAGCTGGACAGGACCTGCAGCACTTCCTGAAGCACAGACTAGTGAACAGTATCTGTGGTTGATTTCCTGATCCAGCCTTTCCCAAGGGAAACTTCTCATCTGTGTCCCCAGAGACAAATCTTTTGTTTCTGCTTTCCCTCTGGCCTCTTGGTCCAGTTGTGTTTTACGACTTCTTAGCAGCAGTAAGAGCTGGTGATGACCCTTCTGAGGCACAGAGTGCTTCATTTTTACATCAGTGGTCCTGGGTAAGCCAAGGAAGTAAGAAAAGTATTTTGAGAGAAAAATCAATATTGGCATGAGCTGGGGTTGTAACTCAGTGGTGGACCACTTGCCTCACATGTGTAAGGCACTGGGTTTGATCCTCAGCACCACATAAAATAAATAAAATAAAGATGTACAAAAAGATATGACAACTTTATAAAAAAAAATCAGTCTTGGCAAATTGGGGTCTCTGCTTTATCTTTCAGGAAGTCTTCTACTTTCGCTGAGTCAGGGTTCCCAGGAATGCTGTGGGGTAGTTGTGATAACCTTTCTTGTGTGTCTCTTGACTCAGTAGTTTGTGAGGAGCTCAGGTTATTTAAGATCCCAAATAGAAAATTATAAGCAGGTAGATTTTCAGATCCATGTCCTGTATTTTGATAGAGTACTACACAGTTTACAACCACTTTTAGTGGCATTATTTATTGTGATTTAGACATACATATTGATGGCAGACACTGAAACTTTTAGTTTCGGTTGGTTCTTCAGCTTCCTGTCTGAAGAGTTCCAGAGTTTTTATTCTTGTTAATCAGAAGTCACATCTGTTCTTGTTTCTCCTCCAAACAACATCACAGGCCTGTATCCTGGGACTGCACAGTGTAATTTCCATTATTAATGATATTCTTCCCTGTGAGTGACATCATCTGGAAATCTGTAGGTTCCTTGTAGCTGTGGTGCAAAGTCAATTTCGGGTCTTTTTGCTTTGTTTTTGTGACTTTGGTTTCTGCTTTCTTTTCAGATTGCAGTGCCTTTGTCCACAAAGGCTGCAGAGAAAGTCTGGCCTCGTGTGCAAAGGTCAAAATGAAAGTAAGACATTCTGGTGAAAAGATGGCTTAAAATAAAAGGGTTTCAACTAACAAAATACTAAGAAATTGGGAGAGCTGAGGTTGCAGTGGGTTTGTTTGTTTTAATCATTTGGTACCAACCTTGAGGCCAAAATGATCAAACAATAATTTTTCTCTAAAATGATCAGTTCCCTTCTTGATTTTAACATGCTTGGGAATTTGAGACTTCTGGAAAAAGAAAATGCTTTCAGAACTTAAACATGTTAAATATACATTTCCCTGTGAGTTTAATATTTCTGAGTTGCTGATTAAAATAGTTTTACTCTTAACCATATGTGCAGACCTACTCTGCAATTTACACTTCTTGCTTCCTCATACACTAGACAGGCACAGAAGATGGCAAGTGGGGGTGACTGGGGCTGTATTGCAGGGTGCTAAGACCCAGTGAAAGGACCAGACCAGGAAATTAGGCCAAACCACACTTTTTATTCTAGGCTGCTTGAAACTTGACAGAGGCTAAGTCATCAGTGCAATTTTCTTGTACTTTCTTTTTCTTTAGCAGCCCAAAGGGAACCTTCAGGCCCATGACACGTCTTCACTCCCCACGGTCATTATGAGAAACAAGCGTAAGTAGCTCAGCCAACCTCCTACAAATCCCTTTCTGACTGACTGGTTCTGTACCATAAGTACTGTTGTAGTGTTCATTTATTATTTCTAATCAGGATTTGAATACCTATTCTGAATACCTAATTAGAAAGGCTGTTTATTCTACAAATTCACTCACCAATAGTTTTATATGACACCATCAAATCCTCTTTGAAGGTTTGTATACCCTGTGAAGTTATGTAAATGGTTCATTTTTTTCCTTCAAATGTTACACATGGTTGAGTGAATCACACACTCGCATTCACATCATGCTATCTTCACCAGTCTATGTGAGGCTTCACTTTGATTTTGCCTGATATTTTACTTTTTGTTCTTTATTTCCTATCTCATTCCTAATATTGAATATTTAATGTATGTCTTTCTAATCTGCCATATCTTTAGACATATGTATTTGGGGAAAAAAAATCTGTTGTTTTTGTGCATTAAATTTAAATTAGGTGTTGTGACTTATATATTATTATTTGTTTTCTTTTTCCTTTTTTTTTTTTTTTTGTCTTCCCATACTGAGGATTAAACCCAGAGTCACTTAACCACTGAGCTATACCCCCTTATTTTTTTTTTAATGTTTTGAGATAGGATCTTGTTAAGTCTTTAGGGCCTTGCTAAGTTGCTGAGGTTATCTCACACTTGTAATTCTCTTGCCTCAGGCTTCCAAATTGCTGGGATTATAGGCATGAGCCAACCGCACTTGTCTTATTCTTATTTTTCACTCAGTATCATTTTGAGACTATGCATGTTATTATTGTTTTAAGCTGTTATTTCAGATTGCTGCATGATATTCTTTCAAAAGTATATATCACATTTTAATTACTAGTTCCCCCAAAACAGGATATTTAAGTTGCTTCCAACTTAAATATAAATAACTACTACCATAAATAATGCAGTAATGATTATCCTCTTAGTTGACTCTATGAGAACCTATGAGACACTTTCCCCAAATAGAATAATTTCCAGGATCCATTAAACACACATGCTTTTGTGATCCACCCACATCTATGAATCAGAAATTCCAAGGTGGAGTCCAGTGATCTGTGTTTTAATAGGCCCCCTAGGTGATTTTGATGACCCCTCAGCTTGAGATTCACAACTTTATGCCTTATTTTTCTAAGTACTTCCAGATAACTCCAGAATAAGTACCAGTCTGTACTCCCACAGGGAAATGTGAAATCCTTAAACATATTGCCTGATGATTACCCATCTTTGCATGTAGATGGCTAGAAGAGATGCTTTGCCAGACTTGACGCCTATGTAAATCTATGATCCAACCCATTCCATGTGACTTTTGCAAGTCTAACATTAACTCTCTTACTGTAAAATGCCTGTTATGTGCAAGGTGGTTGTTGCCACTTTTTTAATATTTTTTTTCTTTATTTATTTAATTGGGCTGAGGATCGAACCCAATGCCTCACACATGCAAGGCAAGCACTCTACCACTGAGCCACAGCCACCTTGCCCAAGTGTGCAAGGTTTTTTTATCTCTGACGAATACAAATGTTCGTGTGTATGTGTGTGTGTGTGTGTGTGTGTTGCGGAGGTTGCCCATGTTAGGCAAGTGCTGAACCACTGAACTACATTCCTAGCCCACAGGCAGATATTTTTATTTCTACTTTACCCCACTGAGGCAGTATACTGGTTGAAAGTACAGATTGTGGATTCTGGTTATATGGATTTGAATCCAAGCACCACTACTAATTAGCTGTGTAACCTTAAATGCTGCTGAACTTCTCTGTGCCTCATTTTCCTCCTATGTAAAGGAGGTAATGATAGGTTTCCTAGGGTGGTCAGGCTACCTACCTGACTGATAAATAAAATCATACCTGTAGGCTCAGTGGTTGGGCACTTGCCTGGCTTGCCTATTCAATGGATTCAGTCTGCAGTGTGCCTCCCACTCTCCCCCCCATACACACACAAATCAGACTAGTAAAATACTTAGTAGTTGGCACTCCTTAAGTTTTGCTGCTATCATTGTCACAAATAACAGACTTAAAGATATTAAGTGACTTCCCTGGGTGGACTATGGATTGCTTTCCATCAATGAAAGGCTATTATTTTCATCCTCTTACCCCACCTTTTGGATGCAAGTTGTTCTTTATTAATTGTAGAGCTTTACATAACATTCTACTTCTTCAGCCTTTTCACTGGTCCCTTACCTACATCTCCTACCTATTTCCTCCTCTGCTTTTCTTTTTGCTTCATGATTTCTGCCTTTATTCATACAGTTCTTCTCAGAATGTCCTCTTCTGATCTGTTCACATTCTTCAAGAACTAGTGTTGGGTTTCCCTGCCTCCTTTCAGATTTTGTCTGTTCCCTGAACTCCCTTCTGAAGCACTTGGACTTCAGACTCTTGATACTTGCGCATGTTCTCTTTTACCCACTGTTTGCTCTGGTCTACTAGAGCAGGGGCCACAGCTACACTTCTTGGGACTCCTGTAGCAATGTCTGGTTGTGATGCAATGTGTCATGTTTCTGGTGTTTTACTATACATCACCTTTGTCTAAATAGAATTTGAATTAGAAATGAATGCTTAGCCATGCGCGGTGGCACATGCCTGTAATCCCAGCAGCTTGGGAAGCTGAGGCAGGAGGATTGCAAGTTCAAAGCCAGCCTCAGCAACAGCAAGGTGCTAAGCAATTCATTGAGACCCTGTCTCTAAATAAAATACAAAATAGGGCTGGGGGTGTGGCTCACTGGTCAAGTGTCCCTGAGTTCAATACCTGGTACCAAAGAGAAAAAAAAGAAGAAATGAATGCTTGTATTAACATTTTTTTTATTGGTTGTTCAAAACATTACAAATCTCTTGACATATAATATTTCATACTTTAGATTCAAGTGGGTTATGAACTCCCAATTGTACCCCATATACAGATTGCAGAATCACATCGGTTACACATCCACATTTTTACATAATGCCATATTAGTAACTGTTGTATTCTGCTAGTTTAAAAAAATCCTGACATTTGTCAAGGAAAAATACTGTTACATGTATGCCTGTGTGACCATTTGAGCAAATTAAAGTTCCAGTTTCCTCTTTGGCTGTGTTGAAGAGAAGTTTGCAGTAGGAGGATCAATTAGCTATGTGACATTAAACAAGTAATCCTGGGTTTTTTTTAATCCATTAATTAAAGGAATTGGTCAGAATCTGTGCTCTCAAATGATGAACTGAAGAATTGTTTGAGAAGCCTATAAAATATGTAGACTCCCAAGTCCCACTCCAGAGTACAGCAAGGGCTGGGAATTTTATACCTAAGAAACACTTCACAGATGTTTCATGGTATGATCCAAAGAACACTGGTCTCAGTTACCTCTAAGATTCCTTTTACTCTTAATGTTATTTCAACCTTATTTTTATGAAGTTTAAATTTTAAAATATATAATATTTTCATGTGATTCTTTATCCTCATTGTTTAGTTTCTATCCCATACCACAGGTAACCACTCTTAGTTTTTCATTTATCTTCTCAAAGTTAGCCTTGTTAATGTAAATACTAACTTGGACTATTGATTTCCCTTTTTTAAAAGCATAAAAAGTGGCCTATTATTATGTACTGTTTTGCATCTTGATTTCTCCCACTCCCTTTCACTTACTGCATCATAGGGATATGTCAGTACATGAAGAATATTTTCATTTTGATAAAGCTGCATAATATTCTAGTGTATGATATACTGTAACTTACTGACCGATTTTTTTGGTGCTTATTAGTATCATTTCCAGTCTTTTTCTTTAATCAACAATATTTCTTTGAATAACTTTGGACACACATCCTTTCAAACATACACAAATATATCTTATAGACTAAACATGTTCTGAAGGTGAAATTACTAATAAAGGTGTGGTTGTGCATACCTGTAATCCCAGCAACTTGGCTGAGTCAGGAGGATAACAAGTTCAAGGCTAACCTTGGCAGCTTAGCAATACCCTGTCTCAAAATAAAAATTGAAGGGACTGAGAATGTAGTTCAATGGTAGAGCACCCTGGGTTCAATCCCTAGTACTTGCGGGGGTGGGGGGGGGCGGGGCAGCGGCAGGGAGTAAAATTACTAGATCAAAGAATATCAGTACTTACAATTTCAGTAATTACTGCCAAACTGTCCTTCATAACCTTTGTAAGCAATTTTACCCTCCAAGGGCAAATCTGTTTTAAAGCACTTTGCTTCTGTTTGGCATTGTCAGATGAATAAGTACTAAGTGGGCATAAAGATGAGACTTCAGTTGTGTCCTCTTCCTCTGCAGCCTCACAGCCCAAGGAGCGCCCTCGATCCGCAGTCCTTCTGGCTGATGAAACCACTGCTGCCCCAATGTTTGCTAATAGACGGTCCCAGCAGAGTGTCTCACTCTCCAAAAGTGTCTCCATACAGAACATTACTGGGTAAGTAGGAGGTTTAAAAATAACATGATTGTTTTATCTATTTCTACAAGAAATGCTGTTGGGATTTTGATTGGGATAGCATTGAACTTATAGAGAACTTTTGGTAATATCGCCATTTTGATGATGTTAGTTCTGCCTATCCATGAAAAGGGTATATTTTTCCATCTTCTGAGGTCTTCTTCTATGTCTCTTTTTAGGGTTCTGTAGTTTTCATTGTATAGGTCTTTCACCTCTTTTGTTAGGTTGATTCCCAGGTATTTTATTTTTTGGGGGGATATTGTGAATGGAGTAGTTGTCCTCATTTCCGTTTCAGAGGATTTGTCGCTGATATACAGGAATGCATTTCATTTATGCGTGTTGATTTTATATCCTGCCACTTTGCTGAATTCATTTATTAGCTCTAATAGTTTCTTTGTAGACCCTTTTGGGTCTGTTAGGTATAGAATCATATCGTCTGCAAATAGTGATAATTTAAGTTCTTCTTTTCCTATTTTTGTGCCTTTAATTTCTTTCGTCTAATTGCTCTGGCCAGTGTTTCAAGGACTATGTTGAACAGAAGTGGTGAGAGAGGGCATCCCTGTCTTGTACCAGATCTTAGAGGGAATGCCTTCAATTTTTCTCCATTCAGAATGATGCTGGCCTGTGGCTTATCATAGATTGCTTTAACAATGTTGAGGTATGATCCTGTTATCCCTAATTTTTCTAGAGTTTTGAACATAAAGGAATGCTGTACTTTGTCGAATGCTTTTTCTGCATCTATCGAGATGATCATATGGTTCTTATTTTTAAGTCTATTGATGTGGTGAATAACATTTATTGATTTCCGTATATTGAACCAGCCTTGCATCCCAGGGATGAATCCTACTTGATCATGGTGTATAATTTTTTTGATACGATTTTGAATCCGATTCGCCAGGATTTTATTGAGGATTTTTGCATCTAGGTTCATTAGAGATATTGGTCTGTAGTTTTCTTTCTTTGAAGTGTCTCTGTCTGGTTTAGGTATCAGGGTAGAAATAGATAAAACAATCAGGAAATTCATATGGAATAATAAAAGACCCAGAATAGCAAAAACAATGCTAATCAGGAAGTGTGAATCAGGCGGTATAGCGATACCAGACTTCAAACTATACTACAGAGCAATAGTAACAAAAACAGCATGGTACTGGTACCAAAACAGGCGAGTGGACCAATGGTACAGAATAGAAGACACAGTAACCAATCTGCAAAACTACAACTATCTTATATTTGATAAAGGGGCTAAAAGCATGCAATGGAGGAAGGATAGCATCTTCAACAAATGGTGCTGGGAAAACTGGAAATCCACTTGCATCAAAATGAAACTGAATCCCTTTCTCTCGCCATCTACAAAAGTTAACTCAAAATGGATCAAGGAGCTCGATATTAAATCAGAGACACGGCGTCTGATAGAAGAAAAAGTTGGCTATGATCTACATACTGTGGGGTCAGGCTCCAAATTCCTCAATAGGACACCCATAGCGCAAGAGTTAACAACCAGAATCAACAAATGGGACTTACTCAAACTAAAAAGTTTTCTCTCAACAAAAGAAACAATAAGAGAGATAAACAGGGAGCCTACATCCTGGGAACAAATCTTTACCCCCACACACTTCAGATAGAGCCCTAATATCCAGAGTATACAAAGAACTCAAAAAAATAGATAATAAGATAACAAATAACCCAATCAACAAATGGGCCAAGGACCTGAACAGACACTTCTCAGAGGAGGACATACAATCAATCAACAAGTACATGAAAAAATGCTCAACATCGCTAGCAGTCAGAGAAATGCAAATCAAAACCACCCTAAGATACCATCTCACTCCAGTAAGATTGGCAGCCATTAAGAAGTCCAACAACAACAAGTGCTGGTGTGGATGCGGGGAAATGGGTACACTTGTTCATTGTTGGTGGGACTGCAAAATGGTGCAGCCAATTTGGAAAGCAGTATGGAGATTTCTTGGAAAGCTGGGAATGGAACCACCATTTGACCCAGCTATTCCCCTTCTCGGTCTATTCCCTAAAGACCTAACAAGAGCATGCTACAGGGACACTGCTACATCGATGTTCATAGCAGCACAATTCACGATAGCAAGATTGTGGAACCAACCTAGAAGCCCTTCAATAGATGAATGGATTAAAAAAATGTGGCATTTATACACAATGGAGTATTACTCTGCATTAAGAAATGACAAAATCATAGAATTTGGAGGGAAATGGATGGCATTAGAGCAGATTATGCTAAGTGAAGCTAGCCAATCCTTAAAAAACAAATGCCAAATGTCTTCTTTGATACAAGGGGAGTAACCAAGGACAGGGTAGAGACGAAAAGCTGGAGAAGAAGATTAACATTAAACAGGGATGATAGGCGGGAGGGAAAGGGAGAGTTAAGGGAAATTGCATGGAATTGGAAGGTGAGCCTCAGGGTTATACACAATTACATATAAGAGGAAAGGAGGAGTAGGAGAAAAATTATGTAAGTGGAAGAAACGATTTATAGTGGAGGGGATGGAGAGAGAGAAGGGGAGGGGAGGGGAGGGAAGGGGAGGGGAGGGGAGGGGAGGGGGGACAGTGGAGAATGGGATAGACAGCAGAATACATCAGTCACTAGAAAGGCAATTTGTAAATCAATGGAAATGTAACTGATGTGACACAGCAATCTGTATACGGGGTAAAAATGGGAGTTCATAACCCACTTGAATCAATCTGTGAAATATGGTATATTAAGAACTATGTAATGTTTTGAACAACCAACAATAAAATAATTTAAAAATAAATAAATAAATAAAAATAACATGATTGACGTGGGTGATAAGAGTATAATAATCACATCATTTGACAAAAGATTTTTCTTTAGAAACATTTGTGTTAAGTAACGGGTTGGTGCACAGTTGGGTGCTACAGATGAGGAAAATGGGGATTATACTTATGATGCACTGTTATAACTGCTATTTTTGGACAAGGATCTCCTTTAAACACTACTGTCAGACCACGTTGCTGTAGTATTTATACATGATCAGCCCAACTTTTGAAGAATATAAAGTTCTAAAGGATGACCTTTACGTCAAATAAGAAGGCATGGGGGGGGAAGATGATTAAATTATGAATTTTTGTTTGCAGCCACTTATATGTTCAAATGTCACACTTTTGTATTGCTCAGATGAGCCTGGTTCTTTAGTTTCTTTTTAAATCATTTTTCTATCCTTGCCTCTAAGTCAGTTTCATGGAGGTAAATTGTGGGCCATTTACTACCATTAAGTTCCGAGTCACTCAGTTGCACTCAGTTCTTTTTGAGGTCTCCTGAAAAGTTGCTGTGGCCAGACTGTTCATGCATTGGCTGTCTGGTTAGCATAGGAATGATTATGATGTTTTGGCTGGTTTGGATAAAATGCCTACTTGCCTTTCATCTCAAATGTAAGACACATCTTTTCCATGTGTCTTAACCTTGGTTGAGGGAAGTTTACAAGAGGATGCAAAATTTCCTTTTGTCTGTATTTCCTAACCTCTGTGCTAGCTAATGTTTCCTCCTCTTAAAAACATTTTTGTCTTGTGGTCTCATTATCTCCATAAGTCTTTTTTTCAAAAGTTGTATTATTATCAAGTTGGTTTGCATTGTGACTTGAAAAGTTGTTTTTTAAAAAAATTGAAGTTTTAAGTGATTGTTATTGCTTTTGCTTTTGTGTTATGCAGTACATTTGTTGGGTACCTACTATACAAGCTGGTGAGTTGGATTGAGAAAGTCCCAAGAATATAGCACTTAGTCTATAATTACTTAGGCAACTGTAGTGGCTAGGCAATAAGTTTTAAATAGCAAAATTTCTTATATATATAAAAAGGAAGATGGCGGTGAAGGGAGTGCATCACCCCCGTGCGCCGCGTCACTCTGCGGGAGAAAGACGAGGTGAAACAGCTGAAGGCTGTCTTGTTGGGAATTTCCAGCAAAATTGACGTGCTCCAGAATCTAGTGGAGGGATTTCCATCGCGCGAGGTTCAGCTGCGGGGGCTCGGACGCGGGCGATTTCTCCGCACGGAGGGTCGCATTGCCTGATCGGCGGATCGCCCCGCGGCTGGAGTCTGCGGCACGCGCTGGGAAGCGGCGAGGTGCCAGAGCGGGGGTGCAGCAATGCGGATTCTGGGGGCTCCTGCCAGCGGTGCAATGGTCGTGCTTAGTGCTGAGTTCTGGCTTTGAGACGGAGGAGAGAAGCGGTCCAGTTCGGTTCTCGACACCGGTCGGACCACGGAGGAGGACAGCGGCCGCCATCTTGGAGAGCTGATGGAATCATCCCTGTTTTCTACTGCTCTCAGCTCATTCAGCTACGGAACAGGTGATTTCAGGCTGGCATTTGCCTGCGTCTCGCAGACAGATCGCTCAGGCTCAGGGCTAGAGAACCTGTGGAGACTACTCCTTGGGGTTCGCTCCTAGTAAAGCGTGCACCGAGCTCTGAGCGGCCGGGTTCTGGTTCCCGGAGCTGCTTTGGCCCAGGGCTGGGGAACCCGCGGAGACTGCGTATTGGAGCCAGCTCCTAGTGGAGCATGCACCGAGCTCGAAGCGGCTGGGTTCTGACTCCCGGAACAGTTTTGGCCCAGGGCTGGGGAACCCGCGGAGACTGCGTCTTTGAGCCTGCTCTCAGCAGAGCGTGCACCGAGCTCAGAGAGCTTGGAGCGGCCGGGCTCTGGCTCCCGGAGCTGCTTTGGCCCAGGGCTGGGGAACCCGCGGAGACTGATCCTTGGAGCCTGCTCCTAGCAGAGAGTGCACCGAGCTCTGAGCGGCCGGGTTCTGGCTCCCGGAGCTGCGTTGGCCCAGGGATGGGGAACCCGCGGAGACTGACTCTTGGAGCCTGCTCCTAGCAGAGCGTGCACCGAGCTCGGGGTGGCCAGGTTCTGGCTCCCGGAGCTGCTTTGGCCCAGGGCTGGGGAACCCATGGAGACTGATTCTTGGAGCCTACTCCTAGCAGAGCGTACACCGAGCTCAGAGCAGCCTGGTTCTGGCTCCCAGTGCCGCTTTGGCTCAGAGGTGGGGAACCCACAGAGACTGCTTCTGGGAACCTGCTCCTAGAAGAGCGTGCACTGAGCTCGGAGCGGCCGGGTTCAGGCTCCCAGAGCTGCTTTGGCCCAGGACTAGGGAACCCGCGGTAACTGCATCTCGGTCCGGGTCCTGCTGGGTTCTGTGGGGGCCAGAAGGGCAGAGTGGAGCTGCCCCCTGCGCCCAGAACAGGCAAAGTGACCCGCCGGCGTGGTATCACGACACCCCAACTGCAACTGGGGCCGAAGAGAGTAGCCGCCCATGCCTGGAACAGGACCAGCGACCCGACGGCGCGGTAGCCAAGTCACCCCATTTGGAGTAGGGGCTGTGCAGAGCCGCCGTCTGAGCCTGCAAGGTAGGCAGACCTGCGACCCACTGGCAGGACAGGCCCAGTAGCCTGCCAGCGTGGTGGACACGTAGCACCCAGGCAGTCACGTCACACTGGTTGGAGTGGGGGTGGAGGAGAGCCACCGCCGGTGTCCGGAAAAGGCCCGGCGACCCGTTGGAGAGGCAGTCAGGTAGCCCCATTTGGAGTGGGGACTTACCAGAACTCCCGCCCGAGCCCGCAAGGTAGGCAGACCTGCGACCCACCGGCGGAACAGGCCTAGAGGCCTGCCAGCGTGGTAGACACGTCACAGCAGTTGGAGTAGGGGCCGAGCAGAGCCGCCGCCCACATCCGGATCAGGACCAACGACCCGAGGGCGTGGTAGTCACGTCACCACAATAGGAGTGGGGGCAGAGCAGAGCCGCCACCCATGCCTGCAGGTTGGGCAGACCTGCGACCGACCAGCGTGGTAGACAGATCACCCTAATTAGAGGAGGAGCACAGCCACTACCCGCCCTGCAAGGGAGATTTTCCAACTATACAAGAGCAATATAAATAAATAGGGGGAAAATTTCAAAAACACAAAAGTTTCACCAAGCAGAAAGAAACGCGAGCAGTATGAAAAGACAAGGAAAGAAAGGACCACAAGCAATGCAGGTCAACTCAACTTTAGAAGAGGTAATAGCTGCAACAGATGGAATGTCAGATAAAGAGTTCAGGATATACACGCTTCAGATGATCTGGAGTATCAAGGAAGACATGAGACAGCAAAATCAGACAATGAAAGATCACTTTGACAAGGAATTACATAAACAAATCCAGGAAGCAAAAGATCAATTACACAGGGAGATAGAGGTAATAAAAAACAAACAAATAGAAATCCTAGAAATGCAGGAAGCAATAAACCAACTTAAAAACTCAATTGAGAATACTACCATCAGAGTAGATCACTTAGAAGATAGAACATCAGACAGTGAAGACAAAGTATTTCAACTTGAAAAGAACATAGACAGCTCAGCAAGACTGCTAAGACACCATGAGCAGAACATCCAAGAAATATGGGATAACATTAAAAGACCAAACTTAAGAGTCATTGGGATACAGGAAGGCACAGAGCTCCAAACCAAAGGAATAAACAATCTATTCAATGAAATAATACGAGAAAACTTCCCAGACTTGAAGAATGAGACAGAATCCCAAATCCTAGAAGCCTACAGGACGCCGAATGTGCAAAATCATAAGAGATCCACACCTAGACACATTATAATGAAGATGCCCAACATACAGAATAAGGAGAGAATTTTAAAAGCTACAAGAGAAAGGAAGCAGATTACATTTAGGGGTAAACCAATCAGGATAACAGCTGATATCTCAACACAGACTCTGAAAGCTAGAAGATCCTGGAATAACATATTTCAAACACTGAAAGAAAATGGGTTCCAACCAAGAATCGTGTATCCGGTGAAATTAAGCTTCAGGATGGAACATGAAATTAAAACCTTCCACGATAAACAAAAGTTAAAAGAATTTGCAGCTAGAAAACCATCTCTTCAAAAAATCCTTGGCAAAACATTACAGGAAGAGGAAATGGAAAATACCAATGAAAACCAACAGTGGGAGGTAGGACAGTAAAGGGGGGAAAGTAATGAAAGAGGAAAACAAATCAGGTTTAGTAATATTAATAAACAAATATGGCTGGAAGAACAAACCATATCTCAATAATAACCCTAAATGTTAATGGCTTAAACTCACCAATTAAGAGACACAGGCTAGTTGAATGGATCACAAAACAAGACCCAACAATATGCTGCCTACAGGAGACGCATTTGATAGGAAAAGACATACATAGACTGAAGGTAAAAGGTTGGGAAAAATCATATCACTCATATGGACTGCGGAAACAAGCAGGAGTGTCCATACTCATATCTAATAAAATAGATTTCAAGCCAAAGTTAATCAAAAGGGATAAAGAGGGACACTGCATACTGCTCAAGGGAACCATATACCAACAAAACATAACAATCATAAATATATATGCCCCGAACAATGGTGCAGATATGTTCATCAAGCAAACTCTTCTCAAGTTCAAGAGTCTAATAGACCACCATACAATAATCATGGGAGACTTCAGCACACCTCTCTCACCACTGGACAGATCTTCCAAACAAAAGTTAAATAAGGAACCTATAGAACTCAATACCACAATTAATAACCTAGACTTAATTGACATATATAGAATATACCACCCAACATCAAGCAGTTACACTTTTTTCTCAGCAGCACATGGATACTTCTCAAAAATAGATCATATATTATGTCACAGGGCAACTCTTGGACAATATAAAGGAGTAGAGATAATACCATGCATCTTATCTGATCATAATGGAAGGAAACTGAAAATCAACGACAAAAGAAGGAAAGAAAAATCAGGCATCACTTGGAGAATGAACAATAGGTTACTGAATGATCAATGGGTTTTAGAAGACATCAAGGAGGAAATTAAAAACTTCTTAGAGTTAAATGAAAACACAGACACAACATATCGGAATCTATGGGACACATTGAAAGCAGTTCTAAGAGGAAAATTCATTGCTTGGAGTTCATTCCTTAAAAAAAGAAAAAACCAACAAATAAATGATCTCATACTTCCTCTCAAAATCCTAGAAAAAGAAGAGCAAAACAACAGCAAAAGAAGTAGAAAGGGGCTGGGGATGTGGCTCAAGCGGTAGCGCGCTTGCCTGGCATGCGTGCGGCCCGGGTTCGATCCTCAGCACCACATACAAAGATGTTGTGTCCGCCGAGAACTAAAAAATAAATATTAAAAATTCTCTCTCTCTCTCTCTCTCTCTCTCTCTCTCTCCCCCCCCCCTCTCACTCTCTCTTAAAAAAAAAAAAAGAAGTAGAAGGCAAGAAATAATTAAAATCAGAGCTGAAATTAATGAAATTGAAACAAAAGAAACAATTGAAAAAATTGACAAAACTAAAAGTTGGTTCTTTGAAAAAATAAATAAAATCGACAGACCCTTAGCCATGCTAAGGAACAGAAGAAGGGAGAGAACTCACATTACTAGCATACGGGATGAAAAAGGCAATATCACAACAGACACTTCAGAAATACAGAAGATAATCAGAAATTATTTTGAATCCTTATGCTCCAATAAAATAGAAGATAGTGAAGGCATCAATAAATTTCTTAAGTCATATGATCTGCCCAGATTGAGTCAGGAGGATATAGACAACCTATACAGACCAATAACAATAGAGGAAATAGAAGAAACCATCAAAAGACTACCAACTAAGAAAAGCCCAGGACCGGATGGGTATACAGCAGAGTTTTACAAAACCTTTAAAGAGGAACTAACACCAATACTTTTCAAGCTATTTCAGGAAATAGAAAAAGAGGGAGAACTTCCAAATACATTCTACGAGGCCAACATCACCCTGATACCTAAACCAGACAAAGACACTTCAAAGAAAGAAAACTACAGACCAATATCTCTAATGAACCTATATGTAAAAATCCTCAATAAAATTCTGGTGAATCGGATTCAAAAACATATCAAAAAAATTATACACCATGATCAAGTAGGATTCATCCCTGGGATGCAAGGCTGGTTCAATATACGGAAATCAATAAATGTTATTCACCACATCAATAGACTTAAAAATAAGAACCATATGATCATCTCGATAGATGCAGAAAAATCATTCGACAAAGTACAGCATCCCCTTATGTTCAAAACTCTAGAAAAATTAGGGATAACAGGATCATACCTCAACAGTGTAAAAGCAATCTATGATAAGCCACAGGCCAGCATCATTCTGAATGGAGAAAAATTGAAGTCATTCCCTCTAAAATCTGGAACAAGACAGGGTTGCCCTCTCTCACCACTTCTGTTCAACATAGTCCTCGAAACACTGGCCAGAGCAATTAGACAGACGAAAGAAATTAAAGGCATAAAAATAGGAAAAGAAGAACTTAAATTATCACTATTTGCAGATGACATGATTTTATACCTAGCAGACCCAAAAGGGTCTACAAAGAAACTATTAGAGCTAATAAATGAATTCAGCAAAGTGGCAGGATATAAAATCAACACGCATAAATCAAATGCATTTCTGTATATCAGCGACAAATCCTCTGAAACAGAAATGAGGACAACTACTCCATTCACAATATCCCCCAAAAAATAAAATACTTGGGAATCAACCTAACAAAAGAGGTGAAAGACTTATACAATGAAAACTACAGAACCCTAAAGAGAGAAGTAGAAGAAGATCTTAGAAGATGGAAAATATACCCTGTTCATGGATAGGCAGAACTAACATCATCAAAATGGCGATATTACCAAAAGTTCTCTATAAGTTCAATGCAATGCCAATCAAAATCCCAACAGCATTTCTTGTAGAAATAGATAAAACAATCATGAAATTCATATGCAAAAATAAAAGACCCAGAATAGCAAAAACAATGCTAAGCAGGAAGTGTGAATCAGGGGGTATAGCGATACCAGACTTCAAACTATACTACAGAGCAATAGTAACAAAAAGAGCATGGTACTGGTACCAAAACAGGCGGGTGGACCAATGGTACAGAATAGAGGACACAGTAACCAATCCACAAAACTACAACTATCTTATATTTGATAAAGGGGCTAAAAGCATGCAATGGAGGAAGGATAGCATCTTCAACAAATGGTGCTGGGAAAACTGGAAATCCATTTGCATCAAAATGAAACTGAATCCCTTTCTCTTGCCATGCACAAAAGTTAACTCAAAATGGATCAAGGAGCTCGATATTAAATCAGAGACACAGCGTCTGATAGAAGAAAAAGTTGGCTATGATCTACATACTGTGGGGTCGGGCTCCAAATTCCTCAATAGGACACCCATGGCGCAAGAGTTAACAACTAGAATGAACAAATGGGACTTACTCAAACTAAAAAATTTTTTCTCAGCAAAAGAAACAATAAGAGATGTAAACAGGGAGCCTACATCTTGGGAACAAATCTTTACTCCTCACACTTCAGATAGAGCCCTAATATCCAGAGTATACAAAGAACTCAGAGAATTAGACAATAAGATAACAAATAACCCAATCAACAAATGGGCCAAGGACCTGAACAGACACTTCTCAGAGGAAGACATACAATCAATCAATAAGTACATGAAAAAATGCTCACCATCGCTAGCAGTCAGAGAAATGCAAATCAAAACCACCCTAAGATACCATCTCAGTCTAGTAAGATTGGCAGCCATTATGAAGTCCAACAACAACAAGTGCTGGAGAGGATGTGGGGGAAAAGGGTACACTTGTTCATTGTTGGTGGGACTGAAAATTGGTGCAGCCAATTTGGAAAGCAGTATGGAGATTTCTTGGAAAGCTGGGAATGGAACCACCATTTGACCCAGCTATTCCCCTTCTCGGTCTATTCACTAAAGACCTAATAAGAGCATGCTACAGGGACACTGCTACATCGATGTTCATAGCAGCACAATTCACGATAGCAAGATTGTGGAACCAACCTAGATGCCCTTCAATAGATGAATGGATAAAAAAAATGTGGCATTTGTACACAATGGAGTATTACTCTGCATTAAATAATGACAAAATCATAGAATTTGGAGGGAAATGGATGGCATTAGAGCAGATTATGCTAAGTGAAGCTAGCCAATCCTTAAAAAACAAATGCCAAATGACTTCTTTGATATAAGGGGAGTAACCAAGGACAGGGTAGGGACGAAGAGCTTGAGTAGAAGATCAACATTAAACAGGGGTGAGAGGTGGGAGGGAAAGGGAGAGAGAAGGGAAATTGCATGGAAATGGAAGGTGATCCTCAGGGTTATACAAAATTACATATAAGAGGAAATGAGGGGTAAGAGAAGAATAATACAAGTGGAAGAAATGATTTACAGTAGAGGGGGTAGAGAGAGAAGAGGAGAGGGGAAGGGAGGGGAGGGGAGGGGGGATAGTAGAGAATAGGATAGACAGCAGAATACATCAGACACTAGAATGGTAATATGTAAATCAATGGAAGTGTAACTGATGTGATAAAGCAATCTGTATACGGGGTAAAAATGGGAGTTCATAACCCACTTGAATCAAACTGTGAAATATGATATATTAAGAACTATGTAATGTTTTGAACGACCAACAATAAAAAAAATTTAAAAAATTTCTTATATAATATGTACATGATATGAGTGAAGAAAGTTTTCTTTGCTGATTATCATTTAAATAAAAAAAAGAAGTCTCAAAGAGTTGAAAAGTTTTATGTTTGCAAGGATATTAAATGCTACCAAACTTTAAGAATAGTGTTGTTGCTCTGTGCCTGGTGTAAGTAATTGGTCTTTAGTCACTGTAGAACTTACAAGCAGCTATCGTTTTAGAATTTTTCAGGTACTTCTTTAAGTGTGTGAACACTGCTATTTGATAGAATGTACTTCTTTTTGTCCCCAGAGTTGGCAATGATGAGAGCATGTCCAACACCTGGAAATTCCTGTCTCATTCAACAGACTCACTGAATAAGATCAGCAAGGTCAATGAGTCAACAGAATCACTTACTGATGAGGGTAAGAGGAAGTTGTGGCCTGTATTATATGCCTCTGTAGAGTATATGCCTCTGTAGAGAATGTGCCTTTACATAGAACACCATTATTAATAGTGCCTACCTCTTCCTTACCGTGTGAAGCTTCTCTAAATTTGTCTGTAAAGCATTAAATGCATTAAAATGAATTGGTAATCACCCTTAACCAGTTGTTAATTGTGCCATTGACTTTAAATGTGGGCATACCCTTGTGTGGAGAAATGACTTTTCTTCCCTAGTCTTTTGTGCACTATTAGTTCTAGCTCTCTTGGCATGATAAGCTTACTTTATTAAACCTGTAAAGGTAGCAGATCCCTTCCAGTTCCTGCTTCATGTGGGAATCATCTCTTATTCATATGTTTGATTTATATTTTATTTATCTTTTTTAACCAGTCTTGAATGTAGAGTCTGAGTCACTCCCAAGTAGGACATTGATTATTTTCTAGAACCAGGATATGCTCTCCATGAAGAACTCCTGTGTTAATGTGTTAATTTGTTTCTTAAGAAATCATTTATCAACCTAAGAATTATCCAACCTAGGCTTTTTAGAGGTCACAGACTCAAGATTCTAATATTAATTTTTTTTATATTTTGAGGAGTAGGTACAGACATGAATGAAGGACAGCTAATGGGAGACTTTGAGATTGATTCCAAACAGCTAGAAGCAGAGTCTTGGAGTCGGATAGTGGATGGCAAGTTTCTGAAACAGCAAAAGAAAGATGTGGTCAAACGGCAAGAAGTGATTTATGGTGAGATTCTTCATTTGCTCTGCTAACATTTGATTTGCATTGTTCAACATTTTTAAACTATTGATTTGACAGGCTGTGGAAAAATCAACTTTTGATTTTTAAGATTTTAAAGATTTCCTTTAAAAACTTTGAGGTACACAAACAAGTTCTTATTTGTATCCTTTTCTTCCTTTGCCCTATTCTATTTCTTTTTCATTTTCTTGAGTGTTTTATTTATATATGAGTGCTCAGTTGCACAGCAGTCCTAGGAAGAGATCTCTTATGAAAGTGCAGTTTTGAGCCAAGCATGGTAGCACATCCTTGTAATCCCAGCAGCTCAGGAGGCTGAGGCAGGAGGATCACAAGTTCAAATCCAGCCTCAGCAACTTAGTGAGGCCCTAAGCAATTTAGCAAGGCCTTGTCTCATAATAAAAAATTAAAAGGTCTGGGAAGGTGGCTCAGTGGTAAATGCCCCTGGCTTCAATTCCCACTACCAAAAAAAAAAAAAAAGGAGAAAGTGCAGTTTTGTTCCTCAGCTACACTTGAAAGTAGAAGAAATATAAGTTGTTTATAGAGAACAGAAACAGTCATTTATGAGAGGTGCTGAATCCAGTGAAGCATTCTTGGTGTAACCCGTACTTAAGTATACCTGTCATCAGAAAATAGTGTTGGGTAATGTGAAAAGTGGAGGATTAAGATGAGAAAACCTTAGGGAAAATACAGCTATTGAGCCAGTTTTAAAGTTTAAATTGAATTCCAAAATAACCTTATGACTGTAGCAGCTGATCTTTGAAGGACAATGCTCATTTAAATTAAAAATAAAAATTGTTGATTTCTGTCCTCCTTCCCAGAGTTAATGCAGACAGAGTTCCATCACATCCGAACTCTCAAGATAATGAGTGATGTGTACAGTCGGGGGATGATGACAGATCTGCTCTTTGAGCAGCAGATGGTGGAAAAGCTGTTTCCCTGTTTGGATGAGCTGATTGGTATCCATAGCCAGTTCTTTCAGAGGATTCTGGAGCGGAAGAAGGAGTCTGTGGTGGATAAAAGTGAAAAGAACTTTCTTATCAAGAGGATAGGGGATGTGCTTGTAAATCAGGTGAGCCACGGGAAGGGTCTCTGGTTCTTCTCACTTGTTATGAGGGGGAAAAGTGAAGCCTCGGGGCTCAGGAACCATACATTCACATCTCAGTTCTGCCTTTTACCTGTGTAAGCTTAGGAAAGTTAATCTCTCTGAGCCTTGATTTCCTTTTCTATAAAAAAGAACAATAGGGATTCTCTGCTTTGCTATTTAAAAAAGTTAAAGGGAAATATCTGTATGTATGTGTGTGTGATATATAGATAAATATGTTATATATTAGTACCTAACACACAGTAGATAACACAGTAAAAAAGAGTTGGAAATCAAAGAAAACTTATTGGAAGTCTTCACCTTTGCCCTCTGACTAATCTCATTTACCAAAAAAAAAAAAAAAAAAAAAAAAACGGCTGAACATAGAAAATTGAAGAAGAGACTCTCTGTGAAATACATAACTAAAATATGTATTGTTGATATTTTTATCATAGTGGTATGGTTTCACTCCAACTCTAAGAAAATTTATCTAAAAGTTATTTTGATACTTGCAGATGTATTTGTCAAAAGCAGCTATTAATGGTTTGTTCAGAAAATTTTCTTGAAAAAAATAAAACTTACAGGTATAACACAGTACAATTAGTATTTTTTCCCCCAGCAAATCTCTGCTTTTGTGCAGGAACAGAGGCTTAATTGCTGGAACATTTGTCTGAGAATTAGAAATTTGTCTTTTCCTTGTATTAGCCCATCCTGCTCATTTCACTAATTCATTATTGTGTTCATTCATTCTTGAAGTATTTACTGAGCATCTGGTAAATACACAGATATGTTAAACATGACTTGGACCTCTGCCTCAGGGAACTGCTATTCTAGAAGTAAAAATAGGCGTGTTGTGAAATAAATGCAAATCTAGTGTGGCAGATTTGCATATTGAACAGGGCATCTGCAACAGAGCCTTCCAGTCATTTTCCATTCCACTCTTTCTGCCTTACCTCTCTGCCTTTAAGGCCTTCAACAGGCAATTCACCTAACCTTGACTTATATTATCATTTGTAGCTCCTTACATTTATATACATCCCCTAGTAAGATCATTGACACTGGGATTGAAACCATAGTACTGGTGTCTATTTCTGTGCACCAGTGCTGGATTTTATTTTTTAGGGCAGTTGTTTTAGGGTATAAGTAAATAATGATCTTTCTGCTGGTTTCTCCATTGGTAAGTGGGGATAGGAAAAACTACCCTGAGTCCTTTTCAAAAAAAATTTTTTTTTTAATATGGTGCTGAGGATTGAACCCAGGGTCTTGCACGTGCAAGGCAAGCCCTCTACTACTGAGCCATAATCCATGCCCCAAATTCTTTTTTTTTTTTTTTTTTTGTATAGTGCTGGGTATTGAACCAAGGGCCTTATGCATGCAAGGCAAGCACGCTGCCAACTGAGCTATAGCCCCAGTCTGCTTTTCAGATTTTTTTGGTAAAGTGTAATATGTCTGGAGATTTTTAGTGCATGGAAATCAGTGCTTAGCATGAATTAGATAGACACCTTACAAAAATTCACTGATTTACCCCAAGGTGAACATTACTTCAGATGGATCTTTGAGATTGCACAGATTTGGGAATTATTTAAGGGTATGCAGGTTTATTAAAACTGCTTACCTGAAGTAAAAGTATCTCATGAAGAAAAACCCAGCCCTTATCTTAAATTAAGGAGGTCAAAGTTTTAAGACATGAAATGCATTTTTAAATCATGAAAATGTAAGTTTTATTCAGATAAAATTCTTATTCTGTAACAATCCACCCATTTAAAATGTGAAGCTAAATTGTTTTTAGTATATTCAGAGTTGTATAACCACCATCACAGTGAATTTTAAAACATTTTATCATTCCAGAAAGAAACCCCATACTCATTAGTAGTTGCTCCCTTTCACACAAAAACATCAAATTGCCCTAATCCTAGGTAACTGCTAATATATTTTCTCTTGCCTCTTCTGGACATTTTTGTATAAACATAATAAAACAATATGTGGCCCTTCATGACTGGCTTGGAATGGAACCACCATTTGACCCAGCTATTCCCCTTCTTGGTCTATTCCCTAAAGACCTAAAAAGAGCATGCTACAGGGACACTGCTACATCGATGTTCATAGCAGCACAATTCACAATAGCAAGACTGTGGAACCAACCTAGATGCCCTTCAATAGATGAATGGATAAAAAAAATGTGGCATTTGTACACAATGGAGTATTACTCTGCATTAAAAAATGACAAAATCATAGAAAATGGAGGGAAATGGATGGCATTAGTGCAGATTATGCTAAGTGAAGCCAGCCAATCCCTAAAAAACAAATGCCAAATGTCTTCTTTGATATAAGGAGAGTAACTAAGGACAGAGTAGGGACTAAGAGCATGAGAAGAAGATTAACATTAAACAGGGATGAGAGGTGGGAGGGAAAGGGAGAGAGAAGGGAAATTGCATGGAAATGGAAGGAGACCCTCAGGGTTATACAAAATTACATACAAGAGGAAGTGAGGGGAAAAGGAAAAATAATACAAGGGGGAGAAATGAATTACAGTAGAGGGGGCAGAGAGAAGAGAGGAGGGGAGGGGAGGGGGGATAGTAGAGGATAGGAAAGGCAGCAGAATACAACAGACACTAGTATGGCAATATGTAAATCAATGGAAGTGTAACTGATGTGATTCTGCAATCTGTATACGGGGTAAAAATGGGAGTTCATAACCCACTTGAATCAAAGTGTGAAATATGATATGTCAAGAACTATGTAATGTTTTGAACAACCAACAATAAAAAAAATAAAAAAAGATTATTCAGAATTGTAGCGTGTAATAGTACTTTGTTGCTTTTTATGACTGAATGATATTTCATTGTATGGATACCATGTTTTATTTATTTTATCTACTGATGGACATTCTTTTTACTATTTGGGGGCTATTATGAATGATGTTGCTATGAGCATTTGTGCATAAGTTTGTTTTTTTTTTAAAGAGAGAGAGAGAAAAGAGAGAGAATTTTCTAATATTTATTTTTCAGTTTTCGGCAGACACAACATCTTTATTTCATTTTTATGTGGTGCTGAGGATCGAACCCAGCGCCCCGTGCATGCCAGGCGAACGCATTACCACTTGAGCCACATCCCCAGCCCTGTGCATAAGTTTTTATGTAGATGTACGTTTTCATTTCTCTTGGGTATACACCTAGGAGTAGAAGTAGTAGGTCTCATGAAAGCTCTGTGTTTGACCTTTAATGGAGTGCCAAACCATTTTCCAGAGCTGCTGTCAATTTATCTTTAAGGGGAATTTATGAGAAAGCATTCTTAGCTTTTACAAATGGACTGGAAACTTTTTACAGGATGATCCCCTGAGATAGAGCATAACCGTTATTCTCTTTCCTCTGCAGTTTTCGGGTGAGAATGCAGAACGCTTAAAGAAGACATATGGCAAGTTTTGTGGGCAACACAACCAATCCGTAAACTACTTCAAAGATCTTTATACAAAGGATAAGCGTTTTCAGGCCTTTGTAAAGGTATTGTTGTGAAACATGAAAATCTGCATCAAGAGCAATACATCACTGTCAGTTTTAGCTGCAGTCTTCCTTGTGCAGAAGTTCCTAACAGTTTGTTTACTCCCTTGCAGAAGAAGATGAGCAGCTCAGTGGTAAGGAGACTTGGGATCCCAGAGTGCATATTACTTGTAACCCAGCGGATCACCAAGTACCCAGTTTTGTTCCAAAGAATATTGCAATGTACCAAAGGTGAGTCTCCTTTTTAACTCAGTTTTATGTGCCATTGCACTGTTGACCAAATTCTATCCTGTAGCGCTAGAGACCACCATAGAAAGCTGTTTCATATTGCATTATGTCTAAAAGAGAGCCTGTGCTTTATCTTGAAAACAGTTTTCTTTAGTGAAAACTTGGAATGTTATGTCACCAGACTTAGGATGGATGATAACAGGAAGGAAAAGGGAGTACTTATTGATTCCATGAAGAGTTCAGAGCCCTGAGCAGCTAATTTCCCTGATCGCTATACTGTCAGACAGTTCCACCAGTTCTTCCCATGAGTGCTAGAACTGCTGCTGCTTCTCATGTAATCACTGCATGCTGGTTTATCGTCTTAGGTTCTCCTAAGCATTTACATTAACATTAAAGATTACAAGCTAGCTAGCTATGTTAAAGATTTGGTAAAATAAAGAAATAAATAACTTGTTGCTCCTTCCTAGCCCTCCCTACTTAAAATGTAGGGTTTCTTTTATTTTGAACAGAGATATAAATTCATATTATCTGTATTATTGAGAACTGCTAACCTTCCTTAGTATTAGACTTAAAAATGCAAGAGAGAGGAGCATGTGACCTCTGGCGTGGTGTCTGCACTCTGATAGCCTAACCACAGAGGGTGAATGATGAAGTGGAACAAAAAGGCAGGACTCCCTCCCCTTCTACTCTAGTCTGGAAGGAAGCCATTATAGCAGAATTATTCTTTGTTCCAAAGACAATGAAGCAGAGCAAGAAGACCTAACTCAGTCCTTGAGCCTGGTGAAGGATGTAATTGGAGCCGTAGACAACAAAGTGGCAAGTTATGAAAAGAAAGTGCGTCTCAATGAGATTTATACAAAGACAGATAGCAAGTCAATCATGAGGATGAAGAGTGGTCAGATGTTTGCCAAGGAGGATTTGAAGCGGAAGAAGCTGGTAAGAGATGGAAGCGTGTTTCTGAAGAGTGCTGCTGGAAGGTTGAAAGGTAAGGCTCAGCTTACTTGTGTCTGACTATGTGCCTGAGGAGAAAATCCAAGTATTTTGTTGGAAAAATTCACCACAGGTTTTTTTTTCCCTCTGGAGCCTATGTCCAAACATCACTCAGGAGCAATAATCATTTAATTGTGATCTTAGATCAAAAAAGACTGGTTGAGCCGAGCACCGTGGCACACACTTGTAATCCCCAGCATCTCAGGAGGCTGAGACAGAAGGATTGCAAGTTCAAAGCCAGCCTCAGCAATGGCGAACTGCTAAGCAACTCAATGAGACTCTGGCTCTACAAAACAGGGCTAGGAATGTGGCCCAGTAGTTGAGTGTTCCGGAGTTCAATCCGCGGTAGCCCCCCTTCCAAAAAAAAAGCCTGGTTGGAAATAGTTTGCAAAAATCATATGAAATAAAATTAAGTAAACAAGGAAATGATGCAGTTGGGGAAAATGGAAAATAAGATTTTAAAAAATAAAGGGGAAAATTAAAAATTAATACAAATGTGCAAGCAGTTAAGGAAGATGCATTCTCTTATGAGAGGAATGACCAGTGTGGGATTAGGGCCTGTGGAAAAAAAGTTACAAGGAGGGAGGACTCAGAAAGCATCTGTGAGATTGAAAACACAACACTTGTTCCCAGGAGATGTTAGAGGGCCTTGCAGCTTCAGAGACCTTAAAGGTAAGTTTAACTCATATCATCCAGAAATGTTCTCTCATCTTTAAGATATAATGATGTAGGTAACTGCTATCAGAGGAGTCCTTACCATAGTCTTACCATAGAGTCTCACCATGCTTGGAATAGTATTACAGAAGCCCCAGGCAGTCAACTATTTTCAAACATGAATGAATCTGGGATCAAAACAAAACTACTTGGAAAGAGATACTTGCTATCGAATCTGATACGTGCTGGAACAGGGAAAAAGGTGGGTAGTAGTGGAATTATTCCTGGTGGTGGGGACTAGCAAGTGTGGAAACATGGAGTTGGAGAAGTAGACAGCCCAGGCTCTCAAACAGATTGCACAGTGAGTGACAGGGAAGAATGGAAAATAGGCCTGAAGAAAACTGCTGGAGCTGCACTGTAATGAGAAGCATAGTACACACCGAGGCATCAGTGGCCACTCTTGACATATGTGGGTCAGGGATGGGTGCCCAATGGAGGGGTTTTTAAAAGGAATGGGATTTATTAGACATTTTTTAGCACAGTGACTAGATGGAGTGTAGAGTTGAGTGTGAAGAGAGACTGGTGATGGAGGCATCAGGACATGGTTGTGATTCAGGGAAGTGCTAATCCAGGCCTGCCCTGCAGTAGAAGACATGTAAGATAAGGACAGGGTAATCACAGAAAAGAAATGTCTCTTGTGCCACAAACAGCTGTGCATTTCACTGTTCTGTGATGTACTTGAATCAAGCTCCTCCCTTCCAGCCCTAATATCCTGTGATGTTCTAAGAGCTCTGCCTCAGGACTCTTTCCACACTCACCCTTGAGGCTGTCTTTTGAGCAGGCTGACATTTCAAAAATATCTGCACACTCTTGTAAGGACCTGGATTTCCTAAAGCCGCTGCTCTCTGAATCTCGCAGTATATTCTTTCCTTTGCATAGCAGTTTATTTATTGATTCACAAAATAAAAACTAGTGGATTCCAACTGTTGAAAAAAAAAAATTGTGGTCAAGCCAGTGTTATAAGGATAGATTTTCTGGCTTGAAATGCATCTGTGGAGAACGAATTGGTGTTTAGACATTTTCACCCCTAAGTGAACTTGTGCCAAAAACAGCCAGTTCTATGTTGAGTAATTTTGAAAAGGGTAGATTGTTTTTCTCTAATACATAGACACCAATCATATAAATGTCAGGATTCAATAAAATTGAAACTTGTGTTTTGTTTTTTCAAACACATAAATTATCTAAAATTAAACTTCAGACAAATAAATGTGTCAAACCTAATGATAGTTTATGTAAAATTACTATAGTCTAAGTTGAAAAATTAGACCTTCCTTAAAAACGGACATCCTTCATTCTATTTTTTTTATGACTATGAAGTGAATTTCACAGAAAGGGGATTCTGGTATGGCAGAGGTTTAAGACAAGGCCAGGAGAGAGCTACACAAATCATTTCCATCCTTTTTCCGAGGAATCATAGGCTTCACTTTCTAGAGTAAAGATATGTAAGGGGACAGCCTGTGAGCCCTCAGTAGATGGCTCAGAGATGTCAAGCTGTCCTTAAGAGAGTAATGGAAAAATGTCACTTTGTAGTCCTAGAAGATTACTTAGAGCAAGAGTTTGTGGAGTTTGGGGAAGTTATTGTTTTGTTTTTATGTGTTTAATTCTTGCAACCAGTTAAGAGATGTTAATCTGGCTTTGGTTTGGGAAAGGAGGGGCTGCAGTTGAAAGCCAGGGCCTCACACATGCCAAGCATATGTATATGTTTTAATAGAAAGGAAGAGAAGGTGTTATCACGAAGACATTGAAGAGGACTACTGCCTGTGGGAGCAGGGAACAGACCTCTGTATTCACTTGTACTTATGAGACCAGAGAGTGTCTGTAGAGGCCATTCTTGTACTTTTGGGGGCACAGAAGAAATCTACTTTTTGTTAGACTTAGATACTTCTGTATATCAACTTTCATGGCTATTGTTTCCCATGAGTGTAATCATAAGTTGAGAAAGATTATAATGTGAGAATTTTGTGGAAAATGTTGCTCTAGGTTGCTGTTTAACATTGGTTGAAATCAAAATTTAAAACTATTCTTAAAAGCATTCTTAAAATCTTGCCCTCTAAAATGTATCTTTTCAGGACTGAGTATTTAAACTTTTCCAAGATAAGGCTTTGGTGATAAACCCCATTTTAAAATGCCTTTAGAAATCTAGTGACTGGGACTAGTCCTACAGAACTGTAAAACTGCTGCATCGAGGAAGAGTGTTTACCCTTGTGGGGTGTATGACTGAAACTCCTTCACTAAAAACCCTTCTGGCTGTAGTTAACTATTTAGTGATCATTGTTCCCTCTTATCTTTCCCCATTGCTGCTTTTCAGAGGTCCAAGCAGTTCTTCTCACTGACATTTTAGTTTTCCTTCAAGAAAAAGACCAGAAGTACATCTTTGCATCATTGGTAAGCTGAATTGTTAACTTTCTTCTGTTTGGAATTAATACTATCCAAAACAACTAGGTTAGGTGTGGAGTATAATCACTAACTCATGGTTCACCCACCCTCTGAAAATTAAATGGCTCAGGATCAATTCCTGTAATTTCTTACATAGCCTCATGATTTTCTGTTGTTCCTTCCCACTGCCAAAATTATTTTTCTATTCTCTCACAATCCTTTTTATTGCGCAGAACGTTTGATGATTTGAATAGAAATTTGTCACTGAAGTGATTCTCATGATTTGATCTCATAAGTGGTGCTCGTGTATGATATGTCTGTGGGGAACCTGGAGTCATTATGTGAAAAACATGACTAGAAGCTTTATAGCTATAGACTATCATCTCCTTTTTGGAAATCTTTTTCTGTTTTTTAAAATTGAAATGAAATAGTAAGATATTTGTCTTTATCATAAAATTGCCATTATTCTTTTAATCCATACGCACTTAAACAGTATCTGGTCTTATCTTAGATAAGAGTTGTTCTTAAAAGTTAGAACATTGGATACATATTTTATATTTGCCCTTTCCCATTTTCTAGGACCAGAAATCAACAGTGATCTCTTTAAAGAAGCTGATCGTAAGAGAAGTGGCACATGAGGAGAAAGGTCTATTCCTGATCAGTATGGGAATAAAAGATCCAGAGATGGTGGAGGTCCATGCCAGCTCCAAAGAGGAGCGAAACAGCTGGATTCAGATCATTCAGGACACAATCAATACACTGTAAGTGAAACACTAGGGCCCACCCTTCCTAGACCTCTTGATAACTCTGTAATTTCATAATAGATCAGGCAGTAATCAGAGAAATTGATACCTTAGGAATTTTTTGTTTTGTCTTTTCTTTTGATTTTATTAGGAACAGAGATGAAGATGAAGGAATTCCTAGTGAGAATGAGGAAGAAAAGAAAGTGCTGGATACCAAAGCCCGGGAGTTAAAAGGTAACTGTTGGTCACTGGTCCAGGGCCTTTGTCTGTGGGAAGTCTATGATTGCAAAAGACTGTTAGTGGTTTCCAGAGGTACTGGCTGCTCCTCAGCTCCAGAGCTATCTCAGCAGGCCTTGACAACAGAGAAATGAAGAGTTCCTAACAAAAGAGTCTTGGCAAAGAATGGCTATAAGAATGGTCCAATATAGATCAAGAGAATGTTAATTATCTTTCCAGCATCAGTATTCCTGGACCCTGATGACATTCTTTGTGTTTATCACAGAGAATTTACCAAATTTCATGGTCACATCTAAGATTAAAACAAAGGAAGAAAGGTATCTGAGGAACATAATCCTCCTGTTAATCTTCCTGTCAGTCCTGGCTTTCTCAGTCATCCATACGTTCATAAATAAGTAGTGAGGTGGTTTGGGAAGAAAAGTACTTATTGATTATGTTTGACCACTATTTATTATCTGCTTTTTCTTATCAGTACTCTACAAGACAAATATTTTATTTCTCATTGTGCAGGTGAAATACTGAGGACCCCAAAGGCCAAACAACCTAGAGTCGAATGTATAGCTAGTGACTGAGCCAAAATTATAATTCCTATCAGGATGAGATAAACAGAAGGACCTGATACTCATCCCCTTCACATGGCTTATTCCATGTTCCAAAATAAAGACTGCTTTGAGTAGAAATCAGGCTGAAAGTCAAGTAAATGTAAACACTAAGGTGTTGTTAGTCCTTTAAGCTGTATAAAGGGATAGCATTCTGTTTCATTGAAGGAAAAAAAATGGACAGGTTTAGGCTGGAGCCAATTTTATCAAGTTTTTATCTTACATACCAAATGATTAGGATGACAAGGATAAAATGTTTCTTCCATTAACATTTGTTAGGCACCTGGCTAGGTGTCCTACTAGATACTAGGGGAAACTCATACTCCAACAATGTAGACATAAGGGAATGACGGGCCACAAAGTGGTTATGAGACCCATAAACACATGTAAAGTGTGGGAGATCTGCTCATCTGCCTCTGATAAGTTACAGAGAAGTTAATGCCTGAGCTACATCTGAAAAAAAAAAATTATCTCCCCGAATTAGAATAAGATAAGGGATTGGATGTATCTGCAAAGAATGACAGTTTTGAGGTATCTGGAGGGTCAAGGCTAATTGACAAGACAACAGCTTAAGCTGGGAAGGAACCAGGTCTTGAAAGGAAACAAGGGCTTAATGATAAAATTTTAAAAAATAGTTTTAATATGTGTTGGAACCCATTTAGACAATTGCTGGAGGGAGTGGGAGTCCACTGGTAATAGATCAGTTTGGAGACTCTTAGGTCCAGATATGTGAGAAATGAGATTGAGGACTGATGTGAATAGGAAATAAGATGATTAAAACTTGGTCAACTGGATGTGAATGATGGAACAGAGTGAGGAGACAAACTCTCAGGACTCTAAATTGGGTAACCTGAAGGGTTGGGAGTGCTGAGGAGGAGACCATAAGCTAAAGGAAAGAGTAGGATAGCAAGACCAGAAAACAGATTGGTTTCTGACATCCTGAGAATTAGAGATGGCCACTTGACAGTGGGGCTCAGAGGTTTGACACTCAAAGAGAGAATAGGATTTGAAATGCTTGTTGGGAATTATTAGCATACAGGAGGTAATTAAAACCATGGGAGTGAGATCCCCAAGCAGAAAAGTGTAGAAAGCAGCAGAGGTTGGAACCATGGGAGGAACCCAGCTATGCCACTCCCTGGCAGATGGCAGATCCATGAAGTGCCCTGAGAAAGAGTGATAGGAATAAAACTGATGTATTCAAGTGAAGGAGGGAAATTGTCTCAAAAGGAGGAAGTAATCATCTGTTGGAAAAGACCTAAAACTAGGGCTGGGCCTGTAGCTCAGTGGCAGAGCACTTGTCTAATACATGTGAGGTGTTGGGTTTGATCCTCAGCACCACATAAAAATAAATGAATAAAATAAAGGCATTTTGTCCATGTACAACTAACAGCAACAAAAACAACAAAAAAGACCTAAAACTAAACTAAAGGATCTCTGGCTGGGTACAGTGGCACACACCTGTAGTCCCAGCTACTTAGGAGGCTGAGGCAGAAGAACCACGAATTCAAAGCCAGTCAGGACAACTTGGTGAGATTCTGTCTCAATACAAAATAAAAAGATCTGAGGAAGTGTCTTAGTGGCAGAATGCTTGCCTAGAATGCTAGAGATCCAAGGTTCAATCACCAGCACCACGAAAAACGAAAAGCTCTCTTTGAATTCAGTAATGAAAGCAGTTGGCTGAAAATGGTGGGGCCAAATCAGGAGAGAAATGGGTTGAAAAATAAAAAGCCGAATAAGGGAACAGAAACACAAAGTACAGACTTATTTGGTTAGATATGCCAAGGTGATCTTCCAGGTAGCAATTATAGATTATAAACTTGATAACTGCCTGCAAAATGAAAAGGAGTAGGGGCTGGGGTTGTGGCACAGTGGTAACGCACTTTTCTAGCATACATGAGGCACTGGATTCAATTCTCAGCACCACATACAAATAAATAAAATAAAGGTCCATCAACAACTAAAAAATATTTTTTAAAAAATGAAAAGGGGTAGAGGAAGCCATTTTCTGTCTTGGCCTTTTCCATAAATTTCCACAAGGTGGAGCTCATGTTTTAGTCATCTTAAAATTCTAAACAAATCACTAATGAGTTTTCTCCATCCACCCTAAAGAACAACTTCAGCAGAAGGACCAACAGATCCTCCTCTTATTGGAAGAAAAGGAGATGATTTTCCGGGACATGACTGAGTGCAGCACTCCCTTGCCAGAAGATTGCTCCCCAACTCAAAGCCCTAGAACTCTCTTCCGCTCGAACACAGAGGAGGCTCTCAAAGGAGGACCTTTAATGAAAAGTGCAATAAATGAGGGTAACTACCATTTAGTATTACTCCTTCTTTGGCCTCTCCCAATGTGGATTAAACACTGTTAACAGTTTTTACTGTGTTATTGTAAAATAAAGCACCGATACAGAAAATTAGAGTAAACCCTTGGCTCAATTATCAGTTGAGCATCCTTATACAGGTCAAGAAATACAATGTAGCCAAACACCCTAAAAGCCCTTCCAGGTACCCAGTTCCCATCACATCTCCCTCCTTCCAATAGGAGCAGATATTTCTGCCCTTACTAGTAATTACACACTGTCCCCTTCTTTGTATATAGTCTGTCTTTGAATCATCTGAGCTGTTTAAACTAAAGGTGAGTATTATTCATACTGCAGTTCTGGCCTCTCTTTCCTTCAAATTCACAGCTGAGTTCAGAGGCTTAATTGCTCAGAATTGATTACTTTTGGCAAGCTGTGTTTTTGTAGTGTTGCATTCTTTGTCAGGAGGCACCAAATATGTAATTGACTCCCCTTTTATGTTGCTGTTATTTTGGTGGGGGGGAGTTGGTAACATAGGAAAAATAGGGTAAATTCTTGGGTTTTTTCCCCCTCCCTTTATTTATCAGTTTCCAAAGTTAGTAAATTGGTTTATGGTCCTTCTGAAGGGAGGAACCATACTTTTTTTTCTTGTTAATATTATTATTATTATTATTATTTATTTATTTATTTTTTATTTTTATAATCTTTATTAATATGTGATCATCTTCAAGGGTCTTACTTGCTAGCCTTTTAAACAAATTTCTAAGGCAATTTTACAGTTCATTTGAAAGGTGATATCACATAACTCACAACCTTCACCACTTTACAAAACAAAGGAAAAATTGTTTCAAAACTGCTATCTTAGAAATATTACTATAATTTAGAGCAGCTCTATGTTAACTCATATCAATCAGTGTCTTAGATTGCCATGTACATCTTGATTGAGACATGCAATATGGATTCTGCTTTGGAAATTAGTTAATTGGCATGCAGATTTTTGCAGAGATCCATAATCCCAAAAAACAAAGGAAGGGAAACATTATAGGGCTGACTGACAACATATACTAAAGGTGGGGGCAGCATTCACAATGATGGATATGGGACAAGGAAAGAGGACATGAGTTCTTCAGCTTTCCAACAGCAATCAAAATTACTAGCTTCCATATATGACAAGACATATTTTCGAAGTGGAACTGACTCGTACCATCAGTTACCATCAAATTCTACAAAGTGTCAATGTAATCCAATTTAATCTTTAACCATTAAAAAAAACTTTAAAGACTATTCCAAGGTAACAATTCATTTGGTCTATTTTAATAAATTACACATTCTAATTTGTATGTATGTTCTTCACATGTCATTTTAAAAGTATTTAAGACATCTTTGATAATTAAAATAGAGTAGCCATGTTGAAAATAATAAGTTTACATAAACTATTACGGACTTGAATGCATTAGTGATTAAGGTAGCTCAAGGCTTTAACTTTGAATGAGCTTAATAAAAAAACATCAGGGTAAGTTTGAGACATCTATCCCTATACTAAATGTTATACTAAAATGCTGGGGCGTGGTGGCTCACACCTGTAATCCCAGCACTCTGGAAGCTGAGGCAGAAGGATGGAGAGTTCAAAGCCAGCCTCAGTAAAAGTGAGGCACTAAGCAACTCAGTGAGACCCTGTCTCTAAATAAAATTCAAAATAGGGCTCAGGACGTGGCTCAAGCCCCATTACCAAAAAAAGTAACTAAAATATTTCAAATACTTTTAAAACAATTCCAAGTTGATTATTTTTCCTTTACTATGTTAACAAAGTTTGAACGTATAACTTGATATTTTGACAATCATGGTTTTGGTTTACCTATATATTCTGGGCTGAGAGTGAGACAAATTATTAAACTTGCCAAAATAAAAGGAGCCTATCTGACTGCCTTTGATATGCTTCAGTGAATTCATAAGAAAACAACATGTTCAACAAAACATTATACCCAGTGCTTGGAAGTGAAAACAGTGACCTGAAACTTCATGTAGCTTTGGTAAAAGCAGACAAAAATTAGTTTCTACCTTCGGGATTACGTATTTGTTAGAGTACAGAGATAGATATATTAATCCTGGTTAGTATGAAAAGCATTAACTTGAGGAGGCAATGTCTGCAATTAGTTCAATATATTAACTAAAAGTTTCACAGAAAAAAGGTTATAAAGAAAAAAAAAATATGTGTTTGAATAGTTTGCAACCTGTAATTCTATACGAATCACTAAAATTCAAAGATCTTTTTAATTATATTTCTGGTAAAATCAAATCTAAAATATAATACCTGGATTCCTCCTTGTTGAAATAGAAATTAAACTAATTAATTATGTAATTTTTAAAGTAGATACTCTGAAAATCCCAATTCACAAGTATACAAAATAGGATAAATAATAAAGGGTGTATATGAATGAAAAGCTACAATAATTCCAGTTTTTGCCACCTTGGCAAGGTACTGCACATATACATTAATATAATAGAAATGTCACAGTCTCTGAGGACACGTTCCACATTTTATTTACATTTTAAGACTAACTAATCTCAAAATCACATATCCATACACCTATTTCCTTTTTGTTGACTTCACTTAAACTTAAATGCATGGTTTATTAAACAAAGACTGTAAACAAATATTTACCATGTTACATGTAACACACAGGAACTGCTTTTAACAGAAATCCATCGACCCCCCCAACATTTTTTATTATAAATACAGGTATCAAAACAATCCTGAACATATTTTTGATACTACTAGTAGTCAGCACCCACACCGCTTCAAAAATTACCACAATTTGTGACAATATTCATTGTACCTGCTACTTAAACAATTTCAACTGCAGCTCTTTCACTAAGCGAGATGGACAAAGCATGCCATTTCTGTTTGTCTTTCTTGAGATTTTACTTTTCAGAAACACGCAAGTTTCCAATGCATCTGACACTTCTTGCCATGCTTTCCTCTTGTAAACCTGAATTCTATTTCGAGTACTCCAGGCTCATGTTTAAATGACAGTGCTTTAACAAAAGAAAGAAAAATTGTGCTGCATTTTTCCTCCTGTTACCTGAAAACATAATGGGTGTACATGTATTAAATATATCCTTACAAATGTCCGGGTCATGTTTACCAGCTGGAATTCTTTTACTTAATGTGTGGGTAATTTTGCATTATGATATTTAATCAAGACATTAATATGAGTAGAAGGTTGTTGATTTAAGACAAGTTTGAGATTCACTAAAATTAATTGTTGTACGTTTGTCCTTCTGGTGGCTATGGAAGCTTCATATTTTCTTTGGACATCATTAGACGTCTTAGCTCTTGAAGTACAACTTTAATGCTATATGAATTTTGCCATTTTGCTAACACTGGTGTGCTTCGTGCATCCACCATTCCACTGGAATTATTTATTCCATTCATATTAATTTTTGTTACAAATCTAACTGATGGAGGAGCTTCTGGGTATTTAGGTCCACATTCTACTTTCAGGCTATATATTCTGTTTTCATAATTTGTCCTTGGTGGCCCAATAATCATGCCTGTCCACCTTGTAAGTGTCATATCTTCATCATCTTCAAGTCCCCAGCTAACCGTGCCATCACCTACTCCTTTTTGTCCTTCTTCAAGTTCTTCCAACAAGCGAAAATTACGAGGAACTTTAACTCCTGTGGAGACCGCCATCTTCTCCTGCAGCCCGACACAGCCTTATTATTATTTTTAATAATAATATTTTTAATAATATTTTTATTTTAATATTTATTCCTTTTTTCACCTGTTGAGCCATTTTCTGTTGATTCTGGGGTATAGCTCAGTGGTACAGCCTATGGATCACTGATGTTCAATCAAATATAAATAAAATAAATATGGAGGATTCATGGTTTTAAACACACTCACTGAGTTCCAAGTTATTGCAATTCTCAGTGTCATTTAAAGCTCAGAGTGTCCCATCTTTGCCAGTGAGCATCTCTTTGTTTGACTTTGCATTATGTAGCATGACCATAGTCATCTGAGAACTCTTTTTACTATCTGGTAGAGTAAGATGGTCCAGGCTCATCTTGATTGTTTTCTGTCCCAGAAAGGAATCAACCATTTTCCCAAGAGCTCTAATTTTTTTTAGTGGAAAATAATATTTTAAAACTATAATATGGACACTAAGGATGGTCAATATTACTCAATATGTCATTGTTGCTAGCTTGGGCTTTTTCAGTGGACAGAGTTGGGTGAATATATTTATATGAATTCATGTTGATGTATCTAATCAAATTGTGAAGTATAGGGGTTTTTTTAACCTAATGTCTCATATTACATCTCTGTCCTTCCTTCCACCTTATGAATCTTCATTCTCAAAGATGCATCATAGAATTAGAATATCCTGTATTTACTTACTGTCTTTATTCTACTTTAACACACACAACAGTGTCAAATAAATAATACTGGTACTCCTGCTACCAAACATAATTTTTGTACATTAGCCCCATTCTCCCTATGTATTTAAGTAGGTGTTCTGTGTCTATACTGTCAGCTTGTAACCATTTATACTGAGCTCTCCTCTCATACTCTTGTTCTACAAGCTCATAAAATTAAAGCTTACCATCAGTCCTTAGGTCAGTGTCCCTCTATTCATTATGGTTGTCTGAAGCTTATCTCCAGGAGATACCTTAGGAAAGCCTTATGAGAGTAATATCCTGAATTCGTGCATGTCAGTAATCACTTGAGCATTTTGTACTTGAAAATCTCTTCTGCTGGATGTAAAATTCTTGGCCTGTTTTTTTCTTCCCTTGGATGTGTTAGTTTTCTCCAATATTACTTTGTTTTGTACTGGCATAAAGTGTTACTCTCAGAGGCTGATGACTATTTAATTTTCCCATGGAAGTCACTTGCCTAGATGACCAAAGGATTTTTTTTTTTTTTAAGTCCAAGTAGTTGTACTAGACTGCTTTCTTGTTTGGTTGTTTTGGTTGAGTGTCTGTTTTGATGTGGTCACAGGTTTCAGCAGAGCATTCCTGAATCACAGACTTCAGGTGTTCTCCCTGTTCCCTGTGTGGTTTGCTTCTCCAGGAACTGCATTTGCCCAAGTGATGGTCCATCTTGCATATTTTCAGTATTTAGTACTTTACTTTTAATACTTTTTATCTCTTCATTTTTAATATTTATTCCTTTTTTTACTTGTTGAGCCGGGTTTTTTGTTTGTTTGTTTGTTTCAGTTCTTTGAGTGTTGCCACCTCATCTCTTCTTCTAATTTTGACTTAGGTTTTTTCACATCTTGTTTGTTTTCTCAACATGTTTAAGCATTTTTGTTTTCTGTATATATCTTTCTGCAATGTTTTTTTTTATATTGTCTTTAAGGAAGTTACTCCCCTTGTTCTCTACCCTCCCTCCATTTCTTAACTTTATATGGGATTCAGCTTCAGTACTTTTATATGAAATTAGTTTTTTAAACTTTGAGGTTCAGATAACTTTTCTCACTTGGTAGTTCTCTTATTTTTGTGTGGTTTTGTTGCAATACCAGGGATCAAATCTACGGGTGCTCTGTCACTAAGCTACCCGCCCCAACCCTTTTTATTTTGACTAAGTTGCTGAGGCTGCCACAGTGCCCAGCTTTTGTAGGATTTTTTTTTTTAATGTAATGCTTGTTATGATATTTCCTGCCTCTGATTCTCTCAGGACCTTCTTTCTTTCATTCCTGTTGTCCCTCTTCTCAACTTTTAGCACTTTCTCCTTTCTGTAGGCTCTGCCCTAGAAAAGAGCCCAAATTGGTGAGATTTGAGAAGTCAGATGCTTAGGTTCCTCGAGCCCCTTGAACCCCTTGCCATCAGAGGGACCAAAACCCCACCAGTTTTACTTCTGTTTTCACATTGACCTACCTTGCTTTCAGGGATTATTTTTGGGTCTAATTCCAGAAGCCATGCTCCTTCCAGTAAATTACTCTGCCTTCCTTAAACTGTCAAATTTCCCAGATTTAATAAAAGTAAAGTTGAAGGTTCATCTTGAAATGTTTCCATAGAATCCAGCTAAAACGTATACCCTGAACTGAGTCATTCTGGACCAGAAAAGTCACCCAGTCACTCTGAGAACACTCATCCTGCTCCCTGTACATATCATGCATTACCATGACATGGTTTCCTCCTCATTGAAAAACTGAAGGTCAGCTTTGTGTGTTACCTTTTTTCCAGTGGAGATCCTTCAGGGTTTGGTGAGTGGAAGCCTGGGAGGTGTACTTGGGCAAGCCATCAGCAGCCCTGTTGAGCAAGAAGTCATGGCTGGCCCTATTTCTCTGCCCCGGAGAGCAGAGACCTTTGGAGGGTTTGACAGCCATCAGATGAGTGCTTCCAAAGGTAAGCACTCCTTGACTCTCCCACACAACTAAAAATGACTTGTATTCTGGTAGCTCCATCTTGTCTGTCCTATTTAATCAATAAATGTTTTAGTGGCATTCTAAAACAGTCATTGGGCTGGGGATGTGGCTCAAGCGGTAGTGCGCTTGCCTGGCATGCGCAGGGTGCTGGGTTCGATCCTCAGCACCACATAAAAATAAAATAAAGATGTTGTATCCACCAAAAACTAAAAAATAAATATTAAAAAATTCTCTCTCTCTCAAAAAACAAAAACAAAAACTCAGTCATGTTCATTTTGACTAACAAAAAATATTCTTCTGTGATCTCAGCTAAGCTATAGCCAAAGAAATAATAATATAGATTGAGCATCCCTAACCCCCAAATTCAAAATCCAAAATCCAGAACTTCTAGAGTGCTGAAATGATGCCACAAATGAAAAAAATCCACACTTAGTGGATAGTCAGAACATAGGCATGCTAAAAATATTGTATAAAATTACCTTCAGTCTGTGTATAAAGGTATATATGAAACAAATGAATTTTGTGTTTTGGCATGGTCCTGTTCTCAAGATAACTCATAACATGCATATAACCCAAAATCTGAAACAAAAAAAAAACCCAAAGTTCAAAACATTCTAATCCCATGCATTTAGACAAGGCAGGGATATTCAACCTTACTTCTTTTTCCTTCCTGCTTCTAGGGCTTTTGCATGAGTGAAATTACTAATAATGGTTTAGACTCCAAGTAGATTTTCCTTTGGAGGGCAGGGGAAGTATTAATACAATTCAGAAATATCATATCCCTAAATTATCTATATCATATTCTTTGCTTGGCTAGTCTCTTTCACAACTTAAAAACAACAACTAAAAACAGCTTTGTTTTTTATTTAGGAGGCGAGAAGGAAGAAGGAGATGATGGCCAAGATCTTAGGAGAACAGAATCAGATAGTGGTCTGAAAAAGGTATTTATTTCTAGAACACATTATATCTGAACCTCTTTGGCACTTTTCTCAGAATTCAAAACTTTTAAAATTATTCTACTTTAATCTTGTTTTGGATGCTTGACTTTCTACTTTTAGTAAAATTTTTATTTTGAGGGAAAGCACAGTATTAAAAAAGACTATACAATTGAGAATCCCACATCATTGGCGCTTTGTCCTCCCTGGTTTAGATTTATTTTAGAGTGTAAACACTTTGTTTACATTCTTAATTCCACCATCTTTCTGCCAGGATCAGTTTCATTAAGAGCTTTGTTTTAGCCTCCCCAACAAACCTGATCTCTTTATATGACTTCAATAATAAATAGTTGAACCTTAGAACTATACTACCTTCCAGTGAGAGTAGAAAAAAATAGGAAACTACAGTGTAACTTAGAAACACATTGCATATAACTTTTGCATCAAGATCATCATTTTTAAAATGTGTATTTTTTGTTTTAAGGGTGGAAATGCTAACCTGGTGTTTATGCTTAAAAGAAACAGTGAGGTAAGGACATTATGAACTATATAAAAGAATATGTATTTCTAATCATTGTTAAGAATATTCTTTTTTGTTTTGCTGTTATAAACAAGCTAACTCCTGGCTGTAATCTATTTATGAAAACCATACAATTGTCCATTTCCTCGGCCTTAGGCACTATCTTGGAATTTTGCCAGTGAAAGTATTATCCTAAGGCTATTTCCAATTCTCTGTCCTTAAGAGCTTCTTGCTTTTCTTCAGCTTTCTCTGCACAGGGCTGTGAAGCCCTATTGGTGATTTTCTTTAGTCCAAGTTCACATAGTACAATTTGTAGTAACGTTTCCTATAACACAAACCTTATCCCAAAAGTCAAAAGTCTGAACGTGGGAATTTAACTTACGGCATAGTAATATTTTCCTCTTTCAAGAACTAAAGTTGAATTTGCTTCTTTGAACACTGTCTTTCATGCAGTATGGTATGTGAAGGAGCCAAGTAAAGTAGCCTTAGGGTCCTCCCAGGTGGAAGTCTGACCCTGCTGCTAGTCTCCTGTAACTGCCCTTAGCTGAGCTCTCTGCCTGACCCTGCAGGGTACCAGCACTGCTGTCCCTCAGACCCTCCCTGACTCCTTTGGATAAAATCAGCTTCAGAGTCACAGCTGTGTCCAAGATTAGCTTATTCTGAACCTCTACCTTTGTGGGTAAGCAGACTAGAATCAGATAAAGTGATAGTAGCTTCTTTTTATGGGCGGGGGTGACGTACCAGAGATTGAACCTGGGGCATTTAACCACCAAGGCACATCCACAGTATTTTTAATTTTTTTTTATTTTGAGGCAGGGTCTTGCTAAGATTACTAAGGGTTTAGTGAAGTTACCCAAGGATGACCTCAAACTGTGATCCTTCTGCCTCAGCCTCCCAAGTCACTGAGTTTACAAGCATGCACCACCACACCTGGTTGTGATAGTTGGGTTTTAGGGAGCACCTCTCAAGGATATTCTTTTAGTTTCTGCCTTCTTGCATTTAACATAAGAGCTTAAATCCCTGCAGAGCTTTGTTTTGAATTTTTAAATTAAGGGAAATCATTCCTCCTCACCCCTCCCCCCGCCCCAAAAAAATGAACGCTATTGTATTTTGTTTGTTGGCATAAAGTCTAATATAGCAGTCACCTGAATGCATCCTGTCTGTGTTTATTCCTGAAGTGGCGTGAACCTGGGCCTGAGGAGGTTGCTGACTCTATGTCTGCTACTTGAAAACTAGCTACTAGTTGATTTTTCCATTCGGCAACTTCTTCCCCTATACTTAGTGAGAGAAGTCAGAGATACTACAAGACTACTTTGTTTTTGAGGCATTCCAGTATAAAGTACATACTATAGTGGGCAGCTAGGACCCAGCAGATCTTCTGTCTTTCTAGAGTAAACTTAATAAGGAATAAAAACTACTTTGAAAATAACTATGCATAGTAACTACGTTTTGGGGTTTTGTTTTTAAATTTATCTAATAAGTATAATCCCACCACTGAGTAATAACTTGTGATAAATGTTTGGTGTTTATATTTCCAACATTTTCTTCTATTTGATATGTCTCTGTGTATGAGTGTTGTGGAAATAGTTTTATACAATTTGTATAAGTGCCTCTGGGTTTCGCCCTCTTCTTTTTTCTCTCAACACATCCTAGAAGCATTTCCCAAGGCATGTTTGTACAAAGCCTGGTATTGAACAGCTGCATATTAATCAGTGTATCATGTACCATAATTTATTTAATCTTCCTAGTAGTTATTTCTTTCTCTCTCTCCCTCCCCCCCTCCCCCCCCTCCCCCCCCCTCTCTTTCTCTCTTTTAAATTTGGGTCAAGGTCTCTAACTTGTGATCCCCTGCCTCCCAAGTGTCTGGGATTACAGGCATGCACCAATGTGCCCAGCCCACTTTTTGTTTTTTAGATAATGCAGCCAGGAACATCCTTGTACATACACTCTTTGCATAGTTTTTTTATTATTTCATCAGCATGCCAGATTGCTGTCTGAACTGTTACATGATACCATACTCTATTCCTCAGTAGAATCCATTTTTTAATCTTAATTTCCCCAGCATGGATGTTAGCATTTTTTAAATTAACGGTTTGTTGGTTTGATAAATCCAAGTTTCATTTCTTTATTTTATTTTGCATTTATTTAATTTCAAATAAATTATTAATTATTGTTCTTATGTTCGTGCTGGAGATTAAACCCAGGGCTTCAGGCATCCTAAGCAGCACTCTGCTACTCTCTGAGCTATACTCTCAGCCCCTGAATTGCTGCTGATATTGTATGTAACTGACCATTGTATTTCTTTGGTAAATTGCTGGTTTGTGTTTCTGGCCCATTTTTGTACTGGGTTATTCTTTTTTTTTTTTTCTTTTTAATCTTAGTGATTTATGAGAGCCTTTTGTAAATCAAAGATTTTTTTCATTTAAATTTGTGTTAAAGTGTGTCCTTCATGTTTGTGTGTGGTTTCTTTCATTACTTTGATGTTGAAAAAGCCTCCCCTATAGCTCTTTTATGGTTCTGTTTTTTTTTTTTTAAACAATTATATAGCCTTGTTTTTAATGTTTTTTTAAAGAGAGAGAAAGAGAGAATTTTTTAATATTTATTTTTTAGTTCTCGGCGGACACAACATCTTTTTTTTAATATTTATTTTTTAGTTCTCAGCGGACACAACATCTTTGTTGGTATGTGGTGCTGAGGATCGAACCCGGGCCGCACGCATGCCAGGCGAGCACGCTACCGCTTGAGCCACATCCCCAGCTCCTATGGTTCTGTTTTTACCCTTAATATATTCATCTATTTGAATATTTTTGTGTGTGTGAACCAAGGTCCCAACCTAATGTTTTCCAGAAATTTGGCCGCTTTTCTCAGAAAAATTAATTGGATTTCCTTTCCTTCTCTGGCGATTAGATATACTACATATATACTCATTTCTTTTTTTTTATTTATTTTTTTTTTTTTGGCAGGAGGGAGGATACTAGGGATTGAACTCAGAGGCACTCAAATACTAGGCCACAACCCCAGCCCTATTTTTTATTTTATTTAGAGTCAGGTCTCACTGATTTGCTTAGCACCTCGCCATGGCTGAGGCTGGCTCCTGCCTCAGCTTCCTAAGCTGCTGGGATAATAGGCATGCACCACCATGCCCAGCTATATACTAAATTCTTAAGGTTCATCCTTAGACTTTCTATTCTGTTACATTGATCTACATATCATTTTTGCCAGTCATTTTTAATAGTTGAAGCTTTATGATACATTTTAATAGAAGTATCTTGTTGTATTGTAAGGATGTCACGCCATCTGGTGTGATGGACTCTGAAATTCATGAAGTCATTTTTTTCCTTTGCAGCAGGTTGTCCAGAGCATTGTTCATCTCCATGAACTCCTCAGCACTCTGCAGGTACATGCCTTCATCTTCTGTCTGTGCACTTTCTTGTTTAGAGAACAACAGAGATTTTTGTTGACCTGAATCTTGAGGTTTTTGTGTTGCTTTATGAGTAAATGGGAGCCTCAACCTAGAGAAGACTGGCTCTTAAGGTGAGGCTTACAAAATCCAGTGGTTGGAGCACCATCAACCTTCCAAGACTAGAATTGATGAACAGCTGGTTGTCTGTGGGTCCTGCTTAATGACACAGGGTGCTTACATGCACTTAGGAGAGCATTTCACTCCAGATAGTCTCTAATTGTAAAGTTTCCACTTCCATACCTCTGTGTGCTGTTATATCCTTGAATCCTGCTCATTTCCTTCCTTGAAGAGTCAACCTCCCACCTGCAGTATATACATACTCTCTGTGCCCTAGGGATGGAGGCATATAGAAGTGACTCTAGAAAGTATGTGACCAGGTTTGACATGAAAGTGAGTTCCTGCACCTTTGTCGTTCATATTTTATAACTGTCCAAAGTAATTCTAGAGCATCTTATTATCATATATCAGACCCTTAAAACACAATGGGAGGGAGGCTGGGATTGTGGCTCAGTGGTAGAGCACTTGCCTAGCACATGTGAGGCACTGGGTTCAATCCTCAGCACTACATAAAAATAAATCAATAAAATAAAGGTACTATGTCCATCTATAGCTAAAAATATTTTTTTAAATGGGAGGGTCAGTCTCTCATAGTGCCCCCTGGTATGAAATCAGCAGGATGCTGCTCTTCTGGGTCAGAGTTGCATGGCTGTCTGCTGTGTGCTTTCCTCAGGGTGTGGTGTTACAGCAAGACACCTACATTGAGGACCAGAAGCTGGTGCTGAACGAGAGAGCACTTACTAGGAGCTCATCCCGCCCCAGCTCCCTTATCGAGCAGGAGAAGCAGCGCAGCCTGGAGAAGCAGCGCCAGGACCTGGCTAATCTCCAGAAGCAGCAGGCACAGCACCTGGAGGAGAAGCGCAGGAGGGAGCGTGAGTGGGAGGCCCGGGAGAGAGAACTGCGGGAGCGAGAGGCTCGACTGGCTGAGCGTGAGGAGAAGGTGCAGCGCGGGCAGCAGGACTTGGAGAAGGACCAAGAGGAGCTCCAGCAAAAGAAGGGAACATACCAGTGTGACCTGGAGAGGTTGCGTGCTGCCCAGAAACAGCTGGAGAGAGAACAAGAGCAACTGCGGCAGGATGCGGAACGGCTCAGCCAGAGGCAGATGGAACGGGACTTCTGTCAGGTAATAAGAGTCTCTGTCCAGCCAGGAGAGGGCTTTTCCTTACCTGTACTGGGAAAGTCACGTAATGGCTGACATTCTTAACTAAGCATCATTAAAAAAGCAAGCAGAGAGAGAATCCCTGTTTTTACAGTCTTTGCTCTACTCTGAGATGGGGTTGGGGAAGAAGTGTCTTTATCTGCCTTTTGCATCTTTAGGAAGTTGAAGAGGAAGATGGACATGTTCAGGGGTTTAGGCCAGGGAATGAACCCTTTGAACTCACTTGAACTTCCTCAGCCAGCACCAACATGGGCTAAGTAAGTAGCCTCAGCACATCTGCGAGAATAGCAGTCAGCCATTCAGGATTTGGGGAGCAAATCCTCTGTCCTGTGCCATGTGAGAAACCAGGCATGGCCTCCACGTAAAGGAACTTGTAACCTGCTAGAGAAACACCAAGGAAACCCCAGAACATGCAGTGCTATGGCCAGGAGACAGCAGTAGATGGCTATCTGCACAGATTTGCTTGTTTGGGGTGGTGAGACACCTGGATTCTCAGGGCCTGATTCGTCCTGTGCTGCTGTTGAAGACCTTTCCTCTTTGGTAGCTGCTGTTTACATGGAGAGGTTTTCAGTTGTTCAGCATACTGCCTCCCAACTTTATCTCAGTGATGGTCCACAGTTTTTCTGGAATATGGACACTTGTTCCAGATAGAAAGCCTGGGTGTGCACAGATCTCCTCGCTTTTAAAACTCATGTTACCCAGTTTCTTTGAGTGATTGACATGGGACCATGAAAGAAAATTGAAGAGGCTTCTTCCAAAGTGGGGACAGTGGTCACTTTCTACAGAAGTTTTCAGACATATGGTAGGAAGCAAGAAATGACTCTGTTGTTTTTTATGACCCAAGGATGGATTCCACCCCCACCCAATAAAATCAGCACAGCCTTGAGAACAGAAGGTTCCCAGGCAACTGAGATCCGATGGCTTTATCTCTGGTTTAACCTTTGACTAGGATCAGTGTAAGCCCAATTCATTTTACTTACCCTCTAACATGGACATATCTGTAATCACTGCTGTGAAATAGCTAGATCCTTATGTAAGTCAGTGTTGAGATAGGCAGCTGTGCTTATTTCCTCAGGGAGTGGCAGTTCTCTCCTAAGCTGCCCCTTCAGAGAGGTACTATTAATCCTTTATGATACTGACATGTAGAATAGAAATATTAATGGTATCAAAGGTGATATTTTTAACATGTTCATGGATACTGACTACTTGGAGGAAAGCAGCAAATGAGCAGTTCTGAATCTTTGGACAGAACTCTAGTGGGAGTGGGTAAACACCAGTTGGATCCAGCCAGTAACTATTGAATGGGCACTAGGGCTGCTGATGGTCTCCAGCTTAAAATGCCTTCTCTTGAATATGTGCAGGTTTCACATCAGCACACCAAGCTGATGAGGATCCCATCCTTCTTTCCCAATCCTGAGGAATCCTCACTGCCATCTGCACCTTCAGTAACCAAAACAGGATCATTGGACTCAGAACTTTCAGTGTCCCCCAAAAGGAACAGCATCTCTCGGACACACAAAGATAAGGGGCCCTTTCACATACTGAGTTCAACCAGCCAGACAAACAGACTACCAGAGGGACAGAGCCAGGCCCCATCGTGCACCTCCACCCGCCTGTTTGGGTTAGCTAAGCCAAAGGAAAAGAAGGAGAAAAAAAAGAAGAACAAAGGAAGCCGTTCCCAGCCTGGTGGTAAGTCACCCATATCCAGTCTTCCTCTGGCCATAGTATCCATATTCTAAAAAATGGGAGATTTTAGTGACATGAGGGTTTAAAAAGGGGATACAGTTCAGATGTATGAAAGCCAAGCTTTCATGCTCTTGAACCCACTTGATAAGAATGTTTGAACAATGGGTGTGCAAGAACCCCTTGCTGTGTGGCACACCCGTGCCCAGTAGAATGAGGTTTCATTTTTGTAGCATTCTCCACATGAGGAAGTGGAACTTGCCCAAAGGAAGTGATTCAGGTCCTCCCTTTGTAGGCTTCATCCATTAACTGGTAAAAAAAAAAAAAAATAGTATCAGATGGTATAGTCCTCAAGTGACTGTATAAAGTAGGTCCTGCAAGCCCCTAAGAGAAATGAGGAAACTAGGCTCAGATCAACTAATGCACCAGCAGTCAGAGAGCCTGTGGTTGAGCCATGCCAAATGTCTCCCAATCATATGCAATGTTTGCCCTGAATCCTTTTCTGTACCTTCCATTAGAATTGATCTTTCCCTTTTGTAGGCCTGTTTATAAACTCTAGTGATCATGTAAGTTATGGGGATAAGAATTAGTGAAGAAATCAATAAGGAGCTCGCTTACTACATGAGTGTTGAAGCCCCATTTATAGAAAGTGAATTAATTGTCCACAAAGCCCCTGTCACCTGCTGCATCACAGAGGAAGTGAAATGAAAAGGGCAGCTTTTCCAGGATTTCCTTGTCATTCCTGGCTTTACTGTTCCAGATGGTCCTGCTTCAGAAGTATCAACGGAAGGTGAAGAGATCTTCTGCTGATCTTATCCTCTCTGCCGAGGCAGCTGCCTGCTGACTGGCTGTGGTGCCTAGCACCACCTCTCCTGTTGCTGCAGCGTGCTCAAGTCCCTTACGCTGGATGCCTACAGCTTTTCAGCATCCAGTCTTCCTGGTCTTCCCCAGGTCCTGGACAAGAACAGATTGTCTGAATGTCAGGGTGGGGAAGGAAACCCAAATTCCACTTCATCCATTATCTGTGACTGCCCAGGCTCACGGGTAGGGCTGGCCCTACTCAGGTTGTTACACCGAAAACAGTGGCCCCAGAAGTACAGGCAATGGTTTGGGACATGTCAGGAATTCCTAACAGCTTGAAAGAGTGTTTCCAAATGAGCTCTGAAACTCTGCCTTTTATTTGGGGGAACAAAACCAAAATCAAAAAACAAACTGACCAGATGGCACATGGTTGTTCAGTACTTCATCCTGTTATCCTAATAGATGGAGTTCCCTTTAAACCACCCAGTACACACATCACCCCATTTTTGCATGTATTTCTCATTTTATTTTGGAAGGGATAACAAGCATTTGTGAAACCAGTGAGAGAAGACTTGACATGTATAAAAGGTACCTGATCTGTACCACCTTTATCTCATTGCCCCAGACTTTTAAAAAAAAAAAAAAATCCAGAGGAGCTGGATAGGGCCGCGCACACCTATAATCCCAGCAACTCGGGAGACTGAGCCAGGATGATTGCAAGTTCAAAGCCAGCCTCAGCAACTTAGCAAGACCCTGTCTCAGAAATAAAAAAGGCTGGGGATGTAGCTCAGTGATTAAGCATCTCTGGGTTCAATACCTGGTATTAAAAAAAAAAAATCCAGAAGAAATATACTGGCTGTTCAAGATACTTGCCTATAGATTCTAGGCACAGAGAAGCCTCCTGTGTACTATAATCTGTGTGGTGACACTTTTTGGTTGTCACTGACCACCCAGAATAGCCCTCATAAGGGCTCCCCCAGGGCAGCTGCTGTGTCTTGGTCCTCCCTGTGGGAGAGCACATGCCCTGTCAGCAGCACCCACCCCAGAAGCCACCACCCACTTGGCTGTGCCAAGGCTCTGCGAGGTTGTCCTCCCAGCACACACACTAGGATGGCTGGCTGATAAGTAGGTTCTGGCAAAGGGGATAAGCCTACCTATAGCAGTTTTCAGCAGCGGGGACTGAGAAGGGGGTCTGCACCAGGCAGTGGCTGGGAATACTCATGTCCTCTTAGGAGATCTTGTCAGAACTCGGTTTTCTAAAAAATATTTTTAAATCTAAGGTTGCTAATTATGCTTTGCCCCTTGAAGATGTCACAATACTGCCTGGTTTTCCTTCTCTCTTTCCACTGTTCTGTGTTTGCTTGAGGCTTTCCCTGCTGTTACATGCTAGACAGATCATTGGTAAGGTTTCCCTTGAGGCCCCAAATACTGCCACTTTGGTACTCCCCATGGAGGAGACCCGGAAAATTCTGTGCTTCAGATGTGGCATACAGTTCTTGCTTTTTGCCCCTCAGAAGCATGTGGCTTTGAACATTCTTTTAAAAAAGGCAAACACAAATCTAACTTGGTGCTTGTTGATGAATTGCAAGCTGGCCTTGCAGATGGAGATATTTATCTTTCAGTTTATTTGAAAGAGGTCTGGTTTAGAATTTTTAGCCTAAATTTTATTTATTTGTGTGTGTCTCTGTGTGTGTGTGTGTGTGTGTATGTTGTTTTGTTTTTGTTTGTAAGGTGAACCAGTACTAGCCCAACAGTTTATCTGGTCAGCACAGAGAATGAAGTAGCAGGTGGTGCTGTTTATTTGTGGCTGGTTGGCTTTCCAAGTGCCTTGAAGGTCCAGAAGAAAACTTAGGGTTGGGGCAGGGCTATGGCCCTTCCTCTCCTCCACTCATTCTTTTATTGATGTTGTCTTCCTTGTTTAGGAATTAGGAAACTTTGCCACCTATGAATTTCCTTTGCCTGTTTTTGTCATAAAAGAATTCTAACTTTTAAGAAACAAACTTCTAAGACTAAAGCCAGCTGATTTTTCTATTGAAACCATGATGTACCTCCCCAAAGACTCTAAACAGCAAAAAGTGTTTTCCTCCCATCAGTCCACATATATAGCTGAAGCCTCTCCTGACTTTCCTCAGAGACACCACAGTGTCCTTATCTCTGGCCCACCTGGCCTTCACAGGAGAGCAGTCTTCAACCAAGACCTGGTTCTTTCCCATTAGGTAGGACATATGGTCCTGCTCTCCATATTTGAAATGAAAGTGCTGATCAGATTTGCCCAGTCTTCCAAAGATCACTTTGGATTCTGTAAGTTACTGTGCAGCCTCACACAGCTTGATTTCAATCTTCAGGTATAGCTTACTCCTTACTAGGTATAACATCTAGCTTGTTTTGGTCTATTAGTGGTTGTTTTAAAAAACATATTTCACCTCTGCCCACACATAACTCAAAACAGTGTGGTCAGGTTATCATTGGACAAATTGGGAATGAGAAGAAAAAAAATCCCCTGAATTCCCCTACGTCACCCAGTATCCTGCTGGGAATATAGAAAGAGAACCACTTACCAAGAGCCTGCTCTCACATGCAGACTCCATCCCTCTTCTTTTTTTGAAATTGGCCTCAAGGGGAATGTTGTGTTTGGGGAGTGACCTGGGATTGCTGCTGCTTATGCTTTTGCTTTCAACCTTGGGAACTACTCTAGCTGCTCTGTGTAGGTTTCTCTCCTGTGAAAAGAAGTGGTTTTCCAGGGACCACAAGTATTTCCCACACTAGTTCCCCACAGTAGGACCATCAAACTAAAGAAAGCAGATGCCTGAAATTATGGAATTTCAAGGGATGGATGGAATTACTACCCAGAATCCCCAGGTTTCCTAAAAGGAGACCACATCTTCTCTCAAAAATTATGATCATCTCAGTAGTTGTCATCCCATTTGGGTGACATGCACTTTAAATGCGCTCTCATCAGTTGGCACCGTTTTTGAGACAATTAGATGTGAACTGTTTTCTTTTTAGAAAAAGAAGAGGGTTGAAAACATGCAAGTTGCCACATCCAACCTTTGCCAACATTCCCTGTACCCTGTGAGAGCCATCTTGTGGGGAAGCATTAACTCCTCATCAAGATGTTTTTGAAAAGGTACGGACCTTGCCTTCTTTTCTCTCCCATGTCTCAGGGTTATGCCACTAAATGCTATCCCTTTGCTAATTTTCTCCCTTGTTTGTTATCTTCCGTGATGGTGATGGTGGTGGTGGTGGTGGTGGTGGTGGTAGTAGTAGTAGTAGGCGGCACATGTTTTTGAGACCCTTGGGGTTTCGTTTGTTCCTTTGTTGTGGGGATGGTGTTGATATACAAGGGCTTAAATAGCCCTACCTTAAATAAAGGATGGAACCATAAGTTTTGTAAGTCAGAATTTGATTCAGAAATCACTCTCCATAAAAGTACTTTATAATTCATTCTTTTGTTTCTAAGGCTCTTTTTCCAGCTCCAGTTCTTTCTTCCCAAGGATTTTGGTATTTGCATGACAGTTGTATCCGTAGGACAGTCAAGCCCTGGGAGTGGTAGATAGATGGACAGTCCTAGGAAGTGGACTTGGTGGCCAGGAAGGTGACTCCAAGATGACCCCAGACACTGCAGAAGGGTGTTCCCCTCTGGGCCTGGGTGCCGTTTGCATGTGGAAGCCTACAAATGACCTGATCCCTGCCTTTATTCAATAGTACCTCCTGGTGGTCCCCACCAGCCCTGCTGCTCTCCCTCACCCTTCCTCAGAGATTTGAGAGGGCAAAGAGTTTGTTTGGGTTTTGTTCCTAATTTTTTTTTCATTATAGCATAACATTCCTAGTTAACCAGAGCCTTGGAATCTACTACCTGCTGGCCAGGTTTTGAAAAGTATTTTAATGCTGCCATAAAAGGAAGGTGGTGGGGGGAAGGCCTGCTCACATACTCATATATTTTAATTTGTCAAAAAATATGGGCAGGCCATGAATTATTTCTCCATCTCACTGAGATGGGTGGTCCTTACTGGCTGAGTGTCCACTACCAGAAGCGGATGACCTCCCTAAACCAGGTGGGAGCCACTGTGCCAGGGCCCTCCAGACCTCCCCCTAACATGAGCTGTCCCCTGCCTTTCCCCACCACCTGACAGATGATGGGTCCTCCATGCGCTGATGAGGGACAGCCCAGTCTGTCTGCCTATGATCCAGGTCAGCCTCGCTGTGTGCACTGCAACGCCAGGCCCTGCAGAGGGCGCCAAGGACACACCTGGCACCTCTGCTCACCATGGCTGTTGCAGATGCTGTATGAACACTTCTGTGCTAACTCCTAGTAAATAAAAAGGTGGGTTAAAACCCTAACGCTGTACATTAATTTGTAATTATGTATAAAAGTGAAGCAGGTTTAAACTTTAAAGATTTTTTTCAGTGTGTTTTCTGGAATTTTGCCACAGCATACTGGCTTTGTATTTTATTTATCTTTCTAGTTACTGGCTTTAGACTCTTGTAAAAGTTCTCAGCCCTTTCAAAAAAATAAATTTCCATTGAAGTCTTGATTGTTGCTGGGATTTGTTTCTTGTCTTGGGTTCCTGGTAAAAGAGGTCCTCACCCCCTCCCAGCTCTGAGGAGAGCCTTTTCCCCAGCAGACAAAAGGTTTATTTCTATACCTTTGGCACAAAGCAGTGAAGAGGACAGTTTGACCCTCTCCTGGAGCCAGACCCAAATCATGAGGGTGACTGATCTGCCCTGAGGTCAGAATGGAAACTTATTCCCGTTTAATCAATGCAATCCAAGTGTTCCATGGTATTCAGTCTACTGTCTTCAAAGTTCCTTTACCTTTCTTTGCCAAATTTTTCCAACCCATCCCCAAATGAGCAACTGCCAGAACTAATTCAAGAAGAGAACTTCCAGTTTGCATGTAGCTCCATAGGGATTTGTGGGGTCTGGTCTCAGAAGGCTGGTGGGGGTGGGGAGGGAGAGACTCCAGGAAACTACTGAGATGCACCACGTCCAGCGGCAGTGGCTTCCTACCTCTCTGAGTCTGAGCCTACTGGAACTGGCCCTCTGATGCAGAAGACATGGCAATGTTGCCTGGAATCCTGGCTGTGCCCCTCCTCACCCCAGCAACCGGAGAGTCCTGCCAGACTGTGACGGGTAGTCCCTTTTTCCATGAACTTGGAAGTGCACAGATTTCTTCACAGAGGCTTTTGTATCCCTGGCAATAGCCGCCTCTCCTTGAGGCAGGGGAACACTGGTCCCTTTTCACCCACTTCTCCGCCCTTCACTGTCACCGGCTCCAGCAGGACCCTCCCCCACTGAGCTATCCAGCTGGTCCCTTCCATCCCACCCCCATCCCACCCAGACACCTCAGCCCCGCAGGAGGAATGGTTCCCATGGCCTCCCTCCTGGCTCCCCACTGTCGTTGGTTCTGAGCCAGACAGGCTCTGTCTGGGAAGCAAAAGGGGCAAGAAGGTTTCATTCTTCCCTTCCAAAAGAACAACAGAAGCACAGAGCACAGAGGGCTCCAAGGATCCTAGATGACTGGCCATTCAGTGTGGGTGTGAAGTCTCGCCTGCCTAAGAAGGGCTGCTGTGCCCGGGGCCTCTGCGAGCCCAAACCTGCCCAAATGAAAATGCCCCATCCCAAGGGAAGGTGCTTGGGCTGGGGGTGGCCATCCTTCCATCTGCATGAGGTCTGTAGGCAAGGGTCTGCCCAGAAAGTGGGTAATCTAAGCAGAGGGAGAAAAATCTAAGCTAGAAAGACAAAGGGACCCAAAAAGAGCTTGCAGGAGAGGAAGGCTGTGCAGTCTGCAGGTCCTATAATTTCCTTTCAAGCAGCAACAGAAGCAGAGCTGAGCTGCAAGAATAAAATTAACTCCCTTTACAGTGGGTGACCCCTCACTTCATCCCCAAAGCAGCCTTGGTGCCTGGGGACCACCTTCCAGTCCCATCCAACTCTGCTCTCCCACCCCTGTGGGTGTCTTTCAGTCCTGAAAGGAGTGTAAGTGGGGAAGGGGACCCCGGCTTAGGAGGAAGTGGTGTGTGCCTCAGATTTCTGGAATGTTGGCCACAGCACCCCACTGACTTTCCATCTCTGCTCCAGTTTGGTGCCCTCAGCTGGCTCCTCCCCATCTCCTGCATCTACCATCCCGGCTGCCCTGAGTATCCAAGTTACAGCCCCCAGTCCCCAGCAGGCCTCCTCCTTTCATAAGGTAATCCTACAGCTGTAAATAGTTCCCCAGGTGTGGGCTTCTCCCTCCAGCTGCCTTGGGCTACTTTCCTTCTTCCTGGGGAAACTCTTTACCCTTAGGAGATTAAAAAAAAAAAAAAAAAAGGAAGAGGAAAAAGGCCTTCCCACACACCCATATATTTTAATTTGTCAAAAAACAGGCATGAATTATTTCTCCATCTCACTGACAAATGGGTCTTCAGTGCACTGATGAGGGAGGCCTCAGTGGGAAAACCGATAGGCCTGAGACTCCTGAACAGCCAGACCTACTTTTCCTCTTCCTCCCTGTTACCCTGCCCTCCAACCCCTGAACTTCCCACCCCTCTCCAGGCTTAGAAGACCAAAATGGACAGTTTGTTTCATGTGTGGCCTTGATCCTTGCAGTCCAAAGGAAGTCATCTGAAACAACACTGCCTGCCCTGACATGAGCTAGCCCAGCAGTGAGGGTCTTGGGAGAGGGCCACTGGTGCCCATGTGGTCCAGGAGGACAGTCTGAGGAGGCCAAGGGGTGAATGACAGCCATCACAAACTTTGGAGCAGAGGATCTGGGTTCCAACTCCAGTGCTGAGCACAGACAAGTGAGTGGCCCTTCCTTCCCTCCTCCTTCAGAGCAGACTGCATCCAACTTGAGGTCAGTGGTGAAGAGGTGAATGTAGGAGCTTGGTGCAAGTCCCCTCTGGCCCTCACTTGGCTCAGCTTTACTGTCGCTTCTTTTAAAACAGCTTCCCAGACAGCCAAGGGAAACCTCCTCTCTGTCTGCCCCTTAGCTGGAGCTGGCATGGGCAGACCTGCTCAGTCTTGCTGCTGCCTGAACCACCTCTCCCCAGTTGGCTTCAGGCCACAGAAGCTGAGCCCCTGCCCCCCCCCTCCAAGAAATGGGCGGAGATCCCCTCCTCCTGCCTGTATCTTCACTGCAAGCCTGGGTTCTGGAAATAAAGAAGAGGCAGGACTATGGCAGACATCTTGGAGTGACAGAAGTGACCACTTTTCTGCCTGCTGGGCCAGGTCTGAAACAGGAAGGTTCACTCCTGCTGGAGCCTCCAAGGGGACCTGGGTGGCAGCCTAGCCCCTCCACTAGAATCAATGGAGCACTGCCCCACCCGCCACCACAGGTCTTGAGGCTAAAGGTAGGACAGGCAGCTCTGCTCCACCTAGAACCAGGGGACCAAGAGATCCCTCTCACCCTCTTCCACTGGCATGAGAGGGAAGACAGGTTGGGAGAGACAGAGACTCAAGTTCACACCATGTGTGATGCTAAGGTGTGTGATTAATCTTTTTGAGCTAGTCTCTCAGTATAATGAAAATAGTAGCACAAACCCCATAGAGTCAGGGAAAGAGAAAAAGCAGGAAGGGACAGAAAAGTTGAAGGCCTACCTCCTACAGCTTGGGAAATGTGTGTACAAGATGACCTGCCAGGTGGGAGCACTTAATCTGATGTTAAGGGACCCACAAGATTTCATTTGGGTCAAAGAAAGCTTGCCAGTGTTCTGTCTGTGGGGAATGAGTTCACTGAACCTGGGGGCTCATTAGAGTGAGAAGGACTGGTGGAGGCCTCTCAGGAGCCTGCCCCCCACCCCATCATATGGGCCCCCATACCCTGGAGCGAGGGACTTGATCTCCCTACTTGTGGGGAAGGGAGACTGGATTTTCTCCTTAGAACAGTGCTTTCTAAAAGGCAAGTCACTGGATCCCCTGCCTTAATATTATCTGGGCTTCTTGATGAAATGCAATTCCCTGGGCCCCACCACCCCAGCTCCAAATCAAAACCTGACGGGTGAAGCCAGGGAATTCTCATATGGAGCTAACACTCTGCATCAGAGGCCTTCTGAGGCCTACTAAAGTTCGGGAGCAGAGGTGTGATCCTAATACTCCCACAGGCAGAAGCAGGAAGGGTCAGGGGAGGGAGGAGACAGGAAGTGGAAGAAGTATCACAGGAGCTCACAGCCACCAGGGAGCAGCGAGGTCCTGGAGAAAGAGGTCCCTTCCATGGGATCCTGGTCTTGTTTGTGCAACAATTCTGTAGATGTCCGTGAGCAGAGGTAGGAAGAGCAGGGCTCTGGGCAGGGATTAGCTTCGATTTCTTCATCTGGAGGGTAGGAATGGACAGCCTCACAGGGCTGTCACAATAATGAAGTGACAGGCCTGAGCACAGGATAAATGCTCTGTAGATAGTTCTACCACTGATTGTGAGGCCTTGTCTCTGAATGGCTATGTGGCCTGCAATGCATCATGTCCACAAAATTGGGTGCCTGGACTGGAGCAGTGGTCCTCAGCCTCAGCTGGCTGCACACTGGAGTCATGGGGGAGCTTCAAGCCTCACACTTCAGGCAAATCATACTGGAGCCTCTGGGGTGGGGCCCAAGTGGCAGGACTTTTTAGTACCCCCATGCAGCCGAGGTTGAGAAGCCCCAGGCTGTGTGATCCCCAGGCTGAGCCTCAGAGATCAGCATCTATGATGCGGGTGAGGCACCCCCGCTCCTGTGTGTCACCAACTGTCCTGATCCAGTGCAGCCAGCTCTCTGTCTGATGGATACCTGAGCTTTGCATTCCCAGGACTCCAGGCCTTAAGGGCAGCACCTCTCTCCCCAGGGCCTTGAGGCCTGCCAGAGCTGCCGAGCAGCAGGGTAAACATGAGACGGAATGAGACAGAAGCAGTGCCCATGGGAAGGGAACAGCCTGGGCAGGGCCTGGGCTCAAGGGAACACTCCAGAGGCCTCCAGAAGCAGCCCCACCTGCTCTGTTGGGCTGAGCTAACCTTGGGGACGTGCAAGGCTCAGAGGATGGGGCTACCTATAGATCCTCCCAGGACTCCAGGCCATCTTCTGCCCTTTCCCAACCACCCTCCCTCCTGACCTGGTATTAGCCACCTTTGCAAGGGTATTATAACATTTAGGAGGTTTTGTTTCATATCATTGTGATTCATGTTCTTTGAACAATATATGGTGGAAAAATTCTACTTTTCTTTCTTTCTTTTATGTATTTGTTTGTTTATTTATTTATTTATTTGGTACTAGGGATTAAACCAGAGGCACTTTACCACTGAACTACATCCCCAGTACTTTTCATTTTTTATTTTGAAAAGCAGTCTCACTAAATTGCCCAGGCCAGCCTTGAACTTGTAGTCCTCCTGCCTCAGCCTCCAGAGTTGCTGGGATTTACAGTGTGTGCTGCCATGCTGGGCTAACCATCATTTTAAAATCATTTCTAAACACCTATTATCTCATTACCTGGAATAAACTATCTAGCAACATTTCATGAAGATGTTAAAAAAATTATTGTTATATTCTACATAGACATATTCTACTTATGACATTTCACATTTGCTTAGTACCAGGGATTGAACCCAGGGGTGCTAAACTACCAAACCACATCCCCATCCCTCTTTTTTTTTTGAGACAGGACCTTGCTAAGTTGCTGAGGCTTTGAATTTGTGATCCTCCTGCCTCAGCCTTCCATACCACTAGAATTGCAGGTGTGTGCCATCACATTTGGCAACATTTCACATTTTTTAAATAAATAGTGGGTGCTTAATAATCTACTTATGGATAAAATATTGTTGGGAATTTATGTGTTTCCAAATTTTTACTCGTAAGGATAATATGCAGGGGCTCCTTTTATAATACTATTTTCCCCCTAAAACTCTTTTGAACAACCAGGTACCTCTTGTATATTTTTAAGTTGATCTCTAACCTGGTCTCTCAAGTTCAACAAAGTACAGTTGCTCCTCCACTTACAACATGGCCACATCCCGATCAACCTAATGTAAGTTGAAAAAACTGTAAGTAAAAAAATGCATTTAATATATCTAAGCTACCAAATATCATAGCTTAGCAACAGAGTACCCACTATTCACCCTTGTGGTCACATTGTTGACAGAGCACCACGCAGCATCATGAGAGCATCCTACCCCACATCATTGCCCAGGGAAAGACCAAATACAAAATCCCAAGAATAGTTTCTTTTTACTGAATGTATGTTGCTTTTGTATCATAAAGCCAAGAAACCATAAAGTTGAACTACTGCTATAAGTCAGGAACCATCTGTATATAATTTAGAACACACCATTTACATGCTTCAAAGAAGATTTCAGTTGTTCAGTGTCTAGGAGATGCCCGCCGGGTAACCTAATTAGCAAAGTCAAAGCAATAAACCAATTGGCTGATTCAGAATTCAATTTCCATGGGCAAAAAGTTTGATTTTGTTTTAAAAATTTAACTGTTATTCTGCATCCCTAAGAATTGGATAGGGAGGGAGAAGGTAAATGGGCAGATGGGTAGGTGGGTAGGTGGGTGGACAGATGGATGAATGGGTGAGTGGGTGGACAGGTGGGTGTGTGGATGGGTAGATGAACCAAGTAACCAGATGGACATCTTTGTGTGTGCAACATTGGTAGGCACTTGTCAACTGAATTCCAAAAGGCATCGTCTACCCCCGTGTGTCAACCTCTTCCTCCAGTGCTGCCCGTTCTTAACATATCCCTTTGTGCCTCAGGAGTTTTTATCATCTAGGCAGTGCAGGGAGTTTCAAGACAGGTCAGAGGAAAATCAGCTCTGTTGTGAAATGGAAGAAGGACAATTGAGGGAGGGAGATGGGAAGGAAGGAGCATCCCCAGGCAGAGTCATTTTCTGGGGAAAGAGCTGCCAGAAAGGAAACATGCTGGAGAGTTCCAAAGGACATCTTCAGGTTGATGTCCTTGGGCGCTGGGCCACTTCCTCCTGATAAAGGGGCACCCTGGAGTCTCCCTGCTGTCACCCTTTCACAACAAGCATTTGGAGCCCAGGCTTTTACCAGAAAAGAGAAATCCCTCTGTACCTGCTAGCCTGACTCCTGCTTAGACAAGTCTGGACAAACCCAGCTCATGCACCATGACCTTTTCAATCTCCTGGGAAGGATCCTCCACGCATGACCTGACCATGCAAAGCAATGGGCCAGAAGACTCAGTGTTCAGCCACAGGCTCACCTGGACCTGGAGGAGACTGTCTCTGCCAATAGTGCGCGTGTGCGCACACACACACACACACACACAAACACTCTTCTGGGATGCAGTCAGCGCCCCCACCCCTGCCCCAGGAGAAAAGTCTTAGAATCAGGAAGCCAAAGAATGGGTTTTTGTTTGTTTTAACTCTGAACTTCCCAAGCAGGAACTGAGGTCCTTTGAACTCAGTGCTTAAGGCAACCATTCCCACAGGGTGGCTCATAATACAGAAAATTTGGGTCACAGAAGAAAGAGGAAACATTCATGACAACAAGAGGGAAGATATAGTCCCTGTGAGGAAGCTCATAGTTGGCTCTGGGCTTCCTGGAAACCAAGGCTAAAAGGGGAAACATATTTCTAATGGAGTTTCCTTTGACTTCCCAAAGAAGTTAGATTACTTTCTTGTCTCTAGTTTTGTTTTGTTTTTTTTTTTTCCCTAACACCACTTGTCAATCAAAACCTTATATGGGGTAAAGAAAGTGGACATTGTTAATGGAAATCCAGTGACATTTTTATTTACCCTACTCAGTTTAGTCCTTACAACAGCAATATTGGTGTCTGTGTGTGTGTGTGTGTGTGTGTGTGTGTGTATGTGTGTGTGTAAACAAATAAAGAATTGAAGCTGGAGGAGAAAAAGGACTTCCTAAGGCAGGTCATCTGCATACAAGGAGAGCTGGTGTCTGGACCATCCTGCCTCTCAGTGTGAGGGCACTATCCCCAACAAATGGAAAAGAGCACAAAAAACAGTGTCCTGTGAGGTCTTACCTTGACCCTTAGCAGAACTCAGACCTCTTGGTGGAGAGCAGGATTGACAGGGACCCACTGCCTACAGAGAGGTCTGTGTGAATGAGAAAAAGGAAGCCAGGCTTGGTGAGTGGAGGGGGAGCTGGGACCCCTGGCACCCCACATCAGGCACAACCCACAGCAGCGCTGGGTTTTGTGCTATGGCTTTTAAAACCTCATTACTCATTACCATCTGTGAGAAGTGGAGAACTTAGGAGTGGAAGAGACTGGCCCCTGGTGCCCTCTGGTCTAACTAGGAAGTAGTTTGGGGCCTGGAGCTGTGAGCCTCAGAGCCCTGGTGTCCATGCTACAGACAGAAAATGGACAGATGAGGGGCTCTCCCCATCTGACAGAGAAGCAACATCCAGAATATATGAAGGACTTCAAAAAGTTAACAAAAGGACAAATAATCCAACCAATAAATGATCTAAAGATCTGAACAGACACTTTCGAAAAGAAGAAATACATTTGTTAAGCATTTCCTCAGTTTCTTTAGATATCAGGAAAATACAAATCAGGACTACACTGAGGTCATCATGTTAAGTGAGATAAGCCAGACACAGACAAGTATGTGTTTCCTATCAAATGTGGAAACTAAAAAAAAAAAAAAGAAGAAGAAGAAAGAAAGGAAAGGAAAAGAAACAAAGAGCCCTGAAAATAACGGGGGAAGAGAATGGAACCATGGGAGGAAAGAAGGGAGAGGACAGGAGCATTAGGAGGGGAAGGCTCCAACCAAGCATGCATGGAAACAACAGAGAAACCCATGGTACTCAGAGTTAATATGTGTTAATAGCTACAGATTTTTAAATATCAGGACCAAGCTTAATACCATATGCATAAAAATCACCTGGTGCAAAGAACTGCTCATAGCTCCAGCTCTCAGGGCTGGCATTTGTCCTCAGTGCCATGGCCCAGAGGACACTCTGTCCTCTGTTCCCTCCCTGGTCCCAGTCCTGGTAGAGACCCCCAAGGGGCATTCAGAGATGTCTGAGCATGTGAGGGCTGTCACCTCTGGGGAGGACTGGCCCTCTGGGCTCAGGGAAGAGGACTGCCAACAGTCAGGGCCTGGAGTTGGTGCACCACAGATGAAATCATTGATCATGGAGCCCATGATATTAGAACAACACTCCTCTTCATTAGCTGTGGAAAGGACAGGGAAGTTGCCCAGCGCCACCCAATTCAACCCAATCAATCAGTTTTTGAGCATCTAAAAAAAAACAAAAACAAACAAACAAAAAACACTGCTCTTTTGTAGCTGCAGACCCTCAGAACTTTAGCTCCAGTCATCCATCCAGCCCAGCCCAGCCCAAGGCCAGAACAAGGTGTCTCCAGTTCGGAGAACAGACCCTGAAACCAAGCTTCAGCTGCTGCCCTATTTGGCTCAGTTTTTCTCTGAAGGCAACTCCTGGCCTCAACAGGCCCGTGTTTCAGTCAAAACATGGTGGGCGAGGGGAGGCCCTAAGCTAGAGGGGCAGAGGCACCTGGGACACACGTGCTGCCCCCTGGCTCCAGGACCAAGGTCTACATCTCGGGACATCCTGATTTCTCAGCCAGAGCCTTAGACTGAGATGATTCAGGAGAGGGACATAGCTCACAAGGTCCTCCTTACTCCCTGAACTATTCCAAACCCAATGTGGATTTGAAGGAAAGAAATATGCATTTTCTTCTTCGAGCCCATCAACAACCCCTCTCGGCAGGGCACCAGCCTTCTTTAACAGAAACAACCCAGAAAGAGAATCTTACCCAAAGTCAGGCAGCTAGAGATGGATGACGCCAGATCTGAATCTAGATCTGCTTGGCTCCCAGGTCAGCTCACCTGCTCAAGACCCTGCCCTTTGACCTCACAGCCTGTCTTTTCCATCAGACCACAGTGCACTCGAACCTCAAAACTCATGCTGAGGGCTGAGGTTGTGGCTCAGTGGTAGAGCATTCACCTGGCTCATGTGTGCCACTGGGTTATATCCTCTGCACCACATAAAAATAAAATAAAGGTATTGTGCCCACCTACAGCTACAAAAATACATATTAAAAAAAAACCCATGCTGACGTAGAACATAGTTCAAAGCATTGACACAAGGAGGAAAAAAGCAACTGGTACAAAGTTCATGGTCATGTAACAAGCCACCAACATACAAACCAATAGAGGGGAATCGGCACTGTGGTTATGTACAGGGGACGAGCTGCATGGGTTGTGACATAGTGAAAGGTCAATGTGCTTGGCCAAATAACCACACAGCAAAAAGAGCTTTTGAACACTTCCTGAGCCCCATGCACTGTTTGCAGGACCCTATGAGTCCTAAGACCCACATGTGCCCTTAACTCACTCAATTCTCATAAAAATCACTGAAATGGCCATGCCTAATGTCCCAGATTTGGTAACAGAGACACAAGGAACTGAAGTGCCTTGTTGAAGGACACAGATAATTTGGGATGCTCTGCCATGGCGTGTGTGATTGCTACATGGTCACATCTACAGGGATGGTGTGGAGTGCACAAAAGAGAGCCCAGCAGAGACGTCTGTATTGGTGAGCAGAGTTCCAAAGTGTGTGCACACTGACCTCAGATAGAAGTGCACCTAGAAGGGGTAAGGAGAGCGGGCTGTGAGACCAGCTCCCCTCCTCTGCCACCTTACTTCATATATATATATATATATATATATATATATATATATATATATGTGTGTGTGTGTGTGTGTGTGTGTGTGTGTGTGTGTGTGTGTGTTATATTTTTTACATTTTTTTCTTTTTTAACAAAGTTGGCCAGTAAGTTCTAGCTTTGGCAAGCACCTGGTGGCCAAGTGAGTGAATAAAGAATAAGATAAGGGTGTGGGGGGGTGGCACATGCCTGTAATTCCAGGGACTGAAACAGGAGGATTACAAGTTGGAGGCCCCAAGTAACTTAGTGAGACCCTGTCTCAAAAGAGCTGAAGTTACAGCTCAGTGGTAAAGCACCCATGGGTTCAACCCCCAGTGCTAAAACAAAAAAACAAAAAATAAACAAACAAGATATATATGAATGGCTGACCCTAGCATAGCTATTGAGCCTCAGTTTCCAAATTAAGGAAGTGGGCCCTGCCTCTATGGATCCCCCATCACCCATGGGTACAGGACATTCAGAGCTCCTATCAGGCTCAGCAATCACTTCCGCTGGCCCAGGGCTGGTCTGAAGTGAAATCCAGGAGCAGCTCTGTGCAGCCAGGAAAGGCCTCCAGGCAGACTCCATTGGGCCTGAGGGAGCTCCTATGAGCCTAACATGGGAGACTCAGCTTGCTGAGTGGTTCTCCAGAGCTGACTTCAGGACACTCACCGTAAAGCCGGACTGGTGCTGTCGGAGTGTGCAAGAGGGCAGGAGAAGGGGAGCAGGTGCACTATGGGAGAGGAAACCCTAACTATTCTAGGCCTGTGAGTCAAGTCCTTGGCTCCCTTGGAAGCTGCATGTACTTGCTTCTCCCTGGATCTGGACCCCAGAAAGGAACATGTTGCTGTACCTGGCTTGAGTCCTGGATAGGGCACTGTAGCAGCCTGCAGCCACTGGCTTTCCCCTCCACTGAGCTATGACCCATGGTACCCACAGGGATAAGACTGAGTCTTCTGAGCATGCTGCATCCTCCTGATATCCAAGGACAGAGCTTAAGAGGATGCTCTTATTTATTACTGCAGGAGATTGAATCCAGAGCCTCCTCCATGCTATGTACATGCTCTACCACTGAGCTGCACCCCACAAAAAACACAGTAGAGGCACCTGTTGTAACCAATCTACTAGGGCTTCCATAACTTAGCTCCACAAACTGAGTAGGTTCAACAACAGAAACATTCTCACCCACCTGGAGGCTAGAAGTTGGAGTTCAAGCATGGATGGGCCCAAATTCTCTTGTAGGCACCTGAGAAGAATTCATTCACGCCTCTGGGCTGCTGGTACCATAACCTGAATTTTCACATGACTCACATCCTGGAAAACTCACCCGGAACCACTCCGGGCTCCCTGGGCAGAGCCTGAATTTCTGAATGTGCTGAGAGTGGGATGAGGTGGTCAAGTGGGGCTGAGGCCACCCTCCTCTGAGGGCCCACCCATCATTCTCCTGCCAATGGGGCAGGACTGGGGACCATCTGGATGGATGGAGCATGAAATTCCCTTACCACACAGAATACCCACCCAGGGACGACCCAGATGCACAGAAGTTTCTTTCCAAACAGATTACAGACGATTGCTTCTTTAAAGGTTCTTTCTTTGCCTATCAGGACTCACAACTGTGGGTGTTGAGCAAGAGCTGGTTGTTGTGACACTGGGTTGAGGAGTCTGGGCTCCCCTCTCAGCTTCTTGGTGGAGGAAAGTCCCTCTGAATACAGGGAAACCTGGCTGAACGTAGCATGGAAGCAGCTGGCTACCCTCTACTTGCCCTGTTCATGTGGTGTCCCCAGCAGGCCTGCAGGATGCTGAAGCCTCTGAAATGGCCAGTTCTATTGCCACAACCCAGGAAAGCTCCATCTGCCATCTAGGAACTCAAGTCTCCAGGGAAACCTGCCCCACACCGATGGACAGAGAGGGCTCCTTCCTTCCCAAAGCCCCATCCAGATTCAGTCTGGCTCCCGAAAGGCCACGTTCTAGGCCTGCCGGTCAATGACTGGGGGCAATCTCCCACTCCGCCCTTGAGCAGTGCATGGATTGGTCTACTACTGTAGCCATTTCCCCGATATCAGGGCTCTGCAGGTGCTGGCCATGTGTTTAGTGCTTTCCAGAACCTGACTTCAGTTCCTTCTATTAACCCCGCATCAGCAAGTCTAACTAGAGAAGCAAATGGTATAACCAAGGGTGAGGTCATCAGACCTGAGACCAGGCAAGCCAAGCCCCAGTGGCCATATTCTATGGGTGACAACGTGGCATTTACTACTACTGAGACCTTGGGCAAGTTCCTGTGGCCTCTGAGAAAAAAGAGGTCAAGAGGGTCACTGTGAGGGTTAAAGGAGGTAATTATACAAAGTACTGGCCAGGGGACAACACTCATGAGCAGAGCCAGCTCTCAATGTTTGGACTCAGTAGCTCCCTGAGAAGAGGAGGCAGGTCAGCTTGAGCAGGTTCCTTTCAAGTTTAGACCAACTTGTAGATGAGGGGTCTGTTACCTGTCCATCTTCCCTCTTCTAGTAACAAGAGTCCTGGGGTTGAAGCTGGGCACTTCCCAGCCTCCCCAGAGGCCACACATCTTGAAAGGGCACAGAAGTTATGTTGCAACTTGTGAGTCATGCCCTTAGGGGCTTGTCTGTCCCTGCCTCCTCTCCCCTTTCTACCACCTGGAATGACAATGGGATGGCAGGAGCTGGGAGGACCATGTGGTAACAGGAAATAGGGCACTGCCTGGAAGATGGTGGGACAATGAGAGAAGCCTGGGTCTGCTGATGCTCACACTGTCACTACACAGCAGGCCACCTCTCCTGTCTGGGCTGCATTTACAGCAGTCTAACCAGAGGCCAAGCCTTGGCTTCTGCTGCCAAGGAACTGGCCGCATCCACTGTGGTATCCCCACCAACGGTGTAGGAGTAGGTGGTGTGTGGGGTGGACGAGGATGTCCCTCCCGGGGCCTTGCCTCAGGGGCTGTGGCAAATAGGACCACTCTGCTCTTGGCTCATCTACTTATATAACACACTCTTGTGATACACGCAGGGAAGTGCTCCATTCAAAGTCACAAGAAAACGGACATCACACCCTCCTTCAGCATCTGGATCACTTCTTCATACCCTGAAGGCCCCATGTGGATTCTGTGGGTCTGCGTTTCAAGGGCCACCACTGAAGCTGAGCATCACGCTGCAGTCAGTCGGCATCCTCCCCGCCACAGGCCACTTGGCTACGTTGCTTAGGGCTGTGCTGAGGGGTGCTGACGCCCACACAGCTGCTTCACTTGCAGGAGGGGCATTCCTGCATTTAGTGTGAAAAGCGCAGAGAAGTGGTGACAGGAGTGCTGTGGCATAACTACTGAGGGCCCACCCTGCAGTCAGGCGTGCTGAGGTCTGAAAGCTGCCTGAAGTCACACCCACTTCATGGCGCTTGTTGCTTTCACATCTATGTGCCAATCAGGAGCCCACACTGCACAAAAAACACCTGTTGAAAGGGATGGAGTTACACTTCCAACTGAGGAGGGGGAGCAGCATCGGGATGCTCCAAGATCAACGCAAAGGGTTCTGGGGCAACAACACTCAAGGAGGAAGAAGAACCCTCTCCTCCTGTGGGTTCTCCACAGGCCCCAAATCAGACGCCAACAGGCACACCCTAGGCCCTGGTGGCGGGCAGGAACTCAAGTCTGCCAAAACTGGTCCCAGCACCCAAGGAAGACCAAGACTTTCTGAACTCTTTTTTATTAAGTTAGAAAACTGATAAAAGCAACACATTTTGGGGGAAAGCACCATGGCTGGGTCCTTTGTGCTGTGAGAAGTGTGCTTTATCTCGGCTCAGCAGCCCACGCGGTCAAGGGCCACTCCCTGCAGGCCTGCAGATCTTCCACCAGCTACAGGGCCCAAGAGCCCCAAGTTCTCCAGCAGCTTAGCCGCCTGGGGCACGGCCTGAGAGCACAGGCTGGCCTCTGGAAAGGGTGGGGTGTGGGGTCTAAGGTACCACCGGAAGCAACTGCCACTTCCAGCTCTCTCCTGGTGGGTGACTGATTATTGGAGCACATCCACAGGCAAACCCAGCCCAAAGTCCCACTCCCCAAAAGACACCCACAGGGGCAGCACCGGTGTAGAGGTATGGGGACATTTGGGGTCATTAAGTAACTGGTCTGTACCCCCTTCTCTATCAGCAGCATAGCCCACTTGAATCCCACTCCTGAGCCAGACAAGCAGCACATGCAAATAGCAGGTGGCCTGGGAAGCCACAGGTCAGGGAGCCCTGCCCAGCCCCCTACCATGGTACCACGTCCCTGTTTCCCTCAGATGGTGGATAGAATGAGTGAAGGATGAGACTGAAGTCTGACACCAGGTGTCAGAAGCTGACCTCCATGCAGTCTGAATTCTTTGAGTACACTGATGAGGGGCTCCCCAAGAACAGGAGGTGAAAGCAATAAACAAGTGCTTGGCAATTCTCTCGGGACCATTCTATTACTTTCTGAGCTCACAGAGCAAATGGGTCAGGATGCAGTGTCACCAGTTACAAGGACAAACCACCAGAGAGGACAGTGGGCACTGGCTGGAGGCCTGTCACCAACCTCCTACTGAGACGAACCTGGCCATGGAGTATCTGTAACGGGTGCCCTCTGGTAATTCTGTTATCCCCAGCTCACAGCTGCTCCTAGTCTTAGAGGGCAGGGCCACCACCTGAGGACAGGTGTGATCTCCCGAAAGAGCCCTTGGTGCTGTTGATGGGTGCGGTCCCATCAGGAGAGGGAGTCACTACTGCCTCTTAGGGTGGGCTGAGGGGACAGTTCCTAGGCCTCCAGTCTTGCTGAGTTGACCCCAGCCTCCTGGGCACAGCATCCCGGGGCCAGGTCCCCAGTGGGCTAAGGTTTGAGGGCCTCACGGGGCAGGAATCTCCCCTTTGGCCTTGGGGGTCTGAGTGCATGTGCTAATGAAGACTTGCGGATGTCAACAAGGTCACTAGGTGGGGTTTCTGCCTTTATGAAAGCCATGCTGTTTTCTCCTCAGCAGCCTTCTGCTCACTCTGGTGGACATGCCTCCCCGAGGCCTGGGACAGCAGCTGTGGGTGACATTACAGCTTCCCACAGAGCAGCCCTAGAATCCAAGGCTGTGCCATCAGTGCTAAGTGACCCAAAGCTCTCCTGTGCTGCCACCCCACCCCTTCTCTGCCCTTGACCTCCCAGCCCAAGTCCAGGACTTGCTGACAGATGACCTCGAGCCTTTGCAGGTGTGTCCTCCCCAAAGGCCCAGGGCAGTTTTGCTGGCACCCTGTCCTCTGGCTGCTCTTCTTCCATGCAAACCACTCGAAGCTGAAGAGGCTTCCAGGGCCGCAGGACGCTTGTCTGGTCGAAAGCTCAGAACAGCCTCGAGGTTGCTGCTGCCGGGAGCTGGTGCAGTCGGCTTCTGGCCACTCGGAGAGCTCTGCACTGTGGCAGCGGGGTCCAGGCCACTCTGTGAAAGTGAGGGCCGCAGCCGCGGGGCAGGAGAGACACGCAGAGTCTGTGGAGGAGAGAATGGGAGAGAATGAAAGAACGAATCAGTGGCCATGTTCTTCTGTCCTAAACTGGAACAAAATCAAGAGGCGCTGACAGCAGAAGTCCAGGAGTAAGAACAGGGCTCTACCTCACCAGCTGCACGGAGGTTTCCTCACCTGCAATGTGGGGCACCACCTATCTGCCCTTCATTCATCCCAAACCACATTCCCTACACACTCTCCCGCTGTTGGGCACCCTGGAGACCTGGGGGCACAGGAAGGCAAACAGACACAGCCACTGTCTCCATCCATGTCCTTGTGGGGGAAACCGCAGACTTGGACAGATAATTATACAGAGAGAAGTGCTACAAGTAACAAATTTAAAAATGAGAGTAGAGCCAGGGCCTTCATTTTATTTTGGTGGAGGACGTGGGAAGTGAGTAATATTTAACCTGAGACCAGAAGGATGGGCAGGAGTAAGCTAGAGGGGAACGGCAGCCCAGACACAAGGAACAGCATGTGCAAAGACCCTGAGGTGAGAATTTGGCACATTTGAAAATATAAATAAAAGTAGGCTGGTGAGGCAGAAACACAAGGGCAGATGGAGGGTCTGCAAGAAGTGGGGAGAGCAGGCATGTGGTCGGCCATGCTGTTAAGAGGAATAAGTGACAGACAGGCTGTGGACAGTAGCCAGCACGCTCATTTGTGCTGTAGACATTTACTGCACAGCCTCTTGACTCCAGGCTGTGGGGACACAGTGGGGACCAGGTGAGACTGTCCCTATGGTCAGGAAGCTCACACTCCTGTGCTGTGTTCTCTATCAATATGCATCCGCTTTGAGCAGCAGTGCTTCTCCTGGAAGTGAGGAGATGCCTTCCAGAGAAGCTGAGAATCCAAGGGCTGGGAGAGGCTTGGTGGGGAGCAGCCCTGAAGCAGGGAGAAGAGCTGACTTGCTGCTCTGGTTCTCAGAGCTCAGCAAATCCTTGCCCTGAGGGGGGACGTGGCTGGAGCTGTGAGCCCAGGAGACATCCCCTGGCCAGGCTGTAGCTCCTGAGTGAATTTAGACAGACACACCCTACAGGACAGAGCACAGGGCAGGTGGAGGACCTGGATGAGAGGGCGAAGCCCTCAGGGCAGCAAGGGAGAAGCCCCCACAGATAGCAGATCTGCTGGGCAGGGTTTCTCAAAGGAGGGTCCCCTGTATTAAGGGGAGGGGTTAGAATCCTCCATGAGGGTCTTCTGGTGCACCTGTGTCCCCTCACAATTTCAGTGCCCAACAAGCTCTGACTCTGCTCAGCCTCTGCTCAGCTGCCTTTAGAGCTGTGGGCTCCGAGGCAGCTCTAAACCAAGGAGTCACAGCTGAGCCCCAAATGCCAGGCTGCCCCAGGGGCTCCTGGGGCACAGACAGGCTGTGCTCCCTAACAGCCCTGCCCATGCAGCCTTCACTCCAAAAGGCAGAGGCAGTACAGTCTCCGCAAAATATCCTGGGTGCTCCAGTCTCAGGGGTCTTTGGGCGTGTGTTGCATTTAACCCGTACGTCTGTGCTGCTTAGCAGCTGCTTAGACTGCGAACACAGGAGCTTTTATTTAGTTGTACGTTTCTATGTATTTAAGTAACATCGTTAAAAAAAAAAACAACCAAAAAACTGAAACCAGCACTGGGGATTCCTGCCCTGTAGGAATCCCCATCTCCAGGTGCCAGCAAGTTTCTAGATGCCTGTGCTGGGCTGGCAAGGTAGCTGCTGTGTTCTCAGTGGACTGGTGAAGGCCCCACAAATTCCTCCGAGTTTCTCCCAAATCACGAGGCACCCCTCGTGATGCTCTAGATGGCATCACCAGAGCTCCAGGGCCTGGCTGCTCAAGGTCCCCCTGAGAGGGCCATCCCAGCCACTGGGCCCCACCTCAGCATATCACACGCTGCATGTGGGTCCCCTCAGGGCAAGGCCCCACTGCCACCAGTGCCGGGGTGAGAGGGAGAGATGGTGCCCTGAAGACTGGGCACCCAGGGAGCCACAAGCTAGGCTTCTGTGCTCCCTGTCCCATCACCCAGCTGCTCTCAGGTTCATCCCAAGGTCGTCCCCAAGGGGGCCTCCTGATTCTTGGCAGCCTCTTCTCTGAGGCCAATGAAACAAACCCCCGCCGTGGAAGATGGTCTGGTCGTCCCCCACTGCCTGGGCAGCAGGCGCAGCCAAGGCCTGGGCTGAGGGCTGCTGGTGCGGGTCTGCCTGTGGACTTGCACTGCCCTAAGGAGACCCGGGTGCCATCCTATTCCTAGGCTTCTCACAGGCACAACTGACCCCAGGCTCCTGGAGGGACAGGCTCCCCTAGTGACTCAGCTGAGACTGGAGCCCCTGAGCCCTGCGAGGAGGAGATGAGCTCTCATGGCCTGGATGCCAGCACTGATGTCCTGAAGCCTGTGAGGGAGGGAGGTGGGAGGGAGGGACATGGGGAGCTGGAGAAGAGGTAAAAGGAGAGGACGTTTGTGACAAGTCCACCCTCAGCAGGCAATCCAGGGAGATGGGGGCACACCTAGCTCCAGGGTCCCACTGCCAACCATCCCTAGGGACACGGATCTTACTATGACACTAGAGTGAATGTGCTGGCCCCAGAGGTCAAGGTCCTGATGGTGCTCAATTTTCAACATAGCAATGCCCTGTCCCACTGTGCTGCTGAAGGGCCACTCCATGCCTCGCAGGACCTGAGGATGCCCGGTGACTCTCCCCAGAGATTCCTGCAGGGGTGGGGCACGCCTAGGGCCCAGGTCCTGCTTCAACCCTCCTAGGATGGTCGCCTGATGCCAGCTATCAGCCTTCACAGTCAGGTGGTAGCAACAGATATGACAAGTTGTTCTGGGAGGACTAGGGAAGGACAAAGATACTCAGTGCAGACGCAGCCCCTAGCAAGAGCTCCACATGGAGCAAGGAGGCCACCAGAGGTGCTGAGAAGCTGCCACCTGCAGGGGACCTTGGCTAGTGGCTCCTGGAGCTGCATCTGCACAAGGCATGATGGACGGAGTTCTACAGGCACAGGGAGAGCTACATTTCTGGGGAGGACCTTCATCTGGACCCCCACCCGCTGCTACTTGCCAGGAAAGGCTGGAAGAACAGGAGAGGGACATGTAATTGGGGGGAGAGGGCTGAGACCACTTCTAGATGAGGTCCTGGTCGGTGGCTAAGTTGGGGGCTCTCCTCCAGCTCAGTCCACTTCTCAGGGAGCCAAGGGCAGGTGTGGATGGCCACCCAGAACATGGGAAGGGCCAGGCAAGTGCCCTGAGTGTCAGCTCTCTGCCCTGCTTGCTTGGCATTGAGTGTGGCTCTCCCGAGGAGAACCTGCCTTTAAGTAGAACCTGGAGCTGTCCAGGCAGGAGAAGGGGCATAGGAGCAGTCACCTGCAGAGCCTGGAACAACCCAGCATTGACCAGAGGGGACAGGAGTCAGAGGAGGAGAGGTCTAGACAGAGGGGGGCTGCAAGGAGGACTCCACTTGGCTGCTAGGGCTCATGAAAAGGACATAGAGCCACAGCTGGGGCCCCAGAGCAACCTGGAGCTCCCACTGCAGGAGCTCAGGATGCCTGCAGCCTGAATGCCTTGGAGACAGGCTCTGGAAAGCAGGGTTTGGGAGTGGCTTCCTAGGCCCATCTAGAATGGGCTGGCTCTTGTGCAATTAGCCCACTTCCTCATCCCTAAAGTGGGGCTGATAACAGCACCCCACCATGCATCAGGGAAGACTGACTAAAGGGACAAGCCTCTGCAGCACTCTGGTGGGCATGCGAAGGTACCCGGATTATAGCAATTGCAACTGTGAGGATGGGCTAGGGACATCGAGGCCCTTGTAGTGCAGTGTCCCAAAGCTGTCATCGTGACATCATCATCCTCCCCCTTAGAAAAGCAGCATCTGATGCTGGCCCCTCACTTGATCTCTAGCCACGTACTTCGAGCCACACAATATGCATTCCCACTGTCCAGACAGGAAAGCCGAGCCCCTGGCATGGAATAATCTGCCCAGCGTCAAGCAACCAGTAAGAGTCAGAGCCAATGTGTGCTTCCCTTCTAGGGTCCCCAGAGCACAGAAATTCCTGAAAACCACATGGTTTGCCAGGTCCAGCTGAGCTGCCCCCACCCCAGCAGGCAGGGACAGGCAGCAGGGACATGATCCAGGGGTGGGCAGCCTCCCTGCTCCTACCCTTCCCCCTTGAGTCATGTCACTGATCCGTGCGCTCAGGATTCCAAAGATGGACAGAGACACACACACCCTCCCCCGCCCCAGTCTAAGTGGGGCCTCCACCCTGCAGGTGACCTAACACCCCAGGTTTCTAAGCCACCTAGAGTCAGAAAAGGTCATCAATCAGAGATGTCAATATCCTCCTTGAAGCTTACTCCCCATGGGACCAAGAAATTTGGCAGGGTAAGATTTTTCTCCCAAAGAAGAAAGCAGATTAAAACAAAACAAAACAAATCCAAAAGGCCATAAAGAGAACCAAGGGCAGATCTTACTCAGGCTGAGCTTGGCACCCTGTGCTTACTGACCTGATGCCTGCCAGACCCTTAGTGATTCAAAGGCTTGGCTGGATCTCATTTAAGGGCTGAGACATCAGCTTTTGTTTAGGAGCTAAGAAGGACTGCTGTCACTGTGTACAGCTTTCAAGCATTTGTTTCAGTGACTGCCTATCCATTGAGGAAATTAATATTTTGGCTCTGGCTACCTCCTGGCACAGTTCCTATGACCTAGGCTGAAGGGGTCTGGGCCTGAGCCTGCACAGGGGGTCTTTCAGCCCTGTAAGAGCAGGAGGCGGGTGGGGCCAGATCAGAGCTAGGTCGCTGGTGCAGCTGGGGGAACAAAAACATCTTGGCCCCATGCAGGAAGGCTCTTCCAGGCCTCCTCTCCTGCTGCTAGACTACACCTCCAGCTTCCCAGGCCCCTGGGGGTCACCCTCCATTCTCCATCCTAGGTGTGCACAGGAGGAGGGCTCTAAGATGGGACATAGGAAAAGAACTAATGACATGCCAGCCTTTCCCAGGGCCTTACTATGGAGAGCATGTCTAGCATCTAGAACCCTTCCTCTGGTGCCTAAGAACCCACCACCCTTGCTGGTGCCTCCTGAAGCATCCTGCCAGGCTGGCTTGGACACTCCCTTCCAGTTTTGGTACTTGCCACTTGATGTTGCCTCTGACCAGCTGCAGGAAAAACCACACCCCCCTCAGAAGAGGCGGGGCCAGAGCAGACCTTCCTCCCACTGTTCCTTCCCCTCACTAGACTCTTTGCCCATCCCAGACCTGGCCTAAGTCCTGGTGTCTCCTCTCCCTCCTTTCACCCTCCTGAGAGCCTAATGTGTCATACGGCTTTCTCTGTCTGTGGCACCTTTACTGGTTTCCATTTAACAATTTCTCACAACCGTGGTCCTAAGAACAGAGACCAACAGACTCATGGGCACCTGCTCCATGGCAACCCCCACTCTGAGGCCTGGAGGAATGGCCTCCCTTAATTCACATGCCCACCTACCTGCCTGCTGTCAGGAAGGCCTCCTCTCCAACTCACACATGAAACAGAGAGAGAAATTCCCTTGCACGCCAGCAAGCATGCCACCCTGGCCTCAACCCAGGGTCACCTGTCCCTAAATCCCAGTCATCTGCTCTTCACCTAGCCTTCCCTGGAAGATACAGCAACCACTATCCAGAGGGGGAACAAGCAGAAGTGTGTCTCCCCTGGTCCTTCTGGGGGCTCAGAGCAGTCCCAGGCTGCTGGGGCTCACCTGGCTGGGCTCTACAGGTGCTCCTCACGCCGGCAGGTGCTTCCAGGTGCTGACAAAGGCCGTGGGGATGAGTGAGTAGGGCACGGTGGTGATGCAGTTCCACGTGTCCGAAGTGGGGTCATAGCAGTCTAGGGTCTTACACCTCTGGGTTCCAAAGTAGCCCCCGACCACGTAGAGCTTGTTTCCTGAAGCCAGGGCATGGCAGGACATACGCTTGGCAGTCATGTCACCGATCCGTGTCCACTGGTTGGTCTCACAGTCGAAGCGGTAGGCTGAGGCAGCTGTGAATTCTGTGTCACCTCCCATGATGAAGATCTGGCTGCCCAGGACAGCAGCAGCTGTGTACCGCCAAGGTTGGGGACACTCAGCCTTGATAGTCCACCGGTTTTCTGATGGGTCATAGCACTGGACTTTGGATACCATGTCTCGGTGGATGCTGGTCCCTCCAAAAACAAAAAGCTTCAGCTTGGCGCTTACCACTGCAGCATTGCTGACACCGTCCCTCAGTGGGGCAACCATCGTCCATTTGTTGGCTCCAGGGTCATATTTCTCTACCTGCTTCAGGGAGACTGAAGGCGAGGCCGGGAAGACGCCAGCCAGGGACGTGTGTCCCCCTACCACATACAGACAGTTCTCCAGTTCAGCCGAGCCATGGCCAAAGCGAGCGATCAGCATGGGTGCTGCCTTGGACCACTCCTCATGGACAGTATCATACACCCAGACATCCTTGGAGACCCCATTCTCGGAGCCCCTGCCTCCCGTCACATAGACCTTGCAGCCGATTGCAGAGGCACTGAACTCCTTCCGGGGGCTGGGCAAGTCTGCCTTGGGGATGATCTCCTTGGCCTTATGGTCCACCTGGTAGATCTTGTCACACATGAAGGTCTGGCCCCCCAGGATGAGCAGCGTGTGGCCTGCCTTGCGTGGCCGGGCACAAGGGCTGGTGACCACCCCATCATTCTGCAGGATCTTGGTCTTGCAGTGGAGGGCCTCGTCTATGATGAGTTTGGTGCGCTCGTCCGCCATGAGGAGGGCCTCGCCGGAGACCGCCTCCTTCAGGCAATCCGACGGCAGCAGGGCCAGCCGCACACTGCGCAGGAGCTCGGGCAGGTGGGCCTTCCGCTCCTCCAGGTCGTGCTTCACCCACTGGAGGATGGCTTCAAAGACCACCCGCTCGTCCTCGGTCTCCAGCTCATCGCTGGAGATGAGGTCCAGCAGCGTGTCCTTGGACAGGCTATTGAAGTCCTCACTCTGCCGCACCGTCTCGAAGTGCACCAGGCACATTCGCCAGGAGAACTCGTAGAGCCGGCGGCACTGGTGGGCGTCCGACAGCAGCATCATGCCTAGGCAGTTGGAGGGGAAGAGGTTCTTCTCCAGGAACTCGGCGGCCGCGTCCCGCACGTCATGGAACTGCAGCATGTCGCCGGCCTCCAGCAGCGACTCGGCATTCTCCTCGTTGATGACGATGCGGGAGGAGTAGGCAAAGTCCAGCAGCAGCTCCAGCACCTCGGGGTGCAGGTTGTCTTGGAAGTTGACCGTGTCATCCCGGCTCTCCCGCAGGCCGTGACTGAACATGGCCTCGAAGTAGCGGCTGGAGGCGGCCAATACGGCCCGGTGGCAGGGGAAGGCGCGGTCGCCCGCCCAGAGTGTGACGTCGGTGAACATGCGGTGCTTGCGCAGCGTGTTGAGGTGGGCCAGCACGCAGTCGGGGTGGGAGGCCTTGTGGAACAGGGTGATGTTCATGGAGCCCGTACTGCTCCGTGACTTGCGGGTCTCGTGGACGCTGACCGACATGGTGCGCCAAACTGCAGGGGGAGGGACACAGGTGAGAGAGGCCTCTCCTGCCCACAGGCCCTCTTGGTGGCCCGGCCTTCAGCCCCCAGCCCCCAGCCCCACACACCCTAGCCTCTCCTTCCCCTCCAGTCTGCTCAGCTCTGGCAAACCATCCCCACTCCCTCAGCCACACCTCTAAGAACAATGGGCACCAAGGGTCTCTCTCTGCCCTGGAGAAACTGATTTTGTTCCTAGGTTGGAAACACTAGGACACATCTTTGGGCTGAAGATGAGCCATCCCTGGGGTAAGCTCCAACTAGGGCTGCCTCTCCTAGTGAAGAGCACAGGGGAGGCATCCTGATTTGTGTAGACAGAGGCCAAGGGAGCGCTCAGTAGCATGTGCCCTTGACCACACTGCATGCTCAGGAGTCCTTGGTTGAAGGGTCTCTTGTGAGCCCCATTGTTTAGTGAGAGCAGCCCAGGCTCAGGCAGAGCAGCTATGCCAGGAGCCAGGGCCAGGTATCCCATGCAGGCTGTCCACTTCTGAGGCCCGTCTCTACCCTCAGTTAGCATATGGAGGCTTGGATTCCTGGAGAATTGGCCATGGGGGACTTTTTAAACATGTTCCCTAGGACCAGTTAGCACCCCAGCAGAACCTTCCATATTCCCACCCCCACTCCCATCCTGTGCTAGCCTGCAAACAGTAGGAGCCAAACACCCCCTTCTCCCCAAATGTTCAGTGTGGATATGTTCTCCAAATCCAGGGGTCTGCAGAAACCTCTGCACCTAGCTGGGATGAGTGAGGGTTTGGAGGTGAGGCCAGTTCACCAGTGACTCACCCTGGGGAGCAAGACAAAGGCCTGGGGCGACAGTGAGACACTCTCAGCACCAAAGCAGCCATAACACTCAAAGCCTACAGTCCCTTCCTGATCCCTCTAGGTAACCACAGAATCTTGGCCACCAAGGGTGTGTCTCCTGCCTCCTGTTCTGCTGGGCACCACAACTGTGCAACTGGACTGGCAGAGGTTCACCACCTGCTTCAATCTGGAGGGTTCAAAGCACTTTGGCTTTGATCCAAATTCAATTAAATTCAAATTTGGGAAAAATTCCAAAGCATTTTAAAGTCCAGCAAGACCCAGTTTAGTGTTGTCAAAGGAAGTTCTCACCAACAAGACAGGAAAAATCACACGCCTCAAGAAAACGCAGCCAAGAAGCAAACTGCATTCCTGTATCCTGACCTCCCAAAGCCTGTGCTGCTTTCCTCCCACTAGCAGTGGTAGGCACAAGGAAGTTTCTTCTTCACTTTTAATTTTCAAAAGTATATAACTCCCCTTGCCCCCACCCAAAGTCAATTTTCTACTTAAGTATAATCTGGTAACGGAAGGAAGCGATTTCATGCTTCAGTGAAGTTGTAAATTAGCGTCCAACTTCGTTTTTCTCTCTCCTTCCTTGGCAAAGAACCAGAGAAGCCACAAACTAATGTAATCAGAGCTGCGTGGGTGAAGTCCCTGCTCCTGGCCTTGCTGCTTAGGCCCCCAAGATCCAGGCAGACCCTGGGCCAGGGACCTTCCACAGATACTGCTATGTGAAGCTGCACACCCGAGGTCATGAAGGTCACCTGCCTGGGAGCGGGGGCGAGGATGCTATCCGGCTGTGTACAGGGATCTCTGCCACGCCCACACTCTGCCTGGGGCACCTCTCCCCTTCTCTGTACCTCAGTCCTTTCTTCTCTAAAGTCGAAGCCTCATTCAGCTCAGGCCTCTGTGATTCCCTCACTGGGCAATTCTTGCTCAAGCCTGCCCTGAAGCTGAGGCCCTAGGATATGGAGTCATGGAGGCTGAGATGCTGTGCTGACCAGTAAGTTGGAGGCTTTGTCAAGAGCCCTGACCCGTGGGAATTGCCCAATATGAACTGTGGACCCTGTAATGCGTTTCCCCAAATCTTGCTGTGATTGCTAAATCCTCATTCCCTCTTCTACTCCCTCAATCCCTGGCCTCTTTCCCCAGTGTGGCCATTCACCCGGGAGCCCTATCCTACCCCTCTCCGTGAGGGCCATTTTATGAGGCAAGTGTTGCCTCTGACTTGTAGACCAGGTTGGGGGGGGGCAGAATGTGGGCTCCAAGCCAAGGACTAAGAAGGACTCTGGGACTCTCAGGCCCAAGCCCTCTTTCCTCCAGGGGCATGTGGGCTCCACCAGTTAGCACAAGACCTGACCCCCAATGGGTGGTGAGGGTAGAGTTCTTGCTTTCCCCACGGCTGTGAGGACAATATACCCCAAGCTTGCAGATGGAGGCCTGAGGGGTTTTCTGGTGTGGGCAGTGCCTCACATGCAGTAATCCCCTCCCTAGGCCCTTACAAATCCCAGGTCTGTGCTCTCCAGGCAGGTGATCCTGGGCTGCAGGGCCTCCACACTGGTGTTCACAGGGCACTGGTGAGGACATCCAGGTGGAGGCTCCATTCAGAGGGGTTACAGGTAAGCTCAACAGACTGAGGAAGTGCCAAAGTGGGGTTAAATCCCAACAACTGCTCTGAGAAGGCCATACAGTAGTGACCTCTTCAGAGCCCGAGATGACCAGTGTCTTGCTAAACTCACCATGAATGCCTGCTTGATAACAGACACCAACAACTCTCCCTGTACCACAGCAGGTTCCTGCTTCCCATCAGCTGCCAGCCTGGGGGCCCCTCTGGGCCCAGAGCAGCAGAGGCACCTGCCTGGCTGTTTCTCAGCTTCCCACCTCCTTTGGACAGCACCTGCCTCGGGGTCAGTCTCCCAGTGACAGTAGCCATTGCCTCGCCATATCCCAAGTGAAGCACTTGGACCCAATATTCAGATAAGGAATACTAAGGCCCACACACATTCCAAACCTGTTATTTAGTATTGTCTCCCTAACTGCACAGGAGGCCCAGCAAAGCAGGGACCATGTGCAGTGCGCAATGATGCGCCTCAGCACCCAGCATGAACAGCAGTCCCTCAATTTGATGGAATGGACCCATCTGTCCCTTTCTCTGGTGGTGAGACAGTCCTGAGAGACATTCAGCACATGAAACTCACTTCACATAACATCCAAACTGACTGCTCCCAGATGCTGTCTAGACCCAGAGGGCAGGAAGACCATGGTGGTGGTGAACGCTGCCCAGGTGGCTGCAGCCACGTGTGTGCATGAAGGACATTGGCTGTGTGTCACTGAACCAGCAGGACGCCCCTTCCTCACGCTGACACCTGGCTATTCTCTGGGTGCCCGCTGTCTCCACCCCCCTCCACTCCAGGGTGGGCCTTTGGTTCTCGATGGCTCAAGAGGCACATCCCGCCAGGCTTGGCCAATCAGTCTGTGCTCATGACCCAGTGGGGATGGCCTCACTCCACAGATGGGCCTGAAGACTACTCTATGGTGTATACAGAAACTTTCAGGAGAGACACGGGCTTTTTCTCCTCACTGGACTGGACCAGGGCTGGGAGCAAGGTGGATGATGGCTCTGTGCATGACGGAGTCTGCATCGAGGGAGGACAGCAGAGCCCCTCATTCCTGCAGGGCTACTGCTGGACTGTACTCTCTGTTGAGGTCAGTCACCTGCCACCATGGGTCCTGGCTGGGACAAGGACTCACAGGGAAATCAGTTAACTGAGGCTGCTGGCCTTGGTAAGGGGTCTTCCTGTGTATGTCCCTCTGTTCTTTCCACCTCCAGGGAGCCCAGCCTGGCTCTGAGGAGACTGCTCTTGTGTGTTCAGGGCCAGTTATGCCCCAGCCCCTGCCACAGGAGTGCAGTGTAAAGCAGAGGCAGTGGGGGGGGGGGCATCTTAGAGGGAAGCAGCAGTCCTGTGTGACCTCCCAGCAGCCTCCCCATCTTTGGTGGCCATCATCAATCAGACACTCTCACACTATAAATATGTCAGAGAGGTTGTGATTATCTAAGCATTGCCCTAGGGTTTGATGAGTTGAAGGCACAGAGCACAAATGCATATCACTGCAAGGCCACAGACTGGCAGTTCATCATCCTGCTGAGAGGACCGATCACCTCAGACAAGGCCACTCGCACACTCTGCCTGGCATCCCTACCTGCAAAGGAACTATTAAAATGCACCCAATAACATCATGCGCAGCCCATATCTCTTAGTGCTCTTAAGAGGTTAACCAAGTGCACGGTGAAACAAAGTAACCCAAATGAAGGAGACAAAAAGTAACAAAGGGGGTGAGGCCTTCAGGAGAACACCTGCCACATTCCCAGGACTCCAGGGCTGAAGGCTCCATTCGGAAGGGAAGATGAAGAGGCCTGTAAAGCTGCTGCTGGGCGATGCTCTCTGGGAGGCCTGACTCCAGGGCACAGCACCAACCCCGCCTCACCTCGCTCCACGGGAGGAGCCAGCAAGCCCTCTGAGTCCACCATTCTTCACTGGAGGCCAGTGGGGTGGAGAGACGCTCCCTGCTCTGCTTCTGGGTGGCTTCTGGGTGTGGATAGCTCAGGGCCATATTAAGAGCTCAAGGCTGCAGCTAACCCACATGGCTCTCTGCTGCAGCTAACCCACATGGCTCTCTGGTTCAAGTAGAAAAGAGGGCCGTCGTCTTCCCAACGGTGTGCGGGTCTCTGGGTCCAGACGTAGGCCTCAGAGAGGAGCATGCAGCTGGACCTCCACCGCACCAGGCTGGGTGCTCTGGTGCGGTGAACAAAAGGCACAGTAGTCGTGGCAACGGCAGGAGCCAGCACTGACGGCAAGGCAAGCCCCGCCTTGCTGCCCAGGTAAGCACGGGGGAGCCGGACACCAACAGGACCACAAGAACCTGGGCCCTGCCACAGCCCATTTCTGTCATTCCCGGTTTCTGTTGTTGTTTTGTGGTTCTGGGGTTTTACTCCAGGGCCTGCTGGGCAAGCGCTTCACCACAAGCACATTACCAGTCCTTCTGATTTTGAGACAAGGTATCAGTAAATTGCCCAGGCTGGCCTCCGCAATCCTCCTGCCTTGGCCTCCTGAATAGCTAGGATTAAGGATGTGCACCATGGCACCTGGCCCCCCCACCCCCCTACCTTTTTTTTGGGGGGGGGACAAGCACTCTACCAACTGAGCTATATCCCCAGCCCATGGCTCCCAATTTGATGATAAAAGAACAGAGGTTTCCCAACACACTCCTGAAACACTGGCCTGACTGCATTTTCTGAGCTCCCTACTCTGAGAGGGGTGGGGGGGGGGGGAAGGGGTCATAGCAGGGGAAGGGAAGACAACAGAATGATAGAAGTCTTCCCTCCCACCTCCCTGGGGAGCCCTGCCCTGTCAGCCCCCTCTCCTGAGGGCTGGCACTGCAGGCTAGGGTACAACCAGCTGCCAGGACAGGTAGTTAGGTAGTCTTCCTAAAGTTTAGAGAGGCTGTGCCCAGGCCAACCATACAGAAGGGCAGTGCCCAGAGGTGGGGGGCTCTGGAGGGGCCCCTGTGAAATCAACTTCAGAAACAGAGGAGCAGCTCAGGGGGCCAATCCCGCCTTGGAAGTGGAGTCCATTGCCCCAGACACTCATTGCCCTCTCTTCCTGCTTGCAGTTCTGATCACCAGAGACACCAGCAGTTGTATGCGAGGGCTGACCACTTGGTTCTGACTCACCCGCCCTAAGTTTCCTGAATTCCATGTACCACCTGCCAGGCACAGGAGATGGGGGTGGGGAGGGAGGGCAGGATGGAGTAAGCAAATGAGCGCACAGGGTAGACTTACTTCCTGCGTGTGCAGACAGAATCAAATGGTCTACAGAGGGACAAGAGGGTGGGCTCATCTAGCCCTGTAAATGGATGACACTCAAGAACCAGAGCAGGCAAGAAAGGAGGGCTCCAGGCAGAGGATTAGCAAGTGCAAAGGCTGGGTGGAAGTGAGGCTTCAGGAAAGAGAGAGGGGCCTGAGAGAGGGGGGCCAGGGAGAGCTCACATGGGCGAGTGGGGCAGACATACCTCCCACTCCAAGAGGGGCTTATGCCCCTGCCTTAAGCCTGTGCAGTTTCTGGGACTACCACTGGGAACAGGGCGACACTGCCCGTTCTAAGCTGAGTTCTTCAGAGACTGGCAGCCTCTACTTCATCTCTGTAAGGCTCACTCAAGGGGAAGCCAGCCAAGCTGGAGGGAAGGCAGACTACCCCGGGGGGCAGTGCTGAGGAAGCTAGTGCAGGCCACAGGGCGGGCAGGAGCTGCCTGGCCTCCCGCTGTTCTGGCCACCTGGGCTGGGGAGCCAGCCATGTGAGTGAAGGTCCACCTTGGACATTCCAGTGACAGCAGGTGCGAGATGGAGAACAGAGGACCCCAGGTGGGGGCTGGAACTGGAGTCCCAGCCTCTGACCTCACTGACTATAGTGCTCACAGGTCCATATATATATACAGACAGACAGACAGCCACACACAGTGTGCAGTACTGGGGACTGAACCCAGGGCCTCACACACTCTAGGCAAATGTTCTTATCACTAAGCCCAGGTCACCCAATCTAAAAATCTGAGATAAATCCTAATTAAGCACCTGCTGGATACCAAACTGTGCTGAAAACCAAAAAAAAAAAAAAACAAAAACAAAAATCAAGATGTCCGGGCATAACAAAACACACATGGGTGCTGGGAGATGGGAAAGGTAGCAAGTAGTTTGGAGCTGTTCTCTCAGGGTATTGTGCCCCGGTTCCACTAATATAACTGTCAAGGAAGTGCTGAAAAAAGGTCAAAGTTTCTCAATGCTAATGGTTAGGAATAGGGATCCTGAAGACAGCTCAGCCATTACTGTGTAACCTTAAGCAAGTTAACTCACCTCTCTGGTCCTATTTTCCTCAATTATAAAGTGATGATTTAAAAAGCAGCTACTTTACAGGGTTGTTGTGAGAACTGGCTGGGATGTCAACTGGAAACCACTGAGATCAGCACTGCCTAGCATGCTTACTGGGTCAAGCTGCTTTACGGCCATTGTCACTACACTGTCACCATGTAAAGAACAGAGTAGATACTACCGGTTTATACTTTCCCCAACTTCCTCTTTGGATAAGGGGGGTTCACTGGACAATTTTTAAGTTGTTGATTTTTTAAACTCAGTATGTATCATTTTACAATTAAAAATCCTGAAGATCTCTGTCAAGGCTGTCGGATCTGGGTTAACCCTGAGACCGCACTGACGAAGGACTGAAGGTCTACCCAGCACCCTCCACGTGTGGGTCAAGGCACGGCGACAGATTCCCAGGAGAGGCTTTCCCACCTGTGGCTTCTGCCCAGCCCTGCCCCCGTGTCCAGCTCAGGAAGCCCACAAGGGCACAGGGTCATCGGTCCTTTCAATTTTCCAATGGAAGCCAAAGCACCCTGACTGAGCACCCAAATCTCACTGTTAACTGAAAGTCAAACGAATGACTGCTCTATCGGAATCAGAGCCACAGAACATTCTAGTGAGTTATCAGACCATGAGTCCTTTCCGCAGATGTTTCTGCCTTTCAAAGGCCTTCAAAAAAGCCAAACAATTACAAAACCCTTTACACACACACATCCGTTCAAAAAGCCGCAGGGGCTGGAAGGGAGCTCCATGGGGACTCTTGTGCTTAGGAGGCCCGAGGCCCTGGGCTCCATCCCCAGCGCCCAAGCCAAACACACCAAATCTGTGCACACCCTGGGATTTTTTGTTTTTGTTTTTAAGATGCAGCTGATCAGAACTATTTATGTATTCCACTGTATGTGCATTTATTTATTTTGGTTTTGAGCTTTTTTTATTACAGGAAGAGGTTCAGTCAGTTGGCCCAGTGGTCAGATGGCCCTGCCCAGGGCCCCCAGCCGTCTGTCCAGGGCTGTGCTAGAATGCAGAGTGGGTCTAGAGGGTCTGGAATAGAGAGACCATCACTATACAGTGTAACAATAGGCTTCCTCTTCACGGGGACCCCAGATGTCCCTGCATCAAACATCTCCCTGTGAAAGGCAGGATGGCAGGCCACCACCCCTGAGCTTCCCCTAACAGAGCAGAATCACACCCTCACCGGGTCCCAGCATGGGAACAACCTGGTCTCCACCTGCTGTCTGAGGACCAGCTCAACAGTGTCATGGCCTGCTCACACCTGCACCTCCCAACACACAGGGCCTGGGCAGACAAGGAATCCCAGGACCTGCACGCGGCCCCCACTGTGGCCCCCAGTGCCGACAGCCTGGGCTGGAAAAGGGGCGAGGACAGCATGCATTTCAGTGCAGCGCCACTGCAGCTCCTCACTGGACGCAGCCCACGTTAAGCACACTGGTGGAGGCCAGCCACCAAAGCTCCTGTGATCGATGGTCACGTCCCTGGCTGACTGCAGCCATGGTGGTCAGGGAGTCGGAGCTATTATTACAGGTTGATGGACATTATTGAGATTGATGTCTTCCCTAAGGAAGGTTCACTGTGCTGGGCCTGACCCGGGGCAGCAGCTCTGTCTTGCCAAAGGCGGTATAGAGCTGGAGGTGAGAGGTCAAGGCCTGTGGAACCTGCTGAAAGATGAAGCAACACTTGCTGCAAGAATCAGTAGGTCAGGAGGGATTCTGGTCAGGTAGGGAGTCAAGTCATGACTGCCATGTACTTAATTTCACATTGAGCATTTTACATTATCAGACTTAATCCTGAGAACCAAGTACAATATGGTCATGACTGTTTTAGTCAGAATAAGTAAGGTTACACGGCAGCAACAAACAACCCCCAGACTGTGTAGTGGCTTCACAGGACAGAGATTTATTTCTTGCTCAATACCACGTTTTGTGGTTGTAGTAAGCATTTACCTTATCACTGTCACTCTCACCTTATTCCTGTCACTTTCAGGAAACCAGATGACAGAGCTGCTACCAAGTCACCAATCACTGTGCCAAAGAGAGAAAGGAGGGCTCTGGAAAGCATAGCACTGATTAAATGCCTGGCCGGGAAGGATACACACTCCTTCTGCTCACAACTCACTTGCCAAAACCAGTCACACAACTTCACTGGCCCGCAAAAGAGCCACAAAGTGCAATCCTACTATATACCCTACTATTTCTGCAATTCACAGATAAAAAACAACAACTCAGAGGTTAATGATAATGAAGAGCTCTGTGTGGTGACTAATCCCTACCAAAGCCTTAGCTGCAGTTGAACCTGCACTTTACAGGTTAGGAAACTAGACAGAGAGACATTAGGAAACTTGCCCCAAACCCCCTGGGGAGTGGTGGGCAGAGCCCAGGATTCTGGTTCAAGTCTGTTCCAACAACAGCACTACACAGCTCAATGTCACAAAACTGGGGAAGGGGTGGCATCCGAATCCATATCCGATTCATTCTTTCCCCTCTACCAGAGGGGGACAGAGAAGAAGGCCCACAGAAGTTTACCACCAGCTTCTGGCACCAGGATAATGTCCTCTCTATCTACCCCAAGGAGCAGCCTCTCACCAGCCTCGGCCCAATCAGTACAGCAAAATCTTTAGGCAAATCAAGGCCTGTACCCCAAGACATCCACTGCAGGTAAGAATTCATGTCTCATAGGCTGGAGATATAGCTCAGTGATAGAGCACTTGCCTAGCATGCATGAGCACCTGAGTCCAATGCCCAACACTGCAAAAATAATTGAAAAAAAAAAAAGAATTCACTTCTCTCCTGAGCAACAATGGGTCCAGTGGGATGCAGAATCTCAGGTCATTTTGTGTTCTGTGTTCAGACCCCAAGTGAAAAAGGCCATCTTAGGGAAGGAGCCTAACCTCTCCCAGGGCTTGTCTTGCTACTCAAGGCACCATATGGATTTGGCCAGTTCCTCATCAACATATCTTTTTTAGAAAAGCTGTCTGGCTAGGAGAGAAGACAGCAGAGCCCTCCCACGGGAGCAACTGAGTGGGCCACACACCCAGCCCAGGGCAGATGCAGTCACAATGGCCAGTGCCCTTCTGCTCAGACAGCTCTGCAGACCAAGGAAGGAGGCCAAGATGAACTCAGGAGCTCAATCTGTTGTCTTTTACTGAAAAATACAACACAACAGTAATGAGAAAGATAGCAGTCTTGTTTTTATGTACAAAGCAGATACACACAGTACAATGAGAGACACACAGGTCTACAAGGGTATTAAAATTTAATGGGGGTGGACGAATTTAGAAAAAAAAGGTTGAAAAAGATTTTGGGGTGTAGGGTGCTAACAATAGAAGTCCGAGAAACATTGCAAACAGAAGAACTCTTTCCATTTTGGTTTCTTATTGTCAGCTTTTATCCACAAATAAACAGTTCTGAATTGTTGCAATTGGGCTGGACACATGGCTCAACAGAGGATATACCGCTCAGCATGCATGAGGCTCTGGGTTCCATCCCCAGCATCACATAAAATGAATAAATACATTTAAAAATTGTTGCAATGATAGATACTGTGTTACATTGTTTTTACCTTAGCTTTTCACATAATTGCCATTTTCTATCCTACATTTACTACTTCACAAAGACTGTCTGAAGGCCTACTGTGGGCACATGCTGAGGAGCCACAGGAATCTCCTGGCGCCTCAACGTCTGTGGTTGTCAACTATAAACTTTAATGTCTCTGAAATATATAAGAACCATAATTTATTATATATTCACCCATAATTTTTTGAATTTTTATCCCCAAATAACATCTTTGCTTTGGCTGAATTACTGTTTTCTCTTGAGAAAAATTCTTTGGAGAATGATGGAGATTTGATGCCACACTGTCCTAAAAGTTCCGCTTCCCAGGTAGGCTGTGCCACGCTTAAAGCCCTCCAACAAAGAAGCTTCTCCCATCCAGGGAGGGAGGTACAGGCCCCTCCCTGTCCATCAGGTGTATGGCAGGTGCCATCCAACCTCTCCAGGTCACATCCTACTCCCATCAGCTCAGCAGGGCTGCTGGACTGATTGTCCCTGTCCCCCAGAGCTGGGAGTCATCTGCCAGCCCAGCTATGGGTCTAGGCAAGAGCAGAGCCAATAAAAGGGACACCACTGCTCTAGTCACAGAAGGGTCAAGAACTCAACACTCGGGCTCTCCCACCTGGTGAAACAGCGTAACCAGAGCAAGCCAGAGAGAAAGAGAGGGACTTGAGCAGAGCTCCCTTCAAAGCAAACACAGCATCCCAAGGGGGTTCCTCTCTCCTCATCAGGACTACCCAGCCCTCTGCAAACAGGCGCTCCCTCCTGCTGTCTAGTCCACAGATGGAACCGTTAAAAGCACGCTGACCTAGATATCACTTTCAACGAGCGGCCTGGAGAAAAACGAACAAATCAGAGAGCAGGGAAAAAACAAGAGTAAAGCACCAGCAGTTGTTAGCAGTAGAGCTCCCCCCGTCTCCAGAAGCTCTGTTCCTCCCTAGCTGTGCTGGTGAGAATGGTACAGCTCCTCCTCTCTCCATGAGGAGGGCACAGAGGAAGCAGGAGGGCAGAGCCTCTGTGCCGGGAACCTTACAGGTACTTTCACTGGGTCCTCGCAACCTCTTTCGCAAGGCATCACTGGCCCAATAGTACAGACATGCAAGCTCAGGGGCCCAGAAGATAAGCAACCTGCACACATCCATGGTTTAGTTGGAGTCAGTGCTCAAGGCCATGTCAATCTGGGACCCCCTGAGTCCCAGCACTCCCACTTCCATGCTGAGACCTGGGCCCCATATTTACATTCTCAGGGCTTCGGTTTTCTCATCTGTAAAATGGACATGAAAACTACACCAACCACAAAGGACTGCTGAACAACTAAATAGGGGAACTGTATATACACAACTCAACACAGAGCCTGATGCCTGGTGCCAGCTTTGCAGGCACTTACGGGAACATAGTCACTCTTAGATTGCTTAATCTAGGATCTCTTTATAATGTAAAAATGATTGAGGACCCCCAGGTGCTTTTGTTTATGTGGTTTTGTCTATTGAGATTTACCATATTCAAAATTAAAACTGAGAAAAATGTATATGTTAATTAAAAAATAAAAATAGGGCTGGGGGGGGTGATCAGGTAGAGCCCTTGCCTAGCATGCACAGACCCATGGTTCCATCCCTAGAAGGAAGAAGGAAGAAAGGATTAACCCATTATATGTTGTTTTAGACAGCTGTCCATGGCCGTGACATAATACCTGAGAAAAACAACTTAAAGAAGGAAAGATTTGGGCTCATGGTTTCAGTTTATGGTTAGTTGGCTCTGCTGTTTCTGGGCCTGTGGCAAGAAATAGGCAGGGAGCATGTGGTGGGGGAAAGCTGCTCATCCCATGGCGGCCAGGAAGAAGGGCAGTATCTGGAGACAAAATATCCACCTTGAAGGCATGCCCCCAGTGACCCACCTCTTCCACTAGGTCCTACTTTACCTTTAGTGGGTAAATTTCCACTACCTTCCAAAAATCCACTGGGGACCAAGCCGTCAATACATTTGGGGGACATTCCAGATTCAAATGATAACATCTTAGCACAAATAAGAGTTATTTTTCATAAATTAATCTAAAAAAAAAAAACTATTGACAATAGTAGCTGGATTCTCCTACCTGCTTTTGTACTTGACCTGCTGAGTTGGTTTGATTACAGGCTATGAAGCCCAGTCTCCTGTGGCTGGACAAGGCAGAAGATTTTAAGAGTCTTTTTGGATCACTGTGGACACACTTCTGTGATATACTACACTAAGACCTGACATGTGGTAGCTTCTTTAAGGCTTGTTGCAATGTGGAATCTGAGCCTCTGTCTATGAACTTTTGTACTCTGACATTCTCCTCCACTGGCCTGTCCTGCACTTTGAATGGATCGTTTACCCAGGCATGATTTTGTAACACAGTGCATGGGTCACTTGGAAAACACTGGTACAGAGTTATGCACCCAGAAGAAAATGAGTGAACAAGGCAAGCATCATCTTAGAATTACTGTGAAAATAGTTTTGACCTGTGAACCCTCAATCTCACTTTGAGGACGCTGCATGGCAGAACTTTCTTAATCTCCACATTAATCATGCCTTCTTTTAAGAACGTAGAGCAAGAAACTTCTGTAAAAGTGTGGGGGCCTGTATGGAGTCCTCCATTTCCCCCTCCCCCGGTTTGTACTACCACATAGCCAGCTGCCTGGGGATCCAGCACCTTCTAACCCACAGGTGGCCATCACCTTCTAAAACACTTGCCCTGCTCTGCTCCTCCCTTTACTAGCAGAAGGCTTCTTCTACTATGGACCACCTTGATCTCCTCCAAAACAACAGTACTTGGTGGTTTGCAGAGGGCAGGGCCTTGGGCAGCAAAAGTACACCATGCATGGGCTGCTGAGCTCAGGCATTGCAGTTGATGATTCTAGGTCTCTTGAAATTACATATGTATGTATGTTTATAGCAAATACATGGGTATCCATAAATAGCCACTTGCCCATGTACACTTTTAACATATCGCTGAGCCACCAAGTTCCATTAAACCTTCCATGATGGATCTGCGCATTAGGCCTTCTTTTCTGGTCCTACCTTTATTGCTGCAGACTGGGTTAGCCCAGAGCCCCTGTCCCCACGTCTCCCCACTTCCACCAATGCAGTACCAGATGGTTACTTATTGACTACCTTCCTGCTCAAAAGCCTGATAGGAGGCTTGGCATCTGAACCTCATTCAATCTGTTGCCCCTGTTCCAGCTCCACTGCCCACCCTAGCCCCTCTTCCTCCATAATGCTTATCAGGTCACGCACTCTGGTCTTCACATTTGTTCATCAGTACAGGGCCTTGTACATAGCAGATGCTCAAAAAAAATTAATGCAATGATTAATTTCTAGGTGCCTTCAGTATGCCAGGCCTACAAGTGCCAAGGATGTGGTAAAAACTAAAGCATCCCTGTCTTCTCTCCTGGAATTACCATTCTAACTCCCTCTGTTTCTTTGCTGCATGCAGTACTGTCACATTTCTCCTACTACTGGTCAGCATTCTTCAGTTTTTCATGTTGCTGTGTATTGTGTCCCTATCTATATTTGCAACTCCTCGAGGACATATTCTATGTCATATTAGATGTTCACATTAGATTGACACATCAGATGCTCAATAAATTCAGTGGAATGGAAAGTGGATTAACCACAACATTTACTGGAGTAAAAAATGAAAATGATCCAGAGATCTGTTAAACCCACATAAAAGGTCCCCAGTGTCTGCCATTTAAGTATGATTGACATGTTTCATATGTAAACATTTTAAATGCTAGATGGGGAAGAGCCACCCTCAACCCTGTTCTGGATAGTGGTCCATAAATCACACAAAGCAAATTGGAGATACTAATCCTAACTAGCCTAGCAGAATGGCTGGCTATGAAGTGTCTCTGGTTTCAAATGCTGGCACCTGTAAAAACAGCCTGTGTTACTTATAGTCTGAGTCTCAGTTTTCTCATCTGGAAAAAAGATAGAATAAATAAACAATAAGTTTTAAATAACTTTTGTTACAATATATCTTATAATAGTTCTATTTTATTAGTTATTTTTGATTTCTTTCTGTGCCTTATTTTTTTTAGAGAGAGAGGGAATCTTTTTGTAGATGAACACAACACAATGCCTTTATTTTTATGTGGTGCTGAGAATCGAACCCTGGTCCCGTGCACTAGGCGAGCGCTCTACCACTGAGTCACAATCCCAGCCCATCTGTGCCTTATTTTTAAATTGAACTTTTATCATATGTTGTGTGTATAGGGAAGAACATAGTATCTCTAGTGTTTAGTTCTCTTTAAGGTTCTGGGCACCTGTTGGAGGTCATGGGATATGTCCTCCAAGTATAACAGGGGCTTTTGTAACTACACCTAGCTCAAGGTACCATCCTAAAAATTAATTGAGAGACAAGACACCAAGAGTTAAGCACAAGGGGGCAACATAAAGTTCACTCAATTCATGAGAGCTGCTGCTATTAATGCTGGTGTGGCTGATGTATCCTGCCAGCAGAACTCCTAGATGACTCCTGATCTCCACCTGGGGTCTTATTCCTTTGAACATGTTGCTCCATACAGCAAAGGGACTTGCAAATGAAATGAATCTTTGCTACAGATGTAATTAATGATGTTACCAATCATTAATTACATAACATTAATTATGTTACCAAGAGAGGGGGACTATTTGTGTGAGTGTGACCTAGTCCATGAGCCCTTTAAAAGCAATTTTCTCCTGTTGGGCACAGACTGGAAGTCAGGTTTTTGAAGCAGAACAGGATTTGAAGCCCCTCTGAAGGGCTGAAGATGGCAGGGGCAGGTGGCATGGAGGGAACTCAGCCCTAAGACTACCCAGAACCCAATTCTGCCAACAACCAGAAAGATCTGACACAGGATCTCCCCAGAGCTCAGGAGGAGAGCCCATCCACCTGACACCTTCATTTTGGACTTGTGAAACTTGAAGCAGAAAACCTAGTTGAGCTAACCCAGACTCCCAGCCTGCAGAACCATGTAATAATAAATATGTTTAAGCTGCTAAACTTGTGGTGACTTGCCATGTTGCCATAGAAACTAATACAAAGCCCCCGTTATCCTTGGAGGACATATCCCACAACCTCCAACAGGTGCCCAGAACCTTAAAGAGAACTAAACACTAGAGATACTATGTTCTTCTCTATACACACAACATATGATAAAAGTTCAATTTAAAAATAAGGCACAGGAAGAAGTCAATAATAACCAATAAAATAGAGCTATTGTAAGATATATTGTAACAAAACTTATTTAAAAGTTATTGTTTATTTTTGGAATTTTCCATTTAATAGTATCATACTGCAGTTCACCCCGGATAACTGAAACCATGAAAGTCCAAGTGCAGATAAGGGGGGACTACTGTGCAGGTCCACTTGGCCTCTAGCCACAATGTATATGTATTAAAAGCATATCAGGTGCTCATCTAAAAGGTTCTGGGAAAACGTGAAGTGTTCTGCATTCTTCAATTGCTGGCTGTGTGAGGTTTGAGAGCGGAGGCTGTCTTATTTAGCTCTGGCATTTAGCACAGCGGGTAGCATGGGTTCTCGATAATTTCATGTAATAAACTTCCAACTTCCTGGACTGTTAGGAACAACATGGCTTCCCCAGGCTGGCCTCACCGTTGCATGCGCAGCCAATTATGAGATGTTCATGGGCAATTATCTAGGCCAACCCCAGCAAAGTCCTCTTTTTGGCCTAGAAGAAACTGCGGGCACTGGAAACTGCTGAGGATGCCATCCAGCAACAAGGGTAGCTATGAGTCCATATGCAAAGATATCTTGCTTTACATACCAAGTGACCACTCTGTAGGGGGACCTGCCTTGGCCCATGGCCGGCTCCGAGGGCTAAGTTGGCCAGGCAAACCCTGAAATTTTGCATGTAATTGTACCTTCCACTAAAAAGTCCTGGACGAAATGGTAAAAATAGCAACTGCAATTTCCTGCAATGCAGATATCCCAGTGAGTCCCAGTGCCTAAAAGCAAACCTGGCCATCCAACCTCTCTCCAACTCAGTGAAACACCTGCCTGCAAGCGGTGCCCAGGACAGAAGTGGCCCACTGGTGCCCCCACCTCCAGGGCATCTCCAGAGTGAGATGCTTCCTCACTTTCTTAAACACTCAGTCTTCAGAATCAAGGGGCGGCCAATAAAGCAAAAGTGCCCTTCAGCCCTCCCTCCCCTTACTAGCCAAAGTACACATGAGGAGGCCTCCCTTCAAGAGGCCTTTGGGAGCCCCACTGTCCCCTTGGCTGCCCTCTCACCTCCCCCACCATGCCTGTCTCAACCAGGTCGGGCTGCCTGGGACAACAGGAGCCTCCTCTGGGGCTCAGTCCTGATCATCCCCAGGGCAGCAGGGGAACTGCAGCCAAACTGGATATTGCTTCTCCAAGGGTGGGAGCAAGGCCACTTGGGAAATGACAGAAGAGCCTGATCAGTGGCGCTAGGCAGTAATGAATTCCCCTGGGGGCCCTGGCTGTGGCCCCACCATCCCTTGACTCCTCTGTCAAGGGCCTGGTTTCCACCATTCCAGATTGGCCTCTCTTTCTCCTTTAGTCTCCACAGCGTTTCCCTGGCCCCCTTCTGTCTGCAAATCAAGTACAAGAGCCTTTTGGTAAATCTTCTGCTTGTTTTGAAGCTTCCTATTATAGGAATACAGACAAAGACCCCCAAAGTAATATACATGGAAATTAACAAAGTTTTGGACTGCAGCCTTTGATCTTTATCAACAGGTAAACAGAGTCCAGTCTGTGACGGCCGATAACTTTTGGAGCCTTTTCACGGACTGGTGAGGGAACTTTCTCTGTCCTGCTAGCTTTTTTCTTCATTGCTACAGGTGGGACAGGAGGCAGCTCCCCGACTGGCCAAGCCTCTGAGAGGTGCTCTGGAGCTGAGCCAAACTTTTCTCAGGACAGGTAAATTTCTTTGCATCTCACCTAAAGCCATCTCCGCTTACAATAGGCAAAGTCATCCCAGGCCAACTCTTGGATACACTCTTGTTTAGAAACCCTGAATTCACTCAAATGTTTCAGCCTTCAGATATTTGGCCCTCACTAGTAAAAGCCTAGCCTCCTTATGTTTGCAGAGCTTCTGAGCATAAAATGAATTTCCAGGAATGTTTTCCCATGCACAGGGCACAGCAGCTAGCAGGAGGCAGGGCTGGGCAGGGATTAAAGGGCCTCATTTCACAGATGCATACACAGGGCCACAAGCTCTGCTCAATCCCCAGCTGAGGCCAGGAGACCAATAGGAGGCAGAACTAGCCCTGGCTAAATGTTCATCCTTTGGAAAAACAGAGGCGGATTAGAATCAAAAGAGAAAGCCTGAATACACTGGATCAATTTTTTTTTTAAAGGAATGAGATTTGCTTCATCATGTTAACTAAAACTGAATATGTGAATAATATCAAGGATGGGTGAAAATGTGGAGAGATAAAACTAAGTTTATCTGCAAGGCATCTGACTTTAATGATGGAAATTAACAGTCTCACTTTTTCATAAAGATGCAGTCAAGGATGTTCAAGACTTCATTGCTTGTAATGAGGAAAATCAGGCATGACCCAAAAGTATCTCTTTAGGAGACAATGGGATGAAAGATAGTGGTCTGGTCACAGTGCAGAATATTATGTGCCCATGAAAAGGGTAAAAGTTTCTCCACACACTGAGTGATAGAAGTTGTAGAGTACTGAGTAGGATCCAAATAATGGAAAAATCAAAATCCATACACAATCTATATCTGTGGATACATACCAGGGAGAGGGACATAGTTTCATACCACGTTTTGTTATTTCCCCCCTCTATTGTTCATTTATAAAAAGAATCTGTTGGTGTGCTAATTAAAAAAAAAAAAAAGATAACTTAAAAGCACAATATTTTCCTTAGTCTCCCTATGCATCAGAAGACCATACGACGTCATGGTTGCAGCCTTTCCTGGTGCCTGGTTCACACCCCTCTCCAGCCTGTGCCATCCCAGTCTTGACACTCAGATCTTCTCATGGCTGGCTCACACACCACCACCCCACAGAGGACTTCTTTGACCCCCTCCATCCACGTGGCTCCTCCGCCCCTTGATCCTTTCTCTCTCACCTCCCTGTCCATGCCCCAACAGCCTTTCCTACAGCTGCATTTATATGGTCTGTTATCTGTCTCCCCCAGTTGAACAGGAGTCCCAGAAGGGTGGGGCCTCATCTTGTTTTCTGCTGAATTCCAGAGCCTGACCGAGAACTGATGGCAAAAAATACTCATTGGACATAATGGAATAGAGACCAACAATGATCTTACTCTCCAATGTGGAAACTGAGGCAGACTCCCCACATGCCACTCACACCCCAGCACTGTGCCAAGATACTCACCGCCTGTGATACCCTTCTCCCTTATTTCTGAGACTGTCGATTCACAACAGAGGCATTCACAGGTCAAGGGTCTTGCTGACCAAGGACTCAGAGGCCCAGCTCTGATGAAGCAGAATGTACACTCTGGACGCTGGATGACCTATCATGGTTTTTTAGAAAAAGACTCCTAGCCCTCACTTCTACCCAGACAAATCAACCTGGCCAACTGCAAACCTGGCAAACAATTCATCTTGAGGTTTGGACTAGGAATGCTTCTCTTATCTTAATTAGGAAATTAATTCTGTTTGGCCGAGATTGATCTGCAGTCAGACCCTCCTTGGGGGTTCAACAGGAATAGGCAGAGAACATGCAAGGCTTCTTTGTTTCTGTCCCTCCTATCTCTGTACCCTACTTCCACACAGCTGCCAGGCAAAGGCGTTGATCTTGTGGAGGTGGAGAGAGTGACGCACAAGGTGAATGTGGTCCTCAGGCGGGCAGCAGCCACAGCTCTCCCACGGCCATGCTCAGTGGGAGGAGCCATCCAACAGGTCTTGCAGGTGCCTCCTGGGCAAAGGCTGGCACTCAGCCTCCTCCTTCTGTCCCCCTCTTCTCCTCACAATCCCTGTTGCTCAAAGGGACACTCTGACTATCTCTGGTGGCTCCGGTTCTGTGCCCAGGGGAAACCCCACAGGCAAGGTCTCATCCCATCTGTTACAGAGCAGGGGCCTTCCAGGACACTCCTCTATTTGCTGCCCAGCTCCCTCCCCAGGATCAGTCAGTGACAGTGAGCAGTGAGTCACCCACATGGCATCTTCCTTTGAGCCCATGCTTGCTCCCCCTGGGCCCAGACTGGTACTTCCTGACCCAGTCTTCTGGCTTCCCCAGTCCCCTCACCCAGCACACACAGGCCCCAAACTCTGAAGGAGTGGGCAGGGAACTAAGGGAGGTTGGAAGAAGAGCCCTATCCCTCTGGAAATACTGGGAAAACCCAATCCATCTCCAGTCATCAAGATAAGGAAATAAGGAGCTTAGCTCCTGCACTCCTCTCATTCTACTAGAATCTCATCCTAAACAGGGAAAAGGAGGGTCCAGAGAGGGAGAGTAACTTGCCCAAAGCCCACAGTATGTATCAGAGGCAGAGATGGAACCAGAATCCACTCAGCTCCTGTTTTCTAACATGGCTCCTCTGCACTCCACTTGCCACTTCTCAAATTCTTCCTACCTGTGAGGGCTGAGCCAACAACCCAAGCTGTGTAAAGCTGCTTGACATCAGAGCTTGCAAGAACTTTTGAGATATCACAGGAAAACATTTAACAGAAACACTTCATGGAAGAGCAATGCCCATTTTGTAGAAAGGCAAACTGAAGCCCACAAAGGTAAGGGGGCCTGCAGAGACACACAGCCAGGAGGGGCAGGGCAGGTGGGACTCCCCCCACTTTAGTGCTCTTTCTGCCAACAGGTTCTAGGTCTGAGGGGTCCAATGGTAGGATGAAGAGGTGGAGCTAGTTTTCAGGCCTTAGTCGCTGAAACCGGGATAGCCCAAGGGAGCCTCAGGGGGGGAAGAAAGATTGGGCAGAACTTTATGCATTTGCAGAAAACACTGTGCAATTTCACAACTAAATTGGATTTCTGAGACCACAGAGCTGTCACTTTTAAAAACAGGTCAATAAGCCACATGTGTCTGTCTACCCTTTATCATCCGAAAGGGCACTGAGACAGGGGTTGAAAGGAGCAGGGAGGCGGCTGAGGCCCAAGAAAGGGCTGTAAGCCAGCACCCAGCCTCAGTCTGTGCCCAGGGAATGGGGTGAAGGGAAAAGGAAGCTGGCTATGACCAATGTCCACTTGGTGCCAGAAGATTCTAGAGGAGTCTACATGGTGAGACTATTAATCTTCAGGATATCCCAGGAGAGGCCAGTAAGGCTCAGCGAGGTTACAGAATTCAGTCACAGACACCCAGCAGCATGAAGCCCCAGTCTGGGTCCACAGCTTGCACTCCTTCCACTGATACTGTACTGCCCACCCCTGAAGCCATTCTATGTCCCTCTAATCCCCCAAACTCCTACCTCCTAATGGCCCTTGAGGGACTTGAAGTCAGTGTGGTGAGGCAATGGCTTAAAGCCACTGGTATCAGCTTTTGCTACCTTCAGAACTAGTAATGGAGCTGGTGCTGCCCAGGGGAGGTGGTCCAGAAAAGGGGCTGAAACCTGCAGAAAGGTGGCTGCAATCACAAGGGGACAGATGTAGACTGATTAAGTCCTGCTGGGATGGTGTGACTAAAAGCTGCGGATACGTAAGCTCTCCCTCTTCCTGCCACTCCTTCCACTTGTCCAAACTAAGTGTTCCTGGTTTGGGGAAAATGCTTCGACAGCCCTGAGCAGGCAATTCAATTAGGAAATTTACCACATTGGATGAAACCACCATCTCAGTCAGTCAATTCATTTGTCTAGACACTCTATTTGCTTGTCCCAGCTCTGACAGCCCCCTCTGGCCAGGCTACACCCCCACTACCCTATGTTACAGAAGGACTAAGGGGTCAGGCAATGAGCTGGTCTTTAGGGACAATGGGGTGGGTTCTGTCAGGACCCCTCGTATTCAGAAGCCACCCAGTTTCCTGTGAGTGGACTACTGCCAGTGCACAGCAGACCACCACAGCTGAGAAGAACCTCTCCATCACCTCTCACCTGCATTCTCTCTGACCTCACCGGTGCCCTAAGTTGACATCAACCTGAACTGGCTCTGGGAGAAATGTGGGTAGGTGGCAGGAGAGGAGAATCTGGGCTGAGGCAAGCCTTTTCTTAGACCATGCATCCTCTCTCCAGGACACCTTTGCTACCTGCACCCTTCCTTAGTGTCCCCTCAGCTTCCCTTGCTGCCTTTATTAATCATTGGGGTTCTCTGTACTCTGATAGTCAGGGCCCCTGATCCACATGCCAGCACCCTCTCATCTAGGAGGTCCCTAAAAGCAGGGTCCCCAGTCAAGTCTGAAACAATGAATGAAATAATAAGGAATGAATGACTAAAACCACTCACTAAATAACACACTCACTCTTTCTATACTGGGAAGAACCAGGCCTGTTTTCACTGCAGACTGTACAGTCTGGCACAGGGTAATTTCTTTCTTTTCTTCCTGGTCTCCTTTCCCAACACTGGGTGCCCGCAGGTTTAAGATGCTATTAAGGACATCAGGCTACAGAAGCTGCCTCCAATGTGGAGCGTGCAACTTGCCCACAGCTCTTGTCTCTACACCACACACATAAATTCTGCAGCAGCCTGAGACCCAGGAAGAAGGTTTACTCTTCCATTTCTGTCTACTCTCCTTAATGACCTCCCTAGAGTCACTTCCTAACAAACTAATCAAAATTGAAATATTTGTGGAGCCTGAGAAAAGATAATTCTGTCAGCCTCCACAGGCACAGCTTGGAAACCCAGGACTCCAGGTCTTAGAAAGACCAACTCTAAGGGTGGGGAGGACCCTGTGTCCTACTCCTCCCAGCCCCCAGCTGCAACGCTTTCCCAACATCACCCAGAAATCCTAACGGCACACATAGGCCCACTGAGCATCAGTTCCACCTATGAAAGGGGAGACAGAGTCCCAGGGTACCAAAGGCCTGAGTCTCAAGTCACAGTCTGGTCCTTGTGCCATAGGCAACTTCCCTCCTTCCCTGACCCACTGCCATGCCAGAGTGAAACCAAAGGACCCAAACACCTGACACACTTTGCCCTGATTCACCAGGGAGGGCCAGAGCCCAGTGAGCCTTCCCCAAGGGGGAGAGAGCACTGAGAGCTCAGCTGGATTCAAGAATCCAGATTAAAGGGAAGGGGCCTGGGCCGACCACCCACTTCCTTTGACCAGGTCTTTATGGAAAGTCTTCTTACCTCAAACAGTGGAAGTGAACTTTGGGGTGGCTGAAGCAGCAGCAGCACACACAAAAAAGGAGTCTGGTACCCCTGGGAACACAATTCCCCAAAGGCAAAGCTGCTAAAACAACTATGAAGGAGAAAAGGAAGGGGGGAACGAGAGGAATCCCAGGGCCAGGTCAAGATGCGGGAAGAGGAATCAGACTATATACTTGCTCTGGAGCTGCCAGGTTGGCCACCACCCTGCTGGACAGATGGATGTGACTTTGGGACCATTACCCATTTCTCCCTTCTCGTGAAATACACAGAGACACAGGACTCTGGTCTGGTGGGGCATACAAGGCCTGGGGCAAAAGGGTGGCAGGCTCCAGGACCCGGCTGGAGTAGACCAGACCTTTCAATCCTTATCCTCGCAGGGCACCAGGCAGGGCCCAAGTGAACCGGGACTTCGCTCCGCCAGGGCGCAGAGCTCTGCCGCTCATATCCTCGAAGACAAGCAACCTCCGTTTTCCAGGATCAATAGTAATTTTTTAAAAAGAGAGTGTGTGGACTCAATGAATCAACCGCTCCCAGGGGGGAAAGTAGCAGCTCCCGTGCGCAACATCCATTTGCAAAACAATTCATTCCCTCGCCCAGGGCTCTTAGCAAATACCCTCTCGGAGTCCCCAGGCACGGACGCCACGGGAGGACTCCGGGCTAGGGGTTGGGGTGGCTAAGTGCTGCCGCCCTCCCCGCCCCCACATTGTCCCCTACCCCAGTGGCCCCAAGACACGCGGTAGCCGGGGCAGCTCCGGGACCCCAGTCCCTCTGCGCTCCTCCCAGAACTCACGGCCTTGAGGAGGCTCACTTTGCCCAGGACTCCACGAACCGGGTCCAGCCCGGGGGAGGTGACAAGTCCCCGGTGCGGTGGCCGGAGCGCGGACGCAAGCCGGCCAGAGGACGGCGCCCCCAGCCTGGCTCAGTCCAGCCCAGGCACTCACCGCTCCAGGCGCTGCCGCCCGCCGTGCTCAGAGACCCCTGGCCCTCCGCACGAGCTCCGCAGCCGCTGCCGCCGCCTCCCCTGACCGGCTCCCCACAGCCCCGAATGCGCCCGCCGCGGTACAGCCGAGGCGCCGCCAACAAACTAGTTTCTCCGGCCTTCCCGCCCCGCCTCCCGGCCCGAAGCGTAACAGCCAATCAGAGGTGGCGCCTCTGTGACGGATGGGCGTCCGAACCCATAGTGCCGCCTCCCAAGCAGAAAGAGGTGGGCGTCCAGACCGCGCCGGTATCGCGGGGAGGCGGGGCAGGGCAAGGAAAAGGACTTCGACCAGATTCTTAAAGGGACAGGCGCATGCCCTCCCCCCAGCGGCCCGAGTTTGGGAACAGGAGGAGACGGTGTTCCAGAGCTTTCCGAAGGAGGGAGCTTTGTAGTTTGCGCGTCTGTCCCGGAATCACAGGCGTTGTAGACCTCTTCGCAAAGTCACACTTTAGTTGTCCCAACGTGAAGGGAGCCCTTTCTTTTTTAATCCGAACGTTTGTGATTTTCTGCAGCCACCAAACCCCAAGTGTACAAGGAATCTATATTTCAAGCGGAACTTCAGCTCTCTTATGTCTAAATTTCCTTTATAATCCAGCCTTTAAATACTCATTCATTCATCCGCCCATCCATTAATTTATTTCACGAACCATTTTAATGGACGCCTTTGCGATGTGCTAGTCTGAGGGGGCGGGGTGTGGAGAGAACGATCTGTAATTCCAATTTGACGTCCTTGCAAATCCGTGTTTGCAAATCATTCCACCTCTTCAGCCTGCTGTGTGTCCAGTTTCTTCATATGTAAAATGGCAGATAAAAACTCCTCAGTGGATTGTTCAGGGGATTAGAGGAGACAAAAAGTGTGCAATAAATTTGCCCTTTCTTTTCTCCTTCCTACGGAAAATAAAGTGATAAGCGCCATAAAAGCCAAGAATGGAGTAAGGAGAATTCCCAGAAAGCAGAGATCACGCTGATATGGAGGTGCAAGGAAGGCTGATAGAGGAGAAAGGGAATGTACAAAAGATTTGGAAGAGGGTTAGGATTTGTGACTAGTGGAAACTGAGAAATAGAATCCAGGGGCAGAAATCTGTTTACACTGCTCATAAGAGATTCCCTGGCTTAAAAGACTGTTAGACAATAGAGAAGGCATCACCAACAAAGGTATTTGGGGGAAAACAGTTTGATGTACAGGCAAACAGCAGTGTGAGTTCTGGATTTGAATAACAGCTCTGTTCCTCATGAGCTATATATGACTGTAAGCAGATTGCTGGTACCCTCTGAGAGTCTGGTTCTTATGGGTGAAAGGAGGATTCTAAAACCTTTCTTACAGAGTTATTGTAAAGATTAAGTAAGATATTATATGCAATGAACCTGGCACCCTGTATGTGTTCAATATAGTTTCTCCATTTGGCCCAGATCTGGAGACATTTAAGACACTAGGATTCAGATATTTAAGAGCAGGATTGGCCAGAGGTGAAAAGCTGGCAAAGTGTACTTTTAAGGTACCTTCCAAAAGGAAAACACAACATTAAAATAATTGCTCCATTAAAGAAATGACACAGATCATATTTGTAGTTTTAGCATCCTGCCAAGTTTCTAGGGCTAGAGTATTTATATAATTGTTGATTGGATGAAACTTCACATGCAAAATTGATTCCTAGCAAGTTCTTAACCATTGCTTATTATTCCTTACAGGTTTTCTGAGAAATTATAAGTGCCAACCATCTAAAATCTGGTCCACATTATCATTTTCTCCTCTTCAACTTCAAGGCTTAAATTAGGTAGTGGAATATATTAAAATCAAATATAGTCAATGGAATGAAATCAGAGCAAGAACACATGTTGAGTTATTGAATTTAGATATGATCTGAAAGGAAAGGAGGAAAAGAGATGAAGCTTGCTTTACCATCTGCCTCAGTCCTGGTGTGGATCCTGGAACAACCCACCATAATAGCTCTTACCAGTAGCATTAAATAACCTGATGCCAACCAGGCCAGCTGGGTGTACAGGGAGTTCTAGGAGAGCAGGGACCATAAACAATCATCTTTTAATCTTTATTGCACATAAGTTGTCTTCCCAGTTTTGAAGAACTATGAACAAATCTCCTATAAGTTAGAATTAGCTGTTCTGCATATGACAGAAAAACCAAAATTAACTGTGATTTAAATAAGATGAAAGTTTGTTTCTTGCTCATTCAAAAGATCTAAAGTTAAGCAATCCTTGACTGGTTGACAACTCAACAGCTGCCAGGAACATAGGCTCCTATGTTTTCATTCTGTCATCCTTAATCCTTGGTTTCCATTTATAAGGTCCAAGGTGGCTGCTGGAGCTCTGATTATAACATCCAAATTCTGGACAACAGGAAGAAATAAGGGTAGAAGAGCAAAAGATGTATTCCTCTCAGCTGCATTAGTACCATTTAAGCAGAAAGTGCATATCACACTTCTGTTTATATCTAATTGGATAGACCTTAGTCTACCTACCTGCAAGGGCACCTGGGAAATTATGAGTACATTGCCTCCCCAAAGTCAAGGTTCTGTTAACAAGAGGGAAGAACAGATGCCTGATGTCAGCCTACAGTCCTGGCTAAACCTTGTTCCCCACCCCAGTATTGCCATCTACCCAGTATTTCTGGTGGCCCAGAATTTAAAGTCTTAAAAGTTCTTGGATGATGGGTTGTTCTGTGTTTTCTCTTCACCTTTCAAACTTAAAAATAGTGGAGTACACAGAAATCGAGTGCAGATATATAAGAACTTTTTCCTACCTACATCCACACTCTGATCTCATGTAGGACCATGAAATCATGATGTTCTTATAAACTTTGGCAAATCCCATATCCACACCCCCAGCCCCAACTTCCCTATGGGCTCCAGGCCCACACATGCATCGACTTACTCCGTATCTCCCCACTTATGTCTCAGGGCATCTCAACCTAAACGGGCCCTCACTGAGCTCCAGAGAGCTGCTCTTCGAGAGAGGCTTCTCATCTCAGGGAAGCACAATCCAATCTTTTCTTTAAGTGAAAAACTTTGGCATCCTTCTTCATCCGTTTCCAAGCCATCAGGAAATCCTTGAAGAGTCCGGTTGCTTCACAGCACTCTGCTGCTGCCATGACTAGTCCCCATGGGTATCTTCTCTCCAGCCCTTTGCACCACTCATCTCCCTGCTCCACCATTGCCCCTGGGGGCCACTCTCAGCACAGCAGCCAGGAGATCTATTTACAACAAAACTTCCTTATGGCTGTCCACTAGAAGCCTTCTAGTGGCTCCTGCCTCACTCAGGGTGAAGGCCAATGGCCTTATGCTGCCCCACAGGACTGCCTTAATCTAGCTATGTCCAATACTTAACCTGTCATCTCCCACTTCCTTGTCCCTGAGTGCTTTGCTCCAAACCCATTGACCCCCATGCTAAGCCTCACACCAGCCAGCCCGATTCCCCCTCAAGGACTCCACTGTTGCTGGCTCTACCCAGACTGTCCCCATCTCCTCACCTCCTTCCCCACTGCAAGGTGCCCTCCTTTGCTTCCTTCAGTTTTCTGCTCAAATGTCACTGTAACACACTGGGCTTCCTAACCACCCTAAAGTAACCCCATTATGATGATATTACGATGGTTTGACTTAGGATTTCTTCACTTTAAGATGGAATGAAAGCACATCCATACAACCAAAGTTTCTCACTTTCAGTGTTGTATTAAATACTTACATGAAATTGATGCTTTCTTATGAAATAGGATTTGTGATCTCATGAAGATAGAAGGGAGATTAGTAGAATGAGGGCAAAGTAGGAAAGGGGAAGAACTGGGGAGTGAAATTGATCAAATTTGATATGTGCATGCATGAATATATCCCAATACACTCCAATTATATGTATGTGTATATATATATATATATATATATATATATATATATATATATATATATACACATACACATAATATGTGTATGTGTGTGTGTGTATATATATATATATATATATACACACACATACATATATATGTCACCAATTAAAAATAAATACATAGAAGACTGATACAATACAGGAAGGGGATGGGGAGGGGTGAGGAGGGAAAGAGGAAGTACTGATGATTGAAATGGAGCAAACTATGTTATATGCATTTATGCATGTCAAACTGAATCCCACTATTATATATAACTGTAATGCACTATTATGCATAACTATAATACACTTTTATTTTATTTCAAATAAAAATATTTTAAAAATAAAATCAAATAGGGTTTGTGTTAGATGATTTTCCCATCTATAGGCTAATGTATGTGTTCTGAGCACATATGAGGTGGGCTAGGCTAAACTGGGATGTGCAGTAGATTAGGCGTGTTAAATGCATTTTGACTGAGGATATTTTCAACGTAAAATGGGATTCTCAAGAAATAACCCCCATCATAAGTCAAGGAGCACACACAAACAAACACATATACAGAAATGGATGGAGACTGTGCCTGACATCTAGGAGCTGGCCCTGGCCCTGCACACACAACTAGGCCATGGCACTCTCCCACTAACATGAACAAGTTCAACAACAGACAACGCCAGTCTATGATGAAGAAGGGTCAAGGCAGAAACAAGACCACTCTAACATCATGTCCAAACACAGATGACAAAGCATGCATTATGTCCAAACCACAACATAACAGGCATCTTCCTCTTTTGATTGATATGAATAATTGCTGCTTCTTTATAAATTTCATCTTTAACCTCACTCTAGCCTGTCTTTGTTTTACTGTTTTGTTTTATTTTAGAGACAGTCTCACTAAATTGCCCAGGCTGGTCTCAAACTTGTGATCCTCCTGCTTCAGCCTCCCAAGTAGCTGGGATTCCAGGTGTTCTTCACTGCACTTGGCAAAACTGTTCTTTTAGATAAGATTGTTTGAGCTCTCCTATCATGGATTTATTCCTGCTTTCTAATAACACCAGTCCAGAGCCAACCCCCACTTCGTTGGGCCCTCTCCTCAACCACTCTATCAAAGCCCAAATCCTACTGTAGTGTCTTTCTAACATCCTGTTACTGAGTTGCCCCATGTCCTCCCTGGTGTGTGATCTCCCTCATTGTGATAAGCAATAAGCAGTAGGCTCCACCTATTTAACTACAAGTGGCTCTGGTGGAGGGTGGTGACTATAACACCCACATATATAAATTTTCCTTGTAGGAGGAGGGTTTAATTGGCAGTCTTCTCTCTCAGACTATAAGTTCCATGAGCACAAGTTGTCATCTCCTGACCTAGAACTGTGGCTGGCACTCAGTGGGTTCTCAATCACTATTTATCCAGTGACTTCAGAATGAATGGAACATAACTTTGGAAGTAGTGTCCGCCACCCTGCAACCAGTGGTTTATGATGTCAGTGTTGGGTAAATTCAACTGAGTCTTCTGTTTTCAGTCAAGCTCCCAAAAGATCCAACCCTTAGTCAGGTGAGGTTGTGGCAGGAGATGTCTTTTTCGGTTTTGACTCCCAAGGGAGTGGGTAGGTGTTGACATTGCCATTGCAAGGGGTGCAGCCAAGATCAAGTTCACCGGGGAGCCACTGTTTAGGTCTTGAATACACTAAGGAACAGTAGCGCTGGGTTTGGTAGAGACAGGCTGCAGGAGGCAAAAATGGCCATGTGGGGGCTACAGGACAAGCAAGAAGTCCTCTGGCCCTCACTGCTCTTTCTTACTCTAAGAAGCTGTAGCCATTCATCAGAGTTGCAGTGTGCCCATGAAGCCCTTTGCCCAAAATGTACTCCCCCTACCCTACAACTCTGGAAATGCCACAGTTTAGACCCTGTTTGATATAGGAAGCCTATTCATGCACCTGCAGTACAGGATGGGGCAAAGTCATCACCATTTTGATCTATGAGGCAGTGGGCAAGTTCGGAGACACCACAGAGAAACCTTAGGGTCCAAGGGCCAGCCTAAGAGGTCAACAGTGAAGGAGCCATCTGTGGAGGTGAGAATGAGCTGCAGGGAGAAAGGTGGGGTGCATCACAGAATAAACAGCCCCATTTACAGTCACTGACCAGGCGGGTCCCACTCCCCTCCTTAGCAGAAACAAGAAGAAAGGAAACAGAGTATGGAACAATGGTTAATGAACAATTGGTGAAGATGTAAGACTGTATTTAGTGAGGGGCCTTTCAGCCCCAAAGAGGGAAACATAAGAAAGTACTCTTGTTAATGCATGTAAGTAAACAAAGACTTGGCCAAGACCTTTCAAAACTAACTCAGTAGCCTCTTGTGAGTGGAGTCATCTTTAACGAGAATGTCATCCCTGGTAGCTCCCCAGCTGCAGGGGCAGGAGCTCAGTACTTCTCACTTGCCACCTCTGAAAATCTTGTCCCATTATGAGTCTGATCCCAGTTGGTTGGCAGTGGCAGAGGGAATGGCCTCTACCCGCCAGTCCCCTCCCAGACATCCATGGAAGCTGTGGGTGTAGCCAGGACAAAACTGGAGGATTCTTCGGCCTGGCTCCAGAAAATTTCTCCAAAAAATAGGCAGTGTGTTCTGTGGAACTGTTTTCCATTCTCAAATGGGTTCCATCCTAGATGAGTGGGGATGCCCTCTGGGAGTTGTTCAAAGGTCACAGGCTTTGTTCATTAATATGTTAATGTTCAAAAAGTGAATTAAACATAGGTATTCTAGGGCTGGGTTTGTAGCTCAGTGGTAGAGCATTGGCCTCACACGTGTGAGGCCCTGGGTTTGATCCTCAGCACCACATAAAAACAAATAAATAAATAAATAAAATAAAGATATTCTGTCCATCTACAACCAAAAAAAATATTAAAAAATTTTAAAAAGCCCATATGCATTCTAGGCACCATGCTGGGAGCAGAGTGGATATAAAGGAATTAAGACAAAGAGGAGAATAAATCATAGTTCTTGTCGTTAAACATAGCACAACTAATGCTCAATGGTGCCCCAAACACTCAAGCTGAAAAATTAAATGAAGAATGCCATAGAGTTTCAAATTTAAATGCTTTGGCAGAGTCACAGAGGGAAAGGTAAATTGGGGAGGTAACATTCCCAGAAGGCCTTGCTGGGTGAGTACAATTCAACAGTGGAGGAAAGCAGCTTATCCCTGATCATATGAAGAAAACTCACCACATATAAAACAGACATAAGAGTTGGTAAACTGTATTATCCATGGGTCCAAAGAGAAGTCTCAAAGAAAATAACAATAATAAATACGCAGATAATAAATCTTAAAAGGATGTCTTTCAAGACAATATAATATTAAGAGCAATGTAATGGGTACAAACTTAGATAGGAGGGATGAGTTCTAGTGTTCTGTGGAAATGTAGGGTGACTGTATTTAATAATAATTTGCTATATGTTTTGAAATATCAATGAGAGGGTTTGAATGTTCCCAACACACACACAAAAAATGATGAATATACTCTGTATCCCATTAATATGTACAATTATTACATAACAATTTTTAAAAAGTCATAAAAATCCAGTTTCTCATAAAATCTGTTATAAGTCAACATCTTTTTTTTTTTTTTTTTGGTACCAGTGATTGAACCCAAGGGTCCTTAACCACTGAGCCCCATCCCCAGATCTTTTTATATTTTATTTTGAAACAGGGCCTCACTAACTTTCTTAGAGCCTCGTTAAATTGCTGAGGCTGGCTTTGAACTCACCATCCTCCTGCCTCAGTCTTCGGAGTTGCTGGGATTACAGGCATTTGCCACCATACCCAACTAATATCTTCTTAAATGCTGTTTGTTTCAATACTAAAAACAGGACTGATTTGGTGTGCACTGGCTGGCAAATGTCTCAAATTTTCTTTCTCACATGAGAAAACAGATCATCAGAAACTCATAAATGGTTGGGTTGACAGTATCTCTATGTCTCCTTCTTCCAACATTTGTTTGTGTGTGTGTGTGTGTGTGTGTGTGTGTGTGTGTGTGTGTGGTGTTGGGGATGTATCATTAAGCTACACCCCCAGCCATCAATGTGGTTTCTTAATGACTAGCTTCCAAGATTGACATAATATCTTTGAGTTGTTTTCAGACGCACCCTTGAGCATTTCTCTGTTTTTTTCATTTTTACTCAGGAGATGGAAGAGAACTGTTAGTAAACAGAAGTTCCTCATGGCTTCATTTGTATGAGAGCATATCAGGGACAACAAATAATATACATTTCTGACTAGTAAAAAGTACATAGAGCCCAGGACACATCTGTAATTCCAGCTGCTTGGAAAGCTGAAGCAGGAGGATCATAAGTTTAGAACCAGTCTCAGCAACTTAGCAAAATCCTTTCTCAAAATAAAGATGAAAAGGGCTGGGGATATAGCTCAGTGGTAAAGTGCCCCTGAATTCATTCCTTAGTACAAAAAGAAAAAAGAAAAAAAGAAAAGAAAAAAAAGGAAAGGAAAGAAAAAGAAGAAAATGAAAAAAAGTACATAGAGTTGAAAAAACCCAAAATACAACATATCAAAATATGTAGGTGTAGTAAAAGTAGTGCCAAGAGGGAAAGTAATAGCACTAAATACTTACATTAGAAGTGAGAAAGATCTCAGATCAGTAACTTAAATTCCTCCTTCAAGAGACAAGAAAAAGAATAGCAATATAAACCAAAAGGAAAAAATAAAAAGCATAAACCAATAAAATGGAAAATAGGAGCACAATAGGGAAATTTGATGAAACTAAAACACCTGGTTCTTGAAAAAAATCATTAAAATTGATAAACATCTAGTAACAAACAGAAGACACAAATTACCAATACCAAGAATGAAATAAGGGATATCTGATACCTCTTTCATTACAAAGATAGTGTAAGCAACCTCACAGGATAAATCAGACACCTTTAAGAAATGGATCAATTCCTCAAAACCCACAAACTGCCAAAACTCAATCAAGATGAAACAGACAATCCTAGTCCTATCACCACTAGAGAAACAGAATTAATAATTTAAAAGCTCCACTAAAGAAATATTCAGGCCCACATAGTTCTGGGTTTTTTATTTTTTATTTTTTGAGAATGTTTTAAAATATCAAGGAGAGGGTTTGAAGCAGAAAATGGAAGAGGAAGGAATACTTTCAACTTGATACAAAACCAAACAAAAACGGCAAAGAGAAACAGACATTATAGAAAAATATTTTCATGAACTTGGACATAAAAGTCCTCAACAATCCAACACCTATTTGTGATCAAAACTCTTGACAATTTAGGAGTATGGGAGACTTAGCATGACTTGATAGAGAGCATCCACAAGAATCCTACTCTGAAAGTGGTTGTTAAAAAAATATCAATCAATATTGATTATATACTTAAATGTAAACATGAAACTACAAGCTTTTTAGAAAAACTAGGCAAAAATTTTCAGGATTTAAGGTTGGGCAAAGAATTCTTAGATTTGACGCCAAAAGCATGATCCATGCATGGAAACATTGATAAACTGGATTTCTTTTCTTTTTAGATTAGATTACATGTTTGCTTTCCCACATTCTGAAAATATTTAAATACAATAATTTTTTGGTTTAATTTCTTCTTTCTTTTTAAAATTTTTTTTATATACATGACAGTAGAGTTTATTTTGACATATATGCATGAAGTATACTAATTAGGATTCCATTTGTGTGGTTGGTTGTACATGATGTGGAGTTTCACTGGTGGTATATTCATATATGAACATAGGAAAGTTAAGTCGGATTCATTCTGCTGTCTTTTCTGTTTGCATCCCCCCTCCCTTCCCTTCATTTCCCCTTTGTCTAATTCAATGAACTTCTATTCTTCCCTCCATGCCTCCTTATTGTGTGTTAGCATCCACATATCTGCCTTTGGTTTTTAGGACTGGCTTATTTCACTTAGCATGATAATCTTCAGATCCATTCATTTACTGGCAAAAGTCATTCTTTTCTATGGCTAAGTAATATTTCATTGTGTACATGTACCATATTTTTTTATATCCATTCATCTATTGAAGGACACCTAGGCTGGTTCCAAACCTTAGCTATTGTGAATTGAGCTCCTATAAACATTGATGTGGCTGTGTAATTGTAGTATATTGATTTTAAATCCTTTGGTATCTACAGAGGAGTGGGATAACTGGGCCAAATGGCAGTTCCATTCCAAGTTTTCTGAGGCATCTCCATACTGCTTCTCAGAGTGGTTGCACCAATTTGCAGTCCCATTAGCAATGTACAAGTGTACATTTCCCCCACATCCTCCCAAACATCTATTGGTACTTGTATTCTTGATTATTCCCATTCTGAGTGGAGTGAGGTGGAATCTCAGTGTAGTTTTAATTTGCATTTTTTTAATTTCTAGAAAAGTTGAACATTTTTTCATATATTTGTTGACCATTCATATTTCTTTTTCTATGAAGTGTCTGTTCAGTTCCTTTGCTCATTTATTGATTGGGTTATTTGGGTAAACTGTATTTCATCAAAAAATTAAAATTTGGGGTCTGTGTTAGTCCATGTGGAAAGGATGAGTTATATACCAGGAAAAAATATTTGCAAATCACACATCCAAATAAGGACTGGTATTGAAAATATATAAAGAACTCTCAAAACTCAATTGTAAACACAACAAAAACCCAAGTCATCCAATTAGAAAAAGGGCAAATGATAAGAACAGATATTTTATTGAAAAAGTTGTAAGATGTCGGCATATGAAAAGTTGTTCAATCATCAGGGAAATGCAAATTAAAACCACAATGAGATATCACTATGTACCTTCCAGGATGACAAAAATTAAAAATTGACAACAGCAAATGCTGTGAAGGAAACAAACAGAATCACTCATACATTTGTTGGTGGGAATGTAAAATGATCCAGTCACTCTGGAAAACAATTTGGACAGTCTTTCTTCTTTTCTTTATTTTTCTTTCTCTCTCTGTCTCTCTCTCTGTTTCTCTGTCTCTGTCTCTCTCCTTTCCAATGGGGTCTCACTATGTTGCCCACACTAGTCTAGAGCTCCCAGGCTCAACAGTCCTCCTGCCTCAGCCTCCATGTCACTGGGACTATAGGCTAAACTAGATTTCCTACAACAAATGAATGGCTAAACAAACTATGTTACATTCATATTATGGATAACTATTCAACAGTAAAAAGGAATTATTGATATATGTAATAACTTGAGTAAATATCCAGGAAATTATGCTAAGTTTAAAAATGCAATCCCTAAACATTAAATACTGTGTGATACTATTTATACAACATTTTCAAAATGACAAAATTTCAAAAATGGAGAACATTTTAATGGTTTCCAGGTGTTAGAAGTGGGAGTGGAGTGCTGGGAGAGAAGTAAATATGATTATAAAAGGATAAAGATGATCTTTGGAGTGTTTAAACTTAAAACTATTGGGTATCATGACTGTGGTGGTGAATACACAAACTTGCAGAGGTGATGGAACTGTATATCACTTACACACACACACACACACACACACACACACACACCATTTCCAGTAAAACTGGGGAAATACAAGACCAGTGGATTGAATCAATGTTAATGCACTATAGTGTTGCACTTTGGGAAAAATTGGGTACAATGTACAGGGGAAGTTTCTATTGTTTCTTACAACTGCCTATGAATCTCCAATGATCTTTATAGAAATTCAATTAAGAAAAACTCATTCAAAAGTTATCCCCAATACCAAAAACCAACCAACCAAACAAAAAAGGTCACAGATCCTTTCAGTGTGTCTCCCACCCATAGAAGGCTCTGAGTTAAAATGATTTTAAAGAAGACATCATTTCAGATTGATTGAAGATGGCGGCGAAGGGAGTGCATCACCCCCGTGCGCCGCGTCACTGTGCGAGAGAAAGACGAGCTGAAACAGCTGAAGGCTCTCTTGTTGGGAAATTCCAGCGAAATTGAGGTGCTCCAGAATCTAGTAGAGGGATTTCCATCGCGTGAGGTTCGGCTGCGGGGGCTCGGATGCGGGCGATTTCTCCGCACTGAGGGTCGCATTGCCTGATCGGCGGATAACCCCGCGGCTGGAGTCTGTGGCGCACGCTGGGAAGCAGCGAGGTGCCGGAGCGGGGGTGCAGTGATGCGGATTCTGGGGGCTCTTGCCAGCGGCGTAATGGCCGTGCTTAGTGCTGAGTTCTGGCTTTGAGACGGAGGAGAGAAGCGGTCCAGTTCGGTTCTCGACACCGGTCGGACCACAGAGGAGGACAGCGGCCGCCATCTTGGAGAGCTGATGTAATCATCCCTGTTTTCTACTGCTCTCAGCTCATTCAGCTACGGAACAGGTGATTTCAGGCTGGCATTTGCCTGCGTCTCGCAGACAGATCGCTCAGGCTCAGGGCTAGAGAACCTGTGGAGAATACTCCTTGGGGCTCGCTCCTAGCAAAGCGTGCACCGAGCTCTGAGCGGCCGGGTTCTGGTTCCTGCAGCTGCTTTGGCCCAGGGCTGGGGAACCCACAGAGACTGCGTATTGAAGCCAGCTCCTAGTGGAGCGTGCATCGAGCTCGAAGCAGCTGGGTTCTGACCCCCGGAACAGTTTTGGCCCAGGGCTGGGGAACACGCAGGATCTGCGTCTTTGAGCCTGCTCCCAGCAGAGTGTGCACCGAGCTTGGAGAGCTTGGAGCGGTGGGCTCTGGCTCCTGGAGCTGCTTTGGCCTAGGGCTGGGGAACCCGCAGAGATCGCTCCTTGGAGCCTGCTCCTAGCGGAGCGTGGACTCAGAGAGGCCAGGTTCTGGCTCCCTGAGCGGCTTTGGCCCAGGGACGGGGACCCCACGGTAACTGCTTCTCGGTCCGGGTCCTGCTGGGTGCAGTGGGGGCCAGAGGGGCAGAGGGGAGCTACCGTCTGCACCCAGAACAGGCCAAGTGACCCGCCGGCGTGGTATCACGACACCCCAACTGCAGCTGGGGCCGAAGAGAGTAGCCACCTACGCTTGGAACAGGACCAGAGACCCGACGGCGCAGTAGCTAAGTCACCCCATTTGGAGTAGGGGCTGTGTAGAACCGCTGTCTGAGCCTGCAAGCTAGGCAGACCTGTGACCCACTGGCAGGACAGGCCCGGTAGCCTGCCAGCGTGGTGGACACGTAGCACCGAGGCAGTCACGTCACACTGGTTGGAGTGGGGGTGGAGCAGAGCCGCCACCCGTGTCCGGAAAAGGCCCAGTGACCCGTTGGAGAGGCAGTCAGGTAGCCCCATTTGGAGTGAAAAAATTGATAAAACTAAAAGTTGGTTCTTTGAAAAAATAAATAAGATCGACAGACCCTTAGCCATGCTAACGAAGAGAAGAAGAGAGAGATGAAAAAGGGATGAAAAAGGCAATATCACAACAGACACTTCAGAAATACAGAAGATAATCAGAAATTATTTTGAATCCTTATACTCCAATAAAATAGAAGATAGTGAAGACATAGATAAATTTCTTAAGTCATATGATCTGCCCAGATTGAGTCAGGAGGATATAGACAACCTAAACAGACCAATAACAATTGAGGAAATAGAAGAAACCATCAAAAGACTACCAACTAAGAAAAGCCCAGGACCGGATGGGTATACAGCAGAGTTTTACAAAACCTTTAAAGAGGAACTAACACCAATACTTTTCAAGCTATTTCAGGAAATAGAAAAAGAGGGAGAACTTCCAAATTCATTCTACGAGGTCAACATCACCCTGATACCTAAACCACACAAAGACACTTCAAAGAAAGAAAACTACAGACCAATATCTCTAATGAACCTAGATGCAAAAATCCTCAATAAAATTCTGGCGAATCGGATTCAAAAACATATCAAAAAAATTATACACCATGATCAAGTAGGATTCATCCCTGGGATGCAAGGCTGGTTCAATATACGGAAATCAATAAATGTTATTCACCACATCAATAGACTTAAAAATAAGAACCATATGATCATCTCGATAGATGCAGAAAAAGCATTCGACAAAGTACAGCATCCCTTTATGTTCAAAACTCTAGAAAAATTAGGGATAACAGGATCATACCTCAACATTGTAAAAGCAATCTATGATAAGCCACAGGCCAGCATCATTCTGAATGGAGAAAAATTGAAGGCATTCCCTCTAAAATCTGGAACAAGACAGGGATGCCCTCTATCACCACTTCTGTTCAACATAGTCCTCGAAACACTGGCCAGAGCAATTAGACAGACGAAAGAAATTAAAAGCATAAAAATAGGAAAAGAAGAACTTAAATTATCACTATTTGCAGATGACATGATTTTATACCTAGCAGATCCAAAAGGGTCTACAAAGAAACTATTAGAGCTAATAAATGAATTCAGCAAAGTGGCAGGATATAAAATCAATACGCATAAATCAAATGCATTCCTGTATATCAGCGACAAATCCTCTGAAACGGAAATGAGGACAACTACTCCATTCACAATATCCCCCCCCCAAAATAAATTACTTGGGAATCAACCTAACAAAAGAGGTGAAAGACTTATACAATGAAAACTACAGAACCCTAAAGAGAGATATAGAAGAAGACCTTAGAAGATGGAAAAATATACCCTGTTCATGGATAGGCAGAACTAACATCATCAAAATGGCAATATTACCAAAAGTTCTCTATAAGTTCAATGCAATGCCAATCAAAATCCCAACAGCATTTCTTGTAGAAATAGATAAAACAATCATGAAATTTATATGGAATAATAAAAGACCCAGAATAGCAAAAACAATGCTAAGCAGGAAGTGTGAATCAGGTGGTATAGTGATACCAGACTTCAAACTATACTACAGAGCAATAGTAACAAAAACAGCATGGTACTGGTACCAAAACAGGTGGGTGGACCAATGGTACAGAATAGAGGACACAGTAACCAATCCACAAAACTACAATTATCTTATATTTGATAAAGGGGCTAAAAGCATGCGATGGAGGAAGGATAGCATCTTCAACAATTGGTGCTGGGAAAACTGGAAATCCATATGCAACAAAATGAAACTGAATCCCCTCCTCTTGCCATGCACAAAAGTTAACTCAAAATGGATCAAGGAGCTCGATATCAAATCAGAGACATGGCGTCTGATACAAGAAAAAGTTGGCTCCAATCTACATACTGTGGGGTTGGGCTCCAAATTCCTCAATAGGACACCCATAGCGCAAGAGTTAACAACTAGAATGAACAATTAGGACTTACTCAAACTAAAAAGTTTTTTCTCAGCAAAAGAAACAATAAGAGAGGTAAACAGGGAGCCTACGTCCTGGGAACAAATCTTTACTCCACACACTTCAGATAGAGCCCTAATATCCAGAGTATACAGAGAACTCAAAAAATTAGACAATAAGATAACAAATAACCCAATCAACAAATGGGCCAAGGACCTGAACAGACACTTTACAGAGGAGGACATACAATCAATCAATAAGTACATGAAAAAATGCTCACCATCTCTAGCCGTCAGAGAAATGCAAATCAAAACCACTCTAAGATACCATCTCACTCCAGTAAGATTGGCAGCCATTATGAAGTCCAACAACAAGTGCTGGAGAGGATGCGGGGAAAAGGGTACACTTGTTCATTGTTGGTGGGACTGCAAATTGGTGCAGCCAATTTGGAAAGCAGTATGGAGATTTCTTGGAAAGCTGGGAATGGAACCACCATTTGACCCAGCTATTCCCCTTCTCGGTCTATTCCCTAAAGACCTAATAAGAGCATGCTACAGGGACACTGCTACATCGATGTTCATAGCAGCACAATTCACGATAGCAAGATTGTGGAACCAACCTAGATGCCCTTCAATAGATGAATGGATAAAAAATGTGGCATTTATACACAATGGAGTATTACTCTGCATTAAAAAATGACAAAATCATAGAATTTGGAGGGAAATGGATGGCATTAGAGCAGATTATGCTAAGTGAAGCTAGCCAATCCTTAAAAAACAAATGCCAAATGACTTCTTTGATATAAGGGGAGTAACCAAGGACAGGGTAGGGACGAAGAGCTTGAGAAGAAGATCAACATTAAACAGGGATGAGAGGTGGGAAGGAAAGGGAGAGAGAAGGGAAATTGCATGGAAATGGAAGGTGATCCTCAGGGTTATACAAAATTACATATAAGAGGAAATGAGGGGTAAGAGAAGAATAATACAAGTGGAAGAAATGATTTACAGTAGAGGGGGTAGAGAGAGAAAAGGGGAGGGGAAGGGGGATAGTAGAGAATAGGATAGACAGCAGAATACATCAGACACTAGAATGGCAATATGTAAATCAATGGAAGTGTAACTGATGTGATACAGCAATCGGTATACGGGGTAAAAATGGGAGTTCATAACCCACCTGAATCAAAATGTGAAATATGATATATTAAGAACTATGTAATGATTTGAATGACCAACAATAAAAAAAAAAGAACATAAAGAAGACATCATTTCCCATACTATTTACAGTATTTCAGCATATACAGGCTTGGGAGGCTGAGGCAGAAGGATGTTGAGTTCAAAGTCTTCCTCAGCAAAAGTGAGGCACTAAGCAACTCAGTGAGACCCTGTCTCTAAATAAAGTACAAAATAGGGCTGGGGATGTGGCTCAATGGGTGAGTGCCCCTGAGTTCAATCCCTGGTATCGTCTCCCCCCCCAAATGGAAAGCTGCCAAATACATTTTATTCAAATAATATCAGTACTAAAAACCACACATGGAACCCACAGACAAAAGAGAACTTTTAAAAATGAAGCCCCTTTGGTTGAGATGGAGAGGGAACTCTGTTCAGTTACTTCTTCCCCTCCTTCCTACTCTTCTCCTTGACCCTCCTTGGCCTGTTCCCTTCCTCACCTAAGAGCTATCCAGTTCACTGTTGAAAATCACTGTGTGAAACATCACATGATACCCCATTAATATGTACAATTGTTTAGGTGCTTTATGTATCAGTTAAAAATTATAAAAATGAAAATACAAAAATAAAAAAGGAAAATGACCGCTATTGCACAAAGCTAATTATTGAGAATTATAACTGAAAAATCCCAAATATCACACTAGCAAATTGATTTCAAATGAAACTATCATCTAATGTCACTTACAAAGAAAGGTTTATCTCAAGAGCATCAAAATGGTACAAAATGTAAAATACTTTACTATATGTATGATATGACACATCATTGATCCAATAAGAATCCCGTATGATAAACTTAAAAGGTGCTGGAAAAGAAACTTAATAAAATTAATATCCATCCCTGGTTCTTTTTCAAAAACCAATTTACTAATAATAGAAGGAAATGTTCTTAGCTTGACAGACAATGGGGTGAAGAACCATCCCAGCATCTTAAGGACATGCTCTGAGCCTCCAGAAGATTTATCTTCTGGAGCTTAATGTAAGGCTGGGGGTCAGAGGCTCTGGTGGGGGACCAATCAAAGGCTACTGCATGGGACAGGGCGAGAATAAGGAGAATAGGGGTGTCGTGCTTGCCTGGGGAGGGGTGGCTCACTAAGAAGAGGGCCTGACATTGGTTTGGGCTGTGAGGATAAAAGAGAAATTGAAATGGACTCCAAGGTTCAATGTTGAGTGAATGAGCAGTGTCTCACTCAGAAATGGAGTGGGGGGGACAAGCTTTGTGGTCAGGGGATAAAATCCATTTTTTTCCAGAAATGCCACAGAGGTGAGATGAAGTGTGGCAACATGCCACATCCCCAAAGAATTTCCAACACTTTCTTCTTGACTCAAGGTCTGCTAATTTCCAAGGAAAGTCTTTTTTTTTTTTTTCATGAGAAAAACCTGGATTCATTAAATTGTCTAATAAATGCAACATATTTTGATGTGGATTCTAGAGTCCCAAGCAGCTTCAGGAGAAATCTGAGATATAAAGTCTGGTTTTGTGTTGCATTTATAGCCGCATAATAAGAAGACTGGAGAAAGTTGGGTAAATAATGATCATTATTGAATTTTCTATAATGAGCCTTTACATTCTTTTTTTCATAGGACTGGGGATGTAACTCAGGGGTAGAGCACTTGCCTAGCGCACTTGAAGCTTGAAACTCTGGGTTCAATTTCCAGTCTGGAATATAATTGAGAGAAGCTTTTTTTTTTTTTTTTTTTTTTTTTTTTTTCCTAGAAGGAGCTTTCAAACACAATAGACAGGGAGGAAAAGGGAAGTAAACCACTCAAGTTTTTCCATCTTGGGGAAAACTGGGAGTTAAATATGCCAGGAAGATTTCCCAGAATAAAGAGAAGATTTTGTGCAAGGACATTGTGAAGACAAACCATCCCCAGATTTGTCCCTCTTGATCCTGGTTTTTAAAATCTTCCCTTACCGATTGCTGGTACCTGCGGTGTGGGCGGCAGAACAGCATTTGTGAGCCTTAGCAAAAATCAAGTTTCTATAATGCACAATAAATGACAAAGAACATTTCCCTCACTGGAGTTTTATCGAGGCCCTTGTGGCAGATTTCGAGTGGGATTGGGTTGGCGGAGGAAAGGGAGTAGGAGTTGGGAGGGCTTCAGGGAATCGTGACTCATTTTCTGATGTTGAAAAAGGAGGAGAGGAAAGAATGACAGGAGAAGTGGTCCTTCAAGAACCTCAGAGAAGTCCGCTGGTATCTGTGCAGATACTTCTTTCTCCTTTGAAGAGGTTTTAATTTCTGTTGTCTCATTTAGTCTTCACTCTGTGAAGGTCCCATGGAGATGCTAACCTGCAGGCCCACCTGCAGAGCTTCAAAAGGCCACGGGCACTCCTCCACTGAGAAGCTGTCTCCCCCAAAAGCACATAAAATTTACCCATCTGCCACAAGAAATGTAAATCATGTAACTTTTACAGAACGAGGCAAGAAACGAGTCAAGCTGCGATGACTCTCTCTCTCTTGTGTCCCATTTGTAAATATTTAAGCATGTATTCACATTGCCTTCTGAGATGCCTTTCTTTTTAAAGCTCATACATTCTTCCTTTAAAATCTTGGTAACTTTAGTCACTTTAACCAAAGAACCTTGTAGATGCAACGCCTGGAGCTCCAGTGTGTCATTGCAAGCTTTTGAAATCCCAGAAGGTCCTTGCAGAAGGACAAAAAAACATGGGCCCAGTGGTTGGAACACCAACCTGAGAAGACTCACATGGGGCTGTTGACAAGAGGAGTGGGGGACAAGGGGCAGGGAGCCAGCACTGTGGGTAGGACAGAGGGAGATGGCTCTCAAATAGCTTCCAACAAATCCTAGCGGGGGCACCTCCCACATTTCTCAAAGGACATACATTTTTCTCCTCCTGCAGCAGAGAGAAGCTCTTCTTTCTTTTTAAAGTTGTAGGTTGTAGGGTAGATTCCATTACCATCAGGTTCAGGTCCAAGTCCAAAGGGCAGCCCAAGCCTCTCGTGCCAAGCGTCTCCTGCTCCAGCAACATGGTCCAGATGTGGAATACTTATGAAAACATAAATGTAGTAAACAAGATGTAATATGATGTACAATAAGAATATAATATTAACAAATACACACACATGCACAAGCTCTCTCTCTCTCTCACACACACACACACACACACAAAAGCTATAGCTTATTATTTCCAATCTGTTGTAATGTACCGGTGTCAATTTCATTAAAATATTGGACAGCATTGAAAATTGGGGACTTAATGGGTTAAGTTTGGAAAGTTTCTTAATTCTTCTGTCAGATTCTGGTCTCCATGTGTAATTTGAATGTCACACGCCCTCATGAAATCATTTAGCTTTGCCCCAGGAGGCCTTCAGAAGTGGTCTTGTGGGATGACATGATTTCGTTCTCATTTATTGTTTTTCTTTCAATCTGTATAGCAGGTGTGAGCACCCTTCCATTTCACCTTTCAGAGAGGAACATTCATAAACGGGACCCCAAATCCATTGGCCATTGCTCTCTGCAATATCAATGTTTTTGTTTCTTTTTGCTTTAAAATAATCAAACTTGAGCTGCTCAGTATACATTTGTGGGCTCCAGAGTCAGGAAATGATGTTTTTTGATGTTGTTATAAATGGCTTATTTTAAAATTTCATTTTCTATTAGTTTGTTGCTCCTCTATAGAAATACAATTGATTTTTGAGCTTTTATTTCCAGGGTTCCTGATAAATCACTTATTAATTATAATAATCTATATAAAAATCTCTGCAGATAATAACAGTTTATTTCTTCTTTTCTAATCCCTGAAATTCTTAATCTTTCTCTTGTTTATTCCACCTCCTTTGATGTCCAGGACGTGATGAATAGAAATGGTGCTCACAGGCAACCTTGTCTTAGTCTTGACTTTAGGAGAAAAACACTTAATATTTCATATCTTTTTTGCTTGTGGTACTGGGGATTGAACCAGGGGTGCTCTATCACTGAGCTACATCCCCAGCCTTTTTTATTTTATTTTTAAAAAAATATTTCTAAAGCTTTTTTTTGTAGTTGTTGTTGTAGAAGGACATAAGACCTATTTTATTTATTTATTTTTATGTGGTGCTGAGAATCCAACCCAGTGCCTCAAAATGCTAGGCCAGTGCTCCACCACTGAGCTACAAGTCCAGCCCCCTTCTTATTTTTTAAATTTTGAGGCCGTGTCTTGCTAACTCACCCAGGCTGGCCTTAAGCCTGCAGTCCTCCTGCCTCAGCCTCTGAGCAGCTGGGATCACAGGTGCATGCCACTGTCCTGGCTTGGAGCCCTCTGTATGCACCGTTCTGGATTCTCTGCCACACCTGTCTTGTTCTAGTGAGCATGTTCTCATGGGCTCTGGTCACACATGTGCTTTTTAAAAAAAATTTTTTAGTTGTAGTTGGGCACAATACCTTTATTTTATTTGTTTATTTTTATGTGGTGCAGAGGATCGAACCCAGGGCCTGGAAAGTGCTAGGCTCGCATATGCTAGGCGTGAGCTCTACCTCGGAGCCACAACCCCAGCCCCACGTGCTTTGATAGCCTTTTCCTCCATACTATGTGATTTTTTTTTTTTCCTTCATGCCCAGAGATCTTCCCTGGTGATTCTGAGGTGAGAGATATCACAGGTGTCTTCATAAGCACAACCCCTAGGCCAAGTTTCTCTCCTCTCCTGGGCTGAGAAGCGGATGATCTAGCTGCGAGGGCCCCCTCCTCTTGACTCTCCCTCCTCCCCATCCTCCCTTGCCCACTCCCCACCCTCTACCTCCTAGAGATTCCTTCAGGCTTTGCTGTCTGGGAAACTCAGACTGAGATAATTGATAACAGGTGTGATTGTAGAAAGCCAACTCTCAGAATTTTGGAGCTAATTACTCACAGGGTCAAGACCTCAGCGCTCCAGAATGGATGATTAGATATGTGTGTGATAACAGGGGCATGGGAAGTGTTGGGCTTTTAAGCTGTGGTTGATGTGGAGGTCTGGGTGGTAAGGGAGGTACAGTGGAGGCAGTGGCTGTGGCTCCTGGATGCTGGGGGCAGTGCGTGAGGCTGGGGGAGCATGCTTGTCATTGTTAATGGCATGGGAAGCCTTGGGGGCGTGGAAGCCAGCAGGCTCAGTGCAGCCAGCTGTCAACTGCAGGCACTCTGAAAAGGACAAAAAGGACAAATGAGAGGCTTATCTCCAAAAGTCACAGGGAACTGTGCTGAAAACCAGTTCTGCTGATTTTTGTCCCTGAGTATCTGGGAGCTGTTATGAGCACAGCACAGTCAAGATTGTTATGAGTTTGTGATGAATCGATTCTTTCACTGGAATGAAGTGAGCTCTGGGAATACTCTTAAAGTTCACTTTGCCTGTTGTTTATACGTCCTGCCGACTTTCTTTTGCTTACTGTTGTGTGGTAGATCTTTTCCCACCCTTTTTTTCTTTCAACTTGTCTTTATGTTTCCTGTAAAGAACATTTAGACGGCTCTGGCTTTTAAAAAGAAGTCTGCCAATTTCTGCCTTTTAACTAAAGTGTTTAGGTAAGGGTTTAAATAATTGGTTTATCCTTCCATTTGTTTCCAAAAACATATTTTTTATATCAATATTTCCCCCTTCGGGCGCATAAGGTAACATAATCTAAGCATTGTTCTAGTACTTTTCTTTTCCCTCCTTGACAATGTATCATGGAGATGAACTCGGGTTGGTTTATGGGCCTCTTCCTCATTTCTTTTTATAGTTGCAGTGTTCTCCATTGTTATGATGTGCCAATGTTTATTCAAACTGTTCCTATTGACAACATCTGGGTCCAGTCTTTAGCGATTCCAAGTACAGTTGCAAGGAGAAGCATCGTGCATATGTCCTTTTTGTATTTTTGCTCATGTAATTTTGGATAGAACTGTGTCCATGGGCTGCTGGTCAGAGAACAAAAGCACATGAAAATTTGCTCCCTATGAGAAATTCCTCTTTGTGGGGAGGGCACCTGATTGCATTGCCCAGGTGGGGCTTCTCAGTTGGAAGTTCGGCCTCAGAGTGATGGGGAGGCCTGTCCATTATCCCAGGCCTCTAAATGCCAGAGCACAGAGTTCTTTTCCCATATAACATTCAGTTTCTTTAAAGAGAGGTTATCTGATTGTTGCCTGGAGGGACTGTACATTACTTCCAGGTGTCTGTGTCTCCATGTGTGTACAAAGGCAGGGTGATGGGAGGACAATGATGGTGAGTCCACTTGATCCAGATGTCTATCTTCTATGGTAGCTCATGCTGCACTTCCACCAAGTATTTCTGAGCCCTGAGTCTGTCTACATTTCTGCAAGACAAGCTGACTTCCTTTTAGGGGTAAGGCTGAATAGCTTGTTCTTGGCGGGGACTTCTGCCCACATGTTAGAGTATTGTTTTATTTTTGGAGATGGGGTCTTGCTGTTGCCTAGGTTGGTCTTGAACTCCAAGGCTCAAGCAGTCCTTCTGCCTTAACCTCCCAGGTAGCTGTGACTACAAGTGCACACCACCTCAGGCAGCCAGTACTTGTTCCTCTGCATGGGCTCTTTGTCTTGCAGAACTTTGCTGCAATCTCTTGTCTGTTTGCATCCTACCTTATTCTTTTTACTATTGAGGGTTCATATCTTCTACATTAATTAATACCATTTTATGGGTTTGAGACCGAAGAGATGACACATTTGTGGTGTTACTCCATTATTTTGGTCCAGAACACCAAAACTTTAGAAGGAGGCATTGAGGACTCAGGAAAGGAAACAGAATTTCCAATGAGGGCTGCCTTGGACTGAACTTAGCTTAGTTCACCTCTACTTCCTGGTTTTTGAGAAACACAAGTAAAGGATTTGAATTATTTTGAAGCTACTTTTGGTTGTGAGATGAGTGTTATTTTTTTCTTTTATTTGACCACATGGAGATCTTGATACATAATGGATTAGTGACCAACTGAATTAATTTTGAAAATAGAGCCAATCTTCTTTTTTTTTTTTAATATTTTAGTTTTCGGTGGACACAACATCTTTATTTTATTTATTTATTTTTTTAGCTTAAAAATTGTTTTAATGTTTGAAAAAAAATTTTCCTTTTTCATTCATATATAGTATGAATTTATGCTATTTTTACACTGTGTGAAGACACACCCAAAATAAATTTAATTTATTATTGAATGTTGAAAAGAGATACACTAAACCACAAAGTTATATCATTCCATTAAGTCCCACTTTGACTTGTCTGCCTTCTACTTGGAGATTTGTACTGAAAGGCAAAATCATCATGTAATTCCATTAGGAAATAATGGAGTACAGAGAGAACACTGTATCCATTTCATGATATTTCTATTATATTCATAACATCTTTATTTTGAAGTTAATCCTTCGACTGAAAGTTAATTTCAAACATAATGTACCAAAACAGTTGTTTGCATAGAATCCCTTGTAAAGTAAGTAGAGATTTTAAAAAAACATTATCTGCAAGCTGGGAAATTAATTCTTAGCTTTCATTTAGTAACAGAATTCAGGTACCTTACATTCTTATGCATAAACTTAACTTTCAAAAAACTAGAAAATAACTTTCAAAACTTTGTTTCAAAAGTTGGAAACACTCATCCTTGATATTTGGACATATAAGTAATAATAAAAATGGTATATTATTTTCTACTTTGGTCATTCAGATAAAACATACCTAACCATCTGTCCATCAGCAATATTGCAATAGAAAATAACTGGAAATCATAGGTTTTAAACTTGACACATGTATTAAAATATTGTAAAATAAACATTTCAGATATAGTTATACTACTTGAATGCATGACTTGCACCTTGTAGGAGTGAAAAGTAAAAAAAAAAAAAAAAAGAGCAATGGAAAGTTTGAATAATGCCAAATGTAAGTATAATGTAAGATGTGAACTTGTATTAATACTTTCTGTTTTTTTTTATTGGTTGTTCAAAACATTACAAAGCTCATGACATTTCATCTTTCATACATTTGACTCAAGTGGGCTATGAACTCCCATTTTTACCCCAAATACAAATTGCAGAATCATATTGGTTACACATTCACATTTTTCCATAATGGCATATTAGTGACTGTTGTATTCTGCTACCTTTCCTATCCCCTACAATCCCCCCTCCCCTCCCCTCCTATCTTCCCTCTCTACCTCATCTGCTGTTGTTCAATTCTCTCCCTTGTTTCCCCCCCTTTCCCCTCACAACCTCTTATATGTAATTTTGTGTAACATTGAGGGTCTCCTACCATTTCCATATGATTTCCCTTCTCTCTCCTTTTCTTTCCCCCCACTCGTCTCTGTTTAATGTTAATCTTTTCCTCATTCTCTTCCTCCCTGTTCTGTTCTTAGTTGCTCTCTTTATATCAAGGAAGACATTTGGCATTTGTTTTTTAAGGATTGGCTAGCTTCGCTTAGCCTAATCTGCTCTAATGCCATCCATTTCCCTGCAAATTCCATGATTTTGTCATTTTTTAGTGCTGCGTAATACTCCATTGTGTATAAATGCCACATTTTTTTATCCATTCATCTATTGAAGGGTATCTAGGTTGAGTCCACAGTCTAGCTATTGTGAATTGTGCTGCTATGATCATTGATGTGGCAGTATCCCTATAGTACGCTCTTTTAAGATCCTCAGGGAATAGTCCGATAGCTGGGTCAAATGGTGATTCCATTCCCAGCTTTCCCAGGAATCTCCATACTGCTTTCCAAATTGGCCACACCAATTTGCAGTCCCACCAGCAATGTACAAGTGTACCCTTTTCCCCACATCCTCACCAGCACTTATTGTTGTTTGACTTCATAATGGCTGCCAATCTTACTGGAGTGAGATGGTATCTTAGGGTGGTTTTGATTTGCATTTCTCTGACTGCTAGAGATGGTGAGCATTTTTTCATGTACTTGTTGATTGATTGTATGTCCTCCTCTGAGAAGTGTCTGTTCAGGTCCTTGGCCCATTTGTTGATTGGGTTATTTGTTATCTTATTGTTTAATTTTTTGAGTTCTTTGTATATTCTGGATATTAGGGCTCTATCTGAAGTGTGAGGGGTAAAGATTTGTTCCCAGGATGTAGGCTCTCTATTTACCTCTCTTATTGTTTCTCTTGCTGAGAAAAAACTTTTTAGTTTAAGTAAGTCCCATTTGTTTATTCTTGTTATCATTGTGTTGTAGTCTATTTGACTCTTGAACTTGAGGAGAGTTTGTTTTATGAACGTTGCAGCTCCATTGTTTGGTGCATACAAATTGATAATTGTTATGTCTTGTTGGTGGATGGTTCCTTTTAACAGTATATAGTGTCCTTCTTTATCCCTTTTGATTAACTTAGGTTTGAAGTTGATTTTATTCGATATGAGTATGGCCACTCCTGCTTGCTTCCGAGGGCCATGTGAGTGGTATGATTTTTCCCAACCTTTCACCTTCAGCCTGTGTATGTCTTTTCCTATCATATGAGTCTCCTGAAGGCAGCATATTGTTGGATTTGTTTTTTTGATCCATGTTACTAGCCTATGTCTCTTGATTGGTGAATTTAGGCCATTAACATTTAAGGTTACAATTGAAATATGGTTTGTACTTCCAGTCATGTTTATTCATTTATTTATTTTAGTTTGGCTAGTTTTTACTCTTTGGTTATTTTCCTCCCCCTTTACTGAGATACCTCCCGCTGTTAGTTTTGGGCGCTATTTTTCAATTCCTCTTCTTGTAGTATTTTGCTCAAAATGCTTTGCAGTGCTGGTTTTCTGGCTGCGAATTCTTTTACCTTTTGTTTATCGTGAAATATTTTAATTTCATTGTCAGATCTGAAACTTAATTTTGCTGGATACTGTATTCTTGGTTGGAATCCATTATTTTCCAGCATTTGAAATACATTGTTCCAGGATCTTCTCGCTTTCAAAGTCTGTGATGAGAAATCGGTCGTTAACCTTATTGGTTTACCCCTGAATGTAATCTGCCTCTTTTCTCTCGTAGCTTTTAATATTCTCTCCTTGTTCTGTATGTTGGCTATCTTCATAATTATATGTCTTGGAGTTGGTCTATTATGGTTTTGAATGTTTGGGGTCCTATAGGCTTCCAGGATTTGGCAATCCATTCCATCTTTCATCTCTGGGAAGTTTTCTAGAATTATTTCATTTAATATGCTGTCCATTCCTTTGGTTTGAACCTCTATGCCTTCTTCTATCCCAATGACTCTCAAATTTGTTTTTTTATGACATCCCATATCTCTTGAATAGATTGCTCATGAGATTTAAGCATCTTTTCTGTGTTGACTATATTCTTTTCAAGTTGATAAACTTTGTCTTCATTATCTGATGTTCTGACTTCTACTTGATCTAGTCTATTTGTAATATTCTCTTTTGAGTTTTTAATTTGGTTTATAGTTTCCTGCATTTCTAGAATTACTGTTTGATTTTTTTAAGATCTCTGTCTCCTGGTAAAGCTCGTTCTTTGCCATTTGAATTTGTTTGTTTAATTCGTTTTCAAAATATACTTTCATTGCTTGGACTTGCTGTCTCATGTCTTCTCTAATATTCCGTTCCATCTGAGTTAGGTATGCCTTGAGTTCTTTCCCTATCCCTGTTTCTGATGCTTCTAGGTCCTCCTGTAGATTTAAGTTGTCCTGCATTGTTTGTAATCCTTTTTTCCCTTGTTTTTTTTTCATGTTGTTCACGTTACTTTCCAGCTCTGTTTGATTGCTGTGTTTCTGTTCTCTCCTATAAATTTGTTTTGGTTTTGTATATCTCTGTTGTCTCTCCTTTGTGGTGGTAGACTATGCTTGCTAAAGTGGATTCCGCTGGGAAGGAGTTCCGACGGCCAAACTCTGGTGACGTCACCTCTCTGCTATGGCGGGCCCCAGGCTCCTTGCCGGGGTATCCGAAGGGAGGCGTGGGACTGGTCTGTCTCTGGTTGGTTTCAGCTCCTGGTTAGCTACTTCACGAAGGCCTGGATATAGACCTCTTCCTGCTGGGCCGCACCTCGGGGTCTAGCCGCGTGGTCGCCAGCTTGCAGGCGGTCTCCAGCCACCCAGTTGCGGGGGCCACAGGCGGTCACCGGCGGGCAGGCGGTCTCCAGCTGCCCAGTCGCGTGGGCAGCGGGTGGGCAGTTGGTCGCTGGTGGGCAGGTGATCTCTAGCCGTCCAGTTGCGAGGGCCTGGCCTCTCGTCCCCTGGCTTCTCCTGCTAGTCCTGGTTTCTCCTGCTAGCCCGGCCTTCCCCTGTGTGATGCCTCTCGGCAGTTCAAACTGTCCTCTGGGCCTGCAGTTTGCTGGGTGTGGAGGGTGGCTATCGGGAAGCCCAGCACTCTATTGTTTTGATTTTTTCCGCTTGCCCCTCCCCCAGCACTGGCTAGACAGGTTTCGTTTTCGCCGCTGATGGGAGGGGGAGTTGAAGGTCAGGTGTCTCTACCTTTCCCCGTGTCTCTATGCAGGCTCGTTCTGATAATCCCTCCCCTGGAAAGCCTGGGAGAGATTTTATGCGAATTCCCCGCTGTATGGGAGATGGGCTGAGTAACACGCACCTTTTTTATTGTTGCAATATGTCGGAGACTGGTGGTGATGACGTCATTCTCCCAGATGGTGGCCGCTGGCTTTTTTGGTGGACTTTCCGTTGTGGGAGATAGAAGTGGACCGCTTCCTTCCCTATCTCAAATCCCGAACTCAGCCCGAAGCTCAGTGAGGGCACAGCCGGCAGGGTTCCACAGAATCCGTAGCACTGTTTCTCTCTGCTTGCTGGTTGCTTCTCAGCGGCGCCCCGCCGTCTGTAGCCGCGGGGCGGGCCGCGCTACGGGCAGCGGATCGGTCAGCCTGGAACTTCGGAACTTCGGTCGAACAGTTGGCTCGTGTTAGAGATTCAATAACCGGTCCTCGGTGCTAGAAATCCTTCCTCTAGGTTTCGGTGCACCCCTATTTTGCTGTAAATTCCTAACAATATAGCTTTTTGTCGCTCTAACTCGTTATTCACCTGTGCAGTGATGCGGTACACCGGGTGTGATGCACTCTATTCGTGGCCATCTTGCCTTTTTTCCTTTATTTTATTTTTATGTGGTGCTTAGGATCGAACCCAGCACCCTGTGAATGCCAGGCGAGTGTGCTACCGCTTTAGCCACATCCCCAGCCCATAAAGCCATTTTTTTGCTTAAAAACTTGGGCATAATGAAGTATTTGACTCAGCAATTCACATAGACACACGTACACACTAACTCTCCCCCCCCCCACCACCAAGAAAGAGAAATTAAAAAATCAAAACCAACTCAAAACAACAACAAATAAGACATCTGCAGAATTGTGTTCTGTGCTGGGGTGGATTCCAGCCATTCTCTGATGTGAAGCTAGTAGCCTGGGAGGGCATCATTGATTCCCTTGCAGACTTGGGCTAAATGTGTCAAAATAACCAACAAGGGTCTTTTTTAGGTGTCAGGGTTAGATCTAGAAGTACCATTTGAGAATTCATGGGGGCCTTTTCATAGGCCATACATGTTCTCAGGAGCCTTGCTTCTTCTAAGACTAAGATATAAAATAAACATTTATCCTTATAAATGGCACATGTCTCTCTTGTGTAATCAATAATCTAACTTCCATCTACCCAGGAACATATTGTTTCAGGCACTGTCCTTGGTGCTGGGAACAAGACAATCCGTGTGGTCAGGGAATTTATAGTTGGGTGGGGGTTGTGGGGCAGGTGGACCAGCAAAGAGGCAGTTAACAAAATGATACGATGATGCTTGCTATTATAGTGAAATGAACAGATGAGTCAAGGATTTAATTATCATAACTAACAATGTACATTTTTATACATGCTCACTTTGACAGTGCATATATTAAAACTGAAGCAATACAGAAAAAAAATTGGCTTGGTTCCTGAGCAGAGATGAAAGAAACTCATGAGGAACTTTTATTTTTGCGAGGCAGCCTGTTGTGGAAATGTCGGACTTGGTCCCCAAAGCCTGGGTTTGATAGATTTCCACTTCTACTTTTTATTTCTGTCAACTTAGCCCTCTCTGCACCTCCGTTTCCTACTTTTTTAAGTGAGGAAACTGAGCAGGGGAAAGACGAAATGCTGGTTGAGGCTGTTCCACATTGAAGCTCCCACGGGGTGGATTCCAGCCATTCTCTGATGTGAAGCTAGTAGCCTGGGAGGGCATCATAGATTCCCTTGCAGACTTGGGCTAAATGTGTCAAAATAACCAAGAGGGTCTTTTCAGGTGTCAGGGTTAGACCTAGAAGTACCATCTGGGGGAACAATCTTGACAAGTTTCATGGCAGTGGAGTTACATTGCTCTTTATGTCTGAAATCAGAGGCACTGCCTTCAGTAAAATGCACTCTGAAACATAACACGCAGACCTGTCTCACCAACAGGGTGAGCAGAGCACGTGTGGTGCACACTCAGAGATTCAGGGACCAGTTCAGGTTACCAACTCCTGCTCACACTGGGGAATCTATTCAGGAGCCATCAAACCATCAGAACAGCCTCTTGAAAACTTGTTAATAATGTCCTAAGGAAGTCTTTGGGGAACCCAGTATTCCATAAGATTTAGTCACTTGGAGGATAAATATGTGTTTTGGCTTATGATACATTTTGAAGATCTAGCATCTACCTCGTCCAAGTTCATTGCAGATCTATGGGAAATGCAAAGGTCTATCTTGTTGCAAAGTACCTAACTCACTATTCCTCAGCACTGCAGGTGGGGCGGGAGTGGTATCGTGCTGGTAGTCGGAATTCATTGCTTTGCTATTTTAATTGTGATAACATGCGCAATTCATAAGGTTTACCATGGGTTCATGCTCCAGTGTAAGGCTTGGTAGTGTTAAATACGCTCACATTTGCCACAGCCTGGCTGGGCACAATTCAGGAGCCACTTGTTGAAAGAAACGAACTTTATTTTTAGAACCACACAGGCCAAACAAAACAGCTCCTCAGGAAAAACCCTCAGAGCCCAACTGCCACCACCGGCTTACCACAAGCCTCTCTCACACACACACAAGCCTCCCCTACTCCCACAATCCTCCTCCTCTTGAGGCCAATTGGCTGGGTCGTGTGGGCGGAGCCAAAGAAGTCCCCCAATGAGCAGCTCCGTGATCTGAAAGGGCAGGGAAATAGCCCAATGAGCATCACCGCAGAGGAGCCAATAAGCTAGATGTTGCTGGGGCCGCTGTGAGCCAATCATCAGCTGGCAGTCTGAAAGGGCAGGGAAACAGCCCAATGAGCATCACTGCAGAGGAGCCAATCAGCTAGATGTTGCTGGGGCCGCTGTGAGCCAATCATCAACTCAGTCTGAAAGGGCGGGAAGACAGCCCAATGAGCATCTCCAATGAGCATCACCACAGAGGAGCCAATCAGCTAGATGTTGCTGGGGCCGCTGTGAGCCAATCATCAGCCGGCAGCTGGAAGTTTGCTGGCAGCTGGAAGTTTGCTGGGGCCCCTTTGGCTGTGGCTCTCAACACACATTCATAGGCAACCGATCTCCACCTCTTTTGAAACTGAATCTCATTACCAGCTCAACAGTCCTCCATTCCCTCTCTCCCCTGAGTTTCTGACGACCACCATTCTGCTTTCCGTCTCTTTGAACTTGACCACCTCGCCGCAGTGGAATCACACAGCGTTTGTCTTTTGGGACTGGTGTTTTTCACATAGCATCATGTTCTCAAGGTTTATCCCTGTAGCATGTGTCAGAATGTCTTTCCTTTCTTTTCTTTTCTTTTTCTTTTTTTCCTTTTAAGTACTGGAGATTGAACTCAGGGGCCTGTGCATGATGTCCTTCCTTTTTAAGGCTGAAGAGATCTTGTGGAATGAATGCTTGCCTCCCCCCCCAAATCCATATGTTGAAGTCCTATCCCTAATATGGCTGTATGTGGAGTAAAGGAGTCAGTCAGTAAGGTCAAATGAGATCACAAGGGTGAGGCCAGGATGACAGGATTAGTCTCCCTACAAGTGACACCAGAGAACTAGCTCTCTCTGTGAGCACACACAGGGGACAGACCAAGTGAAGACACAGTGAGAAGCCTACTATCTGCAAGCCAGGAAGAGATGCCACACCAGAAATGGAGTCAGACAGAAACTTGATCTTGGACATCTGGCTTCCAGAACTGCAAGAAAATATATTTATGTTGTTTAAGCTATTTAATTTATTTTACTTTATGATGGAAACCCACACAGACCAAGTATAATAATATTCCATTGTACATGTGTATCACTTTTTGTTTATCCATTCATCCGTTAATGACATTTGAGTTGCTCCCAAGTTTTGGCTATTGTGAAGAATGCTTCTATGAACATGGGTGTATACAAATAACTTCTTCGAGTCCTCCTTCCTTTCTTCCTTCTCTCTCTCTCTCTCTCTCTCTTTCTTTCTTTCTTTCTTTCTTTTCGGACCTGGGATTGAACCCACTGGCAATTTACCACTGAGCTACATTCCCAGTCCTTGTTTTTTTAATTTTTTGAGACAGGGTCTCACTAAGTTGCTGTGGCTGGCCTCAAACTTGTAATCCTCCTGCCTCAGCCTCCCGTGCAACTGGGATTATGGGCATGTCACACCATGCCCAATTCTTTTGGGTAAATATCTAGAAGTAGCACAACTGGATCATGTGGTAATTCAAATTTTAATTTTTTAGAAGTCGATGGACCTTTCTTTTATTCATTTATTTGATTCTATATGATGCTGAGAATGGAACCCAGTGCCTCTCAAATGCTAGGCAAGTGCTCTACCACTGAGCCACAACCCCAGCCCCCTGCTTTTAACTTTGAAGGAGCCATCATACTGCTTTCTGTAGCTGTGCACCCTTACATTCCTGCCACGAGAGTTCCACTTCTCACACCCTCATCAATGCTTGTCATTTTCTGTATTTGATAGTAGCCATTATACTGAGTGTGAAGTAGAGCCTTTATTTTTAAGAAATAGAAATCATAGTGGTTCTTTATCTTTTCCAGAGCAGAGAATCTGAGAACATGGTGAAAGCTCTGTGCCCTCTCCGCAGGGCAATGCCCAAATTTTGAATACAACTTAAGTAGGTTGCTTTAAGGGGCCATGACTCTCAGATTAAAAATCCTCCATCTATCTTAACAGTGTGCATGGGTCAGTAAAACATACTCAGTGGTCTAATAATTGCATTACTGATCATCTTGTCTATTTCTACCATATATTGGGTGTTTACCATCTCCCTAGTGCTGTGCTAAATGTTAGTATTTATTATATTTTCCCCATTTTAAAACAATCCTGTGGTGTAGATACAATCCATTTTGCAGATGAAGGAGCAGTCATATAGGAGAAGATCATTTGCTAGAGGTTCCCACAGATGGTTCATGGAGAAACTGGGGTTCCTTGAGCTTAAAGATTTTAGTATAATTGGGGGAAATTTACTAATGCTGGATAAGAAGGTAATGCCCTCCAGATGCCTGGGGTTGGTGAGCGCCCTCTGGTCTTTGTGGTAGGAGGCACATATTTGCAACACAAAACCTTACCCAAGCTTGCTGATAGATGCCCAACTGCCAACTTTTGGATATTTGCGGGGGGGGGGGGATTTCTCAAGTTTCCCAGTGTTGTAGCAAACCCCTTTCTTCTGGGAGTCTTACTCTTTCAATGATGAGGTCAATGGTGGAAGACAATCCCTAACCAAGTCAGGATGTTCACATCTTTTAGGTATAGCAGACTAAGAAGCAGGGAATAAAAAGAAAAATAACATGAGTTTTCTATTTTCTCTGTGCTGCCATGACCACCATCCAAGAGTTCACAGTCTATGTTGAACCTATTGAAATGTGAAGGAATTTCCGCAGTTTTTTGGGGCTCCTCACTTCCTTTTGTATTCTTGTTTGCAGATGGCAGCCATCATTGAGCCCTGATATCACCTACTCAGGACCCCCAGTTCCTTGGCCTTGGATTCAGCAGGGGGTGTCAAGCAGGCTTTTGGCTTCCTGAATGCAGCTAGGAGATTTCGTGACTGTGCCATTATTTATGACTCTGGTTGCTCCATGTTGGGGAGCTGAGTTGTGCATGGCTGCAGAATGCCAAATGGCCAGGTACCAGTTGCTTCCACCCAAGAACACTGTCCTCCACCAGAATGGGGCTGTATGGAAATTACATAGAAGGCCTGTCAGTTAGTAAGGATGCTGGGAAATCCTACCACCACTTCAAAGGCTCAGAGCAGCTAACACTAACTGGGAATTGTCATGTGCCAGGCACCGTGCTACGCATTTCATGGGGAATATGAAGGCCAATGAAAGTTCTTTCCAGGGAATCAGATTTGGGACACAAAGAGTACTACTCCCTCTCTTTCCTGAAGCTTGATTAACAGGTGTCAAATCTGCAAACTGTTGGCACCTATAAGGTTTAGAGAGTATAGGAGTTTGTCTGTAGCCAGGAAAAACAGAAGCCATCATAACAAAGAGGAGAGAATAGACAGGTATTTTCCCCCACAGGGCTGCTGTAACAAATTACTATAAATTAGGTGGTTTAAGAAAACAAATCTATCGTTCTCAGGCTAGAGGCCTGAAATCCAGATGTCAGCTGGGCCATGGTCCCTCTGCAGTCTCTAGGAGAGGATCCTTCTTTGCCTCTTGGAGGTTCTGGATGCTGCCAGTAATCCTCAGCATTGTTGGGCAGATGCGTCACTTCAACTCTGCTGCCATAACCTTCCCTCCCTGTGTGTCTCTTCTTATGATGAGATGCCAGTCATTGGATTAGGGTTCACCACAAAAGGAAGTCAGGATGACTTCCTTTGACTACAAAGATCCTGCTTCCCGATAAAACATATTCAGAGGTTCCAGATGGCTATGAACCTTTGGGGACACTATTCAACCTAGCACAGAGCAGGTATCCTCATGGCATCTGGATCTCAGTTTCCAGTGTGCACTCCAAGCTTGGAGTGTCGGGAGGGAGACCCATACACTGAGGATAAATTCTCATTTGTGAATAGTCCAGGTTTAGTTGGGTGATTGTCACATGCAACTAAAATAAATTTTTAAAAAATATTTTTAGTTGTCAATGGACTTTATTTATTTATATATGGTGCTGAGAATCCAACCCCGTGCCTCACACATGCTAGGCAAGGGCTCTACCACTGAGCTACACCCCCAGCCCTTGAATAATTTTTTTTAAAAATATTTTTTTTTAGTTGTAGTTGGACACAATACCTTTATTTTATTTATTTACTTTTATGTGGTGCTGAGGATCAAACCCAGGGCCTCACATGTGGTAGGCAAGTGCTCTACCGCTGAGCCACAACTCCAGCCCAATTTTTTAAAAAATATACAAAATAAGGGCTGGGGCTATAGCTCAGTGGTAGAGTGCTTGCCTTGCATGCTGGGGTTCGATCCCCAGCACCACATAAAAATAAACAAAAATATTGTGTCCATCTACAACTAAAAAATATTTTAAAAATATATAAAATAATACAGAACTCCACTGTAACAATTCTATTAGCTATTACTGTCTTGTTTGTCAACCATAAAAGTATTCCTTCCAGGGTGACTTGAGGAAGGCAAACCATTCTTTTGCAATGTAGAAAATGAGGCCCAGAGAGACTTGACAGTACATCAGGAAGATGCCTGTCTGGTCAACCTCAGCTCAGCCAATTTAACAGGAAGTCCATGGTCCAGGGGAAGCTTGGGGGACACAAGGCCCCAGTCCCACTTCCCTGTCAGTCTCCAGTCTCTGCACTCCTCTGTGTGTCTGAACCATTCCTGCATTAGAGGTCTCCTTTGGAGCAGTTCCAGGCATCTTGTTCGCACAAAATAAGGTCCTGATCTTGGAAAGAAAGGGAATTTTCTTCTTCGGGTGCCTTTTTAAAGGACAAAGAAAACTTTCCCATGAGTCCCCCAGCAGACTTGCCCTCACATCTTATTGGCCAGAAATATGTCACATGCCACTCTCTAAACCCACCACTAACAAAGGGCTGCAAAACCACGATAAGGTTGAATCTATGAGGATTGGCACCTCAGGCCGGGGCTGAGAGCAACCCATTTGAAATACTTGAGTGAAAAAGGGGCAGATGCTTATTTTTAATCAAAAGGAGAAAGGAGGGTAGAAAATGCACGTTGGTGGGCAACCTGTAGTGTCCACTGCCCGTGGCATGTTTGTGTATTTGAGATCCCAAATGACTTAGTTTCTTTCTGCCAGATTTTTAGCTTATCTTGAAACAACCATTCTTGTGCTGTAGGCAAAATTTGGCAAGATGTAGCATGTCACCAATGTTCCAATCTGTCCACCCTGCTCTAATGTTGGTAGCACAGAGTGGGAATGTCAGTCGGTCGGTCAGTTTTCCTGATGGTCCTATGTCCTGGAAAGGAACTGTTTGCAAGGCGGTTGTAAGATGTACACATGTAGACGGACAGACATGCTTCCCTGTTGGGACTGGACAGATCAGGCTGGGAAAAGGGAAAGAGAGTGGTTTTAATCAGGCAGTTGGTTTAATCCCATATAATTGCTAATGTAAAGGTCCACCCTGGTTTAATCCCATATAATTGCTAATGTAAAGGTCCACCCACTTTATCTGCTTTTCATGGTTGGACTCCATCCAGACTCTAAACGAGCCACTAAAATGGTATCCCAGGCCGTGTAGGCCAAATATGGAAAGCCAGCAAGCTCTGGCATAGGAAGAGCTTTTTCTCTGGACCCAGTTCTTATAGGGAGAGCCTGAGCCCAGTTTTTCTGTAACTTGCAGGGCGGGGACAGGGGCATTGGATGGGGCAGGACAGACACTCGGTTGGGGTAGGTACCCCTGCTAGTCCATCTTGGAGGTTTGCTGCTACTGCTACCCAGGGAAAGGGAGACATTCCTGTTTATATCATGGGGTTATTGTAGCAGCCTATAATGGGAGCATCAGCATCCCATCTATATTTAAGAAGTCTGGGGTTCAGAGGAGATGAGTCACTTACCAGATCACACCTCCAGAGAATGGCCATGTTCTGAGGTTAAGAGCACACAGGAGATAACCAGGCAGTGGGAGACAGAAGGTCAGAGGAGACCTGCAATGCTATTTGAGTGGCCAGGCTGAGAGGATCCTGTAGAGGCAGCTTCACTGGGACCTAGGAAGCAGAAGGCTCTGCCCAGGGAGGAGAGGGCTGTGGAACAAGAGGTGAAAGGGCGCCCTCCTATGGCCACTTCTGGAAAAGCATTTATGGACTGTCCAGGGCAGGGTGGTGGAGCTGAATGGAAGGCCATCTGGAAGGCAGGGAAGCACCAGGGGAACTGAGCCAAGGCTTGCTGGTGGTCCTGTGTGGCTGTGTCACTGGGAGGAGGAGGGGGAATCCTGGCTGAGAGGAAGTCAGGCAGGGTCCGGGAGAGAGAAGCATGCATCAGATCCAAGTGGTGAGCCAAGGGTGGAGTGGGAAGAGGAAGTGGAAGTCTCAGGCCCTAGAGGGACAAGAGTGGGGCCGGTGGAGTGGAGAAGGCTGGCCACAAGGGGTGAAGGAAGGCTAGCGCCCCCTCCCCATGCTGAGCAGCCAGGGGCCCGAGGATGTTGCAGCAGGTGAGGAGGCTGCTATCTGTTTCATCTTGAGATCTGGGGAGACTGTTTGCACTCTGAGGGTGGAGAAGAGGAAGGATGGAAGAAGGGGGTCCAGAGGGTTAGGGGAGAGAAAAATGAGGACATAGCTGCTTGAGCTATGGAGTCTCTGGAAGTTAACTCTGGCAGCCTGAGTGTCTGTCACTGGTCCTGTCCCTTACCACCTCCCCACTCTGCAGCCTTCTCTGGGATTTCAGGGTGTCACTCCTCAAGGGAAAACACCCACCTGTTCCCAGAGTGGGGACCTCAGGCAGAGCTGTAAGGTCCCCTGTGCCAGAAAGGGCTGTCAGGCCTCCCTCTTATCTGAAGCAAAACAAGGAACATCCAGGGCCACATGTAAACTCAAATCCTGTCCTGGCAGTGGCCGAGGGACACCTTTAATTGCGTGAACTTCAAGACCAGCCTCCATGGGAATTACAACAAAGTCAGGCCCTATGGCAGATGACATTCAATGGTGTCTTCAGGGGGCTGTGTTCCCTGTCCCCAGCACAGTGCCCACAGGCAGGTAATCTGATGGTGGTTCCAAGTCCTCAGCCCTCTACCCACAAGACAGGAGCCAAGAACCCACATTGCATGCCTCACCAGGGAGTGGCCCAGACCAGCCAGTGCCCTCTGTTGGCACTTTGGTTTCTGTATCAGGGTGTGGAAGGGGAGCAGCACGTATTGAATTCCTGGTCACTTCTGGGTTCTATGCAAGGGGCTCTTGTTTTATTTAATGTGAACACTACCTCCCCCGCTTTATATACACAGAAGCCAAGGCTCAGAGAATTCCATGTCATCTGTCTGGTGTGTCATCTAGCATGTAGTAGGACCAAGATTCATAGCCAGGATCTGGATCATTTGGAAGACCCCTCACCACAGCATCTTCTGACCTTAACTGAGTGCCTGGGTAATGTCTTTAACACATCTGCTCTTATTCTCTCTACTGTCTGTCTCTGTCCCACCTCAAGTGGCTAAATAAAAGGGGTCTGCATAAGAAAGAACTATTCCTTCAGCATTATGGACTCATTTGCTTCCAAAAGCATATCAGAGGTGCCCTTACAAGAGAAGGCACTTGTAATAGGACTGGTAAGATGAAAAAATGAAAATTAGGAAAAAAAATTAGAGGAGCAAGCCATTCCCTGCAGGAAAGGAGCATGTGCTTCCAAAAAAAACAGAGAGCTACTACATCATCATTACCACCATCATCAGAATGGCTGCTGATGTCAGGATGTAGACATCCACGGTATCCGTGGGGGATTGGCTCCAGGACCCTGGGGATACCAAACTCTGCGGATGCTCAAGCCCTTTATATAAAATACTTCTCTGCATAGTATTTGCATAGAACCTCCCATATACTTTAAATCATCCCGAGATGACTTACAATACCTAATATGGTATACGCTATGCCAATAGATGTTATAGCATATTGTGTAGGGAATATGACCAGAAAACCAGGGTGTGAATGTTGGATATGGATTCAATATTCCCCCCAAATTCTGTGTTTTATTATTTGTTTATTCTTTAGTTATACATGACAGGAGAATGCACTTTGACATATCATACATACATGGAATATAACTTCCCACTCTTGTGGCTGTACCTAATATGGATTTATACATCATGTTGCCCATTTTTTATACACATTCCCTGTGACCAAATACTTTATTTTAGATGTGCAATTGGTTGAATCTGTGGATGTAGAAGCCACAGACACAGAGGACCCCCTGTTCTTGTGCTAATGAGGCTCAGCCTCTGGGAAGTGGCTCAGCCAGGTGGGAGCATGAGCTACAGGCTCTGAGTCAGCCCGTGTGGGAAGTGACTTCCTCTCTGTTTCCCATCCCAGATGCTACCTCGCGGTGATGGGCTAATGATTTTGGAAGAGCATCTGGCTCATAGTAAGTGCATATTAAACCTCAGCTATTACTGCTTTCCAGGAGCTCCCAGGGAATGCTGCACCGTGCTCTGAGAGCTCCTGGGGTTCTGGGGTGAGGTGTGTTACTACCCTGGCTCTCACCCAGAGTCTCTAGGGCTTTGTCTTTAGTACACCCAGGGCTGCTACAACACATTTGGAAATGGCCTCAGCTTATGGGGGTCATTAGCTCTCTTGAACTCCTGGGGGGGGGGCTGAGACTGTCCCTTGCCAACTCTGTCCTGAGTGCCTGGCAGAGCCCGGCACGGAGTGCATACGCAATAAATCCACGCAGAATTGAATGGTGACTCTTCCTTTTGTTGTTTTCCAAAAAGAAGTCCTCAAATAGGGAATGAGGACCTTTCTTAAGAGCAACGTTCTCCGGAGAAAGCCCCTGTTCCCACACTCTGGGCCTCTGTGCAGAGGCTATGGAGATGGGGTGACTCCTCCATCTTTCAGAGCTCTGCCCAAGCCCAGGGCATGTTGCCTGGCCCAGGGCAGCAAAATCAAGCCCTGGCTGTCCATGGAGCTAGAGAGAGTGGGAGGTGGAGCAGGAAGAAGAGGGAGGGACCCAGTGTTCTCACTGTGGGGAGCAGAGACTGGAGAACGTGTGTCTGCAGAGCCTGCCAGCGGGCTCCCAGGGGGAGGTGGCAGAGCTGATGATGGGCTGCGGTGCTCAGGGGAGATGGGTCCTCTGCCACTCTATGGGACAGATGGGAGTTGCTAATGGCAAAGATGGTTCTTTGCAAAGCTGCCTGAGGCCTGAGGGGCCTTCTCCTTCCAGTGGAAAGGAGATCAGCTGCCTCTGTCTGTACATGCACGGGGAAGCTGCTGACTAACTGCAGAGGAGAGCATGAGAAGGGCCTGTGCACTAGTCCCTCCCCCGCCCAGCCCCAGGCCTCTTGCCACATGTGGTGGGAGGAACACGGTGTGGGAGGAACTGAGGTTACTGGCCCGCTGACCGCTGACCCGTGTTCTGCCCTTGGGCCTTCTGGAGCTGGAAGACTTTGTTCTTGAATGTCATTCCCCAGAGAAGGGTGTGGGGCTGTTAAAAGTTGGAGGGGAGGTTGGTAAGTATGCTCCCCTCCTTGTTTGCCTTAAGAAGAGAACATTCATGTTTATAAATGTAACAACTGATACTCGAGGATGGCAAGTGACTTGCATCAGACCCCTGGGAGGGAGGGAGGAGAATGTGCACGGGAAAGAACAAGCCAATAAGAACTTGGGGGTACTTATGTTTTTGTGGCAGTGGGGATGGAACCCAGGGGTGCTCTACTACTGAGCTACATCCTAGTCCCTTGTACTTTTTGAGACAGGGTCTCCGTAAGCTGCTGAGGCTGGCCTTGAACTTGTGATCCTCCTGCCTCAGCCTCCGGAGCAGCTGGGATTACAAGTGTGTATCTCTGTGCCCAAGAACTTGTTTTTGTATATATTCTTGCATCTTTCTTTCACATCTTTCTTTCTGGGTGTGTGTGTGTGTGTGTGTGTGTGTGTTGCTGGAGATTAGAACCCAGGGCCTTGTGCATGTGAGGTAAGCACTCTACCAACTGAACTATATCCCCAGCCCTTTATTTAAATTTTTTTTTTAGTTGTTGGTAGAACTTTATTTGTATTTATATGTGTATTTATATGAGGTGCTGAGAATTGAACCTAGTGCCTCACACATGCTAGGCAAGTGATCTACCACTGAGCCACAACCCCAAGCCCTCCCCAGCCCTTTATATTGGTTTTAATAAACCTAATACCTAAATGTTTATGTAAGACTTATAAAAAAGTCATCCTTTTCCATTTCTGCCTTGCACGTGGTTTTAATGCACATCATATATAAATGCAGTGCTAGATGTTTATGTGGATAGATTTGCATACAGTAGATGTGCATGATTTTAAAGATTTACTGGTGAGAATACACAATCAAAAAAAAATCTTTGAGTCAAGTGCGGTGGCGCACTCCCGTGATCCCATCCTGGGCCATCCTGGTAACCTCACTTAAACTTATTATGTCTTAAAAGATCTCATCTCCAAATACAGTCACATGTGGAAGCACTGGGGGTTTAGGGCTTCAAGCTGTAAATTTTGAGGGGACACAATTCAGCTGGTAACTGCTCCCCACTCTGGCTGAGTCACTGGGCTGAACTGCTTGGCTGGCCTGGGTGTGTGACAGGGAGTGGCTCACCCCACAGGTAACCCTGCTGTGACCTTCCAGGGCACAGACAGCTCCTGCAGAATTCCCAGGAGGAGCTCCTCATGTCTGTCTTCCTGGATGTTGTTCCTTCTGCCTCCACCTCCTGTCTTCTCCTCTCAACCATCCCTCTCTCCATCTCTACCTATTAAAGTCCTCTCTGTCCCTCCAGCAGACTCAAGGACCATCTCTTCCTGCCATCTGCAGAGATGCAGGCTGCGTCCTGCCCTAGGGCACCCGGCTGAAGAACAAGGGCCCTTTGCTGAGGTGGAGGTGGTGTTAAAATCCAGCTTGCTCTCTGTTTGCTAAGCCCTGGGCCTGGGGCACTGGGTCTGTCAGGGCGGACTCCTAATTGGCACCAAGACTCCCCAGGGGTAGGATGGTCCTGTAGCCTTGCCAGAAGTGGTTTTTCTCTTTTCTTCATTTCCATAGAATTTTTTAGCACCTCTTCTATATAACCCTATGTTATAGGTATTTGTGCATTTGTGCATTCGCCCTGTCTAGGAGTTCTGAGAGTGCAGGATTCTGTCTTCTCTCATTCATTCATTTTTTTTTCATGTACTCCATACGTATCTGGGGACTGTTGTGTTCATTCCATTAAAGTCCGTTGAATGATTGCATGAGCCAAGGGTCACCTCTGCCCAGAGGCCTAGGTCCTCCCTGTGTCTTTCCTGCTACAATCCTTCCTGTTCTTTCATCTGTCTCCAGAGCTGGATACCCAGAGGACTAGGTTCAGGGGTGGGCACCAGGTAGCATCTGTTGTGAGAGATTGTGGCCTTCCTCCAAGGAGTGCATTCTTTACCAAAGCCAGCTCGCTCTCATTCCCTACCCTGCCGTCCCTCTCCTGTCCTAGGACAATCAGTGTGGCCCTGGTGGAACAGACAGAGCCTACACATTCCAGTGGTCCCTGGAAGTAGCACGAAGTGGGCAGAATTTCGTGGAGAAAGAAGCATCTCTCAAAGGAAGGAAAGGGCAGAGGGGTGGACCCTGGCCTGGAACAGGGTGCTCCCAGGCTGCAGACAGATGCACCTCATCTTTTACTGCAGAGTTGCTGGGAAGCTCCTGTGTCCTCTGCATGCCTCCCACGGTGCAGTGGGCAGGCAGTGATGAAGGCCAGAGGAGTTTGTCCAAGGCCACCCACTGCACCCAAAGTCCCCATCTGAACAAATGGGAGATGGATTCTGTTTGGGCATCGGAGAATACTCCAGCTGGAGCTTGGAGTGCCTTGAGGGGCAGGTGGTTCTCCTTCAGACTTTGACAGGAGGGAGCAGGCAAACTGTGGATGGGGTTACTTTACAGTTGGAATTGACTTTGTGTTCGGAGCTGTCTCTGTCAGCTAAGCAGGAAATGTTTATTTCTGGGTCTAACTAGTTTGAAAAGACAAACAGTTTGGCCAGTCATTTATGAGACAAGAAGTGGGAGATGTCAGGGCCTGGGTCTGACTTCACAATTAAATTAGGGGGTCACCTGTGAGTCCTATGGGAGTCATGAGAGAGTGGTCAGCAAACCTTATCTAAGTCAAAAGCAGAAGGCTTTAATTTTTTTGATTGACACACAGTATTTATACATATTTATGAGGTGCAATGTAATGTTTTGATTCATGTACATGATAGATAGTGATAGACTCAGGTAATGAGTATATCCATCACTTTAAACTTTTATCATTTCTTTTTGGTGAGTACACATTCCTCTTCTAGCTAGTTAATGCATTTATTTTTATTTTTAACTATATTCACCCTGATGTGACATGGAATTCCAGCACTAACTCCTCCTGTCTAACAGTAATACCATACCTATTGACTGAATGTCATGATTTGGATGTGAGGTGTCCCCAAAAGTTCACATGTAAGACAATGCAAGAAGGTTCAGAGGAGAAATGATTGGGTTGTGAGAGTCTTAACCCAATCAGTGAATTAATCCCCTGATAGGGATTAACTGAGTGGTGACTGAAGTGGTGGGGTGTGGCTGGAGGAGGTGGGAATTGGGGCATGGCTTTAGGTATATATTTGTATCTGGCAAGTGGAGACCTCTCTCTGCTTCCTGATCATGGCGTGAGCTGCTTCCCTCTGCCCCACTCTCCGCCATGATGTTCAGCCTCACCTTGGGCCCCAAGGAATGGGGCTGGCCTTCTGTGGACTAAGACCTCTGAAACCATGAGCCCTCAGAATAACTTTTCCTCCTCTACCATTGTTCTGGTTGGGTCCTTTTAGTCACAACAGCAAAAAAGTTAACTAAAACACTGACCTCTGCCATTTCCTCCTTCCTCCCATGCTCCCATCTCTGATAATCACCATTCTACCATCCACTTCCATGAGATCCACTTTTAAAGCTTCCCCTTATGAGTGAGATCATGCAGTGTTTGTTTTTTGCATTTGATTGATTTCATTTAACATAATGCCCTCCAGGTTCACGCAAGTTGTTGCAAATGACAAGATGTCTTGCTTTTTATGGCTGCATAGTATTCCATTGTATAAGTACCCTATATTCCTTGCCTATTCATCTGTTGATGGACATTTAGGTCGATTCCACAACTTGGTACTATATAGTTCCTCAAAACTAGAAATATTGAACTATCATATGATTCAACAATCCCACTACTGGGTATACCCAAAAGGAAATGAAATCAACATGTTGGGAATGCTGGATCTTTTCATTTACCAGAATGGAAGAGAGTGGGAGGATTTTGGAATACAAAAGGCTGGGGAGAATTTCTTCACTGTCTGTTCTCTGGGAGAACGGGGTCAGATAAAGTTCCACATTGTCAATTCTCTCAGTGCCCCGTCTGATGGGTGTAGCTGTTTAATTTTGAATAATGCTCCAGATAAATCTTCTCAGAAGTGCTGGGAAAGAACTCCTATAACTGGGAACAATTAGGATGGGGCAGTATAGATCCTCAAAAGTCAGGTGCTCAGAGGGACTTTTTCCTTTAAAAGGAATTGTTCCAGGGGGGAATGAGAGCTGCACTGTTTTGGAGATGGAGTGGGGATTGCAATATTAAGGGCAGGCTCTGAAAGAGGGAATTGCAAAAAAAAAAAAAAAAAAAATTGTGCTAAGTTGAGTTACCTGGGCATGTGCTTGAATTCTCCTCCAATCACACTTTGTAGTCTCCACCTTCTCTAGTGAATAATTTTACAAAGATGAAATGGAATTTCAGTACAAGAAATAGTTTCTTGCCAAAAAAGCATGAAATGAAATCTCCAAGTCTTATATCAGACATGAGAGCATTTGGATTTTAGGCAGAATTCAAAGTGGGTTAGAAAAAAGCTTGTAAAAGCCATTCAATTGTCCACCTGTATTGGTCACCTTAAACATCTTTATATTCTTCACCTCAGGACTTGCATGTCTAGACATTTTTCTGAAAAAATCAATCAGATAATATTCAAAGTATATATAGAAAAGAACTATCCTTGCTTTTGTTTATGCCAATGAAAAATTAGATTAGATATATATATTTTTGAGATGGAGTCTCTCTGTGTTGCCCAGGCTGGTCTTGAACTTGTGGGCTCAAGTCATCCTTCTGCACATGCTCCTGATTAGTTGGATGACAGATGTGCACCACTTTGCCCAACTTCCAGGGAAAAAAATAGAAACAACAGTTTGACAACAGTTTGCTGTTGAGTTTGACAATAGTTTGCTAAATAAGTCATAGAATGTGCATAATAAAAATATATTCCCATTAGAAACAGCACAGGCATATATTTGGGAAAAACTTATGCTTTCCTTGGGAGCTAGCCATGGTATAGAGCACACCCAACTAGGTAGCTGATTCAGAGTCTATGGGGGCTGTTTGTTTTTCATAGCCTTTGAGCTGTTATTTTTAAAAATCTTTTTTACGCACTTTTTTTTATTGGTGCATTATAGTTGCATATAATGATGGGATTTGTTGCTACGTATCATTCATACAAACAGTGTAACAATACAATTTGGCCAATATCACTCTCCAGCACCCGCTATGCCACTTTGAGCTATTTTATAATTCCATAAGTCACAAAGAACTGACAACAATGCAAATAATTCTTTACAAGTATATAAATAAATTCTGCCCGGTGGAGGTGCATTTGACTCCTTTCTCCATTTGCGAATTCATTTCAGTGTTCCTGATCTATAAATGCCTGTGCTTTTTTGATCGCTCCTTTGAACTAGTTGTAACCTCCTAATGGTTCTCTCATTAATAATGAGTTAAATAAATTTTTAAACATATGTTCACTTTATATCATTAGGAGAGTCATGATTTTGCCTTTTCTTGAAAACTATCCTTAACTGTTGAAAGGTTCTTGTGATTACGATTGAATGATACAAGTGAGTTACAAATGGTGCGGTCAGCATAATGTTGAAGGAAAAAATGATGTTTATCGATAGATGCCCAGAAATGAACGTTTCAGTGGGCTCTACAACAAAATGTTATGTGAGTTCATCTCAGGATGGGTTCCTGGAAAAATTCAATTATTGTCATGCTTATCTTATTTCTTAGGCTTTCCACATTATGACTGGTGAATAAAAATATTTAAAACAACCAGAGAAATAGGACTCTAAATCTGGGACAGATCATTCTCTCTAACCAAATTCCCACAGGATTCTGATCCCTCTCCCTCCCAAACTGGCAGGTCTAAAGTCAGGAGATGACTTTTTGGGTATGATCCTGCTTACCTACTAGGGGAAGATAGGCAGCAAATATTTAAAGAGCTGTGAGGAGCCTTTTGGTGCGGGGGCTCCTGTTGGGTGGCTGGTTCCAGAGGGTCCGGCTTGCCTTTGGGTGGAGAGATGAAGGCATGAGGTTCAGCCTTTCAGGGACAAACTCTGAGACTTTTCATCTGTAGCTAAACAAAAAGAAAAATTTGAGGAAATGATTATGATTTAAAAAACAGAGCAACTCATCATTTATGCCTGACTCTGGTGGTTGGGGACTCAGAAGGTCTCAGAAAGTACTAGGGTAGGTGGGAGCCATGGATGGTTTGAGTTGGGACAGGATTTAAGGTTAGCCTACTTCTCCAGCCCCACGTGGAGCAGCTGGAGGGCGGGGTGGGCGGGCTCCTTGGGACTCTGGGTGAGATCACAAGAAGCAGTATTAGCTACCACCTCAGCCTTGGAGACTTTGACTTCCTTTGTTCCTGGGGATCTCTGATCTTTGTTCTGTGATCTCTGAGAGCCCCGGGATCCTTCATTGGGCAGCCTCTGCTAGGAATGAAATTTATATCCTTTGCACTTCAACTACTGTTCTGATTGCAGACTGGTAATTAAAACACGAAGTAAGGGATGTAGAAGCATTTAGCGCTACCTGGCACTTGCAGCACCCCTCTCTACCTCTCTCGTTCCTCTTCCTCAGAATCTCTGCGGGGCCTGACGGTAGCCGCGGACTCAGTCCTGTTTGAAGAGCAGTTTTCCGCGGGTCCCAGGCGCGCTCCGGGCTCCGTGCGCTCGGGATGCTGCGGGCGCGCCCTCTGGCGGCCAGACCCGTGTGTTCTCCAGCCTTCCCTGAAAAGCTTCCCTCCGCGTTTCCCACTGACCCACGTGTCTTGATCAGAACCGAGTCAGTCACTCTGCAGGACTGCAAGGTGGCAGGAAAGGGGGGAGCATGGAACTAGAGAGGGTGGGGAGGGTTATTTTCAAATTTGAAATACAAGTAGGCGTCTCTCTCCCTTTTCCTTGAAATTTTATTATGAAAAATCTCAGATACTTAAAAATTCAAAGAATTTTTACAGCTAACACGTGTCTAGCCATCCCCTGGATATTTCCACTACGTTTTAGCCCAGTTTTCTTTTTTTTTTTTTTTTAAATGAGTAACAATCCAGTCCTCTCTTTCATCCAACAAATCATCTTATTTTTCTAATAAAAAAATAACAAAATAATAAAAGCTCCTCGGTGCTTGTCCTATCCTCCCCTCTTTTTTTCTTCCAGAGAAGGATGTGTCGGGGCCCAGGTTAGCCCCCAAAGAGCTCTCGTTGGGTGTTTCTGTGAAGGATGTTTCTGGTTCTCTTGAGACCCTTTTGAAACACACCCTATCTCCTTCTAGGGGACTAGGGGTGCACGAATAGTCTAGAAGTGCCGCTGCCACCTTGCTTCCTGCTAGCCAAGGGCAGAGCTGAGCTGGATCCCCACTGCACTTCAGGACCCTCTGTTCTGAGACCAAGGAATTGCCTCGCAAATCACGGGGGCAGAATATTTTCTGTAATTTTGCTGAAATGTGGTGGCTAACCAGTTACCACATTCCACCCATTTTGCTCAGCACTTCGGAAATATTTCTAATCTCTATAATGTTGGGCTGGCAGGAGCCTGTGGCTGCCGTTGTGAGAATTAGCAGTGTATGCTCCCAGCTCTGGGCAGATGCGGCCTGATGGGTGCCAGGCACTTCTTCCCTGGGCGTCCCTCGGGAGGTGCAGCCTGAACCACCCTGTGAGGTAGCGCTGGCCCTGCGATGTAGGCATGATTATTTTCATTTTTTATTTCAGGAGACCTAGGCCTAGAGGGGAAAAAGGAGAGAGGACTTGCTAATGTCACAGGGTTTGGCTCTGGGTAGATTTGAGAATCAAGCCCACATCTTTCAAAATCATACCAGCCTTTAAAAGACAGGTGCGGTTTTTAATTAAAATGTAATAAAACAAAGAATTTAAAAATAGAGTGATGATAGTAGATTTTCCCCTTGGGAAAAGCTTACTAAAATGTTTTCAGCTTTTTAAAAGCACTTTATTGAGATAGATTTCACATACCATAAAACTTACCCAGAGTATTCCATTCAATAGATTTTAGCATATTGGCAGCATTGTGCAACCAGAACCATAGTCAATTTAAAACATTTTCATTATCCCTAAAAGAGACCCTTTATACCCAGACCTTTGAGCCCTCGTTTCTTTTTCCCTTTCTTTTTCCTTCCCCCTAGTTCTTGGCAGCATCAATCTTCTTTCTGTCTGTGTAGATTTGCCCATTCTGGACAAATGGAGTCATACTATTTGTGGTACCCTGTGACCGGCTTTCCCTCCTAAGCATAAGGTTTTCAAGCTTCCTCCAGGTGGTAGCATATATCAGTACCTGGTTCCTTTCTATTGTTGACTGATGTTAGATTGTGTGATCATGCACAATTAATGCATTCATTTACTGGTTGGTGGGCACTTGAGTTGTTTCTACTTTTGATATTATGAATAATGATATTATGAATATCCATGCACAAGTTTTTGTGTGACCACATTTTCATTTCTCTTGGGTCTGCACTTAGGAGTGGCATTGCTACATCAGATGTACACTCTATGTTTAATTGTTTGAGGAGCTTTCCAGTGTTTTCCAAAGCAGCTGACCCATTGTGCATTCCCACCAATGTGTATAAGGGTTTCCACATTCTCACTACTCTTGCAGTTATCTGAATTTTTGATTATTGCCATCCTAGCAGATGCAAAGTAGTATCTCTTTGAGGTTTTGACTTGCATTTCTGGGTTGGCCAATAATATTAAGCACCTTGGTATGGGCTTATTAGCTATTTGTATACTGTCTTTAGTAAATGGCTATTTGGATTCATTGTCCATTTTTTTTCTTTTTTTAATTGGTTGTTCAAAACATTACAAAGCTCTTGACATATCATATTTCATACATTAGATTCAAGTGGGTTATGAACTCCCATTTTTACCTCAAATACAGATTGCAGAATCACATCGGTTACACATCCACATTTTTACATAATGCCCTATTAGTAACTGTTGTATTCTGCTACCTTTCCTATCCTCTACTATCCTCCCTCCCCTCCCTGTACTTTGTCGAATGCTTTCTCTGCATCTATCGAGATGATCATATGGTTCTTATCTTTAAGTCTAATGATGTGGTGAATAACATTTATTGATTTCCGTATATTGAACCATCCTTGCATCCCAGGGATGAATCCTACTTGATCATGGTGCTCAATTTTTTTGATGTGTTTTTGTATTCGATTCGCCAGAATTTTATTGAGGATTTTTGCATCTAGGTTCATTAGAGATATTGGTCTGTAGTTTTCTTTCTTTGAGGTGTCTTTGTCTGGTTTCGGAATCAGGGTGATGTTGGCCTCATAGAATGAGTTTGGAAGAGCTCCCTCTTTTTCTATTTCCTGAAATAACTTGAAAAGTATTGGTTTTAATTCTTCTTTAAAGGTTTTGTAAAACTCCGCTGTATATCCATCCGGTCCTGGGCTTTTCTTGGTTGGTAGTCTTTTGATGGCTTCTTCAATTTCATCCATTGATATTGGTCTGTTCAAATTGTGTGTATCCTCCTGACTCAGTCTGGGCAAATCATATGACTTAAGAAATTTATCGATGTCTTCACTCTCTTCTATTTTATTGGAATATAGGTTTTCAAAATAATTTCTAATTGTCTTCTGTATTTCTGTAGCATCTGTTGTGATATTGCCTTTTTCATCCCGTATGTTAGTAATTTGAGTTCTCTCTCCTCTTCGTTAGCATGGCTAAAGGTCTGTCGATCTTATTTATTTTTTCGAAGAACCAACTTTTAGTTTTGTTAATTTTTTCAATAGTTTCTTTTGTTTCAATTTCATTGATTTCCGCTCTGATTTTAATTATTTCTTGCCTTCTGCTACATTTGCTGTTCTTTTGCTCTTCCTTTTCTAGGGCTTTGAGATGAAGTGTGAGCTCATTTAATTGTTGGTTTTTTCTTTTTTTGAGGAATGACCACCAGGCGATGAATTTTCCTCTTAAAACTGCTTTCATTGTGTCCCATAGATTCCGATATGTTGTGTCTGTATTTTCATTTATCTCTAAGAATTTTTTTATTTCCTCCTTTATGTCTTCTCTAACCCATTGATCATTCAGTAACATATTGTTCATTTTCCATGTGATGTAGGATTTTTTCCTTCCTTCTTTTATCATTGATTTCCAGTTTCATTCCATTATGATCAGATAAAATGCATGGTATTATCTCCACCCCTTTATATTTACTGAGGGTTGCCCTATGGCATAATATATGGTCTATTTTTGAGAAGGATCCATGTGCTGCTGAGAAGAAAGTATATCCATTTGATGATGGTTGATATATTCTATATATGTCAGTTAAGTCTAGGTTATTGATTGTGATATTGAGTTCTATAGTTTCTTTATTCAACTTTTGTTTGGAGGATCTGTCCAATGGTGAGAGAGGTGTGTTGAAGTCACCCATAATTATTGTGTTGTGGTCTATTTGATTCTTGAACTTGAGGAGAATTTGTTTTATGAATGTCGCAGCACCATTATTTGGTGCATAAATATTGATAATTGTTATGTCTTGTTGGTGAATGGTTCCTTTTAACAGTATATAATGACCTTCTTTATCCCTTTTGATTAACTTAGTCTTGAAGTCGATTTTATTCGATATGAGGATGGCCACCCCTGCTTGCTTACGAGGACCGTGTGCGTGGTATATTTTTTCCCATCCTTTCACCTTCAGCCTGTGTATGTCTTTTCCAATCAGATGTGTCTCCTGGAGGCAGCATATTGTTGGATTTGTTTTTTAATCCATGATACCAGCCTATGTCGCTTTATTGGAGAGTTTAAGCCATTGACATTCAGAGTTACTATTGATATATGGTTTGTACTTCTATCCATGTTTGATTGTTTATCTTTTTTTTTAAAAATTTAGTTTGTTTCTCCATGATTATCTTTCCCCTCACCCTCTGTCTTTACTGAGGCACTTCCCACTGATGGTTTTGGTTATTGTTTTTCATTTCTTCTTCGTGTAGTGTTTTGCTCAAAATGCTTTGCAATGCTGGTTTTCTGGCTGCAAATTCTTTTAACTTTTGTTTATCATGAAAGATTTTTATTTCGTTGTCATACCTGAAGCTTAATTTTGCTGGATACAGAATTCTTTGTTGGCATCCATTGTCTTTCAGTGTTTGAAATACATTGTTCCATGACCTTCTTGCTTTCAGTGTCTGTGATGAAAAATCCGTTGTTAACCTTATTGGTTTACCCCTGAATGTAATCTGTCTCCTTTCTCTTGTAGCTTTTAATATTTTCTCTTTGTTCTGTATATTGGATATCTTCATAACAATGTGTCTTGGCGTTGGTCTACTGTGATTTTGTGTGCTCGGTGTCCTGTATGCATCTTCAATTTGTATATCTGTTTCCTTTTTTATTTCTGGAAAGTTTTCTGTAATTATTTCATTCAGCAGTTTACTCATTCCCTTGGTTTGAATCTCTGTACCTTTTTCTATCCTGATGACTCTTAAGTTTGGTTTTTTTATGTTATCCCATAACTCTTGGATGTTTTTCTCGTGATTTTTTTTACCAGCCTTTCTGAGTTGGCTAGACTCTTTTCAAGATGATATATTTTGTCTTCATTATCTGATGTTCTGGCTTCTACTTGCTCCACTCTGTTAGTGATACTCTCAATTGAGTTTTTAATTTGGTTTATCATTTCCTTCATTTCTAGAATTATTGTTTTTTTTATAATCTCTATCTCCTGATAAAGATGCTTAACTTCTTCTTTTATCTGTTTATGAAATTCATTCTCAATGTGTTCTTTCACTGTTTGGATTTGCTGTCTCGTATCCTCTTTAAGGTTCCATTCCATCTGTCTAAGGTGTTCCTTGAGTTCTTTATATGACTATTTTTCTGATGACTCTAGGTCCTCCTGAATATTTAGGCTGTCCTGCATTATTTGTACTCCTTTTCTTCCTTGCTTTTTTATGCTGCTCATGTTACTTCTTGTTCTGTTTGACTGCTGAGTTACTGTTTACTCTTATAAATTTATTTGATGCTTGGGAGGAAAGATATTAGAAGGGAAGGGAAGAAGTCACTAAACAGAATGAGAGTAGGAAGGTAGAATTCAAGGAAGGGGGAATAAGAAAATTGAAAAGAAATGAAAAGACAAAAGAGAAAAAAAAATAGAAAATAAATAAAGAAAGAAAATTAGAAAAAATAATAATGATAATAAAAAATGAAAATTAAAATTTTTTAAAAATAATAATAATAAAATAAGAAAAATTAAAAAAATTAAAAACATTAAAAAAGTTAAAGAACAACAACAACAAAAAAATGAAAATGAAAGAAAAAAAACCCAAATTAAAAAAAATAATAATAAATGCAGTCATAGAGTTCGATTAACTTCTCTTCCAGTAGGTTGAGTTGTGCCCACTGGGCCAAACTTCTCCTCTCAATAGGTCGGAACCAATCACTGTGCAGCAGGTCTTCCTCCCATACTGTGCGAGTCTCCAATCCTGATTGTCTAGGGCCTTCTCTTGTGATACCTCAAGCCAGGCCCCGCTCACCTGTGACGCTCACCACAATACTGGCTACATACCAGGTCTGCTGCTCCTGGGAACCCTGTTTTCATGAACGCCTGGGCACACTCTCCCTGTTTGCCTCCCTCAGACCCTAAGTTTGTAGAGCTTGGGGCTGAGAACCCCCAGCGAATTTGCTTGCCCTCCGGTAGCCATGCCCCCGGTAGCTGGGGCAAGAGACCTCAGTTGTTAGCACTGGTGGGAGCGGTAGCCAGGAGTTCCACCCCACGAGTCCCGCGCCACTCCTGATTCCCTCGGTCTGGCTATCTCGCTCAAGGAAGAGCTGGGAGGGGCCCTTAAGGTTTCCCTGCTGTGTGGAGAGGGAAGGCTAGGGGATTACACACCTGTCTCGCTGGTTTCAATGCAGTTATCTCCTCCGCCCGTGACGTCAGTTCTCTGCCATGGTGGTATCCCATGCAAATGGTGACCATTCGCTCCCTTTGCCGGGTGACCAATGCAACGGGTGGGTCCTGACTGTCTCTCCCAAGCCCCGTTTCAATCCTGTGGCCACTGCCTATGAAGGCTCGGTTGGCTTTTATCTCTGTAAGTTCAGAAGGGCCGATTAGTTATTTCAGCGGGATCGTTAGTGCAGAGTCATGAGAAGCAGGCAAACCGGAGCTTGAATGCAGCCGATCAGGGCTCGGTGTGTGTTCTGAGAGGCCCAAACTGTTCGCCCCAGATCCACGTCAGCTCAGCATTGCCTAGTGATCCTGAGCAAACAGCATTTAGACAGTTTACTGCTGTGCCCCTCCCCTGACTCAGGCAATGGCAAGGCCCTACTGAGGTGGATGGCGCAAGGTGTCCATCCTCTGGAGGAGTGCACTATGTTTCTGGGAATGGGCTGATTTGTTTTTGTATTCCTTTAATAAGTATAGTTGTGACTTCTCATATGACCATTAAGTATGAAGGAAAAAACATGACTTTCCCAATTAATGCAACTAGAATAGATCTGTTTGCTCTAAATGCAATGATTCAGCTGTGGAGTGTAAATTGTTAATGTCTAATGAAAAACTCCCTGTATTCCTGTCAAGGAAGTTTTTGAAAAATTAAATTAAAATCTAGAGAAGAAAAATTAATGTTAAGAAGACAGATTAGTGCTTAGTACTGGGCAACTTGTTCTTGTTCCTGCGCACAATGGTTTGTGCTCTTACTCTTGTTTGATTAAAATTAATAACAAGTCAACCACTTGCCGTAACCATGGCACTGGTTCCAGTCAGTAAGTCAAGAAAGAATAGTCAAGGTATAGGCCAATAGTTTGGGACATTTCTAACTATTATTAAAAGTTAACTAAGCAGAAACAGCTCAAAGCAGAACGCGAACTGAAAGTACAGATGCTTGCTTATGCATAAGCCAAGATACATTCTTCTATTCTAATTGTAGCTACATAATATTTTGTTTCTTTGAATAATGATTCCTGTTTTGTAACCATAAAGTACTGTGAGCCTGCCAAAATGAAAAGTATATATGATCAACTTCACAAGTAAAGATTGGGATCATCACCTTCACTTTGGTGTCTGTGTTGTTTCTCCACCCCTCTTTTGCCGACTCCTCACCATCCATTTGTCTCCTGAGACCCCCTGTTGGAGCTGGTCTCTGACAGTTTACGACTCCCTATGCCTGCGCAGCTGAAGAGGTCAGAGACTTGATCTCTCCACGCCCACCGCCATGTTGGATCTCCCATTGTCCATTTTTTTTTAATTGGGCTATTTGTCTTTTTATGGTTTCATTGAGGGTACTAGTAAGGAGATATGGGGCTGGCTGAATTAGTTCACTGTCTGAGCCACCTGGAGACAGGGGAATCAGGAGGCACTGTCTTTCCTCTTAGAAAATCTAATTGATCATGTGAAATAAGCCAAATAAATTGGAGTAGGATAATCTAAGCTTTACCAGTCCCATGGAGGCATGGTTTCTGGCTGTGCGATCTTGAGTAAATTGCTTACCCTTTCTGAGTCTCAAATTTGGGTCCATTTTATAGGGTAGTTCTCATCTTCTTCCAGCTGGGGGTGTTGGTAGTAGAAGCAGCTGGCTCCTGCCAGGTGCTTACCCTGTGCCAGGTGCCAGGGTGAGCAGGTGTCATTGCTGATCTTATCCTGCATCTGGAAGCTCGGCTCCAGCTCCCAGGAATCACAGGCCTAGGTCCTGGGAAGGAAATTCACACTTGCTTCACCGGGTAAATCTAAACAACCTCAGATTCGTGATGGACAGAGGGGAGGCTGACACATCCAGATCTGCTTTGACCATTAGGTGCACTGTAGACCTCGGGACGTTCTGCAGCATCCTCTGTGAGAGGAAATGGGAGAGGTAGAGTTTTCTGCTCCAGGATTTTATCTTTTCCACAAAGGTTGGGATGATGGTGATCCTGTGGGCAACACTGACCCATTCCTGACTTTGTCCTCTTTGGAGAAAGGAGCAGAAGAGGCGATCCCATAGATGTGCTCAGTGTGTGAACACACAATGGCCCTGTGCACTTTGCAAACGCCACCCAGTCAGAGTCCTGAAATCCAAGGGACTCAATAAGATTACTGTTCCTGCTTCTTAGTGGGGAGCACCCAGGGAGGCACACAGGGGTGTTTTCTCTGCTCTTCACAGATGGTTTCTTCTGTCTCTTTTCAGCCCAGCATGGAGTTAACTGAGCAGGTGGTTGATTCATTCATGCACAACATTTGTGGAGCACTTCCTTTGTGCCAGGTGCTGTTCCAATCACTGGGGATTAAACCTCATTCTGGTGCCAGTATGCTCATAGTAAGGAAGGGGGAAGACATTGCAAGTGAGGAAGAAATTAATCTCTATTCTCTGAGCCAGCATCAGAGGGTAGAGCTTCAAATCTTCATAAAACAAATCAACAGGAGAAAAGCACACAAACTTACATAAGTTTTGCATGCGAGATAGGAGCTCTGGGTAGGAAATGAAGACCCAAAGAAGTGGTGAAATCTAAATGCTTTTAAATTAGGTTGAACAAAGAAAGGCAATTATGAAGAAGTAAAGGATGTAAGCAGGCTAAAGGAAGATAAGAATTATTTTAACCAGGTCTGTTTTTACAGAATTCTCTCAGTCTCAACTTCCCTCTCCTAATGATAAGAACATTACTTTCCCTTCTGGTACAGGGAGGATATCTCCATATTGGGATTTTTATCCCCAGCTTTCACGAAAAAGAAGGTGTGTGTGTATATTCTTGTGCCTGCTGTCTTATTAAGTGTTTTTAGCTCAAAATCATCTTATGCCAATGTAGCATATTTCAGGGTGGCATGTTCTGCCATCCTTCAGCACGTAAGTAGATATTTGTGTGTTGGAGTACTAGGTGAAGCTGAATTTTGAAAGCTGAGCTAGGATCTTTGGTGTGTTGGCAATTACAGAAAACAACCTTGAGATGGGCTCTTTTGCTCAGGGAAGGGTCACTTGCTCAGCTCCTGTCAATAAATATGCAAGGGGAGGGACAGCCGGTACTCCTGTCCTGGGAACAGAGAGTAATAGGAGTTTTTTTTCTGGCTGTGCAAGGAACTCCTCCCCTCCAAGTGCAGCTCTACTGGGAGACATGGCTGGGTGCAACGGCAGGAGGTGGGAGATGTACTCATTTGCATTAGAAGTGTAGTGTCCTTGTAGAAGGAAAAGGAAATTTCAAAGATAGGGAAACCTTGGCTACCCTGTGACAGTGTTCACCAGGGACACTCTGACAGTACAGAATCACTGGGCCAAGGGGCCAGGTGATCTCTCCAACTCTCTTTCCCTCTTCCTCTCCTTTCCTCTCCTTTTTTCTCTTCACATCTCTCTTCCCTGTTCTTCTTACCCCCACCTTTCTGTCCTGTCTCCATCTTCTTTTTCTTCTTCTTCTCTCTCTTCCCGTCTGGTATTGGTGTTTTTGTCAGCCTTTTGATCTCTTTGACCAAGAGACCTGACCACAGCAATTAGAAGAGGGACATTTAATTTTGGCTCACGATTTCAGAGATCTCAGTTCATAGAAGGCTGACCCCATAGCTCTAGGCTGGAGGTGAGGCAGAGCATCATGGCACAAGGGTGTGGAGGCGGCCAACAGCTCAGGATATGACCACAAGGAAGGAGAGGGGGAGAGACTCCACTTATCAGGGACAAAATATAAATCACAAAGGGACACCCCCAGTGACCTACTTCCTCCAACCACACCCTACCTTCCTATAGTTGCCACCCAGCTAGTTCCTATCAGTGGATGAATCCACCAATTAAGTTATACCCACATGATTTAATCATTTCATCTTTGAACCTTCTTGCATTGTCTCACACGTGAGGTTTTAGGGGACACCTCATATCTAAACCATAACCATTGGGAAACAGAATTGATCCCTTTGGACCAAGCAAATCCTTAAGTGTTTTGATAATCTAAACTGGAAAGAGGGAAGGTGTGTGTAGGGGGCAAGCCTCAAGAGGAGAAGTTGGGCTTCTTGCTAATAGGATTAGGTATATTCTCAAGCAGTTAATTAGAAAAATGAAAAAGAAATATAACTTCCATTTTCATCATCTATGAATACATCAGAAACCAGCTAATCAGCCCTCTAGATCCAGCCACCCACTTAAGGGAATACAGAGACAGAAGAGGATGTCGCATGACAACGTAAGGACATGAAATCTACGTCAAACAACCTGATTTCTTCAATAAGCCATTTAAAAAAAAATAGAGGAGAATTGTACAAATTAAAAGAGACTTAAGAGACGTCAATCAAACATCTGTAATGAATGCATTTTATTTAGAAATAAATTAAAAAATTATGAGATACTCAGGAAAATATGAACACTGATTAGATATTTGGTTATATTTTGGAAGTATTTTTGTCATTCTTTTTTTTTTTTTAATCCTGATTTTTTTGAGACACAATTCTGAAACCTTTGTGGATAGAAGGACACATGTCTGGAGTTTTCTTCAAACCAATTCAGGGATGGGGAGGAAAAAAGGAGAAGAGATGGAGATGAAATAACATTGGATATGAGCATAATATCTTTTTCTTTTTTTAACTTTTGTATATATTTAAAATGTGTATCTTAAAAATTATTTAAAAACATACGTCACTTGAATGCATGCATGAGGGTGTGTGGGAGTATCCTTGGAAGCCATGACCCCTGAGCTGGGTGTGAATGGGATTTTCCAGATGGAAAGGGAGGCAAAGAGGGGAGAATGTTCTACTTGGAAAAGAAAGCAGATGTAAAGGCTCCAAGCTTAGGAGGCCGTCAAATGTTGGGGGTGGGGTGGGGTGGGGGGGTGGGGGAAGCAAATACCTTAGTGATGTCAGCTCCTACAGTGGAGCAATGAATAGTGAGAAACAGAGCTTGGAGGCCAGAGGGGAGAAGTAGTGACATTCTATGGTCCATTGAGGAGTTTGGAGCTTAGCCTCTACAGACCAGGGAGACATTGGCAGGCTTAATCACAGGAAGGACCTAGTCAGATCTGCAGTTTAGATGAATATCTGAGAGAGGATCAGATTGTCTGCAAAGGACACCGTTAGTCAAGAGACTTCTGGACATCTAACTTGGATAACTGGATGGGTGGTAGTGTTCATATTTATTTTTAAGCAAACATCTCTTGCAACAAAACCATTGTTCTGATTGAGTAACTTGGCCACCATATTAGTCAGGAAACCTTAATTGAAAGTCCCCCTAATCATGGGGTTTATGATGTATGCAGATGTGACATATGACAACAGTGGTACAAAGAGCTACCTGTGGCTAATGTTGCAAATTTCTTACATTTTAGATGAAAAACCTGAAAATAAGTATGGTTCAAAAGCCTATTTAGTATTTAATTTTAAAAAAAGAATTTTTGATTAATTGAAAGGACAGTTAGGAAAGGAGGAACAGAAGACCCCAAAGGAGATGGGACAAAATAGAAAACAATACAATGATAGACCTAAATCAACTTGTATTAAATGTAAAAGGGCAAAACAGAACCCATTAAAAGACAGAGATCATCAGACTGGATAAAAAGCATCTTTCTACTTTCTATTAAGGGTACACTTTCATATAAAGTCACAGATAGGTTTTAGGAAAAAGAGTGAAAAGGATATATCATGAAAACTGTAAGTATAAGAAAGGCAGAGTGGTGCAATAATATTAGACAAAATAGATTTCAAGGCAAGAGTATTAAGAAAGGTAATATAACAAGGATCAACAAAGGGGCAATTCTCTATGTGTATATTCCTAATGATAGAACCTCTGAATGCATGAAGTGCAAAATGAGAAAATTAAAGGAAGGACTACTTAAGTCCACAATTATAGAGGAGTATTTTTAACACCCCTTTATCAGTAATTAATAGAATGACTAGATGAAAATATTGAAAACATCAATAAGGTCATAGTAGATTTGAATACCATAATTGCCCAAATCCCACTGACATTAACAGGACATTACATCCAAGAACAGAACTCATATTCTTTTCAAAAGTACCTGGAAAATTTATCAAGCTAGACCACATGCTGGGTCGTAAAGTTTCTCAATAAAATTCAAAAGACTTGAAAAAGATACAAGCTCAACAATGCGGATTGCTGGGCCGATATCGGAACAGCTCAGCAGGTCATGATCTCAAAGCAGATACAGGAGAGATGGAAACTGGAAGCAGACATTTACGAGTCAGCCGCTGATTCAGGCAGCATCCTGCATCAGAGATGGATGGACATTTGGGTTCATAGAAGCTGGATTTGAAATAAATCCCTCATGTTATACTCATGGAATACTATTTTTTTTTATTAACCCAAAGAACATTTAGGAAAGGAAGCACAGAGGATCTGAAAAAAGATACCACAAATAGGAAACAATGTGTAAAGGGTAGACCTAAACATGCTGGTCCCTGTCCTGGATGGAGAATATTTCTGGTAATCTATTCATGATTGACTTGGGAACACACACACACACACACACACACACACACACACACACACAGTTGTTCAGCCCGGGTTTCTTCTCTTAAAGATGCATTACCTGTGAAATGATCCTGCGTTCTTGTGCTTGCTGCTTCATCATCCCAGGGCATTTGTGTCTGAGGGGCACCCATCTCCTCCAAGCTCTCTCGGAGTCTCATTCAGAGTCGTTGTAACAGCTGAACAAACACCACAAGATATGTGGAATATTCACAATATGTGCACAATTGATATCATCGTGAGGCTGCCTTCACTATTCCTTTTCCACCCGGACACTTCAGTGTTGTGGAGGCCCTGCTGTTATCGACATGTTGACCCAGAACTTCAAGGATAGCTCCCTTTTCTTGAGTTCGGGATCCAGTGCTTTGCTGGGGTTGACAAGATGGATTATTCTTGTTTCACATATGAGAAAATGGAGACTCCAAGAATTTAACAATTGGCCAAACTCACAGCAGAAGTCGTCATCAAGGGATCCAGACTCCTGCTTTTTAGACCATGCCGCACCATTCCCAAGCATCAAAGTGGGGGTTTTCAAGTTTGTTGATTATACAAGTGGGGCTACTTGGCCTTTGATTGATTATGAGTCATTAGCTCCTCTCTGGCAATTCAAGCCACACACACAGTGTTCCAAGATCAGATCTGAATTTGTGGTGTCTCCACTTTGCATATTTGTGCATTTGGTCATCATCGATGTGCCCAGTATTGTTAGTCCCTTTGTTACAAGAATACTTTGTTCAGTCTGTGAACTCATGCTACCTTGAACAACTGCTTTGATTGTTCTTGGGTGTTGTTTCTTAAGTGTAAAGCAGTGTAGAAGGATATGATCTAACTCAGATGCTCAAAGTCGGTGCCTCTAAACGTTCTTGGTTTCCAGTCTTAATGGTGGTGCTTCTATTCCTCATAATACCTTTCTCAAAGCTTCCCTATCTTGATTTATGTTTTGGTACTTGAACTTACATTTTTCTTCCAAAACACAAGCCAACAGGTTTTGCCTACTTCATCCTTTCCTAAAATGTATCTGCATCTCTACTCATCCTTGCCTCTTCTCTCCTCTCAAAGTAGAGGAAGTAGCCCTGATCTTGCGTGTACTAACTAAGGTCTAGATAGCAAATAGAATTCATTCAGATGGTTCGAATGAGATTTTAAACTAAGGGTTCCACGATAGAGGTAAGAACAGGGTTTTGAGAATCACAAGTTGTCAAAACCCCCTAGAGCTGGTGATACAAAAGCTGTCACTGCCCCAGGATTGAAGACACAGGGAAGGATATTTTGCACCAGAACCCCTGAGATCTGGAGCTGTTTCAGGGGTGATGGTTATGGATAGACAGGGCTGCCACCAGAGGAGTGGACAGAGACGGGCCTTGGGAGTGCTACTGGCCGAGCCTGACAGGAAATGATCATTCCATGAGCCCATGTATTGCAGTCTGTAGGGGTCAGTGTGTAGAGGCCCTGGGAAGGGCAGCAAAGGACAGAGACTGGGATGGGGTGGGGAAGAGGATAAATGGAGATCAAACATTTAACCAGCTTAATTTATATGAAATTGATCGAACTTTGTAGGAAACTCTTAGGGGATTTGTTTTCCCCTATCTCTACCTTTAATCAGATTTTTACTGATCTTGGACAAAGGCCACCCTTTCTCATCCACTTTGGGGCCCATTTAGCCTCAATTCCAGGTATGAAAAGGTCCGATTCCATCTGAAACAAGATCAGTTTCTCAGGCAGTTCAAACAAGCATTCTTCCCTAATTGGCCACCAGGGGTGCTGTTCTGAACAAATGCCTGTCCTTTCCTCTGTTTGTTGTCACACCCTCTGGCCCCCAGCTGGCTTTAAAATTTTTTTTTTAAATTTGTTTTAATCAGTTATACATGACAGTTGAATGCACTTATATACTTTGATATATCATACGTAGATGGGATATAATTTCTCCTTTTTCTGAGTGTACATATTGTAGAATCACATTGGTCATACAGTCACATATATATACATAAAGTAACAATGTCTGATTCATTCTACTATCTTTCTTATCCCCACATCCCCTGCCTTCCCCTCCTTTCACTTTCCTCTACCTAATCTAAGGTAATGCTATTCTTTTTTTTTTGCATTATAATTCTTAATACACATATATACCACAATTTTTGTATTTCTGTATATAAAGTAGGTTGACACCCAATTCAATCTTCATACATGTACTTTGTATAATGATGTCCATTACATTTCACCATTCTTGCTAATCCCCTGCCCCCTCTCTTTCCCTCTCACCCCTCTTCCCTATCTAGAATTCATCTATTCCTCCCATGCTCTCCCTCCCAATCCCACTATGAGTCAACCTCCTTATATCAGAGAAAACATTCGGTATTTGTTTTTTGGGGATTGGCTGACTTCACTTAGCATTATCTTCTCCAACGACATCCATTTACCTGAAAATGCCATGGTTTTGTTGACTCGGCATTTTTTTTTTTTTCCCCAGAGTGGAGCTGGGGTAAGGATGGGAAGAGCCCAGGGTAAAGGTCTTTTGACTCTGCTAGAACTTGTCCCCTCCCTTGGCTGCCAGAAGCCCTCTGCAGATTACAGGTTCAAAGGCTGCTTCTCCAGGGCACACTATGAGATTCTTCTGAGACACTCCCACGGTGTTGAGGTAGAGTGTCAAGTACTTAGAACTAGTCGCTTAAAAACAACTCAAATTTATTCTGTTATTGTTTTGAAGGTCAGAAGTCTAAAATCGAGGTGTCACCAGGGCTGTTTCCCTCTGGTGCATGCCTTTTCCAGCTTCGGAAGGCCACCTGCATTCCTTGACCTGTGGCCCCTTTCTGTATCCTTCTGCATGACTCTGCTTTGAGTTTTTGTGACCAAAACACCTGACAAGAACAACTTAGAGGAGGCAAATTTTATCTTGGCTTAGTGTTTTACAGGTCTCAGTCCACAGTCAGCTGGCTCCATTTCTTTGGACCTGAGGTGAGGCATAACTTCTTGGCGAGGCATAACATCTTGGCAGAAGAGCAGGTGGAGGAAAGCTGATCATTTCATGGCAGCTGGAAAGGAGGTAAAGAGGGAGACAGAGTAAGAGAAGGCAGGAGAAAGGGAAAGGATAGGGGGCAGACCCCTAGAAGGTCTTATGTCCTAGTAGTCCATTCAGCTATCAATGGATTAATCCATCAAATGGATTACTACTACTGACCCTGGCCCTCTTACCTCCTTTCAGAAGGATCCTTGTGATGACATTGGGTTTACCTGGAGAATCCATAATCTCTCTATCTCAGGACCCTAATTGAATCATATCTGCCAAATCCCTTTTGCCTAATCCCATGGGTTCAGATCTCAGGGACCAGGATGTCAGTATCTTTGAGGGTCATTATTCAGCTGCCCCCAGACTGTCCTCCCAAACCAGAATTTGATTCATTGTTTCATCCTCACTGCTCAGCACAAGGCTGAGTCCTTTAAGAGGATGGTGAACTGTAGGGAATTCACATGGCTTGAATCTTCTTCCTGAAGCAGTGCTGTTGGCTCCAGGTGGCAGCCGTCGGCGCTCTCTCTACCACAGCTGAGTCTCTCTGGCAGGCTGTGGGATGGAGTAGAACTATTCCCCTCTGGGGTGGTGGGAAGGAACGTGTTGCACGCTAACTCACCTCCTCTTTTTAGCTCAGTGTCTTTTCCTAGGGCTAATCACCCTCTTTAAGATCCACAGCACGTTTCCAGTGTATTAAAAATATATTTGGTTTTATGCTGTGCACGTCTTCAAAAACAGAAGAAACCCACGCTGAACAACTCTGAACCAATAATATGGTTTTACATTCACACAGTTTGCAGGAAATAGAGTTCCAAGGAGTTCAGGCTGACTTATCCAGCCCTAGAGAATAGACACATTCCAGAAATATCCCCACTCGGCAAGCCCTTCTCCTGGCTCTCCAAATTGCCTCAGCATCTATTTACAACCCAGGGCTGGCTTTGCCTGTTGATTTCTCCTGAGAGCTGGCGAGGCCTAGGCAGGTGTCATCTCTGGTGTGGGCAGAGGGCAGGTGCCTCTCTTTGTCCAGACAAGGCCCTTCTGGGTCTTATGTACTGGATTTTTGGGTCCAGTCTTCCTTGATGAAATGCTGAAATGGAGACTGCATTTAGCAATTGGGGGTGATTAATGTTCACGGCAATATTTGCATGCAATTCCAAATTAATGGTATAAAAAAGATTTATGTACTAGCTAAATATTTTGACAGAAAAATGAAAGTAACTGTGAAGACCACTCCATCTGGCTCCTCTTGTTTATTGCCTGAATATTTACACTGCTGCTTTGGAAATTTCAATGATGTGAGAGTTAATGTACAGAAAAAGATTCTGTCATTTTGGCCAGGATGAGAAGCAACTTTTTGTTCTAGGAGTTGAGGATGAAATACACCATAAGCACACACAATCCCTGGGAGAGTCCCTCCTTTCCTTTCCTCCTTTCCCCTGTTGTAATGTTCCCCCAGTGACTTTAGGGGAGTTTTTCTGCAATGGGGAAGTTCTGAGCTGACTTGGAAATGTGTAAAACGTTGCAGAATCTGGTTTGGTATTTCTAAGCATGAAGAGCCAGTTGAAGCTTCCCTACTGTATACTTTCAGCTCTCACCTATGTCCTTGTGCTTGGTCTCCCTCCTGGTCAGCTCTCCCTTCTGGATCTCAGCTCAATCCCCAGCCCCTGTGACCCTCCCCTGTTACCCACCAGTCAACAGGGAGAATCCTTTGCATTAGATACCTGGGTCTGCAAACTCTCTTCTGCTTTGTAAAATACAAAATCCTGAAAAATGGAAGACTTTTCCTTTTTGGTGCTAAAATTCATTTGTGGCAAATCCCTCCTGAACCGGCATGTGGCTGTTGCTTGTCTTTATGTCACTTCACTCTTCCTAAGTGTTGCTGTGTGAAAATGTCTGAGATTGATTATGGGTGACATCCCAGGCCCTTCTAAAATTTGAAGAATTCAAGAATTTCAAACCTCATCTGGCCCAACGTTCTGATGAGAGGATTGAGGGCCTGTGTCTCCCTGGCTTCAGTTGTCGGGAATATTTTGTTGACAGTTCTGTGTCCCCAGGAGTTTGCATTTTTATCTTTATGTACCACAAGTCCCAAATAGGTCATGCCCTTAAGCATGATATTCCTGGTTGAAAGATTATGATTTAGAGCGATTCACTGAGGATCTCATTCTTTTATTTGTGTACCCAACAGTCATTACTTAGGGGACAGTGACAGGGCAGAAGAGTAGGGGCTAGCTTCGACTTGGAAATGCCCCATGGCTGGGCTGGGTGGATGTAGCAATACTCTGTCTGGGTCCTGGTCCCTGAGAAGAGCAGGGACTTGACAGCAGATGGGAGTGTGGATTGATAAAACCCTGAAGATAAGCTGTTTCCTAGTCCCCCAACCCCCAGACTCAGGACCCCCTGAGTCCTCTGGAACTTACATATAGTGAAGGGCAGGACACCTCAAATTTACTGATATTGACTTTCTTCTGTATGATGAAATGGGTATGTTTCCTTACAAGAAAATAAAGAAAATCTCCTTGCATATCTTACTTAATGAATTAAGAACTTTATTTGCTGAATAAATGAGTAAAACGAGGATCTCATTTATTTCTAAACCCTAAGGAGTCTTATTCTCATATTTATCAGATGTTTGTTTATTTTGGCATTATATATACTATCCAACGGACCTTGGCACTTCCTGACTTGTTTGAGCCAGGAATGGAACAGTAAATGAGATGAGCCACCAGTGCCTGATATAAAGCTACACTCCAACGCTGGGTGTAGGAAGGAAAGGACCTTGAAGCACTTGGTTGAAGCTGATGTTGGTGGATAGATCTCTAGAATATTAAAGGAGACTGGCTGAGAGCTAGCCAAGCCAAGCCAAGCCAAGCCAAGCCAAACCAAACCAAACCCCTCACCATTCCCTCCCATCCAAGGTTGTGGAGTTTTGGGGATGCAGGATAATCAATGCCCCACTAGGTGGCACTGCTGATCCATACTTGGGGCATCCAGAGCCTGTCTCTATGGTAACAGGTTTATGAATTGATGGGGAGCTGGCCTGGTCCTGTGTGTGTGTGTGTAAGAAGGAGTTTTTGAGTGTTCAGGGAAGTCTGCTCTGTGCAGCAGGGACTGTTGATTTGCAGCTGTCAAAGAGATAGAGAATCAAGGAAACATTATCATACTGTGCAGAGCAATAAGGAACAGGAGAGCAGAGAAATCACTCCTTCTAAGATACACTAACAAACTTCCTTGGCTTGGTAGCCTGAACTGCAATGTTCTCTAATGTGTGCAAGAGATCCAAGACATGCTGAGAGCATGGGGTTGGGCTGCAGGCTGGATTTGCTTTTGTGCAGGATATCACCACAGGAGCTCAGCCTGGAGGGCAGTGGGTTTGCTGGAATCATGGGGGTTCTAGGGACATAATGCTGGAAAATATTACCTATGCCAGACATCCAGTTCTGTGCATTACTTTATGTCTAGACATTTATGATTGCTCTCTCCTGGAAGTGGGTATACCACATTCTCTGTGTAAAACGTGTTTCCAGATTGCGATGTGCTAAGCCCTGGCTATCTCTCTTGGCTTGATCAAAAACTCAGCTCCCTAGGTAGAGGGGTGGTTCTTTCACCTGCAGGAATTCTGAGGTGCCTTTCTGTGCTGGAGGCAGGTGAAACCACGTACTCAGTGGAGTGAATACCCTTTCTCAGCTGTAAGGGAGCTTCCTGGAAGTGCCTTCAGTTTGGGTCATAACTGGAACCCTGGGCTCCAGGCCAGAATCCACCCAGAGGCTTTGTCTTAGTTTAGAATTTGTGCTGTTCACTTTTCAGGAATTCTAGACAAATCTTTCTTTAATTTTAGTTTTCATGGAGAGAAAGGGGACTGAGAAGAGAATAAAAAAAGCATCTGGGTACTGTTGTTGCAGAGCTTTGTAGCATTATGCCTCTGATTGGAGTTTTAGATGGAGAGCCCTTTTAGATACTTCCTACAAAATTTTAAAAATTGCAAATGTTTTGAAATAACTTCACACTTACAGAAAAATTACAAAATGGTACAAAGAATTGTCATACCTCTTTCACATATTGTCCTCAAATTGTTTCTGCCATCTATATATATATATATATATATATATATATATATATATATATATATATACAGATATATAATTTTTTCCCTAATATATCTGAGAATAAGTTACAGATGTGATATCTCTTTACCTTTAAATATTTCATTGAGAATTTCTGAAACATGAGAAAAATATCTCATATAACCACAGGACAATGATCCAAACCAGGAAATTAACACTAATACAATATCATTGTTCACTCAATGAACTTTATTCAAATTTTTGTTAATTGTTTCACCAGCATCTTTTGTCTTTTGTAGTGTAAGGAAAAGATTTTAATGGTCTGGGAGCCCATCCAGAATCACACATTGCATTTAGTTGTCATATCTATTTGTATCTTTAAAAAATCATTTAAAATGCTTTTTACTGAACCAGTGGCCTTTTATTTTATTTTTTTTTTCTCTTGTTCTTGCTAGTGTGGGTCAGTGGCTTGCAGTGGAAATCATTTCTTCTCCTGGGAATTGTGATTGTTTTGCTCTAGCGCTGAGCTACACCCGCAGCCCCGTGATTGTTTCTTAAATGGGTAGTAGGGCTGATGACTGAAAAACCACAAATGCAGACCTGCCTGGCCTCAACTCCTACGCCCGCTCCTCCCCCTAGACGGGTGACCTGGGGAACACTGTTTCACTTCTTCAAGCAGCAATGTTCTCCATAAAATAAAGATTATACTTGGAGTTTCTGAAAGTCAGTATCAGGAGAAGTGAGATAATATTCAAAAAGACTTATCCACCAAAGGGCTGGATAAGCTATATGTGAAGTTTTCCCCTTTCATGGTGGGAATGATTTCATATAAAAATATTTAAAATATTCTTGTTTTCTTAGTTTTGGACCACAGAGTAGTTTAAGTAAAAAAAATTTTTTTTGTACTAGGATCTAACCAGAACACTTCACCACTGAGCTACGTGCCTGGCCCTTTCTTTAAAAGTTCTGAAATAGGGTCTCATTAAGTTGCTGAGGCTGGCCTTAAACTTGAGATCCTCCTGCCTCACCTCTGGAGTCACTGGGATTATAGGGGTGTACCACCATGTCTGCCAGCTTAAGTAAAAATTTTAAAGACAGTTCATGACTAATTTTTTTCCTCCAGATATTGTAAATATCCAAGAGGTCCCTATAGCTTTTTTGAAAATTTAAAATCTTTATTTTGAGATAATTGCGGTTCAAAGGCAGTTGTATCACATAAAACATAGAGATCTCATGTACTTTTTATTCATATTTCCCCAACGATGACTTCTTGCAAGACTATAATATCACAGCCAGGATACATTCAGGAAACAGAATGTTTCCATTCCAAAAGAAGATCTCCTATTGATTTATAACCACACTTTCCTCCTCCCTCCCAAACCCCTCCTCAGTCCCAGGAAACCATGAATCCCTTCTCCATTACTATAATCTTGTCAATCAAAAAATTTTATATAAGTGGAGCGGTGAAGCAGGTAACCTTTTGGGACTGGCTTCTTCCACTCAGCATACTTCTCTAGAGACTCATGTTGTATGTATAAATAATTTGTTCTTTAAAAAATTTATCATTGTTGAGTAGTATTCTATTGGTTTTTCTTTTACTTGAGTTCGGTTTGGTTGATTACTCATCAATATGCAAAAACTTCCCCAGCCCAGAAAGGAGTTAGTGCAATATCTGAGAAAGAAAATCCTTTCTGAGAACCTTCTTCAGAGTAATAAGAGATCAGAAATTCCAAAGTTTCAATATTTTCAGATAAGATAATTGAGAATAAAAATTCTTAAGAAACACAATTATTGGAATATGAAAATTTCCTAACAATCACTGAGACATCATCCTGGAGAGGTATCTCTGACTCTATATCAAGAGAATGCAGAGTTGTTTTTTTTTTTTAAATTCCTGATTTTGTAAAATGAAGAAACAAACAATTAGTTGGTAAATTTCACCAGATGTCTGAAGTTTTACACATTTTCTTTCCATTTATCCCTTGCATTTCTTTTGTTTGAGAAGGTAGAACTAAGAAAGACACTATAAGTCCCAAATGTAAGTGGCATAAAGAAAGCTAATAATTATACAAAAAATCCAAGTTATGACACTGCAGGACGTTTACCTCCTTGGTGAATCAATAGAAAGTTTGCAAATTGGAGTTGACCCCCAGACTTTTTTTTAAAACTGTTTTCATTAGGAAATTGGGGGAGTCACTTTATATTTGGCTGTCAGCAAAGTATTCTTATTTTTCCTGTACTAGGATAAGAATTTAACTACTTCTATGGCTATTTAACTTCCAACACAAAAGAGGCAGCATGATGACCATTGTATTCCACCATCCTTGCTAATCATACCTTATATACAAACAGAGATATAAAAAATTGTGGTGTATATGTGTATTAAGAATTGTAATGCAAAAAAGTACATGTATAATGGCATAAATTGGCATGAACATACTTTATATACAGAGATACGAAAAATTGTGCTCTATGTATGTAATAAGTATTATAATGCATTCCACTGTTGTCGTGTATTTAAAAAAATAATAAAATCAATAAACAAAACAAACAAAAGGCAAAAGAGGCAGCATGAAACAGAAATAACGGTGGAAACAGGGCAGTGGGTTGGGAGCTGTTCTGCATCTGAATCTTCTGGAATAGCGTTCGTCTGTAGTTTTTAGGATGCCCTGAGATAATCGGGATGAAGGTAATTTCACTCTAGATTCCTATGCAGTCAAAACCTCAGGCATATTTAAGAGAGATATTTTTTTTTCTCATTAGAATTCTGACGGTTATAATTTCTTTTGTCTATTAGTATTCACTCCTGGGTGTTCTGATACCTGATGCTCCAACCTGGGAAAGACCAGAGGCACTGCCTGTCTTTGCCACTAATTGAATTGGTAGCCCTGGGAAACTGACCATTTTTCTGATCATCAATTTTTCTTGTAAGAATGGAGGTAATGCCTCATTTTAGGATAAGTGAGTTGATATCTATGTGACAGGTGTGTGCTGGGGTTGTTGCTTGTCTTCTGCCCACAGGACCCCTGGCCCTCATTCTCGGCTGCTGCCCAGCCCACTTTACAGCTGAGACAGCTCAAGGGCAAGTGGAGAGAGAGTTTGTATTCCTTACCACCAGCTCTTTCTCATCTCCCGGCAGCAGTGTGTGTGTGTGTGTGTGTGTGTGTGTGTGTTTGTGTGTGTGTGTGTTCCCTGTGCACAAGCGCATGCACGCCTACTGGCAGAATCCTTTTCTTTGAACTCAGCCTTCTTCTCCCTGGACTGTCTTACCCCTAGGGTGAAAGTGGGAACAGGGATGGTCTTGGCCAGGCTTTGGCTGTATCTCTCAGCCAGACATCGAGTGCACCTGGGCTTTCCCTAGGCCCTGAAGTCACGCATCTCCTAGCGGGGAGTCTTAGTCCAGCACAAGATCTATACATGCCTGAACTCCAAATGTGAGACAGGCCCAAGTCTTTCTCCACAGGGCGCTCAGATTCTGAGCCACGTCCCTACCTTAAAGCTCTAACACTCAGTGACAGTTCTAGGATGGCCTCTGGGGGGCAGTATTGTCTAACTCCTAACTCCTGCTGGTCGGGTGTGGCCTAACCTAGGGCCCAGCACTCCACAGCACATGGTCAGTCCTCAACAAATTGTAGCAGCCGTAGAATGACAACTGTGATCTCAGCTGCTACAACTGCCCTGACGACTTTCCCCCTTCCATTGCAACCCCAGACTTGCCTTCCTGCATCTGAGTCAGGGAATCTTTTCCTTAGGGAACTTCTTGGCGCCTGAAAATCTTGCTTGACATTTGGTGTGTTCTGATTTTCATTGCAGTTTTTGTTTATTTATCATAATATGTCTTTATAACTAGTTTTCAGTTTCTGGAGAAAAGGGATGGGTTTTTATTTTTCTCTGATTTATCACCATCTCTGCCAGTGAATGCTCCACCCTTTCCAACAGTAGTTAGCTGGGAACGTGTACGCTTGCTGACCACAGGGTGACGGGAGCAGGTGGGGATGTAGAAATGTGAGTGAGATCCAGGGATTTCTCTCTTCCTAGGTGTTTCTGGATATATGCACATATTTCTAAACCCATAGCAGGACTATTTCCCCCAGGGCCCCCCCTGTTATGACTGACACCCCAACTTTATTCCTCATTCTTTTTGTTTCCTTATCTGTCAAATAGAGATCATAGTAATTAACAGTTGCCTCATTGCCCATGATATTTGAAAAGTCCATGCTTTCCCTGTAACCTCTTGAAGGGCTGAAGGATTCAAAGAATATTCAGATATAACAATTAGGAATTTGAAGACCCAAGATGCGATCTGTATCCTTTAGAAAACCTCTTGCCTTAAAAATGACCAGGATGATGGGGTAATGGCAATGAAGAACAGCCAGGCTCTAAGAAACGCCTACTGGGGCTTTTCTGTGTCACTAATGGTGCCTTCTGCCCTGAGGGACCCGTGCAGCTGCTAACGAGAACAGGCTGGGTGAGGATGCTGGGGGCAACATTTGCCCATCAACCTCTGAGCTTTTGGTCACGGTCTCTGACCTTGCATTTGTGCACCATTTTGAGATTTTTCAAAGAGTATCACATTTCTCTTCCATTAGATGTCACATAGTGTGTTGTGGCACCTAGTGCTTCTGACTGGGAGAATTGCCCGGAGTCACAGAGCTTGTTCATGGAGGAATTGGGACTAGAATGTGTTTTGGGGCACTTTTTTTCTGTTTCACTGCCTACTTGGAAATGTTGCCTCTCTGCAGGGCAGAAGGTTAGAGGGAATGAGGGTGTCTTGGGTACCCCAGCAGTGCCTTGCCTTGTTCTTGTGAGCTTGTCACTCAAAGAAGTTGCCGGTCACATGATCACTTCATGGCTTCTGGTTGGCTTCATTACTTAAAGTGGAGGCCAGGGGCCAGGAACCCTGGCATCACCTGCTGTGTATGGGAGATTCAGAATCACAGCCCTATCTCAGGTCTGCCTCACGTTGCATGGTCTGGAGTTCACCATGCTTTCTTGTTGCAGATGGTGCCATTCTGCCACAAGACCCTGTGTGGTGGGAGTGGCTCTGTTGAGTGAACTGCCATTAAAGTGTGCATGTCAGTGCAGGGAGAGACTATTATGTCCCAGGTGGGCAGCCCTGTGCTTAGCTCAGGGATCAGATATGCTGTCCAATGAACCTTGCAAAGCCCTCCTTAAGATTTGTGGGGGAAGACTTTGGGCCACATGGAGGGAACTGAAATCCCACAGCCTGGAAAGCACTACTCTGTTCCTCTGGCCCGTACACCAGGCCACCTTCCACCCTCCATTCTTCTGTTGAGCCTGTCCTTTGTGTGGATGATCTTCCACGGTGCTGAACAAGCCACTCAGCTGAAAATCTAAGCATTTCTCTTCATGCAAAGAGAAAGAAGCCTCATTAGCAGCATACATCCAAGAGCATTTTCATCTTCAGACTTAGCTCCCCACCATCAAAGGCCTGAGTGTTCATAACGATGCTCTCCAGACGTGCCAGGAGCCCTGGACCAGAGGGAAGACATTCTCCTGCAGATTCATGCATGCCCACCAGTGGGAGGTGCTGTCTTGGAGGGAGTGCTGACAGCTTGAACCTAAGTGAATTCGGCCTGAGTGCAAAGCTCATATCCAAGGATGGCCGATGAAAGCTAGTCATTAATCCAACTTCTTCAAGACAGGAGGGCCGCTGAAGGTTCTTCATTCTAATTTGAATTGTGTTCCAGGCCTCTGCCGGACAGCAAGAGGAGGAGGCTGAGTGTTCAAAATCCTCCTTGGAGAGGAGTTGTGCTTGGTTGTGACTCTTGGGCTTCTCTCTAGGTTGGTCGCCTCTTGACAGCAGCCCCGCTAGTGAACTGCTGAACAACCAGAGAAGCTTCCAAAATGGATGCTCAGCTCCTGTAATGATTTTAATCTGCCTGAGTTGAGTCCAGGTGAAAGGGAGATGTATTCCCAGCAGAGAGTTTATTTATTTATTTATTTTTTATGGGTCACTGGTTGATGCCTGAAATTCAGCAGGCAACTTTGAAAAAAAAAAAAGTCACATTCTGGGCCTTGGAGAGGAGATTCTGATCAAATGGAGTTAGGGTCAGCCCTGGGTTCTGAATATTTTTAAACTGGCCCCAGATGTTTCTGGTAATCATTCTGGGATGGGGACTACTGCGTTAGGTGATGTTTGCACTATTTAGCTAATGCTCACATTTTCCAAAGTGTCTGCTTAATATTAAACCATGGTTTTCATTCCTGGCTGCACATTATAATCACTGGGGGAGATTAAAAAAAATACTGTTACCTGGGCCCCATCCCAGACCAATTAAATCAGAGTCTCAGGGGTGAGGGGCTTCAACACTAATATTTTTTAAAAGCTCCCTAGTTGAATCTAATGTGCAACTAGGGTTGAGAACCTTTATGTTAAACCTTGGAAGAACAAATAGAATTTACTCCTGAGCTGCAATTGGAGCCTGCATTTGATTATTTTCTGTTTTTCCCCCACTGGGCTAATTTGTTATTAACAATGTAAATTATCCGACATGGCCTGATCGGAATAAGTCACATTGGGTCTGTCTCTTCCTTTGATTGAGCACTAGATTTCCATAGCTGGTTGAATATGGCTCTAGTGTTCAATCCCTCCCACCCCCACCCACTGCTGTTTTTTTTGGCAGTTGAATCAATCTGTTAGTTCACTAGGCTCTGGGAAGAATGGAACCTTTAGGTCTTTTTCACATGCGTTGGCACTGAAGTGGTATCTGCTGGCTGGTGTTTCCACTGGTCATCATTTTGATTACTGTGGCCAGGGATGGCATGGACCTGAGTCTTAGAGAGGTGGTAGGTTGACCCTTCAGTGCAGGTATAACAGAAAGGTGCCTGTCCCACTGGGCACCCTTGGCCAACAGAGCCAACTAGATTTCAGCCCTACACCCTTTGACCATGTGCCTCTGTGTATGACAGCAAGTGTGTAACCACAAGTGGCATGACTGAGGAGTGAGGCCCATCAGAGCCACATGGATGGTTCCCTAAAAGTGGGGAAATGGATGTTGAGTGGGCAAAACCATTGCTACCTTTACACCTGAGCAAGATAGGCATGTTCTCTGGTCTTTCTTCAGCCAAGCCTTTCCTCACAGAGTTGGGCCAACGAGCTGTGCCCAGACCTGGAAGACTATGGGGCCAGACCCCAGTCCTCCTTCAGGGCCCCCTGAGTTTTGAGGGAAGAGAGTACCCCAGGGTATATACCCTAGGCCTGTGGATGATCAAGGGGTGACTATGATAGGAGGTGTGGACAAAGTTTGGATACATGGGCTGGAGTGTCCACATGAATGAATGTGGGGCCCTTTTGGGGTACAAGGTAGAGCTGGTGTGTTAAGAGCAAGCCTGGGCTGGGTGCTGATGGCCAGGGGCTGATGTGCCTGGGCCAGGTGTCTCCTCTCCCCAGGCTGCCACATGCCAATAGAGGAGTAATGAGTCTAAGGATTTGGAGGTCCAACCTGGCCTTCCAGGTCTGTGTGAAGGTGTGTTTGTCAAGGCGTGTTTGTTAAGGCAGGGGGCTAAAATGTGCTATTTAGTAGTTTGATGGTTAGATTTCTAACTCGTGTTACACATCTAAGGAAATGATAGTGAGCCTTTATTTGGACTCTTGGTTCAGGAATGGTCTTAGGAAAAACCAACACATGTGTCTTAGGGCTGATGTATCAGAATGCCACAGAATGAATGGTTTAAAAATAAACATTTATTTCCCCCAGTTCTGGAGTCTGAGAGAGACTTGAGCGCTGCAAGGTTGGTGTCTTCTGAGAGACCACTTCCTGGTTTATAGATGGCCGTCTTCTCTTTGTATCCTCACATGGGACGAAGAGAGGAAGAAGTAGCACATTCTGTCACATCTGTCCTTTGAAGGGCAGTTATCCCAGTCACGAGCTCTCCACCCTCGTAACTCAATGTTCCCAAAGACCCCACCCCTTCTAATACTATCCCATTCAACATATGAATTTTGGGGTGGGGGGCAAACAGAAAGAAACCCAGAAACAACTCCAGGAAAGAACATCTTGAGCTGGAGGACAGCAAGATCAAGGTGGAGATGAGGAATCATCTAGATGGGGGAAGGCAGCCTGCTGTTTATTAAAAACCCCTGGAAAGAACCTTGGTGATGGATCCTGCCAGAAACCTGTAGTTTCCTAGAATTCTCACTGATTGACAGGCCTCCAAAGGACCATGGAGTTGCCAAATGTTTCCTTCTAACATCAACTCTCTGACCTCACTCCACTGCAGAATCCTAGCATCAGAAGACTTTAAACCTTGCCCTTCCTCTTGGCTGGCAGCTCGGGGTTTTCTGCTGGGAGGAGATTCGGTTGGATGCTGCATAGTTAGGGACGGAGAAGAATATCTCTTATGGTGAACAACATTTCTCAATGAAATCACTTTCCTAGGTTTGTTTCCAGTTAAGGCTGAATCCAGAATCACTTTGCTTCAATTCATTCCAACAGGGCTCAACATATAGGAAACCAGGACAATGCACCAATAGCAGGAATTCCAGAGGGTTATTTATTTATTTATTTTGTTGTTGTTTTGTCTTAAAGAGAGTTTCCCACCAAGGACATAGATCTGACAAAGTTATCTTAAGTAAGACAAGCATCAGAAGAAAGATGCACGGGGAGGTTTACATGGACGTGGCTTTGAAGGGAAACCTCGCCGTTCGTTCCCAATCCACTAAAGTGGTCTGGCTGTGTATGGGCTTGCAGATCAAACCTGCAGGCTGATGGTCAGGAATCACTTCAGGGACAAATGACAAGAAAGGAAATGTACACAATAGGATGATGATGGGTGGTTATTATTGACATGTGCAATCCTCCTAGCAGGTGGGAAGGGAGGCTGATTTACAGCAGTTTTAAGAGTAGATCAGATACTGGATGTCATCACCATAGTTCTTACTGAGACAGGCCAAATCATACGTGTTCTCACAGAGGTCTGCCCACAAAATCTGGGATCCTTGGTCAGCCCCTGACTGCCAGCATGAGGGAGTAGATTCTCCACATTGACCTTCTCCTGGTGGCTGTCCTTTCTCAGTCCTGACAGGCCGATTCTGATTTCTCCGACGTTGGGTGAAGATTCTGGAGACTGGGAGCACGTCACCCACCCTTTCTGCAAGAGTAAATTGCTACCTGCTGAGAGTGTGGCAGATGCTGGGTGGAGGTGAAAGCCTAGCTAGAGGCCCAGAGCCTGGAGACTAGTGATGTGGATCAGTGTGTCTGGGTCATGTGGCTCATTCAGGGGCCTAGGAGAATGTGCCAGGGCCAAGCCAGGCCATGTACAGTGTCTTCTACAGGGCTGTGTGTTGTGGTCCCAGGGCTGTCACAAACTGCCCTAAATTTAGCAACTTAACACAACAGAAATTTATGCTATCACAGTTTGGAAGGCAGAAAGGAGAATTGAGGTGTTGACAGAGCCACCATCCCTCTTCAGGCTCTGGAGTGGACTTTCCTTTATCTCTTCCAGCTTCCAGTGGTTCTTGGGATTCCTAGCTTTCCCTCCATCTTTTCTTTGTGCTTTCCCTCCATCTTTACATGACCTTCTTCTTTCTTGTGTCTGTCTGTGTGTCTTTTTTTTTTTTTCTTTTAAGGAAGTTCTTGCTGTATTCGGGGCCCAACCTAACCCAGTGTTATCTCATCTTGGATCTTTCCTGAATTATATCTGCAATGATTCTATTCCCAAATAAGGTTACATTCTGAGATTCTAGGTGGATATCAATCTGTTGGGGAACAGTTCCACCCATGACAGGGTACATACTGTGTCTTTAGAAAGAGCTTCGTTGCATGCTTTTAGGGATGGTCTCAGTCTCAGAAATGCTAGTGTCTGCTCCAGGGTTGGAGCAGAGAGGGCATGAGAAGGAGTGGAGGTGTTATCTGGCAGACATTTCTTGACTACTGCCTGCCTGCCAGGTGATTACTAGATATTTATGCTGCTGGATCCTTAAAACAATGGTTTTCAAAGTATGATGTATTAGCCTTTTGTTGCTGTGACCAAAATACCCGCCAAGAACAACTTAGAGAAGGAAAAGTTTATTTTGGGATCCTGGTGTCAGAGGCTCAGTCCAGTGGTTGACTAACTGCATTGCTCTGAGCTGAGATGAGGCAGAACATCATGGTGGAAGAGTGTGGTGGAGGAAAGCTTCTCAGCTCATGGCATCCAGGAAACCCGGAAAAAGAGTGAGGTGCCAGGACAAGTTACAAACCCCAAAGGGTCACTCCCAGTGACCTACTTCCTCTAGCCATGCCCCCCTTGCCTACAGTTGTCCCTCAAACAGTAGTCTTTTCAAATTACGAATCCATAAAATGTGTTAATCCACTGAAGAGGTTACAGCTCTCATAATCGAATTATTTCACCTCTGAACATTGCTATATTGCCACATGAGCTCTTTGGAGGACAACCTCGTATCCAAACCATAACATATGGTAACCAGACATTCCGTATCAGCTGTTAGGAATGCAAATTCTTAGGCCACCCCAGAACTGCTGAATCAGAAACTCTGGGGTTGGGCCCAGCAATCTGTGTGTGACCATCCAGGTCATTCTGGGGCTTGCTCAAGTGTGAGAACCCTTGCCTTAAACCTGCTTCAATCCTTACAGCAAACTTTGTGTTATCATCACTGTTCGGAAAAAGAGCTCTCAGGAGATGATATGATCAGGTTGCCCCAAACAGGAAGTGGCACTTTCACACCCACGTCCACCTGGCTGCAAAGTCCTCAGAGCTTTCACCATAGCCATCCTGCCTGGGAAAGCAACTAGACTTTATTTCCAGCTTCTCCTAATACTGCTTCTTCCAGTGAGGTCGCCTGCCCCTTCTCATCAAAGGTGACCCTCCCTGATCTGCTTTCTACGCTTTGTGAACTACTTAGAGGTTTGAAAAACTGGTATCAAATGTGCCCGGTATCATTTTTATGGGCCTTCGTGAATAAGAAAACAATGACAACAAGTCAATATTAAGTGCAAATGGCAGTAAAACCCCGCTAAATGGCTCCCTGGCTCTAATTTTGAAGAGTAAAATCAATGAGCGTCCTGTTAGGCCTGGTAATTTTAAAAGTGTAGGACCCACGCCTCCCAAGAGCCTGTTGAAAGATGGCGACTGCGTTTTACTGTTACTCACTCTGGAAAGAAGTTAACAAAAGTACTTAAGCCTTTAACCTCCTGGGCCTTAGCCATCAGGCTGCGCAGGGTAGCTCATTAGCATGTGGTGACCCTGCCTGTCTGGCTTCCACCCTCCGCAAGCTGTTCATATCCACACGATGGCAGTAGCCACCAAAGCATCGCACGTCTCTGCTGTTCTTGATATGGAATCTCCAAATTAAAAAAAAAAAAAAAAAAAAGAAAAGAAAAGCAAAAAGCATATTTGCTATCTAGAAGAGACCATGAACTATAATCTCACCTCTGTCTACCTCCAGAATGGTCCACGTCGAAATCAATGAGAGCAAACTGCGTATGAAGGTCTTAGGGAAACAGCTCCCCAAATTTCCATGGTTGACTCAATCGATTAATTTATTTACTTATTTATCTGGAACAAGTGAGCACCCTCCCCACTCATTCTGAAAAATTTAAACTGGTAGAAGAGCTGCATCCTTTTCATTGGGATCCATCAAATTTTTTTTTATTTTTTATTTTTTGTTTAAAGAGAGAGTGAGAGAGGAGAGAGAGAGAGAGAGAGAGAGAGAGAATTTTTAATATTTATTTTTTAGTTCTCGGTGGACACAAGGATCCATCAAATTTTAACACTGAACTTCAGCTTCTCTCTCTGTCTCCTTTATTGCATCAAAGATTTGAAGATATGCCACGGACACCCTGACACTTCACCTCTCAATAATTCAACACATGTCTCCAAAGAATAAAGAGATTTGTCTACATCACCCTAACATCACTGTTGCACCCAAGAAGTTCAATGTTACATTAGCTAATACATGATCCATATTTAAATTGCCTCGTCATCCCAGAAGTGTTGTTCTTATGGACTTTCAATCTCTCTTTCAGGCTCCATTTGAGAACCATACGCTGAGTGTACTTGTCATTTCTCTTTTGTCACCATTGTATTCTGGGGCTGTCCTCTGTCTTCTTTGGTCTTTCGGGATTTCTTCATTTTCTTCACTGGGCAGTAGCTTGTTTGTTTTGTAGGATGCCTGTCATTCTGGATTCCCCTTACTGTTTCTGTGTGGTCAGATTCTGGTTAATTATTTTAGCAGGTGTTCTGCCTTGGTGATCTGCTGCCCTCCTTGCTACGTCACTTCAGGTAGCATGTGATGTCATCTAGTGCCATTACTGGTGATGCTAAGCTTGAACACCTGGCTAAGGTACCAAACCTTAGGCAGAGCATTCATTCATTCAGCTGTGACTCTGGTGATCCAGAATTTTCTACCTAGTGCCTCTCCTGACTTTTTGGACTGTCCCCTCCCTGCATTGACCCGGGGATGTTCTGAAAGTGTCAATCAGATCAGGTCATTCCTTTGCTTTGAACCTTCCTTTGGCTGTCCATCATGTCCAGAAGAGCTTTAAAACTCCTTGCAATGACCTTTGCAGCCCTTCTTGATGTGCCCCTGTCTGTTTCTGACCTTGTTCATTGTGCTCCTGCTATCCCCCTGTCTTTTTGTGTTTCTGGGGACTCCAAACTGTGCTGCTTCAGTTCTATCTACTCTCAATGCTCTGGCTCAGCTAGTTCCCTCTTACCATTCATATTTTGGTCCAGATGTCACAGTTCAGTCTCTATCTTATTTTCTTGTTCTTTTTTTCCCCCTATGAAGTGCTGATCACCAACTGAAATGATCTGTTTATTTATGTACTTACTAGTATATTGCTTGCCCCACCCGACAAGCTCACAAAGCCCACAAAGGCTGATACCTGGCTTGTTTTTGTTTGCTTCTGCATCACCATCCAGCATAAAGCCCGGAGCAAGTGAGCACTCAGGAAGTGTTTGTGAATGAATGAATGAGGTCAACTGGACACCACATCAGGGCATTGTTTTAGATTCTGAGATGGAAAAATAAAGAAGATATGGTGTCTTCTTTATATGTAATGAGACAGAAGTAAGGGTGGGTTTCCGTGGCATATGAAGGAGAGGGAGACTGATCATCTTCTGAGGAAGGCTCATCTCATTGGTATGACTGGTGGCAGCACTGGAAAGACAGAAGACCCAAAGCTCATGTCCTGCAATATGACTTCAGATCAGACAGTTAGCTTCCTGACTTCTCTTATTTGTAAAATAAATGGTTTGGATTGGATAACTTTCAGGTCTCTTTGACCCCAATATTATCCTACTCTGGGTGGGCAGGTGGCCGTAGACACACCTCTTAATCTTCTGTGACTCACCACATCTGGAAAACAGAACTGATAGCACCAGTCTCCTGCAGTTGCTGTAAAGGGCAACACGATGGTGACTGGGACCAATCTCTTCCAACAGGACAAACCCCTCTCCAGATGGAAGGGTTTCATCTATTCAGGGGCAGTTCTGTTTAAGTGAAGGACCAGATTGCATAGCTTCAGAGCTTGCTTTCTGAAGCTGCCCCAGCAAGAAAAACTAGCATTTTTGTCCAGACTGCTTCCCTGAAAGCCTTGGTGGTTTGAGATGAAGGGTCATTAAAAGACCAGATGGCAGAGAAACCTTTTAGATTACTGTGTCCAGAAGCTCCGCGGTTTAGTTAGAAGCCCCAGTGCCGTGGCAGTGCCCTGCAGACATGAAGATCAATAATGCCATTTGCAATCGATGCTCCTGGTGCTCTTCACATCTGCAGCCCCTGTCTGTTTCTGGCAGCTGCCCACCTGCTGCTTTGGAGACAAGGATCAGAAGCAAGGCCTGGACATGTCACTCATCTCCATGACAACCGCAGTGTGTGTGTTCCCTTGCTGCCCATTAGCTATGGGGCAAGGAGATGTTAGGGCCTCTGTAAAGAGGCCAAAGGGCATGGCAGGGAGGTTGGGGGGCAGTTATGGGAGAGTCTGGGTGAGAAACAGCGTGGCAATTTTGTCTTATTTTTTTTCTTTTTCTTCTTTTATTGAGATGTAATTCATGTACTATTAAATCAACCCTTTAAAAGTATAGAATTAAGCTGGGCATGGTGGCCCATGCCTGTAACCCCAGCAGCTTGAGAGGCTGAGACAGGAGGATCGCAAGTTCAAAGCCAGCCACAGCAACCCAGTGAGGCCTTAAGCAATGCACTGAGACTCTGTCTCTAAATAAAATACAAAAAAGACCTGTGGATGTGACTCAGTGGTTAAATGCTCCTGGGTTCAACCTTGGTACCAAAAAAAAAGTATACAGTTACATGGTTTTTAGTATATTCCAAAGTGCAACCATCGCCATGGTCCAATACCACAACATTTTCATCACACCAAATACCCATTCCTATCCACCTCTCTATGGATTTTCCTATTCTAAACACTTCATGTAAATGGAATCATATGACATATGACCTCTTCTTTTTTCTTTTTTTGGGAGGGCCCTGGGGATTGAACCAGGGGCACTCTCCCACTGCGTTAAGGATTCTTTCATTTTTCTGTGTTGGGGATTGAATCCTGGGTGCTCTACTGCTGAGCTACATCCCAAGCCCTTTATGCCTTTTGTTTTCACATAGGGTCTGTCCAAGTTGCTGAGACTGGCCTTGAACTTGTGATCCTTCTACCTCAGTCTCCTGAGTAGCTGGGATTACAGGTGTGCACCACCACACCCAGCTCACATTTATGACTGGATCCTTTCATTTGGTAACATGTTTTTCAGGTCCATCCATGTTATAGCATGTATCAGTATCTCATTCCTGGTCATGGAAGAGTAGGATGCCACTGTGTGGCTATACCACAAGTTTCTCATTCTTTCCTCTGCTAATGAACACTTGGGTTGTTTTCACTTTTTGGCTATTGTGAGTACTGCTGCTCTGTTCACTCAGGCACAGGTTTGTGAACAAAGCTATACTTTAATTTTTCTTGGGTATATACTTGGGAGTGCAACTGTTGGGTTCTTCTCTTTTTTTTCTTTTTTTTTTTTAGTTATTTTTTTTATTTTAATTTTATTGTTGGTTGTTCAAAACATTACATAGTTCTTAATATACCATATTTCACAGATTGATTCAAGTGGGTTATGAACTCCCATTTTTACCCCGTATACAGATTGCTGTGTCACATCAGTTATATTTCCATTGATTTACAAATTGCCTTTCTAGTGACTGATGTATTCTGCTGTCTATCCCATTCTCCACTGTCCCCTCACCCCTCCCCTCCCCTCCCCTCCCCTTCTCTCTCTCCATCCCCTCTACTATAAATCGTTTCTTCCACTTATATAATTTTTCTCCTACTCCTCCTTTCCTCTTATATGTAATTGTGTATAACCCTGAGGCTCACCTTCCAATTCCATGCAATTTCCCTTAACTTTTTTTTATTTCTGCCATTCCATAGTTTCCTCAGCTGGTAACACAGGTATGTAAAGGGGTGGGATAAGGAAGGCACTTGGCTCCTCTGTTCTGCAAGAGTCCTGTTTTAATGACTAATCAGTCCTGGATGCAGAGATGGACTAGATACTCAGCAAACAACTATTTCCTGCTCCCCATTGACACACAGCTAGCTAGCTATATTTTGTAGTCTCCCTGTATTTAGATTCTGCAATCTGTGTTTCAGTTAATGAAATGTGATGAACAGCTATTCCCAGGCCTGTCCATGACCACCCCCCGGCCCCTCTCCCCATTTAGCTCCTTTCTACCTTCTCTCCTGTGTCTGATAAGGATTCACAGAGGGTACAGGGATGGTTCTGTCCTCAGGGACACCAAGCCATTCCATAGAAAGCACTCACCTCCCTGTATAGTCATGTGGAGCAGGGCCCCTCTGCCAGCCCAATTAATGTGTGTGTTGTGAATAAGAAATAAACCTTTATTACCTGAAGATTTTGGTGTTGTGCATTGTCCCCGTGAGTCCATCCTGACTCGTGGAGTTTCTTTGGTAGGAATGGCTGTTCATTTTTTGAGAACCGTCTGCAGAGCTTCTGGCCCTGCCTCCAGCAGTCACTGTGTGGTAACTCCACGGCTTTTTTGCAAACCCTCCCCTGGATTTGGTGTTTTCTGCTAAGGTGACCTGTCATTGTTTATGCCTGGAATTGAAGGGTTCCCAGGGTTTGGGGACTTCTGGTTTTAAAACAAGGATGCTCCAAGGCAGACCAGATGGTTGGTCACCAGATTTTCTCCCCTGGTGTCTGCCGTGGGACTTAGTGGAATGCTGTTCTCCTTTGTTCAGCAGGAAGGAATGCCGTGTGTGGTGTAAAGTCTGGGAGAATCGAGGATCCTGCCTGTATTCTCCTGGCATTAGGATTAGCTCTTCTCAGGTTGCCCTGGGAATAGGGGGCTGGGGTCTGTGTACCCTTAGCCAAGGCTCCCACGAGGGTGATACTGACATAGTTGTGACCCCTTGGATTCCTAGTGAGGTTTGTGATAAGGATGGGAGAGGTCAACTGACATTTGGAAAATGAATCAGAAAATATGAGACGGGAAGAAAAAAGTGGATGATATGTCATGCTAAAGAGGTAGAGGAAGAGAGAAGGCGGAAGCAAATGGAAGACTGGAAACAGCCCTGGAGACAGAGTGATTCCAGACCTGCCAATGCATTTTATCTGCCTTGGAATTCCTCTTGGTATGTCTTGTGGACCTGGGGCCATGCTCTTGTTCATGCATTCTGTGACATTTGATTTGTTTTACTGTGACTTCTGGGTTCCATTTTGTTTCCAATGCCTGAGGTCTTCCAATGACTATTCTCCCAAGAAAAGCCAGAGAGGACCCTGGTCTTGGTCCTTGAGCAAGTAGGCCTTATAATTTCACTCCATGATTAGAGCTCTTTGTGAATGCCAAGATGGCAGACCCGATCCTTGGATGTGTAATATGAAATGCGGCATTCCTAGTCCCAGCTCCCATTCAAAATCCAGGCCACTTTCTCACTAGTGCCTACTTCTGGTCTTGGGTGAGAGTTCAGAGAAGAACATGGACCAGCATTGTCCATCACCATCATCTGAGAGCAAGCTCATGCTCTTTTGTCCACAAGCCAAAGGTACCCTCTTTAGGAATGAAGACTGGCTTCTTATTGGGCAGTGTTTTAAACCAGCAAACAAGAGCATTAGAGGACTAATTAAGGTTCTCCTGTGAAGACAAACTCTTTCACTGAAGGTTCACCATGAACAGTGAATTGAGCCAAGATGTTAGGTTTGAGCTCTTTTCTCTAAGTACCAGAGAGTGTCTTCTGGATCATAAAAAATACATGAGTAAAACATTTCATTTCTCTTCAATCATATCAGCACAAGGGACAAAAGTGGGGGAGAGACAATAGTCATGATGGAGGATTTGCTGAGTTTTCTGCAGCTGAGTCTTTCTAAGGTTGCTTCAATCACAGCTGGCCAGGAAAGCCATTGCAGCTGGTGACACATGCAGGGGCTCTCCTGGGAGGCACATTGCCTTCTCAGTGTTGTGTGCTGATGGGAAAGGCAGCGACCCTGGATGGGTATGTCTGAGGTGAAGGAGCCCTACTAGCACTGGTTACGCCATGGAAGTGCCCGGAGCTGTGCCAAGCATTGAAAATGCCTTATTTCATTTTAGTTCTCCTGGAAATCCTGTAGGACATTTTCACAAATGAGGAAACAGAGATGCAGAAAATTAAGTATCTTGCCTGAAAGAACAGACTTGGGATTCAAACTCGTTGTCTCTGGTTCCACATGTCAGCTTGGGAATTTTCAACAGCTACCCTTCTCTGCCACCCAGCTGTGGGAGGGATTCTTTCTAGAAGCTGTCCAATACAGAAGACTAAAGCTTGGCTTGTTTTGGGAAGGGGAGAGAGGTAAGAAAAACAGCTGAGCAGATGGGATTGGCTTTAGTGATGGAAACAGGTGGGACAGATCTGGTCCTGAGCACTCATTGCTTTGGAGCCAATGACGAGGTAAAGGAAGCAGCGCTGTAGTTGGGGAGACTGGAACTGGTGTCAGAGCACCAGCCAGGAGGGCTCAGAGCTGGGCTTCTTCCCAGTGGGGAATGGGAATGCTAACCAGAGAACTGAGGCAGAAGCTTGAGTGAATAGACTTGTCAACAGGGCAGGGCTTATTAAAGCTGGGACTCTGGGTCATGAGAGACCAGGCATCAACTTGATGCTCAGACACTGGGTCGACAGCCTATCGTTCCAGACATATCTGATTATCCTGTTAAGGCAAGACAGGGGGTAAGTCCTGAAGACAGGGTTTTTTCCCCCAGTGCATTGAGAGCCTGAGCTCCTGATCTTAGGCAAGCTCTGCAGGACCAGCCTCAGATCTTTGCCATAATATTGTTCTCCCTCAGTCTTCTCTGTGCAGCCCAAGGGCAGATCATGAAAGCAGATGCACATAAACGATTGGAGACTGAACTGGCTCCGACACACACTAATTTTGTGATCTTGGGTAAGTCATTCTTTCATCTTAAAAATAGTCTACAGGTTCATTGATTAGGTTGATTCTAAAATGTGTATAGAAAAGCAAAGGAAATGGAAAAATCAAATAATTTTAGAAAACAAACAAATAAAAACAAAGTTGAAAGACTCCTACTATCTGATGTTGGGACTTACTATAAAGCACCAACATCAAGACAGTATGGTATTGGAAAAAGGATAGACACACAGATCAATGGAATAGAATAGAGTCCAGAAATAGAGCCACACACGTGTGGTCAATTGGTTTCGACAAAGATGTCAAGGCAATTCAATGGAAAAAGGATGGTCTTTTCAACAGATGGTACTGAAACAATTGGATATCCATATACAAAAAAAAAAAAAAAAAAGAAAAATGAAAAAAAAACCCCTTGAACTGTACTTTGCACCCTAAAGAAAAGTTAACTCAAAATGGATCATTAAACCTGATGCAAAATTTGAAATTGTAACACTTCTAGAAGAAAACAGGAGAAAATCTTTGTAAACTTGAATTAGGTAATGATTTCTTGGATACAAGAAAAAATGGTAAATTAGTTTCAAAATTGAAAACTTGTGCTCTTCAAAAGTCACTGTTAATGAAGAGAAAAGATAAGACATAGTCTTAGAGAATGTATTTGCAAAATACATACTTAATAAAAGGAGGAGTATCTAGTTGTTAACTGTGTGAATAAAGAACCAGAATAAACAGCTTTCACATCTCAATGATAAGAAAGCAAACAACTCAATTTTTAAAAATGTACAAAAAAAACTTGAGCAGACACGTCACCAAAGACAATATAGTTAGAAAATAAAAACTGGAAATCCATCAGTAGTTTTTAGGGAACTGCAAATCAAAACTGCAATCCCTTACTACAGCGTACTTGTTGGAATGGCTAACCACTCTGCTTCCCCCAGCCTGACAATGTCAATGGTGACCATGATATGGAGATGGAGTTCTTTTTTTTTTTTTTTTTTTTTTTTTTCATGAAGATACTCTTGTTTCCTTTTAGAAAGTTTGGTTTTTTTTTTTTTTAATTTTAATTTTATTGTTGGTTGTTCAAAACATTACATAGTTCTTATTATACCATATTTCACAGATTGATTCAAGTGGGTTATGAACTCCCATTTTTACCCCGTATACAGATTGCTGTGTCACATCAGTTACATTTCCATTGATTTACAAATTGCCTTTCTAGTGACTGATGTATTCTGCTGTCTATCCCATTCTCCACTGTCCCCCCTCCCCTCCCCTCCCCTCCCCTCCCCTCCCCTCCCCTCCCCTCCCCTCCCCTTCTCTCTCTGAGATGGAGGTCTTATACACTGCTTTTGGGAATGTGAAGGAGCACTAGCACTTTGGAAAACAGTTTGACAATTTCCTATAAAGTTAAAAACACTCAGCAGTCATACTGTATTTTACCATATAACCATTGCCACAGCATTAACACATCCACAAGTATTCTATGCATCTTAATCTTGCACCACATTTTAGTAATAAATGATTTTTAAGTAATACTGGCATAAAAAGAAAGAAAGAAAGAAAGAAAAAGAAAAAGTTTCAAATAATAGTTGTACCCCACCTTTTTGCAAAAGAGTTTGGGCTTAAAATCTGTGATGATTATGTGAAGGAATAAGTATTGATCTAAGAGAAATGAAAATATAATGCCCACACAAAAACCAGTTTACAAGCGCTTACTGTGGCTTTATTCACAGTCACCCCAAACTTAGAAAAATACAAGTGTCTATCCCCTGGTGAATGTATAAAAATATTGTGGTAAATTCATACGCTAGAATTCTGCTCATTCATAAAGAGGAAGAAATCATAGATCCACTTGACAGTCTGGGTGGATCTCCCGTGTATTATGCTAAATGAAAGAAGCCAGAGTTAGAAGTATGATTCCATTCCGTGGCATTCTAGAAAAGGCAAAGGCAAATCCATAGGGATGGAGATCACGTCAGCGGCTGCAAGGGCTGTGTGTCGGGTGGGGACTGACTACACAAGGGCACGAAGGAACTCTTTGGGGTTATGGAAGTGTTTGGTATCTTGATTATGGTCATGGTTATGTGACTGCACATAGCTGCCCAAATTCATGGATCTGTACATTGAAATTTTTTGTCAGTCAAACCCAGCCCAGTAGCTGGAATTTCATGTGGTCCAACCTATGTACATCACACCAGGGTGATGTAAGTTGTAAGGCTTAAGTTCACTAAAGTAGATGAAAGTGCTTTGTAGTCCTTAGTACAAGAAGGACGATATGCTGTTTGAGTCATACAGCTGGAAGGGAATTCTCTGTTCGTCAGAGTTGGAAGGAAATGCCACTCAGGATCCAATTTCCCAGCACTGAGACTGCCCATGCAAACGCATTTTCTAGTCTCTTCTCCTAAATTAGGCCTCTCTCTTGGAGATGACCGGCCTCACTGGAGTTGAGGCCCCAGAGTATTCTGGACAACGCCATTCCTCTGGGCTCCAGGAGCCATGTCTCAGAGCCCTTTGTCCCTCTGCTGTCTCAGTTGCCAGTGGCATCCCGTAGATATTTCCTCTGAGCTGACAAGTAGAGCGCCAATAACTCTGTCAGGCCGAAGCTCCTCTCACAGCAGACAATTGAATGGTCATTTCAAAGGGGCTGAGAACAGAAGCTGTCCTGAAAGCTCACCTTGACAAGAGAGATTTAAGAACACAGAGGGGTGTTATTGGGCTGTACCATTGCTGGATGGGCATTCGGCGACTGGCCTTCCATCGCTGGGGATAATTCCCTAATACCTTTGCGCTCTACCTCCCAGTGGATTTGATTCTTCCTTGAAGACAGAATCTGTATCGAGAACTATTTCCTTTCATGAGGGTAGGCGGCCGCCGAGAGTACACTTTTGTCTTCAGAAAAATAGGTCCACTTTTGAGCTACTTTCTTCGACACTCGTACAAAAGAGAGAAAAAAGTCCTTTTATCTCCCTTGAAGGCCTTCGGCTTCGAGCTCAGCTTAGCTTGATTTGCCACACTCTATGCCTCCACCAAACTGGCCCGGCAGTTTGAAACAACAAATGAACATGGGAGACGTTCTCCCCATTTTTAGGAGCCTTTCTTTCTAGACTCACGAAAGCTATGCCAAGATGCAGCATCAGGAAATAGAAAAGAAATCCCTGTTTTGGGAGAACATCTATTTTACCATATTTTAGGGGAAAATGGAGAAAGAAAAAACATTTACTTATTGCTTTTCTTTTCCACAGCTTCCATTAATTTCTTGTGCAGGATCTAGGACTTGAACAGATACCCTATAGTTCTTATTCTACTAACCTGGAAGCTTCTTGAGGTTCTGAGGCTTATTCATTTCTATACATTCAGCATGTAGCACTGCACTAGGAATGTAGTAGGAGGAGGGAAAGAAATGACTACTGAGCACCCACTGTATAAACTTGTATCTATACAAGATATATACCTATACATATCAGTGTATTGGTTAGCTAGCACATGACTAATGCTGCATAACAAATACCTCCAAATTCAGTAAATTAAAAAAGGCTTAATTATTGATTATATTTTTTTGTGGTGCTGGGGATTAAAACCTAGGGCCTTGTGCATGTGAGGCAAGCACTCTACCAACTCAGCTGTATCCCCAGCCCTTGATCATGATTATTGATCACATAGTCTGAGGTCTGGCTGGCCTAAACTGAGCGGGGTTTGGCTTCGTTAGGTGGTTCTTTTTCTCATTGTAGGTTTGTGAATGAATTGGGATCTCTTTATAGATATTGTGGTGGCTCTGCTCTGCATGTCTCTCATGCTTCTCCTGGGACCAGCAGTCTAGCCAAAGTAAGCTCTTTTTTTTTGGTTATGGCAGAAAAACACCCCAGGTCTCTCATGACCTGTGTTAGGAACTGTTACATTATTACAATATTTCCACCTTATTCAGTTGGTCATAGCAAATTACATGGCCAAACCCAACATCACGTGGGAGGTGTGACTTTGAAATCACATGGCACAGCATGAGGGAGACATGAAGATGAAGGCCAGGAATGCAATCTGCAGTGATACGATACAGTGTAGTTGTTCCTCTGACTACATGGCTTTATTCTGAAGACAGTTTTATTCCTCATTCCACTGATGAGTTTGGGAGGTCAGATCCAGGGTTCAAGGCATGTTCTTTTTCCAGCACATCATTATTTTTTCCAGTGTTTCTTGGCACTCAATAAATACTTGTTATATACAAGTAAATGAATAACAAATCACAAGACAGTTGATAGTGAAAAGATTTCAGTCAAGGATCTTTTATCAAATTAAATTTTGTTCTATCTAAGATTTTCTTGGTGTAGATATTCTGGTGTGGGCCATGCCCACATCCTAGTATTGTTCAAGGTTTAGAAGCTGGGCTGTTAGATCTTGGTCCCTTCCTGCTCCTCTGGAGCAATCGGACAGAAGGCATGTGGACTAGGGACCCCCATGCAGGTGGGGCACCCCATACACTCCTTTTGCCAAGACAATCTTCTGAGAGGACCCAGGTATGGCAATTTCAAGCCTGCTCTCGGTGGATTTCTTAATTAAAATTGATTACGGCAACATAATGAAATGTGGCCTTCTAGGATGTCTGCCACATTCTCAGATTTTTTCGCTGACCTAAGATGGTCATGTAAATGTTCAGACCTCTCTGTGTCTGTCAACACTGACTCATTCTGTGGGTGGACAGATGGTGGGGTGTGAGTGGAGGACCCTGGGACACCTCCTGGTGCCCTCAGGATGTGGTCTCACCGAGGAGCTTGTCAGGTCTGAGGATGACATTTCCGACAGAAGCAGAGCTGGCTGGATGGAGCAGTGTTGGCAATTCAGGGTATGACATTCTCCTCTTGGAATTATTCTGCGCGGCGCTCTGTGGGGGTCTGTGTTCTGCTGGAGGCTGCATTCAGCATAGGGGCCTACAGAAAAGTGAACTGGCAATAACCCACCTACAGTCCTGTTGGTTCAAGTCTCAGACACAATCATCTGGGTGGAGGATAGAGGTTCCTCTCAGGGACCTGCTTTTTTTAAAATTTTTTTTATACCAGGGATTGAAGCTGAGGCACCTAACCATTGAGCTGCATCCCCAGACTTTTTTTTAAAAATATTTTATGTAGAGACAGGGTTTTTGCTGAGTTGCTTAGGGCCAAGGGGCCTGTTTTTATTTTTTTATTTTATTTATTTATTAGTTGTTGATAGACCTTTATTTTATTTACTTATGTATAAGTGCTGAGAATCGAACCCAGTTCCTCCCACATGCTAGGCAATTGCTCCACCACTGAGCTACTATAGTGGCACCCTCTTTCTCCAAAAGAATATCTTAACTGGGCTTCTCCAGAAATCTTCACCATGGCTGATTTTAGGACTGTCAGCAAAAGAGTCTCTGCAAAAGAGTTCAGTGTAGATAAACTTCCCATTTTTGGGTTGCCCTGTTTTGCTTGGCCACTGGCCAGGAAGATACCAGCACTCCAGGTGTTGGGCACCCCTCCTACTAATTTTTCACAAATGTATCTATTATAGTAGTTTGTAGAAATGTGCAAACAAGGGCTCTGGCCTTGAGCTGGGCTTCACAGAGATGTCTACATTTTTAAGATAAGTTACCAATTGGGTTCCAAGGTAACAGCTGGCAGGGGAAGAAAAGAGAGGGGAGAAGAAGCTCTCCCCTTCTCAGGTGTTGTCCTTGAATGGTTAACTTGCCCAAAACAGTGAAAGAAAAAGCTGCTTTTATGTGAACTTCTGCAGACTGTGAACTTCTGAGCCCCTCCCCTTACATGTTGGGTATAAAATTCTGAAACTCCCTGAACTCGGGGTTCAGGATATTGATTGATTACAGCAAAAGCTGTGCCCTCTGAGCCTGGTTGCAGCCAAATAAAACTGTTTCCTGCTATTTTTGGTGCCTTGCCTCCTCTGTTCCTATAACACTACAACCCCAGCCCTTGGGGCCTGTTTTTATGGGAACTTCTAGCATATGCCACTTCAGCCAGTGCCCGAATTTGAACAGTCATCTATGACGTCATGACTAGATGGAACCCAGGCAAATCAGCATGTCCCACTGTCCCATCCTTCCTGTCCCTCTCTGAACTCAGTTCCCTGCAGCATTTCTGAGGCTGCTCAGGGGACACCATCTTTCTCATGAGGATCAGCGTTGGTGACACTGTTCAGAGATGAGTGAGGTGCTTGTTTGGGGAGGAAAGGATGAAAACTGGTTTTGGGAAAATTTCTGGGCAACTTTGAAAATGTGGGTGGTTGAACGGGGCTATTGAAACGCCGGTCATCTTTGTGTACTGATTCCCTCCTGCCGCTGGTAATCATCCCTCAGAAGCTGAGGAGGAAATTGGTTTCTTGGTGATCTCTCTGTTCACCCTGGATGGGGCTGATAGAATTATTTCTCAAATCTTTGTCCGAGCTCATTGGTGGTGTCCTCCAGAGGGAAGACAAATGTGATTTTATTTCATTTTCAGTGTGTTGCCTCTTAGGGGCTGGTTTATTGGACTGGGGGAAGGAAATGGGAAGGAAGAAAGGAAAGAAGAAAGGAAACACCATTTTTGTGAACACGGGCCAGGTATTTGACACTTTGTGTCTATTATCCTATTTTATTCTTCCAATAAGCTTTTTTTTGGATGGATACTTTGATCCCCATTTTTGTGAGGAGCAAACTGAGACTTAGAGAGGTCACATAGACTGAGCTAGCCAACAATTGGGTACATAACAAAAGCAGGGTTTCAAGTCCAAGCCTTTTCTTAAACATTCTGTTTAGATATACTCGACAGTAGAGTGTATTTTGACATACATACACGGAGGATAAGTTATTTTAATTAGGATCCCATTCTTGTGGTTGTACATGAGGTGGAGTTTCACTGGTCATGTATTCATATACAAACATAGGAAAGCTACGTCTGATTCATTCCACTGTCTGTCCGATTCCCATCCTCCTCCCTTCCCTTCATTCGCCTTTGTCTAATGAAGTGAAATTTTGTTCTTCCCTAAATCCAAGCCTTTCTCAATGCACATCTGGCCCACATTGGCTCCTTGCTATAGAGCAGCTTCCCCGAACTGTGTATTTCTCCTTACAGTCATCGAAATGACAATAAGTGTAGCTGCATCTCCTTTGGGGCAAGTGGCCTTGATCTTTCCCTCCATCCATCTGTGCTTTTCAACCTTCAACTCTACATTTCCAGTGGAGTTAGGTATGGCCTTTGCGTACAGGAGAATCCATTACTCCTCATGTAGGGGGCTCTTACCTAGTATCTTTCCAGGTCCCAGGATTGTTCCTTCATCTGCTCCCAGCCCTTTATTAGCAGAATTAAAATGAGGTTGTATAGCTCATTGGCTGTAATGGGCCATACATGGTAATTTAACCAACGGAGCAGAGCACCTGACCTTGAAGGGCATCCTCCCTCAGCAGCACGTGTCCTGAAGCACAGGTATACAGGCAGCCAAATCAAAGACCATACAAATACTTTTGGTGAACGATATATTTACCCTGGGCTCAGGGGAAGAAGCAAACTTTTTTTTTTTTTTTTTTTTTTTTTTTTTTTTTTTAAATAAAGGCTCAAAGCTGGCCATTCAACTTGCCTTTTCTCACAGGGAAGAATAGCAAATCATTTCATCAGAAGGCACATATGTTTAATTGCCTTTGGAAACTGGCCTTCCAACCTGGCTTAATTTTTTACGTACTTCATAGCTGAAATCTGTCCCTACCTGTTCTCTTGTTTCAGTTTCTTTCCATAATAAGTGTGCACAGAGATCTGATTTCTGAGCCAGCTGTGAGTGACAAGGTGGCTTCTGATATATCAAACCCTTCCCCTGTGGATTACCTTTGAGGCTAACACCCCGCGTCTTATGAGGATCGTAACTCTGCCTCTTCTCTCCATGTTGAGATGTCAGTTCTTGTCTCTTCCTCAGCACAGCGTCTATTTTTTCCACTACTCCTTTCTTAATTTAGTATGAGACATGAACTGGGGGAAGGTTTATGTTGTTTTATCAGCGGCTGGGAGCCATTGAAGGTTTGTGAGGATGAGTCTTGTTATGGGGAGTCGTTCCAGAATTTCAAATCAAAAGAGAGCTTTATTTACCTGGCCAGAGACTGTCACCCACCACAGAGACTCAAGCTCTGTGGGAGGACAGCAGCTTCCTGGTCCATCCAAAGAGAATAAAAGCACAAAACCCACAACTCAGTGACTTGCTTATCGTCACATAAGCTAGCCAATCACAGAAATTAAAACATTGATAAGTGGGACCTGTGGGCTCTAGGCAGGACTGGAATTTTAGTCAGGAAGCAAGTGATAAACAGAGGCTAAAATAGCATTAGCTTTGCAGTTCAGTTGACCACAGTCCTAGGTTCAAGCAGGTGCTACACAGTTGCATCCTGAATTTGGGCGGGGGTTGGCGGGGCAAGAATCTACTGCAAAGTCATGTAGACCCACAAGGGCATTCACGATGACCACCACTGCATCCTGAGTAGGGTACAATTTGTGGGGTACAAAGTACAGAAAAACAAATTTTTAAAAATAAGAAAACAGCTTTCATTACAGTTTCTCAGAAACAGCTCTTGTAACAGTGTTTTATAGAAGGCAGCAAAATGGAGTCTTAGGCCTGTCTATGATGGTTCTTGCTTTATAATTGTCTTATCTCACTTACCAAAATCTTATATCTATAATCTTTATTTTTTTACTAATGTGTAATCTATAATTTACACTCTTATTGATTGTATTTATCAGTTCACCCAACAATAGTCTGGAAACAGTCTACCAATGAGGAAAAGGAGAGTGTGGCACTGGTGGTGGGATGGTAACAAGTGAGTTGGGGAAGTCATTTCTGAGTCTATTCTAATAGTCTGGAGAGAACAGGGAGAGTCCTAAGATAGAAAACTGGTGCTGGGAATGGAAAGGAGAGAGTTACTGCTACACAGTTCTCTTCCTCTGGAGTTCCTCAGTCCCCAGGTGTTGAAGGGAACCCCAATCTTTACATTAAGCTAAAATCTTCAGATTTCAGCTTTGGTATAAATCTACCAGCTGCCTTGGAAATGGTCCACAGATAAGAGGTATAGGATTCTGAGCTGTGTTGTGGGTGATGGTTAGCCTTGTTCAAAATGGAAGTCTGAGGAAGGAGGTTGGCCATCAGACAAAGGAAGGAAAGAAAATATCCTGAGCTATTATAAATGAAAGGGAGATATCTCAGAGTTACATTAAGAAAGTCGGACTAGAAGGGATGATCAAGGATCTGTGAAGGAGTGAATGAGAAGGAGGCACAGGTGGTGGGGTGGTCATAAGTGAGTTGGGGAAGTCATTTCTGAGTCTATTCTAACAGTCGGAGAGAATAGGGAGAGTCCTAAGGTAAGGACTCTCAGTGCTTCAGTGGAGAAAGAATCCATCCAGTCTCTATTTAATCCAAAAGGAAATTCCTCTCAAGAAAGAGTATATTTTATTTAGACAATTATCCTGCTTGGTATAGAAGGTGAGATGTTGAGGGCATAGTTTAGTGAGAGTCAAGAAACAAACGTCTCTGTTACAAGTAAGTAGAAATTTGGTGATGGGGGAGTAGAAGGAGAGAGAGGCAGAAGCAAGAGAGGAGGGTAGAGTTCAGAGCACAAGGGTGGGTTCTGGGGCTTTTAAGGATGGAATTATGTCTCTCGAATGCCAAAGATTTGCATTTCTGGGATGTAAATGAAATTTGCATTTCCCTTTCTTCAGTATCTTCCAGGAACTCTACCTCTGTAGTTCCAATGGGAAGTTCAAAAACAAAAGAGATCAAAACCAAAGAATCCAGAAAACCACAAAAGTGCTGGGTCCTGTGCCCAAGCTGATGCTGGGGAGCAGGAGGACTGCAGGCAAGTGTGGGTGAAGTTCTCCAGCAGATGCAGAAATCTGAACCTGGAGAGAACCCTGGGATTTTTCACTTTTTAAAAGAACACCCAGAAATCTTGGGAGATTTGTACAGGTGAAGGAATGACATTATAGCTGGTCATAGGTGGCTCCTACAGGTGGAGACCCCAGCTAGTGGAGGGGTTATGTATCTCATATGTATTGTTTTCATCTGGGCTCTGGTTTACTTGAATATGGTGCACTAATTTAGAAAGGCTGTTACTAAAACCCAGGCCTTTGACCAGCTCAGACCTGAAGCATGGGAATACCTGGGTCCAAAGCAGAGGCCTGAATTCTGAGTCTGACCTTGGTGGATAAGAGGGGGTCTGGAGGCTGGGGAACAGGTGACATTGCTGGCTAGAACCAGGGTTCTGAGTTCTTCCAAGCTATAATCAACATGACTTTCTGGAGAATCTTCCCAACTCCAAAATGCTGTCTCCTAATTCTGCCTCTCTCCCAAATTCATAAGCTGTACCCCAACTCAGTGCACCAGAGTCACCTCAATGGTTTGTTGAAAAAATGCATGCTAGTCTCATTCTTAGAGGTCTGACAATTTGAGCTTTAACACATTTTCAGGGGATGCTGCTGATGTGGGAGTCACCCTTCTAGAACTGTTGTCCTAGACTAGTGCTTCTTGAACTTCAAGGTGACTAGAAATCACCTGGGGATCTCATAAGATTTGGGTTCTGATTTAGTAGGCCTGAGAGGGTACTTGAGAATTTGCATCTTGACCAGCTCCCAGGTGATGCTGTTCATATAAAGACTTTTGAATAGCATTGACCCAATCATTGCCTTTCAACCTCCAACTGGCTGAAGGTCAAGTGTTTCAACCCACTATGAGTAAGTACCTCCTTATTAAGCTGCTGTTCTCAAGTGCTTTGCAAGGATCTGTTCGTGTCTTAGTCTGTGTGTGTCTGCAAGTCCCTGCACAGTCTACCCTAGCTCACATCCCTTCTGGAAGCCCGGCTGCCCAATCAGCTGTGTGAACACCTGTTCATCCTAACAGCGGTGCTGTGGGGACAGTTAAGCCTCATCAGGCCCTGGATCTTTCTGGCTACTGGACATTCCGCTCCCTCTGGCTCCCTAGGGCCTGCTCTGCCCTCTCCATGCTGGCAAAGGCCTACTGAATACCAGCTGTTCCCTTGCCCTTGAAACCAGCCCCAGTCAGCTTCTCTCCCAGCCTCCCTGCTGTGCCTGGCCACTCCCAGATGACTCCATACTGCAAAAAAAGGAGCCTGCGACAGCCTGGGTCTGCAGCTGCTCTGGAGAAAGGGCAGGAGGAACTTGGAGATGGTAAAATAAGGAGGAGTTGAAAAGATAGGAACAGTGGAGAGATGGAAAGGGGAATGAGGTTGATTTTCTGCAGGATTCATATAAGAGGCAGGAAATCAACCCAATATATGACATGAGGAAGTAAGAGAGGTGTTTTTTTTTTTTTTGATCGAACCCAGGGCCTCACACATGCTAGGCAAGTGTGCTACCATTGAGTTACACCCCAGCTCCAAGAGAGAGTTTCTTCTAGGGTGAGGTGGTGGAAGGGGAAATGGGTTGGGATTCCAGAGACCCGAGTCCTAGTTCTTATTCTGACGTTGAGTTGCAGTGTTCTTTCGTATAAGGGGACAGTTGAGTGGACCCCCTTTGAGGTACTACACAGCTCAAAAAGTCACTACTTGGAAAGCTGGACAAACCCATCGACTCTGAAATTAGAAAGATCTGGATTTAAATCCTTGCTTCTACTCCACGACTGTGAGGTAGTGGGTACAGCACTTGGCCACTCCGAGTTGCTTTCTCACCAGGATTAAATGAAATAAAAATAGATGAAAAGAACCTGAAATAACTATTGGTACATTTTGGGCACTCCAGAAACTGAAGCTAATATTATGACAATCATTAAAAATGTTAAATACCTGTTCCTTTTAACATGCTCCATTTACCTGGGTTAGACACAAATGCTCAAAAGCATATTATATTGTTTTTTTTTCCCCTCTGCTTTCTTTTACACTATAATCACTTCAGTTCTGTGCTGCTCATGCTAGCCCCTTAGGTAGTCTGTGTGTGTTCAACTTGGCCTCCAAGAAAATGTGTTCCAAAATCTTGGAACAGGAGGGTAACAACAATCAAAACAGCAGGTTGCCACACTTAGCAAGTTTTAGGGAATTATTTAATACTAAATCAAGGGAAAACTGACTGAAACATAACCAGTCCAATGGCTCCTGCGGGCCCTGTAAATTGAAGGAAATGTTTAAGAAAAGGGTAGATAGTACAGGACAAAATTATTTTTGCATTCTCTCTTGCTCTGAAAATTGTTGTTATGGGATACTGAACATAGTGGGTGCTCATTAAACGGTTCTTGATTGAAACAAGGATGTTGTAGGGCCTTAACGGTTCTACTCCCTGAAGACCACCGCACATCCTGGATGTGACTGGCATGAGTCATTTGCAGCCTGATGTTTTGTTTATTTAGTTCTCATTTGGGTCTGCTAGAATGTAGGGTGTTTGGTTGCAAGCAACAGAAATCGAGGCCATCTGATTCACGCAGTTGCGTGGAAGGATGTCAGGAGGAAGGCTGTCACCAGGAAGGCTGGAGGATCCAAATTAGCAAACAATAGGGCTGCAGGATCTAATTGACAGGGGACTCCTGCAGGGATAAATCAATGAGCCAAAAGACGGCACCACCTTTTGGATTCCTTAAGGAAACAGGCCTGCTCTTTCCATTGCCATTTTCTCTCAGGCCCAGCTCCCAAATGCTGCAGGATGCATCCTTCTGTGACCCTGGGAAGTATAGTGTCCCATTGGAGGACAAGCCCATATGAATACCTATGCCCAGCAATTACTTTAGCCTGCTATTTTGCTTACAATATAGGCCATTTATAAGGACATTCATGTGATTCATGTGTAACCTTCAGCCCAGTGAACGCTGTTGCCTTTGATATTAATCTTTGAGTACTGGATAGTTAATTTTCTATCTCACTTGGTGTTATTATTCAGTAATTTTGTCTATACTAGTGTTTGGATAAGTGTCTCCTGAAGGTCTGTGGGCCAGAGGCCTGATCCCTAGGGTGGTGCTTTTTGGGAGGTACTGTGTACCTTTAGGAGGTGGGGCCTAGAAGGTGGTCCTGAGGTAATTAAGGGTATGCCCTTGAAGAGAATTTTGGTACCCCAGCCTCTTCCTGTACTTCTTTCCCTCCTGGCTCATTAAGTGAACAGTTTGTTTTGCTATGTGCTCTTTTTTATAATGTGCTGCCTTGTAAGAGATCCAAAGCAATGTGACCATTCAATCATGGGCTGGACTCTTCAGAACCATGAGCTAATATAAACCTTTTTTCTTTATCAATTAATTACCTCAGGCATTTCATTATAGTGATGGAAAGTTGACTAATATAGTGCCTGGTATGATTAAGTTTTAAAAATAAATGATGAACACAGTGCCCACTTATATTCTAAAGAATAACCCTAGGGGATTGGCTAAACAACTCCATCTACTACGGAATTATTTCCATGGTATGCCACACTCATTTGAGAACACAACTAGGGAATTAGTTCCTCCCCTAGGCTTTATTTCCCCAACTGTATTCTGAAATACACGTAAAATGCATAAAATGACCTGCATGGTGAGTTTGTCTACTAAACCATACAATATACATAGAGCACCTGACATGTAGTAGGAAAGAATACAAAAGAGAAGGGCTATAACTTTCATTTTTGTATGTCTTTCCCCAGCCCCATCTAACAATCAGTGACTCAGCCTTTGTTGGTTTATATCACAGATTTTAAGGCAGGAGAAGGGTGGAAGAAAGGAGAGGAGTGGCCATATGTCCCAGCATGGATTTCTCCATGGTAAAGAATTGGCTTACCCTATTCAGTGAACACACCTCAGCTCCTCCTTCTGTGTTTCGGCTGTCCACGTTGCTGCTAACAATTTTACTTCCAATTCAGGAGTGACATGGAATTACTTTTTAAATGGGCATGCATTATTTTGAATGAAAATAATAAAGCAGATGTCTATTTGTAATCAAGCTCTGATAATTTCCTTCTTTGCATCAATCTGCTGATGACAAAATTGGAAGAGAGAGAGAGAGAGAGAGAGAGAGAGAGAGAGAGAGAGAGAGAGAGAGAGAGAGAGACACTAAGAGAGTGAGAGCAAGCACTATAGAGAGCACTGACTCTGTCTGGCCTTGATGATACGCCTAACCCCTCAGCGAGGGGAAGGGATGTCATGCTGATTTACAGTTCTACAAATTAGGGCAAGTTGGTTTCCATGAAAGAAAACTGGGTCACAGTTGCCAGAGGACAAGGAGTAGACGCAGGGGGTGGTGCAGAAACTCCAGATCTCCACTACAGGGTTCTCAGCATATATTCTCATAAATCTATAAAGCCCTGAAATAAACCACTCCAAAACAAGGTTTGGCAGGAAAAAGAGATTAAGATATGGCATAAGTTAATCATTTCGTCAAGTACACAAAGTACTTTATTATAACTAACAATCCCTATGGAAGGAACAGAAATTGTATACACACACATACACACACACTATACACATACATATATGTGCATATAACATACACATATATACATATATATCACACATATTTACACATATACATACACCTTTAAAATTGGGCTTACAGCAGAATAATTTACTCACACTTCACTACAGTCACCTGTAGTGGACATTAATCTGTCTGCTTGGTTTGTTTGGGGCCTTCCTGCCCACCTCCCTCCCTCTTGCTCTCTGTCTAGCCAGTCTGTCTACCTTGTAGTCGATTATATAACAGAGTCCAGGGATAAGTTCTGGTGGTCCTTGTCCTCGGGAGTCCCCAACTGAGGAAGAGAGTTTGGATAAATTCCATCTGGCCTGTGGCCTTGAGGATGCCCGACTTTGGGTGTTTGAGTACAGCTCGAGTAAGCACCACGGGCTCTGGCTCCAGGGTTGTGCCTCTAGCTCTTATTGCAGTCCCTCCTGCAGGAGCCCTGGAGCTTTTTCTCACTCCCCATACTTCATTCCTTTCCTTTGTAATCCTGCTCTCACTTGCATAGTTCCATGCCAACTGGCTGGGTGCAATTCAACTCCATGAGGTTGCTCTGAATGCTGGAGAAAGTCTGCTCAGCCCCTCCAGGACCTGTTCACTGGCCAGCTCCTTCCTGAGAACTGGTTGGGTCTGCCAGGTGCAAGGTGATATATCCCTCTGTCCCACACCCTCTCTCTACCTGCAAATCCCCTTTGTGAGGGGACTCCAGAAGGCTGGTTTCTCACCCAGTTTCTCCGGAAAGCTCTCTCTTTCCTCTAAGGGTGGACATTTTCTCTGGTCACTGAGCACTCTTTGGTGCCATCAGCTGATCTGAGACTCACCTCAGAAGCTCCACGGGGCAGCTTGATCAACATGCATTGTGGAAGGGCAGTGCTATCCATGCCCACCTCTTTCCATCTGCCCTTTTTGGACAGAGGCCAGCCAGAGGAATGTAGAAGGGATTTTAATTTAATTTTTATTCATTTTCAAGTCTCCAAAGCCATAGAATTATGCTTGGGAAAATGATATAAGACTCAGTATGAAAAAAAGTTGAGGAAGTGTCTTTGCAATCTCTTCCTTGATCTTGCCAGTTTTCTGCTCAGAGGCTTTCACTCTCTCCCTCACCCTGGAAGGCAACTGAAATCCTTGCCTGCTGGAAGTGGGCCACCTTTCTAGCCATGCCTCCTGCAGCCCTTACCCTCCCCATCCTGTTTTAGCTGCATTAGGCAATTCTCCATTCCCCACTCCCTGTCTCTGTGGTTGAGCCAGTCCTTTACCCAGAATGCCTTGCCCTCCCAGCCACCCCTTCAAATCCTACTTGAGATTCCAGGGCTCCATCTCGACATCACTTCCATCAGGGAGAATTCCAGTTTCTACAGTTGGAGGAACTCTCTCTTCATTTCCTTCTGAGAGCTTTTGTGTGTAGTCCTCTTTTATTTCCACAATTTGCATTCTGTTGTGTATTTACCTGCTTACAGACTTATTTGGTTTCTAGTCATTCACAAGGAAAAAATCTGGAATGCACACAGAACTTGCCTTGCGTTATTCTCACACCTCCAATCAATCAGCAACTCTGTTGATTTTGCCTGCTAGATATTTCTGGACTCCATCTCTTGTAAGCATCAGCTCTGTGATTGGGCGCCCCTCACTGCCTTTATCCAATACTACAACCAACAGCCTTATCAATAGGGTTCTTTGCTGGGACCCTCTGGACTGAAAGCCCATTATCCTAACAGGGTCGGTGGTTTTGTGTTTCTCTCCTCTATTAGTTAAAAAAAAATCTCTCAGTGGCAACCCCATTGTGGTTACTAGGATCTGCTCCAGAGTCGAAGTTTAACAAGCATTGAGTGAAGAGGCAGGTCATTGGAGTAGGAGGCACCAAACAAGCCTGGTGGGAGGCAGTTCTGAATCCTTGACTCACATAAACATTCTGGGCAAGAGGGCTTTTCCTTCTGACCTCATTTTATACATCTGTAAAATGACAAAGATCATTTTATTTCTAAGGTCCAGTAATGAATCCATTTTTTTCCCTCAATTAATTGGCTTTTCTCTAACAATTAAGAAAGTAACTAGTGATTTGGGAGGCATTTTGCAAAAGATGGCTCTTCCCTCATTAAAAAGTGTTTTTATTTTTCTATTAGCTTCAGTTAAATGTTCATTTTCTTTCAAAGTGAACATAGGTTATTGCTGATCAGACAGAACACAACTGCAAAGCTTTTCAAACTGGTGTGTGACTCTTGTCCCCTTTCATCTCTGATTGGGTCTCCCGGGCACCTAAATCATCATACTCCGTGGCTTTAGGCCCATGAATCAGAATCAAGTTAAAGATTGCCTGAAAAATCTGGTTAGACATAAAAATCAATAAAAGGAGAAAAAAGGCAAGGCTGATTTCAAGCTACAAATTACATAATTCAGGGGGAGAGTACACATGGATTCCTCCTCTAAAGATTATGGAAAGTGGAAATCTGAAGTGTTAATTCAACAGTTGAGGGAAATGACAGTAATGATTATATACCAGGGAATTTCTTCCTGTGTAGTGGTTGGGGAAATGCACCCAGACTACGGATACCACAGCCATTTACTTCCCTCCCTACACCCTCCCAAGACCATCCCAAATTCAAATATTTCGTCTTCCTCCTCCCATTAGTGTATCCATGCTGAGGTCATTTCATTTGGGAAAATATAGTCATTACTTCAACAGGTCTTGTAAGGTTTCATGAATTGTTACCCGGCTTATCTTCTCTTTAGGGAAAAAATAATGTAATATTAGCAATAGAGGGACTTCTTAACTATTTTTGGCTGTGTATTTTCAAATTCCTTGTGGAGTATCTGCTTGAAGACCATCAAATTCCAAACCTGAAAGTCAGAATTTTTCTGAGGAAAGGAATACTCTTTCTTGAGAATCCTATTTCTTCAATGGTGTTTCTGTATGAGACAGGGCTTATTGGGTAGGAACTTATTGTGTGGAATTATTGACTTGTTGGTCAGGATTAAGCCTAGAAAAGTTGCTAATGTATTTGGACAAAGGTAACTGAACTATATGCATCATTCACCAAGTTATTTTTTCTGGGAAGTAAAGGGAGAGCAGAACTGTTGGTAGCATACTAACATGGCAGCCTGGAGTCCAAATGACAAGTTCTTATGGAGAAAAGCAAGAGTACAGGTGGAGTATCCCTTATCCAACATGCTTGGGACCAGAAGTGTTCATATTTAGTTTTTTAAAAATATATGCATACACACAATTGGCATATATACCAAGTCCAAGCAGAGACTTAAATTCATTTAGGGTTCATATATGCCTTATGCACATAGTCTGAAGGTAATTCTGTGTAATATTTTAAATAATGTTTTTGCATGAAAAAAAATTTATGGAGTGGAATTTTCACTTGTGGCATCATGTTGGCACTCAGAAGAGTTTGGATTTTGGAACATTTTGGATTTTGGAACTTTGAGCTGGGGATGCTCAACTTGTACGACCGATGGGAAGGACCCTGGGGGATGTGAAGTGAGGAAGGAGCTGTGGCCTGTGGAATTACTCTTCTGTGAGCATTACCGGTTCCTTTCTCTGTCACTCCTCATTGTCATTTTGTAGCTTTAGCTTCTCTGTCCTCGTGTCTTTCTTTTGCCATTTCCTATCCCTTCTTGTCATTTTTTTTGTCTTCTAAAAATTTGTACTTAATTAAAAAAATATTGGTTTAATTATACAAACTTGAGGGGTACTGTGTTCAATGTGTTCAATACATACAGTGTAATGAGCAAATTAGGGTAGTTAATATTTTTATCTCCTTAAACATTTAAAAAAATTTTCTGCTGATTAACATGTAATAATCGTACATATTTATGAGGTGCAGTGCGATATTTCAACACATGTCCATCATGTGTACTGATCAAATCAAGGTAATTGATGTTTCCATTTCCTTACCATTTACTTTGTGTTTGGATCCTCTGAGTGCCTCTCTTCTAGTTATTTATAGAATATGGAGAGGTGATTGTGAAATATAGTCCTGTCACTGTTCTGTAGAACACTAGAACTAATTACTTCTATCTGTGTTTTCTGCTTATAATTTTATTAATGACTTTGTAGAAGGGGATATTGAATAAGCAATGTGGCACATCATAAAGGTTTCCTACCATGTCATCCTGGTCCAAGGTGGAATGTAAGGGACGATAGAGGATCAGGTAGGTCAAAAGAGCTGACAGAAGAAAACCAGAGGTTTTGATCAGCAAGGTGAATCCAGGCAGTCCAGAGTATTCACTGAGTTCAGGGATCTCAGTAGTTGGGAAGCAGGAAAAGAACAGAGGTCAGGGCAGGGTCCTTGTGAGGCCTCTGCTCCCTTGTGGTCAGGTGGTCAGAGCAGGACTAGGGAGTTAAGGATCCCTAAGTGGACAGGGCTGGTTGGCTACTAGAGATATGATGTCTGTCCATTGTCTCTCCTAAGTAATTTGTTATAACAACAGTGAAAGATTCAATGCTTCTGAGTTTTTCAATAAAGTGAAGTTTTTCTTGGGAAACTTCTGATGCGCTGTCTAGTGAAGGGTCACAGACAACAGGAGGACTGTGGAGCGGATCCCAGAGAGAGGTGCTCAGAAGACCCAAACACAAAGTAATGGCAAGGAAATAGAAATGATAAGGTCACTTCTCACAGTGAAAAAACTTCCTGTTCATAGCAGCAATGATTAAATGTTGTAAAACATTTTGCTTTCATGAAAAAATTTTTTGGGTTTTACAAAAACTTGATGAGTGCATTGTGCATGTAATACCAAATATATTACTGAGGAGACAGAGACTGAGAACCTTGGATCGACACGCTGATCTATGTGAACAGAGGCAGGCAGGGGACCAGCGAGGAGCGGTGCTCGGCTGTTGGTGTTCAGGATCTGGAGTTCAACATCTGGGCCACAGATAGTTGGGAAGGTCAACGGCAGCGCATTCACCTCCCTTCCAGAACATGAATCTCACATCCATTTAACCTTTCACATTCTAGCCATCCCTAGAACCTAGTCTTCAGGTTCTACATGCTTTCCTTCAGTATGGTCCAAATTTTCCTCTTCACTTCTCCTTTCCACTAAACTCCACCAGCTACCTTGCAGCCTTTTCCAATTCCTTTTTGCCTCCCATCCTGCCACTCTAGGAATCTTCCAGAATCTTTGCTTGCATCCTGGTGCTTCTCTTCTTGGAAAGAATTCAGCAGAACACAGCACAGGAAAGAGGGCACCTGCTAGGTGCAGACCTCATCTCTCAAAACACTTTGCTTTTGAGCCAGTTGCTTATGATTTTACTGACGTGGCTTCCTTCTTGGTAACATGAAGGGATCTAACCAGCAGAATGTTAAGAATTTGTTATCCCTCTGCTTAAATACTCTTCAAATATGCCCCCCACACCACCATCATTTTAATTCAATAGTGGTTGCTATTTGTAATTCGTGTTCATGTGCTCATCGGAGAAATTTTGAAAATGTAGACAAGCATAAGATGAAAACAAAAGCAATTTAGTGGGGAAGGAGATTCTTGCTTTTTAATGGAGACCTTTTACATTTGGACGGGTGATTTCCCCCTTCCACCTTTAACTTTTGGTGCAGCTCATCCTTTGTTCCCTTCTTCCCTCTCTCCTCCAGCGCCTCCTGCAGGCTGCCTAACATTATGGGAGATTGAGTCCTAATAAAACCACCGTGAAGAAACAGGCATTGGAACCAGATGAGTCTGGGCAATGCCTAACTTCATCCTGGCCTCACTCACCCTTGAGAATTTATTGTTTCTAAGTGTCTTTGACTCATTTGTGAAATGGAGACAAAAACCTTGTGAGGAATTTGGCACATAATTATAATTAAATAAATGTTGTCTCTGAAAACATCTCACTCAAGCTCTCCCTTTGTCTTGTAGGTTTTTCCAATGTGATCCACGCTGACCTCCCAATTACCCGACAGGACCACACAGTTTGATATTTGGTTCATAGACTGGAGGGCCTACAGAACGGGAGAAAATGTTGCCAGCTACTCTTCTGATTGGATTAATATTCAGAATACATAAAGAAGTAAAAAAAATCAAGGAAAAAATCAAGAAGTGGGCAGAAGATCTAAACAGACATTTTGCAAAAGAAGTAATAGATATACCTAACAAATACAGAAACAGTGTTCAACATCTTTAGCAATTAGGAAAATGAAAATCCAAACTGTACTGAAATTTCATCTTTCTCTAGTCAGAATGGCAATTATCAAGAATACAAGAATAACTGATGGTGAGGATGTAGGGGGAAAGGTATATATATATATATATTTGGTGGGACTGCAAAATTAGTATGACCATTTGGGAAAGTAATGTAGACTTTCCCCAAAAGACTAGGAATGGAACCATCATATGACCCAGCTATCCTGCTCCTTGGTATTTATCCAAAAGAACTAAAATCAGCATTGTGCAAAGATATAGCCACATCAATTTTACAGCAGCACAACTCACATTATGGAATCAGCCTAGGTGCTGTCAATAAATGAATGGATAAAGAAAATGTGGTATGTATGTATACACAATGGAATTTTACTCAGCCATGAAGAATAATGAAATTATGGTTAATGTTTGCTAGTAAATGGATGGAACTGGAGAACATCATGCTAAGTGAAATAAATCAGACTCAGAAAGTCAAGGGCTGAATGTTTTCTCTCTGATTGTGAAAGGTAGAGAGGAAAGGAGAAAAGGAATAAAAAAGGATCTCATGAAAATGGAAGGGAGACCAATAGAGTAGGGAAGGGGAATGAGAGGGAGGGAGAGAGGGGGTGAGGGGAAATAGTAGGGAATTAAATCTATCAAATTGAGCTTTGTTCATGTATGAATATACCACAATGAATTCTGATTTTATATATATGTATATGTATATATATATACACATACATATACATACATATATATAAATTTATACTGCAGTAACTTAAAATATAAAAATAGAAGGGAAATCAGAGCAAGTGGATTAGGTGAGAGAGGAGGGAAGGGAAAAGGAAGGTACTGGGGATTGAAATTGATCAGATTATGTTATGTGCATGTTGGAATATGGCATAATGGATTCCACAATTATGTGTAATTTTAATGCACCAATAAAAAAATCTGTATGAAGATACCGTTAACCTTAATTAGACGACATTTTGGCAGTTCTCCTAGAGATAACCCCAAGTGGGTCACACCTCCGTGTCCCCCACTACACAGACACAGACACTTCATCCTACTGGACATCCTATGATCCCCAAGGAGTCCTGAGATTTCGGGTGGTGACCTGTTGGATTGGCCCAATGCCCTGTACCAAGTCACCCTGCTTTCCTCTCCTTGGGGGTGGTGACCTCCATCCTTCCAATGTGTGCCGAGTTAAGGAAGGTCTTTTAGAGGCTCAGGAAGGAGAAACTGCCTGCAAAGGAGGCTGTGGGGAGCCCACTTGGCAGCTCTGCCTTTGTGTTCATTTGCTGTCCATCACTAGCGGTGGCCATGTGAGGGTTGGACAATGGGAACTTTTACTTTCTGTAGCACAACACAGGGGAGGCTTATATCATGAGATTTTTTTTCCCCTCTTGGAGGAAAACATCAAAAACATGTAAAGGGAGAAAGGTTCTTTTGGCATCCCTCCCAGGGTAGCAAGTATAAGTAATATTTGTATAGAGAGTATAGCCACCCCTCAGTATCCACAGGAGATTGGGGCCAGGACCCCCATAAACACCAAAATCTGAGGATGCATGTGTCCTTTGTATAAAATCCATAATATTTGCAGACAATCTGTACAATCATCCTGTGTACTTCAAATCATTTCTGGGTTAATCATAACACTCAATGCAATGTAAATACTCGTATACTGTATTGTTTGGAGAATAATGGCAAGGAAAAAAATCTGTATATGTTCAGTATAGTCTCATATTTTTTAGTACTTTCCTTAACCTGTTGCTGGTTGAATCAGCAGATGTGGACCCCTAGGATACGGAGGGCTGACTGTCTCTCTTTTGGACCTGATGCAGGAAGAAAGCATTCTTTAAGGACCTCTGGTGCACGAGTCCCCGCCCCAGCTCCCTCTGTAATGAACTCTGCCAGCCGCTGGCTCTCATCTTTGAATGAGGAACAGGTGAGCACTCAGGTGTTAGGTGGAAGGTGAGGAGGCTTTGGATCTGCATTCCACAGCACCTTCCTGTGCCTCATGTTGACCTCCCATTGGATAAATCTCCTGTTGGCCATCTGCCTAGGGATCAAAATCTGGCTGTGAGTCTTCTCCATGTGACATGCATTTGGGTGTCCGGCCAGAAGTTGACCCCAGGCTTGTCCATACAGAAGGCTGTCAACAGCTCGGCTTTGGCTCTCTGAATGCACAGTTCTGTTCTGCTCCATCCAGGAGCCCAGAGTGTGCCATGCCAGTGGCACAGATAAGCATCAGCTGCCATGGGCATTTCATTCCAGGTCATCAGATGGGCTTTATTTTTGGTCCATCACCCCACCTTGCAGTGTGGAACCTGGAGTTCTCCAAATGCCCAGAACAGTGCTGTCACTGAGGTATTTTAAATCCTGCTCACTATGTACTCAAAATCCAAGGAGAGAAGCTAAACAGAAACACTTGGAGAGCTACCAGAGTACAAATGGAGTTAGTAACAATTGAAGTGGGGGCGGTGAGCTCTTTACTCAGGATCTGAGCAGACTTGAACCAAGGGACACAAAGGGATCGTTTGCTTTCTTAGCAACTCCTGCAGCTTTGGGATTTGCTAAGTATAATTCAAAATGCTAATAATAGGAACAGGCAGAGGGGGTAAAGATTTGCCCTGGTTTATTAGAAATGATAGAAATTCAGAATCATGTAAATGGGTGGCTTCCTTCTATCAGGCATGCTGGCAAGGGAGGGATGTAGAGTTGAAGGCTGAGCAGGGGCTAGGGCTGAGGTTCCTGGAGAACCATGTGAGTGGGCAAGCCAGAGCTTGACTCAAAGCAGGGGTCACCCACAGACATGAGCTCTAAGGCACAGACACTAATTCTAGACCCTGAAGAGACTGAGACCACCTGCTTCCCTACCACACTGTTAGAATTTGAGATTTCCAGGGAAAATCACTGGAGATGGTCCCTGGTCACTGCAGTAGCTCAGCACCATGGGGAAGACCACTGTTCACCTTTGCCCTGAGCAACCCCCCATTTTTCCTAGGTGCCGATTTTAAGGTTTTAATGATCCCATTAGCTATACTATTCCTTTCCCTTGGATCTTGTTCATGGAGAATAGTCATGGAGTGGCTGCTTGTGCCTCTTGATTAGCACACTTCTGTCCTACACGGGTGAGCCGTAAGGGGCAGATTTCATTACTATGACTTTTTGTTGCACCTGAGGCCACCTGCTTCCCTACCACACTGTTAGAATGAACGTATTAGTGTCACACAATAAAGACATCCTGGAGAGGTGCTGTCAAGGGGAACTTATACCCACCCCTGAAGATTCTGATATGCCCTGCTGGGTGAGGCAGTGTCCCCTGTGCTGCAGTGAGCCACTGTCACCAGTGGACAAGTTGAAGAATACAGGTCAGAGATAGTCCTATGGTTTAGCTGCCTCTGGGGTCATCCCAAAGGTAAAGTGGCCCATGCATCACTACAGAAGCCCCGAGGACATCCTGCCACCATGCACATGTTGTACTGTGTTTAGAGGTTCAAGGATGAATGACAGGTCTCCAGCTTAGTAATGAACATGCAGGTGGCCCAGCCATGGATTTCTGTCAGGATGTAATTTTGCTTCATGAAAACTAGGAAGGCTTGAATCCAGGACTGGAGTTTCTTGAACCTATTCATTTCTTCTGTCTCCAAATATTAGACATTGTTTCCCACATGTCTTATGTGTTTTTTGCTTGATACCTATATTTTGGGTGCAGGTATAATTTTGTGAAATCCCTCTAAAGTGAGTGGCAGGGACAGTTAGCCCCACTTCCTACATGAGAAACGAGACTCAGATCAGAGCAGTGACTCTTCCAGTTCACACATCTCATCACTAGTGGAACCTGGGCCTTCAGCTCCTCTCTTCATTTCCAAGCTCTTGCTATTTACCAAACCTATACTATTAAAGAACCAAGACTTTGTATTTGAGAGTAATGAGGGATTCTATAAAAAAAAAAACACCTTAGTACTGCTTAACTAATTTGAAAGCGCAAAGGAACTGAGTCAAAAAAGACTGGATAGGTGAACTGTTTTATTGTTATCAATTGTAATATTGTTAATAATGATTGATGCCAAATTTATATATCGATTAAAATTATGTGAGATTTGATACAAGGTCAAAATGACACATTGAATTGGCTCTCAAATTGTGCTAACTCCACATGAGAATCTCATTGTAACCACAATTTTGCAAAACTGATGAAATGAAGAGAAAAGCATCCAAGTGTCAAAGGCTGTGTTAGGAATGGTTGATAATAAGCTTGACCTCTCAGAGCTGTCTGGATGGATGCACAGTAGGTGCTCAATAAGTGTTGATGGATGTTTGGGTTTATGGAGATTTCATTTGGCCTTTCACCCCAGGGAGCATGATTTTTTAATGTGGTCGTTAAAATGATGCTCTGAAAGCTTATAAATTTAAAGACTGACTTGGAGAAATCTCAAACTGCTATTTTCGTTTAGGTATTTCCCCCTTTTTGGGCTGGAATACTATAAAGGAGTTCCAAATGTTGTATTTTTCACCTGCGAATACATCTATGTGTACTTCCAATAGATAAACATTAAAAACCCACCACAGCATCAAGGCAATGCAATTACCCATCATCCCTTAATAATCCAGAGAATCTCCTCTGTCTTGGAAGATTGTCTCAGAATGGTATTCTTGCATTAGGGTCCTCAAATCAGAGATCATAGATTAAAGGAGACCCAAAGCAGATCAACCAAATCCAATGTGGTGACCATGTCTGAAATCTGATTTGAAGAGAATTAGGGCTAGAGGCTTGATTAGATTCAGATACTTTAAAATACTTTATAGATAAAATAATGTACTTTAACTCACAACATTTTGAAAAAAAATTTCTATGTTTCATGAAGACATATCTTATTCCAGGTCTCAATTCCTGAACAAAATTGCTAACTAAAATGAGGAGTGATTTTGAGTCAACGGTTGAGATACAGTCCTCAACCACATGTTTGGGGTCAGACTCCTGGAAGTCACTGGTGCTGAGCAATGAGAGAAGCCACTGTGTTCCAGAGGCAACTGCCATGAACTCTCTGATGAAGGATTTAAGCCAGAGTGGAGGCTCCGATTTAAGGTCCATTTTCTCTGATTTTACCCGTAAGTCTAAGAAATGCCATTTTATTTTGATTGAAAATATGAAACAAAGTTAGAAGAAACAGGAAATCTGAAAATAGGAGAAGGGATGGATCACACCTACATGATCAGGCAGAAAACAGAAGAAAATCAAGACAAAAAAAGAAGAAATACAGAAAGCACAGAATCCAGGATTAACTGCTACAGAGGCCAAGGGACTTATTTTCCTCTTAATGAATGTGTTACACTTGTCTATTTACTTATAACATTTAATATGGCAGCAATCTTATGAGGTAGGTACTGTATGTTCTGCATTTTGCAGATAAAGAAACACTGAGAAATGATTCCAAAGCCACCCAGCTGGGGAGAAATCCCAAGGAGTGTTGACCTTTTTGCTCTGTGATCAAGTACAGATGTGCATCAGATCTGAGAAGAATGTTGAGATGTTGAGAGAAGAGTTGGTGAGACCCACATCTCCTGGCTAAGTAGTCAAGGAGCCGCATGGTTCATTTTGGGAAGACTTACACAGGAAATGGGAAAAACAAAAGGCTTGTAATCACTTTAGCAGCTTCAAGTTCCTAGAAAATGTACATACATCGAAGTGCAGAGATAAATGTTTGCAAGTCAGCACTTCAAAAAATTCTACAAACCAGAAACAGAAATGTTACAGCACTGGTTAAGTTAATGGGTTGATTTATCTTAAAGTATTATTTGGTATCCTTTCAGTGACATTGATATTTCCCGTTCCCTCTCTCAGCCTTGACTTTTTCTATGAATTTTTAGAATTTTTTGATAGGCCACAGCCAGTAAGCTCTACTCAGGAATTTTATTTTCTGTCCTTTCTCCTCTGTAACTGAAGATTAGATCACATAGGTGGAGTTCCCCATTGCATCCTGTAAGTGACTGTGATTATTAAAGAAATGACCTCTGTATTTGCCTCTTCCTGTGGTTGGGGGTGGAGGGGAAGAAAAAAAAATAGAAAGAGAGCTGGGGTTGTGGCTCAGTGGCAGAGTGCTTGCCTAGCATGTGTAAGGCACTGGGTTCTAGTCTCAGCACCGCACATAAACAAATAAATAAATAAAGTTACATCAATAACTAATACAAATATTTAAAAAAATAAAAAGAACATAATTGGAGCCCTTAGACTGGATAAATTCTCGATGATGACTATCTTACACAATTCTTAGGGTTGAGGATTTGGGGGAGATAAATCCGTTATCATTAAAGATGACACCCTGGTGGTCCACTCCAGCATCCTGTTACCTTCCTGAGACTCAGCCTTCTGGGGTCTGTGTGAAAGTCAGGAAACAGAGAACTCCAGCAAGTCGTCCACGTAAGATATATCTAGCCCAGCAGTTTGTGGCAATTTAGTGAAAGGACAAATAACCCACAATAATTCATCAAGTCCTTGGACCTTCAGCAGATAATTTTTGGTGTTCATGGTGGGGACTCAGTGAACAAAATGAATCTACTCTATATAAAGAGGGCAGGGAAATGTTTGGGAGAAAGAAAATTCTTTTGCTATTTAAAGAAGTTTCCTTTAGCAATCTGAAAAATTTAGCCATCCAGTAACAATTCATCTTTTGAAGATTTTCTAGCTTACCAAAGTTTCATTCTACTGCCCTTTTGAAAAAAATCATCCTTTGTTTCATGGCAGAGAAAGTTCTGAACCTCATGGACTAGTCTCACCTGGCGTGACATTTCTTCTGCACTTTCAACAATTTTCACAGCATATTGATTCTTCATTTCATCCTCAGACACATCAGTTAATTAGCTAATCTGGATTTTGATTCACACATATTAAACACCATCTTTTTTGAGCACACAAAAACCCCCTTATGTGAAATAAATGGCATTATGTCCAAAAGAATGGTGTTAGATTGTCTTTTACTTTGGAAGAAAAGGAGGTAATTAGTTTGATATATATTTTTTTTATTCACGAATGTTAATGCCATTTTCGCTGCGGAAGGAAAGGTGAATGGCTGTGCCAAGGCACTGCTACTGATTTTTGAGGTTCTGACATTATATAAAGGAGTTTGGGGAAATGGAACGGAATAAAAGGGCCTTAGTTGAATATGTGGGTAAGTAGTGTTCTTAATACTTCAACAAAATCTAAAAGGGTTTGCAATTCATATAGCTTTTTTGAAAGGCTGCCAAGAGGGATATTTTCAATAGATTGGTGGAATGAGGAATTAAATGTATATTATTTTGGAAGAGATTGGAATTTAATGCAGCATTTGAACAGGTTAAATTTATATCAATAAAATACCAGGTGGAGAATGGGACCGTTTAATTTCCCGCACACAGAAGACACATAACATTTCTAGAAAGGATGAACGCAACATGGCCTGCTGTTTCAAGACTCTGTGTTCATTTTCAAAAGCAGCCTGGGAAATTTCTGCCATTCTTTGGAATTCAAGGCAGTGGCAAAGCCACGGTCAGATGTGATAGACCACGCAGCCAATTTGCTTGAAGTTTGTGGTTCATTAATCCCGCTCTTTGAATTACAAAGAACCAAAGTGATGTCATTTGGAAAGTGCACCACAGAAAATTAATGGGGTTCCTTGGTCAGAAGTGAACACTGAGACAATGTGACAGAGAAGAAAGGGATTGGTGTTACTGATTTCTGAGGAGCCCGGGGGGGGGGGGGGGGGGGGGGCTGGTTCCCAGTGGGAAAACCTGCTTGGCTATTCAAAGCCCACCCATCCCCCCTGCAGCCTCTGAGAGAGCATTCTTTGTGGGTCAGCCCTGCTCCTTCTGAAAAACCACAGTGTGGCTTATTCTAGTGGTTCCTAAGAATTCAGCAGCATCTAAAACAGTAGTTTTCATCTATGGAACACAGTACAGAACTGCCTTGCTCTTCCTTTTCCCAATCCCCCAGCATACCACCCTGTCTGGCAGGGCTGGGCTTAGACTGGTGGAAGCCCTGCCCATGAGGGTGCAGTGCTGATAGTGGGTGCCTCACGCTTGATGGGCCTGAGGGAGAGTGGGAGAAGAGAGACTGAATCGCTGCCAAAGAGGCAGGCTGGGAACGTGGGCTAAGATGCGATCCCGCGAAAGATCCAAGAAAATGGTGAATGGGAAGGAGCTTCGCCTCTGCCAAACTGGGTGCTAGGTGCAATTATAGTTCATTGGATCACTGCAGCAATCATCTATGCTAGCAAGAGAAATATGTGCTTGGTACAGAGTAGGTATTCAGCAAATATTTTTTTTTGAATAAAAAAGAAAAGAAAATAAAACCCCAACTACAATTGTTCAGTGAGATTGATGATATTGTCCTTCCTTTTCAAATGAGGAAATAGATTTTCTCTCAGGACAGGAAGAGTTCTATTCTTTGTACTCTGTGAACTGCAAAAGGTGCTCTCCAAATGTTAGCTGTCATCACTGCATCATAGAATAAGATCACTTCCTGGAAGCCTTTGTCTCTGAAGGTGCCTGAATTTTCTATCGACTCAATAAGTTTATCCTTTGAATGACTCATTGACCACTGTGCAAGGAGGACTGATTGTATCTTAGTGGAACTATCACCTGACTAGGAGATTATACACATGAACACAATTCATGGGGCAGCGTGAGTCTACTAAGCTTATAAGAAAGTTGAAGTTTGTTATGCATTAAAAAAATAAATAAATAAAAAGAGGACCTGAGATGTTGCAGGATTGTTTTCCCCTTGGAAACCTTAACTTAGACTTAGAGGTCTTGAAAATTCCATTAGGACTCAAAATATACTAGCATTTTTATTAGGTAACAATATAATCTGAAAGAGTGAACAATTTTCTGTTTGGCAGTGCTGATGGTAGTTCTATTTCATATTAATAGTGGAGTCTAATGTGGGTAGTAGTTTTTGTTGCCTGTATGTTTATTAACATTTGAGTGTGATTTGAACTTGATAGCATGTTTTATTGCTCCTCTAACTGCAACTACTCTTTCACTTTAAATACTTTTATGATATTACACCTATATTTCAAGATATAATAAAAGCAAATTTGTAAAAAAAAATAATTCCAAACAGCTTTATGCATTCTTTTTTCCGTCCCTTACTTCCATTTGGGGTCTGATAGTCTTGCAAGTAGCCACTAAAAGTTGCTCAATAAACTGCAGCATTTAGAATTCAGAGAGAGAGAGAGAGAGAGAGAGAGAGAGAGAGAGAGAGAGAGGAGAAAGAGAGAAGAGAGCACGTGCTCCCTCCTTTGAAGGAGAACCCTCATCCCTGCGCTATCTTTCTCTAGGTGGTGAAAACCTAGATTTTTTTCTGTCTGACTGGAGCTGGAATCCTCACTAGCACTGAAAAGGTACAAAATCACCTGTAGGTGGACATTCTCAGAATGTTTTTCATAAGTTAAAAAAATAAAATTTTTATAATGGAAAAATTCCATACATACAAAATCTAGAAAGAATAGTTTCAAGAATTCCTATGTATCCTTACCTATATCCAATCATCATTATTATTTTGCTCATCTCTCTGTATCTCTTTGCCTCCATTTATTTTCCTAGACTGTTTTAAAGCAAATTCTATTCTATTTCACTGGTAAATAGTTCTGGTACAGATCTCTTATTGTTAAGGGCTTTAAAAAAACTATTTTGCAATGATGATGCCTAAAGCAATGAAAAGTTGTTCCCTTACCATCATCTATATGTTGCCCATATTAAAATTGTCCTGATTATTTTAAAGGTGTTTTTGGAGTTGGTTTGTTTAAGATCCAATTAATGAATGTTTTTCTTAAAGTTCAGATACCCTCTTGGGGCCCCTTAGGGGACCTTCAGAGACTAGGACTTAGGTCAGAAAGGTAAACTTGAGCTCTAAAGCATTATGATTCCGTCTGCTAGTTGGGGCCTGTGTGTGTGTGTGTATTTGTGTATGTGTGCGCGTGCACATGTGTGCACATAGCAGGGTTAACTTGGAAGATCTCTTTTGCTGGTATGGGATAGGGTGCCCCAAAGGACCAGCTATAATTCTATAGCTCATTCCTAATTTCATCCTGTGGTTCAAAAACAGCAGTGGAATTTTTGGAGACTGGTGGAAGATAGCAGTCTTTCCAGAAATCCACTCTGAGAAGGCAGGGAGTATCAGGTCTCATGGGGAAGAGGATTCTCTTACCCAGCCAATGAGCTTTATCTGTAGGAAGTAGATTACTAGGCAAAGAATTCAACAGAGGAATTGAAGCTAGACAGAGGGTGCCACCCAAGGTGGAGGGAAGAAGGGATGTGCAGCTGGCTCCATAACTCTTCAAGACACTAAGTAGCAAGTATGTTTGGACACAGATTATGCAGCTCATAAGGTAGGATCCCAATAGTAGGATATGGCTGTTGGGTCCCAGTTCTGGAAATGTGACTTAATTTCAATTCCTGATGGATTAGAGAAGAAGAAAGGGAGTAATCCACTCACATGCTGAGATGAGTCTGGGAACACTGTGACACTGTGAACATTCTAGGGAGAGATCTGATCAATGAACCCAGGCAGAGGGTAGCACTTTGGTGGGGTTGATGTTTTTTTATTTTTTTTTTAACAGAAATATGCATTCTATATGCTGTATTGCCAATCTTAATAAATTAGAACTTTTCAAATACATGAAATTGTTTAATTGTCCATATTACTCATAGTATTATCACTAAGTGTAGTAGTGATAAAAACAGGCATTTGAATAGTATTTCATGGTTTTGAAAACATTTTTGTAAACATTACTTTCATCTTTAGAAGAACCTGGATATTTAAACTTGGCTGAGTTTTATTGTTCTTACCATAATCCACAATTGGTGCTTTTTATGCCATATGTGATCTTCTCCCTCTATCCCTTCTTTAAGGGATTTTGTTTCTAAAATCTCTACTTCTTGTATCAGAAAGTGTTCATTCAAAGAATGGGAGTAACTATATGGGTCATTTTGTTATGGGGAATTGGTTTTTTGTAATGATGGATGCTCAGTGGTCTCCCCAAGGCTCTGTCTAGCCTAATGCTGGTGCCTGAAGCTCCCAGGCAGGTGGTCAGAAAGGCAAGGTCGCCAAAAGGTAGGAGCCCCATGTGCATAAGTGGAACCCTATGAAGACAAGCTGACCCCTTCTTCTGATCTCGGGATGAAGGTATCCTGCAGATGCCAGGCCTTCCTCACGGACCTGACCACACATCCCTTGTCTGGAGTGAGAGAAATGAAAGGAGAATCCAGGGGATGAGGAATGCATGAACAAGCCCTCATTAAGCCAATCAGCAACAAACACAGGCTGCAGTAGAGTTCCACAGCCTCCCTTCTGCTCTTCAGCTCCCCTGCAGCCCTTCCTGAAAGGAAACATAGGAGAGAGTTGAGCTCTGGGAAGTGTAGTTCAGCCTAACCAAGCCTGACCTTACAAAGCCAACATATATGTTCTGTTCTTGTTTTTTATTATTATTTTTACTTATATATAACATTAGGATACATTTTGACATAATCACAAAACCATAGTATGTGATTTCTCAAATTCAGTCCCCAGTACTTCCCTCCTTCTCCCTCCTCTTACTCCCCTCCCTCTACTCTACTGATCTTTCTGTAATTTATTTATAGTTTTAAAAAATGATTGCCTCATTGGTATACTTGATGCTGGGATTCACTACACTGTATTCATGTGTGTACATAGTTTGTCAGATTCATCCCACTCTTCTCCCTGTTTTTGGTCCCTCCTTCCCCCTTAATCTACTCTACTGATCTTTCTGCTGTTTTGATGAAATTTGTGGTGATGATTTGGTATGCAGGGAGGGAGGGACAGTTGGACCTGCAGGTGGGGGAGGTGGGGTTGACCTGTAGTATTCTGAGAGAGGATAAGGCAACTGGACCTTAGTGACCACTGAATCTTCCAGTATTGCAGTAGAAGCTTCACATTGTAAGGCTTACGCTGTGGTCTACTTGATACACTCAGCTCAATTTTGCATGAAATGGGGCAACATGTTTTGAGATTAAGTAATTAGCAGGGCAACATGGAGCACAGGGCCTACTTACACTAAAGGGTCATTCATTTGGCAGCCAGTGGCTGACTCTGCATTGCTGTTGTGCTCTTTCTTTGCTCTGCAGGGGAGTTTTCAGCATTACTTGGGGGAAAAAAGCTGCATCCTGGGGTGTGGCATCCCAATTGTAAGCAGCTAATTGTCATACACCCGTTAGCCCTGCAGGTCCATGCCTGGTAGATGTTTGCCTCAGCCTGATGGGTACCTTGCCTGTCATGATATCTTCCCTCAGTGAAGCCATCTTTTGGTCGCTGTAAATATAGCAAATTCAGGCTCAGGTAAAGATATATCTGGACCAACCTAACTCTCACTAATTTAGAAATACACCCCCCTCCCCCCCACCACCAAATACCTTGTAATTTGGGATGTCTACTTCTGAAAATCTGCCACTGTGCACACTGCAGGGCGAAGAGCAGGGATCATCTGGATGGGTTTGAGAAGTACCTGGATGTGGAAGGAGCTGACAAACCCTCATCCATCTTAGCTGTGATAATGTGACTTGGAGCCACCTTTGAAATCAAGAACAGAGAATGCAATGCCTAGCAGGCATCCAGACAATCCCTAAGGACAAGCTTAGAGATGGTTCGGTCAGCAGAGTCTATTGCACAGCCCAGGAAGCACACTGGGAGCACTGCACCTTCAGGGCAAGCCTGAGCTCTGAGTGCCTGGAGCAAGAAGACAAGCCCTGCCAAAGGGCAGGGCATGCTGGCTCTGATATCAGTGTGCTCCCTGGGAATATCTTGCCATTAATAATCTTTACTCTTTGATCATCACTTAATGGAAAAGAAAGCTCTGTGTATTCAGGGGAGCAGCTGGCATCCCTGGCTGGGATGTGGAGCTCAGGCAGGCAAAAGTGTAAGACGGTGCTGAGCCTGTCTATAAAGTCAGAGCTTTAACGTTGCCAGTAGACTGTACTCATGGGCCAATGGCAGGTGAGGATTTTTCTAGGCTTTTGACATCAAGGAATCCAGATTACTTGCCTAATGTCTCAGTCTCTGTTCCTGTCTCAGAGGAAGGTGCGTACCTCTCAGGAGTTCAGATGCCTGTATGGTTCAGCCCTTGACATGTAGGCTGAATCTGTTACCCCAGGAAGATTGAGCTCAAAACCCAAAGGACAAAGTTTTCATATTTTAAAAAAGCCAAGTTTGTCTTCTGGGTGGATTTTGTAAGTTATTCTATGCATTATAACAAAACTAATCAAGTTACTGCTCCTGGACACCTAGAATTCCCATTGAAAACCAGTGGGGGCATTTGAGAGTGACTTTTATTTGGAGAGTTTGGTTGGTGGCACTTTTCCTGTTCCCTGCAGTCAGCTCCTGTGCATTTGTAGACGAAGACAGATGAAACAGCTTGAGGACTATACAGCTCTTGATCCTTTTAGGTCCCTTCATTATTTATGAGTCACACCTGTTTCCCCACTAAAGATGCCAATCCATCAAGGTCCAGTCAGATCCACTCTAAAAAGGTGTGTGTATGTGCACACGCATGCTCTTGTAACTGTGATAAACTGGTGTTTTATTTCCTTTCCCTAATTAGCAGGAAATGTCAGAACCCGGGTGTATGGCATGGTGTATTTAAGACCTGCAGGATCATGCTCCACAGAGGAGCTTCACAATGGGATCTGCTCAGTGATGCATCTGTGTGCTTTCCTTTGCCTTCTCATTCTGACAACCCTAGAGATGCTAATAGGAGATATGCTTTCAAAATGTGTTTTGTTAGCCTGACCTGGTAGAGGATTTGGCAGAGGAGCTCTTGACTGTAGATCAGGTATGCATTCCCCTCCTGCTCACCAAGTAGAGGCTGGGTGTCCTGAACTCTGTTTCTCTGGGATCTAGATGTTACCTTCTCTTTCGGATATCTGTGTTTTTTTTCTTGCCTTCCCCCATTTCTGGATCTGCTATTCTCATTTCTACCCTTATAACTCTTAGTCATAACATTTTGTTTTGAGGCCAAGATATAACTGGAGGATTTATTTTTCTGGAGAACTGACCCTTGCTCCATCCCCACCCTACTCCACTCTACCTAACCAACTTCCCTCCCTCCCTCCCTCCATTTTTCCTCCCTCCCTCCCTCCCTCCCTTCCTTCCTTCCTTCCTTCCTTCCTTCCTTCCTTCCTTCCTTCCTTCCTTCCTTCCACAAACCTCTATTGAATGCCATGAACTGGGATAACCATAGGGCTACAAAGTCAAATAATAACATGGTTTGTACTTTGAGGAGCTCATAATATTCTAGGATTGACACCCATTTATACTCAGTTTACTATCTTGTTATATGCATCCAATCATGCGACTCTCTATTTGTTTTGCATGTTTGAATTACACCAGCAACAAGATTACTAAACACCCATGTTTTGCATGGTTCACGGTGCCCATCTCAGTGATATGTTCAGTGGTACAGATGAGCTTCCTCATCTATAATGTGGAGATAAAACCACCTACTACTTAGTCCTGCAGTGAGCTCTGAGTTACATGAAGTCTCTAAAAGTATAGCCCAGAGCTTGGCCCAGAGTAGGTCTCAGTAAGTAGTAGTTGTTATGATTACTGTGTTTAGAGCAGCTTGGTAAATACTCGTTAAATTCATTTGAAATGTGTTGACAGATGGGCAGAGACAGGAGGTGAAATTCAAACCTGTTGACTTGTTAATAGAGTAGTTCCAAAATCAGATAACAGAGCAGAGAGATCCTTGTATGTGTAATATTATATACTTTGCAAAGACCTTCAAATCCTTAGCAAAAACTTATGTTTTTTTTCAGATTGTCTTAGTTTGCTAGGGCTGCAAAAACAGCAAATAGCAAAGTATTACGGAGTAGGTGACATAAACAACAGAAATGTGTTTTCTCCTAGTTATGGAGGCTAGAAATCCAAAACCAAGGTGGTGTTATAATTTGTTCCTTCGGTGGCTATTAAGGGAAGAATTTGTCCTAGGTCCTTTTCCTTGGCTTGTAGACGGTCAGATTCACCCATATATCTTCAGGTCATCTTCTCTTGATCTGTGCCTGTACCCCAATTTTAAAGTGTTTTAGAGATACTGGCCCTACTTGGATGTGTTAGTCAGATTTCCATTGCTGTGACAAAATACTTGTGAAAATCAACTTAAGAGGAGGAAAGGCTTATTTTGGCTCATGGCTTCAGAAGTTTCAGTCCATGATAACTTGGCCTTATTGCTTTGGGCCTGTGGTAGCATAATACATCATGATAGCCTACTCACTTTATGGCAGCTGGGATGCAAAGAGAGACCGGCTGGGGCCAGGGTCTTACTATCTATGGTAAGAGCATGCCCCCCTTGACCTAACTCCCTTCCACCTAATTCCCACCTGTTAAAGGTTCCACCACCTCCTAATTATACCATGGGCTGGGAACCAAACATGTAACCATAGGTCTTTGGGGGACACTTCAGATCCCAACTATAGCATTGCCTTAGGTTTCTAACTAATGATCTCATTTAAATTTACCTCTGTAAAGATTGTATATCCAAATAAAGCCACATTTGAGACCATGGGGGTGCTTAGGACTCCAACATAGGAGTTTTGAGGGGACACAATTCAATCATAACATAGATCAAGACTGGTTATCATTTCCCCATCCTTTAGAGAAGGGAAACAGGGGCTCAGAGAACTTTGGAGTGGTCTGGTTCATCTGTGGAGTCCTGGGAAGGGAAATAAGATTTCTGTTACACTGCAGGTCACGAGGCTGCAGCAGAATCTAGGTGTGTGAAGCAGGTCCTGAGGGCCTTCAGGGGGCGTGTCCATAATGAGCCCAGTGTTTATGTCAGTATTTATTCCTGTTCAGGGGTGAGCTGTCAGGTGACATTTCAAGTGGCCATTGTCCTCAGCTTGAAATGAGGATCTCTCTTCTTCTTCCCTATCTACAGGTACTGGGATGATGGTGAAATTTCCATACCAGAATCCACTGCTGGGAGTAACTGTTAAAACCACCATCTCTGTGACTTACCCCTGGCCAGCACTTGGGAATTTTCCTAGCCCCTTCATATGTGTGACCATTTTCATCATGATGACAATCTTATGGGGTAGGATTGTGGAAATCCAAAGCTCTGGCCTGGCAGTTGTCCGTGGAGTGGGTCGATGGTGGAATGTTCTACAAGGATCTGGGCAGTAGTTCCATGGCACCTGTGACTCACTGATCAGGCAAGGCCCCTAGACACATTTTTCGGTTCAGTTGGCATTTTGGCTTTAACAAGCCTGCTTCATGTTGTAGTAGGAAAACACAGCAATTGACCTTGGCTTTGTGGGACCTGAAGCTTGTAAGACTTGAAGGTCCCTTTTATGGAAAAGATATAAAATTAGGCAAAAAGTGAATTTTTCTTTAGAATGAGGAATCACAACAGATTACAAACATAAAAAAAACACGTAATAAACCAGGGCGAGAGTATGTCTGAGGTGTTATTGGGGACTCTTTGTACTTTATGCTCAATTTTTCTGACTCACCCCACCAGTAAAAAAGTCTATTAATAAAAAAATTCTGCCAAATAGATTAGACATTGCACAATACAAGAGAATATAATATTTTTGTTAATTAACTAGCAGCACCCTCTTTAATATACTTTTTTTCCTTGCAATTTTTAGCTGCATATTCTTTGATTTTTCTTTTCACGATATAATGATTTTCTGATATTTTTATGGAGAGACTATAAAAATCATCTATAAAGATGATTCAGGCTTCCCTCTGGAATGGTTGATCAAATTGGTTTTTTATTATTGAGAGTTTAGGAAAGTTCCTTTTAGGTTTGCAATGCTTTATTGGTAATCTCATGTGAATTTCTAGGATTGTTGACAAATGTGAGATACCCCTGCTAAGCTTCATTCATCCGTGAGCATTTCTTTAGCCTGATGCCAGTCTCTGGAGCACTCACTTTGGGGAGAGAAGAACGGCACGAGCCCTTGACAGGCATGACTCCAGGCAGCCTGGTGCATGAAGGGAAGAGGAGTGGGTTGGTTGGGCCAGGGTCTGGTTCTCACAATGAAACCTTCTCTTAAAAACTCAATGCCATTTGCTTCTGCACTGTGAGATCAGCCCTCCCACAGCTTCTAGAACAATCATTAGGCAGGAGGATTTTCAGCAGCTTTGTCTTCACCAAGCTCTGGCTCTCATTGGGACTTTTAGATAACTCTTATTCTGCTAGCAGGGCCTTTGTTTGGTATGGGAGCCATACCTAGCACCCCAGCTCCTCAGATGGAGACCCAAGCTGGCTCCTAGCCTCTTCCTTTCAGTGAACCCCTTCATCTGGATGCCCTCTTTGTGGATTTCTGAGTAGTACTTTTCTCTCTTAAATGTGAACTCCCTGATGACAGAGGTATATTTTTATCATGTTTGTGACCCCAGAACTCAGCACAGTGTCTGACACACAATTGGAACTTGAAAAATTGGGGAGAATTAATAAATGGATGAGACATTGTTCATCTGTTTTGTGTTGCTATAATAGAATGCCAGAGACTGAATAGTTTATAAAGAAATGTATTATTTCTCCTCCTCCTCCTATTCCTTATTATTATCATTATTATTTTAATGAAGAAATGAGATCTTGCTATGCTGCCCAGGCTGGTCTTGAACCTCTGGGCCCAAGCAACCCTCCTGTCTCAGCCTCCTAAGCTGGATCTGCAAGATGTACCATTGTGCCTTGTCTATTTCTCACAGTTCTTTTTTTAGGGGGTACTGGGAATTGAATTCAGGAGCACTCAACCACTGAGCCACACCCCCTACCCTATTTTTTGTATCACTGAGTTGCTTAGTGCCTTGCTTTTGCTGAGGCTGGCTTTGAACTTGCGATCCTCTGGCCTCAGCCTCCCCAGTTGCCGGGATTACAGGAGTGGGTCACTGTGCCCAGCTTTTTTACATTTCTTTTTTTCTCACAAGTCCACAGAGCATGGTGCGAACATTGGGAGGGGACCTTCATGGCTGCATCATCCCATGATGGGACAATTCAAGAGCAAGTGGATGTGTGCAAAAGAGAAAAGAATGGGGACACCAGGGTTACTTTGTATCAACTCACTCCCTTGATGATTTAATTCATGAGATGGGGCTCTCATGACCTACGCAGCTCCCATTAGGCCCCATCCCAACACCATCCCAGTAGGGAGAAGTCTCAACATAAATTCTGGAGGAACATTCAATCCATAGCAGTCATGGGGGACTGGACTTGCTTTTTTGCCAAAGGTTTTCTGGGGGCCTCCAGAGCAATACGCACAGTGTTTCTGAGTGTGAGAGAGGGAGATGTGAGGGCTGAGGGTGGGTGATGTGGGGCACCCTCATATTGCTAGGGCCACTGTAACAAAGTACCACAAACTGGGTGGCATTGACTTGTCTCAACAAGAGACATGTATTGTCTCACAGTTCTAGAGGCTAGAAGTCCAAAATGGAGGTTTCGGCGGACAATGCTCCTTCTGAAAGATATACCCTGCCCCTTCTTAGCCACTGGTGTTTTTTGGGCAATCTTTGGTGGTTCTGTTCTTGTAGATGCATCCCTCCATTCCTGTGCTCTCCCTGGGTCTCCTCAGATCGTCTTCCTTCTCTGTGTATCTGTGTCCAAGATCCCCCTTCTCCATAAGAACATCAGACGTATTGGATAAGAACCTACCCTACGACCTCATCTTTACTTGGTTCCATATTCAAATATTTCAGATAAGGTCACATTCTGAAGTACTGGGGTCAGAACTACTACATACCTTCTTTTGGGGACCCATTGAACCCATAATGATCTTCCAAAGCCTTTAGCTGGGTGTGTTGGATATGCCCATGACTTTCAAGGGATGGAAAGGAGGTAAGGTATTCTCATGGACAGAAGAGTAAGGGCCCTGGATGGGGATTATCAGTATCATCTGAGTAATGGGTTAGCTAGCACTTGTGCAATGGATGGAAGTAACAAAGATAAACAGAAGAAAAAAGACTAAGTGGATATCTTCTGTGTTGTGCCCTACAAGGAAGATAGCCTGGTGACTTCATCCTGAACATGCAGTGTTAATGACCTTGCCTGGACAGAGTGTCTCTGGATGCTTTTGGATAAAATGCTGCCAGACTAGGTCATCTTGATGCCTACAGCTGGGAACCAGACAGATCTGTGTTTGCTCAAATCTTGGCTTCACTGTCTTTTAATTATAGGATGCAGGTCGAATCACTCAATCTACAAGAATCCTAGTTTTTTCCTTGTTGACAATGAGAGTGGCTATAATAATCTTACAGAACCGTTGAACATTAAATTCAATAATACATGTAATGCATATAGCTCAGTGCTGACAGGCAGTAAATGCCCAATAATGGTGATCAGCCTATTTTTATGATCGTATCTGGCTTTGTCTCTTCCATGATTCATCTAGCCTGGCTTGTTAATTTGGTTCTGGTTTCTTCTTCAATGTCACTTTCCTGCAGCTGTAGTTAATCAGTCTAAGCCCAACCACTCCTAGAAACAGGCCAATCAGATGTCCAGACCCAAGTTAGGTATGGATTGCAGGAAGCCTGTCTTCTGGGCTAGATTGTCAAGTTGGTGACTCTGTGGATCAGATCATCTATCTTTTCTGTGCTCTGTGACTTCATTGGTAAATTGAAAAGGTTCTTGGTCTAGTCCTGTGTGTAGTTCTTGTCAATCCATCAGGTTTTGTGTTCCTTTGAATGCAGATGGTAACAATTTATTAGTACTATTACTCTGCCATAGGAAAGCATTTTTGTTTACTTATTTTTTTTTTGTTGTTACTGGAAATGACATGGTGTGAAAGACCTGGAAAGAACAATGTAAGAAGTCATGGACTGCAGTGTACCCCAGAGGGAGGGGAAATAATTATGTCTGAGGCTCATTTATGGTTCCTGTATTTTGCCATGTGCTTTTGTGCAATAGCATCTTAGATACACCAGAGCCTGTAGTGGAACTCCCACTGTACAGAGGAGGAAACTGAGATCTGGAGAAGTGAAATAACTCACTGGAGGTCTCAGTGAGAGTCGTGGAAAGCTAGAGTTTGACCTAGGATGGCCGACATTCAGGGACCCTCTGGAAAAGCCACTGGAGCTCAAAAGAGCTGAGAACAGCCACAAGTCTGAAATCCACAGAGGTGGGACCTGCCTTGGGCTTGAGTGATGGTCTGTTGAAGAGAGTTCTTGTGGGAACAAGCGGCCATGACTAAAGAACCCCTGACCTCTAGCCTGCCAAGCACGTCTGCAGGAGAAAACGAGCTGTTAAGAGGATAATGAACTCAGCCTCTCAGGGAAGTCAGCAGGCAGCTGGTGGAAGTGTTCCTGTGCAGGCTTAGCATCTGCCCCAGGGCCCCTTGCAGCCTGTTTCACCCACAGCAAGGGGCTCACACTAAGGAAGAAACATGGTCTTCCTTCAGCTCAGAACCCTGGGAATATTTATGGCCGTCCATTGAGGTTCCCAGACTATTTTCCTTTCAGTATTTAAACTAAGCAGGTGCCTTTTGCACATGAACTCTCTCTCAAGAGCAAATTAAAATGAGAATTCATGCTTTTCAGTTGAAACTCTAAGACAGTATTAGCCAAGGATTCCCATTCTGCAAAGTGAAATGCTACAGGATGTATAAAGGAGAGGGTTGAAAACTGGTTTTTGAAAAACCTTTATCCACTGCAGTGTATACAAAGGGAGATAAAGAAAGAAGGTAAAAGTTAGAGATCTGGAGAGGGGTGATTGGAAGTTGGAGAATTTCTCTGAGCTGTGCTGTGATCCTTGCACTGGATGGATGGAGGAGGAGCAAGACAGATTTTCCCATCCAAAGGAGGGTCAAGAGTGAGAAGACGCAAAGATCTTGGTGTGTATTCCCTGGTTGTTGAAAGCCACAGTGGACTGAAATCTATCTTCTCCTGGGGAATCTATAAAGAAAAAGGCAGAAACTGGAGCAGCCTGTGGGTGACTCTGAACAGAGGGCTGCCTTTGGGAATCATTCCACCTCCAATGAAGGAGGCAGATGAGAGCATTTCCAGGGGACAGGAGGGTCAAAGCAAGTCTGAGAGCACCAAGGGGTTGCCAACCAGAGAGGTGAGAAGACCGCGGAAGAAAAAGAATGAAGGTATACTTTGGGATGCTCAGGAGCCAAGGAAAAATTGTAAGCAATCTGCCAGAAGATGCATGTGCCCACACCAAGGACACTGCAGCATTTTTTAAACAGGATCTTTGTGATAATAGCTCATACATGTATGGAACTTACCAAGGGCCGGGTGTTATTCTAAGGACTCATTTTATCCTCATATCAATGCTATCAAGCAGATGCAGTTAACGTCTCCACTTATAGATGAGGAAACAGAGAGGTCAAGTGACCTGCCCAACATCACAAAGATTTAAAGTGGTACAGCTGGGATTTGAATCCACGTAGTCTGATTACAGAGTTCAGGCTGTTAATCAAAACACACAGCTGAGTGTTTTAGTAGCAGCAAGCTGTTACATGTGCCATGCAGGAAAATGTTGCTTCCCTCCCAGGATTCCATCATGGAAGCCAGGATCCTGGGAAAACTCATCCTGGCCTGTCTCTCCTCACAATCCTTTGCCATCCAAAGGCGGTGGCCTGAGTCCCTGACCCACCCTTTACTTGGCAATATCTCTCCACATGTTTCCCCAGAGGCCTGTGCTGGGGACACTTCCATCGATCCTCCTGGCCGGTTGTCAACTCAGGGTCTGGAGACTTGGGCACAAGTCCCAGATGCCTCCTCAGAGGTCCCTCTGCTCATTGGAGCTCATAGAAATCTGGCCCGGAAAGAACCTATGGGCATCCCCTCCTTCCTGAGGGACCCTCCAGTTCCAGGTTAGAGTTTCCTGTTGCTGAAGTTAGCTGGAGAGCCCCCAGGTCTTTCCATCAACCCCATCTCCTCTTCCACGGAGCCCTCCAGAGCCTAAGGTAGGAGACAGCTCTGGTGAAGGGAAAGATATTGGACCTGGCGAGGATGATGTGTGAGGTCCTTGTCAACCTGCCTGGGCCTGGGCCTGTACCTGGGAGAATGAGCTTCTCAAATGCAGAAATATGTTCCCTGTGTGATGGACTCCTGATGCTAGAGAGCCTTTGAAAAAGGAGGCCCTTCATAAAATCATGTTTTGAGGAGACTCAAAATTTATAAACATATGTGTATGTATATATATGTGTATATCTATAATAAATGTGTCTGTATACATACATGTAATCAACAAATATTTGTATTTATATGATCATTTGTGCTTGTGTTTATTTGTATATGTGTGTATGTATCTTTCCATTTAAGATAGGTATATAAAAATAGATGTATAAATATGTGTGTGTATACACAGATAAAAATGTAAACACATATCTGTATTTCTATAGTAATTTGTATTTATGTATATTTGTGTGTGTATATATGTATGTATCTACATACCTACCTACCTCTGGTTTTTCAGGATGTATAATAGAGCAATAGGAAATTTAAAGTCACAAGGAACTCTAGAGGTTATAACTCCTGATTTAATGTCACCAAAGTAGTTCTCAGAGATGCTAAGTGATTTGTCCAACATGGCACAGCCAGGCAGGGGTGCAGTGGGGCTGGTTCCAGGTCTCCTGACTTCCAGGACATTGTTCCTCTGAACTGAGTACTCACTCTTATTTCCTAAGCACGGATTCTGAATGAGGCACTTGTCCCACCTTGCTCAGCCAGTCTTTGTTTTAAAGGCAAAGACACTGGGAAGCAGAGTGGTTAAAGGCCTACCTAGGCAAATGTCCAAGGTAGAACTTAGCGGTCTTTTGAATTCTGAGCTCTCCCCAGAACATGCAAGGTTCCACCTCATGTGCTGCCTCCTGTTTGTGGTCGTAGCTACGCAGAGTGCTTTGGGGACTGAACTAACTCAAAGACAGGCTTCAGTTTCTGTGAACCTGGTCCATGTCTGATTCACCAGATGCTTAGCAAAGAGTGTTTTGGATATCTCAACGAAAAGTTTGAATTTCTTTAGAGAGCTCTTCCCGTGGGTGGGCTGTGAACTCCAATTTTGTCCCTTGGAGCCCTTAAGATGTCTGTGTATTGTCCAGCCTGTCTGACTCCAGTCATGGTGCTGGAATTGCCAAATGCCTTGAGCAAGGTCTTAAGTCCACTTCTGTGCTTCTCTTCACTCTGCCCTTGACCCTTCAAGTCCTTCCTGCATTGGCAACTCTCTGAAATCTTCAAACAAATATTTTTTAATGTTTTTATTAGTGCATTATCATTATACATAACATTAGGGTTCATTTTGGCATAATCATACGTGCATGGAATATAATTTGCTCACTTTAGATCCCAGTATTTCCCCTTTCCCTTCCCTCCTCCCTCTCCCTGTTCCACAGCCTTTACTCTACTGGTCTTCCTTCTATTTATTTATAGTTTTATTTTTTAAATTAGTGCTTTATAGATATACATAAACACTAAGCTCACTTTGGTTATTCATATATGTACATAGAATAAGTTGGTCAATTTCATTCTACCATTCCTTTCTTTTCCTGTCTCTCCCTCCCTCTCCATCAATCCATTTCCTCTCCTCCTTCTATATTCATGGATTTCTGCCTCCCCCTCAGCTTTCCCCCCTTATTTTTGTCTAGGTTTTGCGTGTGAGAGAAAACATTCAACCCTTGATTTTCTGAGCCTGGCTTATTTCACTTACAGCAACCCAATTCACAATAGCCAAATTATGGGATCAGCCTAGGTGCCTTTCAATAGATGAATGGAAAAGGGAAATGTGGTATATATACACAATGGAGTTTTACTCAGCTATAAAGACTAATGAAATGATGGCATTTGCTGGTAAATGGATGGAAGTGGAGAATATCAAACAAATATTTTATGTCTCATTTATTCAGTTACTCTAGATGTTTCTAGCAGGATGTTCAGTCTTCCATGTGCTAGTTTACCCTTCCTAGAAGCAGAAATCCCCTATATTACCATGTAAAGAAACCAAATGTGGAATTTCAGTGTTAACTTGAGTTATTTCAGAAAGCAAGAGGCTCTTCCTGAATGAAGCTACACCTCTGAAACTCTCCTCATTCCAGGCAGACTACCCTGGAAACTCAGCAACGGAGCTTGGAAAAGATGGCAGTTCCTTTACACAAAGGAGGATTTCCTCTGCTGTTGGGCTCTGTAGCCCAGTGGTGTTGGATGAATGTTACATTGCAGTCTCCAGGCAGAGCTGGCTAACTAGGGAGATTGTATCTTCCAGTATGAAGCTTTAGATCCCTGGTTCATGTGCTCAAAGGCCACAGTGAGGATCAAATAAAGCCCATTAAGTTCCACTAGGGTACAGGTTGGTTGGGCAGGCTGGACAGGAACAAGTATATGCAGATCTGAGGATGATAAATATCTGCCCCCATCTTTCCACTGTCATCCTGGCAAATCTTCTGAGAAACAGACATTGCAGAAGGAGCTATTACTAGCTGTGGGCTGCACTCCTATTTCTCAAACAGTTGGCTGTAAATGGTCAGAATAGGTAATGATGTATAAAAGAAATGAAATGGTGACAAAATGGACACGTTTGTAAAGGGCTTGCACAGTATTTATGGTCTAGATACACCATTTAGTGCTGTTTGGGGAATGATGGATGCTTTAGCAAAGCCAAGTGCATTACTTTGCTTTGCAAGAGCTAGTGGTAGGTAGAAAGGGCACATCTCTGCAATTTGGAGCATCAAGATACTTCCCCTGTCTGAGGAGTCAAGGGCAAAAGCCTGACAGGTTGTCCTTCTTTTGACCTTGTATTGTTGCAATTCTGCATCTCCTGTCCTTTTCCTTCTTACTCATGAGGTAACCCTAGTGCAGTCAATTCAGGAAAAAAAAATCAGAGGAAGGCAAGATGTGAGATGTTATCTAGGAGTAGTGAGGTTTGAGGAAATGCAGGTCACAGCCAAGCCAATGAGGAACAGGCAGACAGAAGAAAGGCCATGGTTATTGTAACGTTGGACCTCACTGGTTGGAAGCCTAGCTCTGTGGCTTTTCAGTCCTTAGCCTATCACTTAACCTCTGAGTGTCTCCTTCATCATTTGTAAAAGAAAGACAATCATGCGGATGAGACAGCTTTGCTGTGAGAGGGAAATAAGACACTGCTTGTGAAGGGTAATGCATCCAGCACCCCAGCTTCTCAATTTCTCCACCAGCCTCCTGTTACACTGAATCCTGGCTACCCCCCCACCATCATGGATATGCTTTGGATCTTATCACCACCAGAAAGAGCACCTCATCAGAAATCTTCATTCTAAATATTCATCCTGCAGTTGTTCTCCAGCTCTTCTGGCCTGTTCAGGTCCCCAGCTGCTGCCATGCCTATTCTACTGGATCAGGGCCTTCTATCCACAGGGTCTGTGTCTTGGAGGATAGAAACAAAGTGGACTTTTTCTTTTTCTCCCACCGTCTTTCTCTACAAAGTGGATGGAGCAATGTTCTTAAAAATCAAATCAGACCATGTTCTTCATCTGCTTGAAGACTTTTAGTCGTTTCCTAATTGCTACACAATCAAACAACTAGCCCATAAATGCAGATGAGCATCTACTACGTGCCAGCTGCCACACTAGGTTATGTGAGTAAACAGGACACACACGGGCCTGCCCTCAGCCCCTCCTTGTACCATGATGAGAAATTGTCACCACTTGTTCACATCTTCCCTTTACCAATTGGCTGAGTCCCTTCATCATCTCTGGCTGCCAAACCCCATGTCTTCTTTATACCACCATGGAAACCCTCCGTTGAGCACCCACTATGTGCAGGAGCCATTTCAGTTCCTCTTTATAATAAAGTTGATGTTTTTCTTCAGATGAGGGAACAGTTTCACAGAGGTTAAATGTCTCGGGATCACACAGCTGATGTGTTTACACCAGGACTTGATCAGCCCATTCCTCAGTCCATGTGTCTAGTAGTTCTGGGACCATGGCTCAGCCCAATATTTACCAACAGGGTACTATTACTCCTCATAGTAAATTCTACTGTATAACACAGGGCATTAAGACCTCGAAGGCACCTGACTCCCAGCACACTTCCTCGGTGAAACATCTCAGGCTCTTTCACAGGCAAAATCCACCTTCTGTATTCTCACATTTTCTTATTTCCTGCAAGTACCCTTGTTTCAGGTTTCTGGTCTTATGTTGTCTTTCTTCTCACTCTCACTAACTTCTGGGTCCAATGGTCTTGTGACATAGGTGGGATCTTATTATCATTGTGTTAAATGAAGAAGATGAAGGCTAAGAGAGTCTAAGAGATTTTAATTTATCTGCTTATGCCCAGCTAGTGAGAAGTAGAATAAAGATTTGATATCAGAACAACTTCTTCCATATTCCACTGTTTTCCTTCTGTCATTTCTTCTGCAGGGAGTTCCAACAGGCTTCATCTCATGCACTAACACTGGCTGATTCCAGTAGTTACTGGAGGTCTGTGATAAGATGGACTCTGAGGCCGTAGTTGGCCTCAACTGAAGCAAGATTCCAGATGGATGAGACAGAACAAGGGGGCTGAGCACTGGCTGCCCATGCATTTATATACCATCTCTTAGGTGACATAACGTGGAAGTGTCTTAGTCTGCTGTGTGCTGCTATAATAGAACAACACAGACTGGGGATTTTATAATGAACAGAAATTTATTTCTCATGGTTCTGTAGGTTTGGAAGTCCAAGATCAAGGTGCTGGCATCTGTTGAGGCTCTCCTTGGCAGAGTGCAAAGCATGGTGGAAGGACAAAGAGAAGGCAAGGGAGAGAGACAGAGAGGACTTATCTTTTGGTTAGGGCACCAAGTGCACCCATAAAGGGTGGAGCCCTTATGGCTTAACCACCTCTTAAAGGTCTCACTTCTTAACTATTTCAATGGCAATTAAATTTCAACAAGAGCTTTGGAGGGGTTGAACATTCAAACCACAACAAGATGCATCTGGCATAGTGCCTGGGTACAGTTGCAGTTCAGAAAAAAATGTAAAACATCTTCTAGAAATATTTTTAGAGAGAATAGTAAAGTATGAATTCCTTTAAAATACCCACCTCTGCTTTTATATCAGATGGGGGTTCAGGACTGAGTTTGGGAATAGAAAGGTTGGACTGTTGGGTCAAACACTACAGGCATTCTGATATAATGTGAAGAATTGAGACTTTGTGGTTGGCATACCTGTGTTTGAAATCCCCCTCTGTCATATGGCAGTTGAGTGACCTTAAATAGTTTTTTCCAACATTATAAACTTCAATTTCTGAATCTACCAAATGAAGATAGTTATGTACTCATCAACTATGTTGTTGAGAAGATTAAATGAGATAATGTATAAAAGTGCATGGCACAATTCCCGGCATTCCATAGATGTTAAGTATTAATAGTATGACACATGAAATTCATAGCATAGGTCCTGTCACATGAAGTTACTAGAAAAACTTCCTTTCCACCTTTCCCTTTCTTCCTGCTGCAAGAAGTCATGGAAAGGAAACTTCTCTTTTCTGCCCTGGATATTCCATTTGCAAAGTAGAATCTGTACATACAGAACTTGAGGGCGCCATGGAGACGTCTATAAACCTGCTGCTGCCCAGAGGACAAGGACAAGGAAAAGATCAGGTCTGACCTTTTTCTTGTGAGTGTAATGCATCCCACTATTGTCATGTATGTAAAAAACAAACAAACAAACAAAAACCTTATTTCTTCCAGTGAAAATTTTCTTACGGATAGCTCCTGCTATAGGAGACCATGCCTGGTCCACGGAGTTATTTGGGATAGATACAGAAGCATCTCAGGTCCCACTTGTTGGGCCCCTGGGCTGTTGGTAAGCACCTTTTGGTTCTGCCCTGAATTTTTCATCTTTTGATTCTGCCAGTCAAATTGCAGTCATCTCTGGAATGTGCTTTGGGCAAAACAGTTGGCAGAACAAAAGGAATCAGCCAGGCTGACAGATCATCTAGAAAGGTGACCAATTTGCTGGATGCAGAGCCTTTCAGAAAGTGTCTGTGGAATTTGAAAAAAAAAAAAAGACTGGTGGGCTAAAAAGATACCTAAGAGACAGGTTAGCACTGTTTTGCTAGCTCTGTCCATTTGACAGTGCTCACAATTGTTTTATTTCCCTGTGATTGTTTTAGACTTTTACTTTGGGGGCTCTTACTTGAAACTCAATTTAAGTTTTGAGAAGCACAGGGCTTAGCAGTGACACAGGTTTATCCACCCATTCAGGTTTATCCACCCATTCAGACCTGGGTGCAACTCACGGTGCTGTAACTCTCTTGCCATTTGACCTCAGACCAAATAATTAACCCCCTCTCCTAGTCTGTTAAGTGGGATTATGAACCTTTTTATATTTTAGTTGTGAGAAGAATGAAAGAGAAGAGTGAAATGTCCACCACAGGGCACAACCCAGAGTAGGTCCTGGGGGCTGCCTTGACATCACTGCTGGAAAAGATTTTCTGGGCAGTGAGGGTGAGCTCATTTTTTAGCGATCAGAATATGTGGTTCTCCTACAAGAGGAATGAGCTCAGAGGTTCTCTATTTCCTGGAGATCATAATGCACTTTGCCTGCTTTACCAAGTTGTGAAAATCAACAAAAATAACAGGCAAGAAAAGTGCGTGGTTAACTATAAAGCATTATTCAAGTAGAAGTTTTTTTTTTTTTTTTAATTTGGTCAGATTTATTGGGTAATAAATCACATAGAACAAAATTCCCCTTTAAAGTGTACAGTTAGATAGGTTTTGACAAATGCATTCCCTGGTGGAACCTTTACCATGGTCAAGGCAGAGCTGGGTTCCATGATTCTAAAAAACCGCCTTCCATTCCTTTTGGTAAATCCCCTTGCCCAACCTCCAACACCTGGCACCACTTATTGGCTTTCTGCCCCAATAGTTCTGCTTGTAGTAGAATGTTACAAAAATGGAATCACATAGTTCATAGTTTTGGTCTGGCTTCTTTTACTTAGCATAATGCTTTCTGGATTCATCCATATGGGTCTGTGAATCAGTAGTTTTGTTCATTTTGAGTAGAAACTATACCACCCTAAGGTGCTATGGGCTGAATTGTGTCCTTGTGTTCACACCAAATTCCTATTTTAAATGTGATGGTTTCTGAAGATAGGGATTTTGGGAAATCCTTAGGTTTGGATGAGGTCTTGAGGGTGGGGCTTTTGGAATTATCGTTCTTATAAGAAGAGACGTCTGAGTTGTACTTTTGCTCATTTCTTTCCTTCTCTCTTTCTTCCCACCCCAACCATGTGTTCCCTCTCCCATGTATGGCCATGGCAGAAAGGCAGCCATCTCCAAGCCAGGAAGGGGGCCCTCACCCAAACCTTACCAAGCTGGCAGTCTATCTTGGACTTCTAGTCTTCAGAACTGTGAAAAAATAAATTTCTGTTGCTTAAACCACCCAATCTATGGTATTTTGTTATGGTAGCTCGAGAAGACTAAAACATATGGATGGAATTTTTAAAAAATAAACAATGGAATAATGTTAAAAATTCATTTCCATATTAGTTCCTTTAGCACAAAGTATTTTATTATCAAGAACGCTGTTTGTAAATTGACCATAATTTTAAAAAAATGCATTGAGAACTCTGTAGAGGTAAGACATAGAATTTCAAGTGCTGTCTTGACATCTGGGAGCCTCCCGGATCCCACAGGTCTCGGTGAGTTCCTTTACTCCCACCAGAAATGTCTGTCCCAAGAGCAGGAAAGCCTCCCCATCTCATCCAAGGCAGCTCCACCCTACCTGGTCTCTACCTAATGATTTCACTTCCCTGCCAATCCAAAGAGTTATTCTAACCAGTCACATCCTCTTGTAGCACCACTGCCCCCACAACTGTCCCTGGTTGTTCAGTCTGTGCCTGAATACAAACCCATGTGACCTTGCCCTGTGCAGAGTCTTCCTTCCCTGGGCTCTGAGTACATGTGACTAACAAATTGTCAGCTATCTCATCCGCCCAGTGTTGAGTGTGTGTGCCAACTTGTATTGTGGAGAGCAGGGAGTCGCCCCTTCATCAACAAGGTGAATAGGAAATGATCAGAACAAACACACAGCGGATTTTGTGGTTTGGTATAGGAGTTTAATGTCCTCACTGGTCACCTTCCTTCAACACTTCAGTGTTCTGTTATGCACGGCTTCACTTGCAGGTGTTACAAGGCTTACTTTGTGGCCTGTTTGGATAGGGGACCTATTGAAATGATCCTCAGAAGGTGTTGTTTTTAATCATTTTGTATCACTGACCTTTCCAGAGAGCCAAAAAAAAAAAAAAAAACACCTAGACCAGGATTAGCTAGAGACTGGGAAGATATCTCCTGAGGACAAAGGAGGTTAGTATTAGTGGAAGGAACATGATTGGTGGAGATAAATCGCTCTGCTCTCTACTCAGTACTTGGATATGATTCCAAACTGGTTCTAGTTTTTCTAGTTCAGTGATCTCTTCACAGCAAGTCATGAGCTTTGTGAATCCAGAATGTATTTCATGAAAAAGGCAGGGCAAGGCCCAGAGAACTGAAGAGGAGTCATCTAGCTGGGGTTCTCCTCATCTTCCTCAGCCCCTCATTCCTAATCCTGGATTGACCTTCATGAGCCTCTCAGTGCCTATATTCAAGTTCTCCAGGGAGACAGAACCAGTAGAAAAAATTTGGAGAGAAAGAGAGAGAGAGAGAGAGAGAGAAAGAGAGAGAGAGAGAGACTCTGAGAGACTGACTTTAAAACAGATCTTTTGGGGAAATTTGCTTAGGTGATTGTTGGCAAATTGTAGTGTGCAGGATAGCCCCAGTGAAGACCTGTTGCTGTAATTCAAGTCCAAAGGCCATCTGCTGTCAGAATATCTTCTCAATCAGGAGAAGTCAGTCTTTTTTTTTTTCTATTTAGACCTTCAATAGATTGGATGACGCCCACACATAATATGGAGGGCAACCTGCTTTTCTTGGAGGCCACCAATTTAAATGTCAATGTCAACCAAAGGCCCCCCCCCCAAAAAAAAAGCCATAAATAAAAAACCAGAAGAAAAAAATATATGCTCCCAGAAGTATCCAGAATAATGTTTGATCAAACATCTAGGCACCATGGCCCAGCCAAGTGGACATGTAAAACTAACCATCACGGTTCCCACACTGAGTTGTAGCCATGGCCAGAGGAAGTCACATCTCAGGGCTGCCTGGATTCTCCTTAAATACAAAGCCTTAAAATGTATTCTACGTCCTGAGAAGAACATTGTACCTGTCCCCATGCCCTCTGTCCTTAACTCCACAAATGGCACCACCATTCACCTAGTAATTTCAGCTCAAACTATTTGAGTTGTGAGCCCTCTCTTCCTGGATGGTCCAAGCTCCCTGCTCCATTATCATTTTTTCCTATTGTGCCCATTTTGTATGACCTGAGTACAGAGACTCAGCCTCTCTATTCACTGCCAACCTAAGTCCCCACCTGTATTTGGACTGACCCCCTCACTCTTCTAGGTGATTACCGTTGAAGGAAGGGTCCCTCCTTCTACTAGAAAACAGTTTCCCTATGAGGGCTCTGGGCTTCTTCCCCTCTGTCCTTCTCAGGGACCTCACTCTTGGCTTCTTCTCCTGATCACTAATCTCTCTCTGCAGAATTGCTCTTATCAACATACTTACATGCATGGGATTCTTATCTTAAAATAGATTTACTGGATGCCATGTCCTCCTTCATTTCTTTGCTCCAAACTTCTTGAAAAGCTTCTCTACTCAATTTCTCTTCCCTCACCAGCAGTTCCACTCTGGCTTTTGTCTTTGCATTCCCCTAAGCTTGTTAGTGTCAGCAACCCCCATTTCCTGCTGGCAGGTGGCCTCCCATAGCTCATCATGTGACCGACCAGCTTCTCTTGAAACATTCTTCTTTCCTGGCTTTTGGTCTTTGTCAATTCCTCCCACCTTACTGGCAGCTTCTCTTCTGTTACCCCTGTGGTCTTCTCTATCTGACATCTAAAAGTTGATGATTTGTTGGGGTTTGTCCATACATGTCCTGGTTTTTCCCTCTTTACTTCCTCTAGATCTAAATATCATTTTTTTTCCAGAAGAGGATTTCCAAAAGTGCTTCTCTAGCCAGATCTTTCCTCTGATCCGCCAGACATTCATCCTAAACTGATTCTTTGGGGTTTGTTTTTTACTCAATTATCATATACAATCTGACATGTTTAAATTCTAGTTTCATTGACACCTGTGTCCATGTCCCTGGTCCCTAATTCTGCAAGTGTCACCATCATCTAATTAGTAATTTTAGTCAAAAATATTTGTGTTGTTATGATTCCTTTTATATGGTCTGTATTAATTAGCTTCTTATTATTATAATGAAATACCTGAGGCAGCCTACTTTATAAAGAAAATAGATTTATTCAACTCACAGTTTAGGAGGCTGTATGACACAGTACTGTAGTTTGGACTTGAATGTTCCACAAAGGCCTATGTGTTGAAGGATTGGTCTCCAGCCCATGGTACCATTGGTAGGTGGTGGAAGCTTTACCAAGTGGGACCTAGTAAGAGGAAGTTCATTAGCAGTATGTCCTTGAAGGGATATTGGGATCCCAGCCTCTGCCAGTCTCTCTTTGCTTTCTGGCTGTTCTAAGGTTAGCAGCTTCCTCCTCCATGTTCTCCCACCAAAATGTACTACATCACCAAAGACCCAAAAGCAATGGGACTAACTTATTATGGGATGAAACCTCCAAAATTGTAAGTCAAAACAAGTCTTTACTCTTTTTTGAGTTGATTATCTCAGGTATTTTATTAAAGTAATGGAAAACTGACTACCCAAACAGATTCTGGTGAAGGCCTACATTGGCTGCATCATATCCTGGTGGAAGCATGTGTATATCTCTGTGTGGTCTCTCTTCCTGTAGCCACCAGGATTCAGTCATAGGGGCTCCACCCAAATGATGTAATCCATTCTAATTGCTTCCCAGAGGCCTTACCTCTAAATACCATAGTTAAATTAAAATTCCAATATCTTATTAACATTAATATAAGACTTTGAGGTTTATACTCTTGCATGAGTTTGGGAGGCCAAACTAAATTCAAATCACAGCACAGTTCACCCTCCAAGTTAAATGGCTCAATCCCCCCATTTGGACCAGCTCCACCCTCACAACCTGAGCCTAGGGAGACCTCCTCAGGGGGAGTCCTGCAAAGCCACTGCTTTCCTTATTCTGCTTCTATCCTACTATAGTTAATAGTTAGCACAGTGATAATGCAGTTAAGTATAATACATGCAATACTATATATGTATATTAAATATATATTACATATATACACATGTATAATACACATATGATCATGTCAATCTTCTGCTAAGTCTTTCCAATGGCTTCCCATTGTATTTATAATAAAATTCAGTTCACTTCTTACAACCTGCTTGGGCTGGTCCTAATCTGTCTCTCTCTTTGCTGTCCTTGACTTTGCTTCCTATGTTTTGGCCACACTGGCCTTGTTTCCAGTCTGGGGATACAACAAACTAAACTGATCTCAGCTTAGATTTTTCTCATCCTCTTCCTGGAAGGTTCACTCAACAAATCTTTGAGTGGATGACCCCTTCTCATACTATAAGTTTCAACTTAATTGTCACTGCTGTGCCTAACTTTCCAAAGTGATTCTTACCTCTTGAGATTCTCCTCCTAACCTCATGGATGATCTCTATCATAACATCATGCTTTTAAATTATTTATAAGTTTTTTGGGGGAAGGGGTTCAAATCTTCTATTGCAATATTAGCAAAATGACTGAAAGGCTCTTCCTTTTTGGGTTCCTAGCATGCAGCCTAGTGCCTGGTACAAGTAGGCTCTTCATGAACATATACTCATGGCCCTAGTGAGCATAATGCATGTCCTTAGGGAGTTTACAATCTAGAGCAGTAGTGGGGATCCTGGAGGATTTGGTAGGAAGTGTACTTTCCTCCATGCTCTGTCCCAGTGAGCTGTGTGAACTTGGAGAATCACCCCATCTTTCTAGGACTTAACCTCCAAGTGTGTGTCAGGCTTATGAACGACAAACATCCTACAGAGCAGAGCAAATCAATAGGAGGGGATAAGTTGTTAATGTAGGGGCAATCCTGCACTTTTTAATCTCATTAACTTCTCTGTAATAATAGCATCTGGGGGAGATGACATTTACTGCATGGATGCTACAAACATTCTCAGGTTTCCACATTAAGGAGTATATCTCCCTAAAGCAGTCTCCTGGTCTCCCCATTGTGCACAGAGAACTTTCTCTTGCCATTGTGGTAAATCACCCAGATGATCTTTGTCATCTACTGGGACTGGCAGGAGGTGCAAAGATTAGTGATCATCTATATTATTTCTAGTGGCAATCAGTAGAAAATGTTTCTCAGGATTCTAGCTTTCAAATCCAGATGGGCTAGGCTGCTCATATCTGCTAAAGCTCTCCTCTTTAATCATCTTTAATCACGAAGCACAGGAAACTGATGGAAAGTTTTAATGACAAGAAACAGGAAATCCAGAAGGACACCCAATAATACTGTTGCTTGGAGAAATGGAAGGATAATCTTCAGAAGTTTCTAAGAGAGGATTAGGAATTGGGGTAGAAAGACTTTGGCACTAAAGCAAGCAATTTTAATTGAACACTTCACTTTAGATATTATTATTTCCACTGGAGCTTATCATGTTAAAGCAAGATGTTAAGCACATTTTTGAAAGTTATGTAAGAGATAAGCTTGCTTTCCAATTATTTGGGGGGTGGAGCAGGGTGGAAGTCAGCCATTCAGAATGAATGGTATCAGGAAGAGAAGGGGTTGAAAAGGGAGTGAGAGAGATGTATGCTGGCTGAAAAAAAAATGGGATCAAATATCAGCTATGAAATTTTCCCAGAGAACCCTAAGCCAGGATTTAAAATGGGGTTTACAATTATGCTGTAAAGCAGTATTCCCCCGGATCGGCCTTCCTCTGCTCACTGGAGAATTCAGCTCTACTCAGATTCCTTCCATGTGGTCCAGAGAGTACTTGGGGTGTCCATATTTGCCCTCCTTTCCCCCTCCTCCAGTGGCTTCTCAAACTTTCCATGTCCTACTTGAAGCTCAAGTAAATACAGCTTCAGTTGCAAGCTGAGCCTCATCTCCCAGTACAGCGTGTTTTCCCATTTCATCCTTTCTGAGGGTGCTCAAGGGCTTTCTTGAGCAAAGAGCGACAAAGCAGTTATCCAGTGGGCAGAGAGCAGCTGTCGTTACCTTAGCCGGAGCTTAAGTGCTCAGGCTCACTTTGGAACCGATCAGAAAGGCAAACTACAGCCAGGACCTGTTGACATGCTTCCTGATTCTCTTTAGCCATGCTCAAGTGCTAGGCTGAAAAAAACCCCAATGAGGTGGAAGAAAACAAGAGATTTTACATAAAATTTAAAGGACTCCCTGAGACACCAGGCCAGTCCTCTTGTGCTGGACGCTCACCACTGGGCAACACCATATCTCACCTCTTGTCACTCCTCTGGGTCAGGCACTAGGTCACTGGGGACGGGACCTGACTTGTGTCAGGACTATCACTGAGATGAATGACTGCATCATAGGACAAAAGCTAGACAACCTTAGAAGCTCTCCAAGCATATGTTGCTCCTCTACTGAATGCAGTACTATGCTGACTCTGCAGCCTGGCTGCTGATTCTGCCGTTTGGCTCCCTCCTTTCCCCAGAATTTTCCTCTTATTCCATTTTACTCTATACACATAGTATCCAGCAAAGTGTCCTGTCCTCTCACCTTTGTTCCTTTTGTAATGACTCTTATTGTTCCACCGTGAAATGAATGCCTCCCTCCCACTCCCACCTGTCCCAATCCTACTCCTCTAGCGGCTAGAGTTCAAGGACTTCGGCCATCTATCGGGCATCTGGGTCCTCCCAGAGTACTCTGATCCTCTCCTCATGGAACCTATTTTCCATAGACCTTAGTGTGCATGGCTTGTTTTACTTTCTAGTTGTAAAATCCTTGAGAGGAACCATTGATCTTGTTCACATTTTTACAGAGTAACTTGTTCATTGTTCTGCTCATGGTAGTTGCATAAAACATCTCTTTTTAGTCAAATAATTTTGCCCCAGGTATGAAAACCCACTGTATAATAAATCAGGAAGGCTGGCAATGCAGTCCTGAATTTACATCATCCTTAGGGATAGACAAATTAAGGTGGGGACTTAGATTTCTAGGAGTAATTCATACAGTGTCGCAAAAGAAGTTTGGTTTGTCACATTTTCTTAGAGCTAATATTAATCCATTTTGATATAGAACAGTAAAAATAAAAAGGGAATGAAGAAGTAAAGAACCTTTAAAATGTGTCTTAATTATTAGTAAGAATATTTGTGGTTTTGAATAATCAAGTCTCAGATGGAATTGACTGTTCATCATTCATTCAATCAATAAGCATGTATTGAACAAATATTTGGAGGGCATCTGCCTACTGTTTGCTGTGCCCTCTGCATAGGGGATGAGGTGACTAGCTTAGCCCTCATTTCAGAGTACTCTCTTTGGGCCATTTATGATGTACTAGGCACCTGTTGCCTCTGGGCACATGAGAATGGTCAAGTTAACCTGTGATTTTACTGCAATGGATAAGGGTTGGGAGAAAAGAGGCACCCATTGAAGTAAAGGTGCCAAGGAGAGGGAGGAAACTCAAGCAAAGGAGAAGCTGTTTCTGGAGCTTGAAGGGTCTGAGGTCATCCCTGGAGGCTAAGTTAGAGGGAGCTAGGCTGCCTGGGGAAGGAGAGAGAAAACACAGAAGCAGTTTACCAATCAGACAGGCCTGGGCTCATACGCCAGCTCTGTGACTAGCTGATGGCTATGACTTTTATTGCTTTATCAATAATAGCATGCTCAGGCCATATTTGGGAACTCAATTCAGTGCCCATGAATGAAGGGTCTAGAGAAATCTAGAGCTGCTGGTGTAACATGTTGTTTTTCATAATATGGCACCAGCATATATGTGTTTCCACATAATAGTTTTTTTTTTGGGGGGGGGCACATTGTTTTCCATAGTATGGGAACTATGTCTGGGAAGGCAGAGCCACTACTGAAGGGCCCAGACCCAGACCCCATTTGAGGCATTGAGCTTTCAGGGGCTGTGAACTTGAGGATTAATGGCCTCTCACAACTGTAAGGAGGCATCCATGAAAACACACCTCTTGCTCTTCCTATTTGTTCTTGGTAGAGCAGGGGGCATCTGCACTGGGTTTTGGCCATGCCTGTCAGAGCCTAGCTGCACACCCCTGCCCTCCACAGGGGTGGCCTTCAGGACACTTCACTGCCCCTCAGCTGTTTTATCTTGGCTGCCTCAGCTTTTGCTCCAAACTAATTTACTCCCCTCATCAGCTGTCCCCCATAGCTTACAGGTCTTTCTTATTTTTCATATACCTGAAATCTTCTGGAATCATCCATTCCCTGGGGAAAGGCAGGGTGGTCTTGGGGTGTCATGATCAGCTCAGAAATAATGAAGCCCCCCAAAATACGGTGGGCTGAGTTGAAATTCCTGAAAAGTTAAGGGATGAGTTGCAAGGGGGAGAGAACAAGAGGTTGAGCTAGTTAACTCTGGTCACTATAACAAAAGGTTTTTCATTGAGAATTTTCCAAAGGAGGTTGTACTTACGATTTATTTGTTATTACTCTTTTGGTGACCTTGTTATGCCCCTTCTTTCATACAAACAAAATTGCCCAAGACTTACCCCACCTCTGAGTGGTTCACTCAGGAGGTTTGAACAGTCTAAGGCCTGGTCAGTATGGGTGGCCACATCGGTGCTCAGGAGAAACACCTGTAGGAATCTGAAATCAGGGTGGAAGAAATCAGGTGAAGACAAGATAGAAGCAAATATGAGAAATGTGAACAGAATGCTTTTGTTTTCTGCATGTTTTTGCCTGAGGAGATCTAGGCTGTCCATCATTGATGTCGTCCCATGCTGCTCCTGAAAGGCAGCTCTGGAACATTTGGTCTTTGCAGAGAGCTACTCAAGTCTAGTGGAAAACTTGAGTGTTCATAAGATATCAAAGTGGAAAGAAATACATTGCTTGGCCTTGCATGTCCCCAAGGTCCAGCCTTGACTATAACTCTTTTAAGCTTGTATTCATTCAAAATGGGTCCAAGGATGCCTACTCCATCTGCATCAGAGACCATGCAGCACTGTCTAACTTGGAGGAACTCAGAGAACAAGTCATTCATTTTAAAAGAGTCAACCAGGGTATGTTATAGTTTGGATTTGGAATGTCCCTGGAAACTCAATGCAGCAGTGTCCAGAGGTGGGGTTTAGGGGAAGAGATTGGATCATGAGAGCTGTAGCCTCATCAGTTTATCAATCATCTTGTGGATTAATAAGTTGAATGGACCACTGTGAGGAGGTGGAAACCGTAGAAAGTGGGGCATGGTTGGAGAAAGTAGGTCACTGGGGGCATGCTCCTCGGGACTATATCTTATCTATGGCCCCTTCCTTGCTCTCTTTTGCTCCCTAGCTGCCATGAACTGAACCTCTACCCTTCCTCCATGATGTCTTGCCTCACCTCAGGTCCAAATCAATGGAGTCAGTTGACCATGGAGTGAAACTTCTGAAACAATGAGCCAAAATAGATCTTTTCTCCTGTGAGTTGTTCTTGAGGATTTGTCACGGCTGCACAAAGGTGACTAACACAGGGTACCAGGAAGGCCTGGGAAGTGTCAGCTCTTCACTTGCCTATTCACAGGGTGCAGGTTGGAACCAGGATTGAGGATCCCAGTCCCAGGAATCGAGGTCTGGCACAGCTGGATAAATGACTAGGATGACCAACCATCCTGGCTTCCTAAGGACTGAGGGGCTTCTTGGTAAGCAGGACTTTCAGGGCTAAAACCAGTGAAGTTCCAGGAAAAATGGAACAAGCTAATTGCCCTAAGGGACTCAGAAGTTGACTCGAGGATTATGAGACATGCCCCCTGGCCAAGGTGAGAAGGCTTGCTCTTGGGGGTGGGGAGAAGACTTTGCTGCAGAGCTTGGTGGACTCAGTTTTCCAGAGAAAGTTATTTATGTCTAATCCTTCAAATAGATTCATTGCCTTATGGAATTGATGTTCTGGATGCAGTAGGATGCATTTTTTTTTGTTTGTTTCCTTTGTGATTCTCCCTCTGGAAGCATTGTTTCTGTTAATGAGATATATCATTGGGCATTTCTAAACAAAACTCCACGGAAGTTTTTCCTAATTGAATAGACTGTTGCCTGTTGTGCCCTTGTTCTTTTGGAGCCAGTATATTTATGAGCTGCTCTCCACTGACCTTCTGGCCTTTACAGAGAGGAATATCTATTTTTTTAAAAAAAATCTCTTTAAATTATTTTCCTTGCTTTCCCAGAGGAGAAGAGGGTGCTGAGGGACCAGCAACTTGGGGAGGGGGGGGCGTAGAGAGAGAGGTGAGATGAGCCTCCCTCCGTGCCTGTGCAGGGGACTCTGCAGAGGGTGGGAGGTGAAGTTGGTTTTGGGAAAAAGCCCAAATCCACATCTCACGGGCTGTTTTGGCATCCTTCTTTGCTCTAGTTCTCCTTTTTTTTTTTTAAGCCTTTAACTCTGACACACTTCCCCTCTCTTCCTTTTCTTTCATTTGTCAGTTGTGAGTATTTTGGTTTGAGTCAAGAGAAACAGACAGCTGGTGCAGCCTTCACTGCTTCGGTAACACCAGGGTGTTTATGTTCGCACTTTCCATCCGATGAGTGGGGTGGGTGTTAGGGAAAGCAGCTTGGTGTTCAGAAGCTTTGTGGGTGGGGTAGCAGACCAGGGTGGGATGGTCTTCTCCAAGTTCAAGGTCATGGTGAGATCTAGGGGGATGGAAGTGGTGAAGAGTATGTGTGTGGAGGGGAGGAGAAGGCAGGAGGGGGAATAACAAACATCATTCTGGGATTACTCCAGATGGTCACCTGGAAAGGAGGCTGGGTCATTGTCATTTTGTAGGCGTCACGGGTTATTAGGGTGGGGAATGATTTTTTTTCAGACTTCCAACAAAGATGGTATTATTATAAAATTCACCCATCTCATTGGCAATTTAAAACCTGATTTTTTCCTTGTAATTATTCTCTGGGCAACTCATGACCCTTAGAACTTTGGCTGTATCCTGGAATTACCTGGGAGCTTAAAAAAATACTGATGCCTGGGGCCCACCTGCAGAGACTTTGACTTATTTGGTATAGGGTGAAGCCTGGGTATCAGGACTTGCAAAGCTTCCCAGAAGATATGAATGTGGCAAAATTTGATAATCATTTCATTCCTGTAGCCACAAAATGATGGTAGGTGAGCTAGCACCCAGCATCACTGGGGAACTTGTTAGAAATGTGGACCCTTACTCTTATATGAATATATGACCAATGTAATTCCACATGTACAACCAGAAGAAAGGGAAGTTGTACTCCATATATGTATAGTATGTCAAAACACATTTTACTGTCATGTAAACAACAACAACAAAAACAACAACAAAAAGAAGAGAAAGATAGGAAGGAAGAAAGGAAGGGAGGGAGGAAGAAAGGAAGAAAGGCAGATCAGATGCTACTTTTTCATAGATAATTCCTATGTACAAAAACAGTTAAGAAGGTGTCTTACAGCCTGTGTTCCTGGGCAGGTAAAACCCATAGCTTTGTTGAGCTGTTAGACTAGTGAAAAGCCATGGAGTGGTTAAGAGCATGAATTTGAGGTTATCTATATCTGAATTCAAATCCCTGCTCTTCTGCTTATTCATTGTGAGATACCGAGCAAGTCAGTAACCGCTTGGAACATCAGTTTCTTCATCTGTAAAGTGGGGATTATATGCAGCACCTGTCTCGTAGGATGTTTATGAAGAGACACTGTGGTGGGCTTATCACACACAGGCTTTGTGGGCTCTCAGTCTTCACTACCATGAGGTTGGGCTGATTTCACTGTTAGGACGGAAGGATCTTTCTCAAATTTAAAATTTGAAATTCAGTGATTATGCAGCGGGTACATGGAAAAGAGGGCCAACTTTAGTTAAACTCAAACAATGTTTTGGTTTGCTTTTCTGATAAAATCAACCCCCAAAGAATTTCCAGCAACTATTTCCTGAGATAGGCAGTTGCTAAAAAAAAAAAAAAAAAAAAAAAAAAAATTATAAAACCTCTTTTTTCTTTTCTTCCTGATAGTTTCAGAGACATTCTGGGAACAGTGTGTTAGGAATATCAGAGACAAATCACCTCCTTTGAGCTCTTCAGGTTATAGCCCCTTGGTGAACCCCTTCACCCATTCCCAGGGCCAGCCAGCCTACTTCTGGGAAGCTGTAGACATGCTTCTACTATATGGGAACAGGCCTGGAGCCAGCCTCTGAGTTTCTTGGCCCAATAAAAAATTGCAGTCCTCAGCAGTGCCTGGCCTCAATGACTCACTGCTCTAAAGCATATAATTCATAAATCTAGATGAGAGGCTCACATATTTGCTGGACACTGTTGCAATGAGTGGGGTGTTACTGAAAGCCAATCAGGAGCATTAGTCAAACGTATGACCTCAATCCCAACCAATCAGGCCATTTCTAGGACAGCTGGACCTTCCACAGTTTTCCTGTTATTTTGTTATTCACTCAGGGGACATAGGTCAGGGATGCAGGTAGAGCATAACTGTTTGGAGAACTATTGCAAAGGGAAGAGGGGCATTACTACTTGGGAGAAGGGTTCTGTGGCTGTGTAAGCTGAGAACCACTGCCTATTATATCCTTTTCATAGAAAGCTAGCATGCAATTAGAATATTATTGACTAAAATGGACGTGCTATAAAGAAAACTCTGCAACTTGATTTTCTTTCAGTTTTTATAAGGATATTTGTTATGAGGGCATAATTTAAAAATAATGCCTATTGAACATCTGGCTAAATGAATGTATCACAGAACAAATATTAGGAGCTGCTTAGAGAATTCTAAATTCTGTAGCGGTTATGCTTCCGCTACTTATATTGCCCTCAGTCAACCAACTAAGCACACAGTTGAACTCTGGGCTTTGGGTCTATATTATAGGACATCATTAGCGAGGGACTCTCTGAGAAGGTTGCTTGAACGTGACACCTTGAAGGATAAGAAGGAGGTGGGTCTCTGAAAAGCTAGGGAGGAACATTGTAGCTGGAGGGAAGGAGGAGTAGGACAATGGCAAATATGTAAGAAGGAAACAGAATACTAAGGGCTTTGAGGACTGTAGAAAATTGATTCTTTCCTTCTCCCCCAACTGTGATGAGAAGCCCTTGAAAAGTTTCCAGCAAGGGTGTGACATGACTTGGTTACTTTTAGAAATATAACCTTGCTTTTCAAACACGAGATGATCTATAGAGAAAATACTAAAGGGGAGTAGGCCAGATTAGGTTTTCCAAAGAAGACCACAAACAATATCGTTCATCTCACATTTTCTTCTAGAACCTTCCAGGGTTCTATCAAGAGATGAAGTATAATTGACTTTCCCTGGAACCTAGGTAGGATTTTGGCTTGCTTTTAATCAATAGCAAGCAGTGGGAGTAACACTGGAGGACTTCCAAGGAGAGGTCATAAAAGTTAACAGCAGTTTCCACCTTGTTAGCTGGAACTGCATTGGGAGCCCTGAGAAATCATGAAAGAAATCTGACTTTCCCTCCCCCGCTGGCCACCATGCTGTGAAGGGCCCCACGTAGGTGCCCCAGTCAGTGGCCCCAGTCTTTGATTTCTCTCAGCCCAGGTGCCAAACATGTGAGTAGATAACCTTTCAGATGATTCTAGCTTCTAGTCATCAAGGCACTCCCAGCCTTTGGATCTTGCAAGTCGAGTCCTCAGATATCTGGGAGCTGATTCAGGTGTCCTGACTGAATCCTTCCCAAATTCTTGATCTGCAGAATCTTGAGCAAATTAAAGTGAGATTGTTCACGCTGCTAGGTGTTGGGATAATTTGTTGGACAGCAGCAGTGAGCAGAAAAGAGAGAACACTCAAGACGTTGTTGTAGCGGTTTAGGTAGAAGAGGATGGCTTGAATTTAGGGTTGTCAATTTTCATCAGGTATAGTTCATACAAGAACACAGGTGTTGTAAAAAAATGTTAGGTTTATTATTAGCTGCATGCAACAAGGGAGCTTACACATCATGGGAGCAATGGGATGTGTCAGAAAAGAGGAGTTAGGGGAAGGGCATTTGTTTTAGTCAGCTTTTTTGCTGCCATGACCTAAAGACCTGTCAAGAAAAATTTGAGGAGGAAAAATTTATTGGGGGCTCATGGTTTGTGAAGCATCAGGCCACAGATGGTGGACTCTGTTGCTCTGGGATGAAGGGGAGGCAGAACATCATGGTGGAAGGGCATGACAGAGGAAAGCAATTGGGAACATGGCACCAGGAAGCAGAGAGAGAGAGAGAGAGAGAGAGAGAGAGAGAGAGAGAGAGAGAGAGAGAGAGAGAGAGAGGGGGAGAGACTCTACTCAACAGGGACAAAATATAAACCTCAAACGCACATCCCCAATGACCTACCTCCTTCAGCTACATGTTACCTGCCTTCAATCACCACCCAATTAATCCTTATTGGGGGATTAATTAACATTGGGTTAAGGCTCTCATAACCCAATCATTTCTCTTCTAAACCTTCTTACATTGCCTCAGACATGAGCTTTTGGGGACGCCTCAAATCTAAACCATAACAGTATTTATGCAAGCTTTTGGGAGCTTGAGTTAGTCATAGATGGTGTTGGTAGGATCGTCAAGACCTTTATCTTAGAAGCTGCTGCAACAGTGAGTGGTCTTATCTTCAGAATTCATGACTCTCTCTATAGAACTGCTGGTTTGTCTGTAAGGTCAGCCTGGTCTTATGGAACACATAAGTCTGAATGAACTGGTGTGAAAAGCATTTTCTCTTTAGTCAGTCTGTGATGTCGGCTTAGTCTAGCATAGAGTATCTGTTTGTGAATCAGGGTACATTTTGTGAGTTGTGAATTCTGCTTCAACTCTAAATCCTACTCAACAGTTTTGCTGCCAGCTGTTAATTTTAAGAGTGAGATTGTGATTATGCTAAAAAAGTCTTCTTATTTTTAAAAGATACAAACTGAAATATTGACAGTATAAAGCAGAAGTTCTGAGATATGTTGGCCTTGAAACATTTATAAACTTACAAACTGTTGAAGACTCCATAGAACACGTTTAATGTGAGTTTTAGCTATTGTTATTTATCATATAAGAGATCAAAACTGAAAAATTTAAATATTTAATAACATTGATTTGTAACATTCATTAATTTTGTATAGCAAATGAGACATTTTTAGAAGGAAAAGTTATTATGTATTTTCAAAACATTGATGGAAATATATCCTTGTATTTACATTTTTGCAAATCTCTTTGATATTCTGGTTTAGTAGACTATGGATGGATTTTCTTTTCTGTTTCTTAATTTAATCTACTGCGCTACATTGTCTGGTTGGAGTGTATGAAAAAAAGCTGACCTCACACAAATACATAGTTGGTAAAAAGCAGGAGTGTTTTAATAGTCTTCTCTATAAATGTAGTTATTCTTCGATATTGCATCAAAACTTGATTAGTGGTTGTTTCTATCTTTTGATAAACTTTTGTACACTGTATAACAAAGTACAACCAGTTGGTGTATATTGTACCTTAAAAGTGCAATATCATGCTAAGCAAAATAAGCCAATCCCCCAAAACCGAGGGCCAAATGTTTTCTCTGATATGATGCTAATTCACAATAAGAGGGGGGACTAGGGAAGAATAGAGGAATAGAGGTACTTTGGATTAGGCAGAAGGGAGTGAAGAGAGTGGAGGGAGTATGGGAGTAGGAAGGATAATAGAATGAATCATAATTACCCTATATGCATATATGATTACATGACTGGTATGATTCTACATCATGTACAGCCAGGAGAATGAGGAGTTAAACTCCATTTATGTATGATGTATCAAAATGAATTCTACTGTCATGTATAACTAACTAGAACAAATAAAATTTTTAAAAGTGCATGATTTTGTATTATCAACTATTGGTCATTTGCAAACATGGGTTTTCTGAGTATTCAAATCTTCCAAATATTGGCATATTTAATTATAAAATATTTTAAAAACCACATTTGTTAATATCACTCCTGACAGCATCAGAAAAGTTTTTAAGTATTGGAAGGCTGTCAAACTCATGATGGCAGATACAATTTTCCCTCAATTCTAATTTTTCCTGTAAAGTTTGAATTGCATCATTGGCAATAAATGCTGTCAGTTGTTTTCCTTGAAATGACAGGCACACTTAATTCATTTTTGAGAAAATCTGTGCCAAATACCTGAGTCTGAATAACCAGAGTTTGTCTGTCAGTCAAACTTTCAAATAAAAATAGTGTTCCAAAAGTGGTTAATGTAGCTCACTCAAACATTTTCACAATAGTTGGGATTACTATTATACTTCGGTGTGCAGCATAAAGAACTTTATTTATAAGTCCATTTTGTCATGCATCATATTAAAACAATGTGTATTCAAGAGTTGAGAGTTAATAAAATGAATAATTATTACTGCCTTCCCCAGGACATCTTAAGTGTGACTGGTATTTATTTTAATAGTAGTTTTGAGACTACAATGCTGCTTTGATCAGCGCTGAGGCACCAGCTATTTACCCTCCATGGCTTTGGTGCCATTAGTGTGGATGTCAACACAGTGAAAAAGGCAAATGATTTCTTAATGTTATAATAAAAATAAATTTAATCTGGCATTTTTCCTGAAAGGATTTTGCAGACCCCTCTACTGATCAAACTTTGAGACCTAGGATTTGCTTCAAAATAATACAGGAAGAAGAGGATGGGGGTACAGATGCAATATGAATGGGTAACTGTTGAAATTGGCTTGTGGGTATGTGGGGTTCACTGTATTATTCTTTCTGCTTTGATATGCATTTGAACTTTTTCATAAGAAATTTAAAATGAAAAGGATTGAGTCCTAAGATGTAAGCTTTAGTGCTGGGTAGACAGTAGTGCTATTTACTGATGGGGAAGACTGGGGGAGAGGGGACAGGTTTGAACAGGAAGAATTCTATTCCCAGACACGTTACATTGAGACATGAGTGGAGCACCCACTTGGGCTATGTGGTGGAGCACAGAATCCCCATTGGTTTGGTACCAGGGATTGAGCCCAGAGGTTCTTGACCATTGAACAACATAACCAGTCCTTTTTATTTTTAGAAAGGGTCTCACTAAGTTTGCTTAGGGCCTCTTTAAGTTGCTGAGGCTGGTCTTGAACTTGCAATCCTCCTGTCTCAGCCTCCTGAGCCTCTGGGATTATAGGCATGTGCCACGGTGCCAGGCTTGGTATTTTAAACTCTGGACCTGACTGTCAGGGTAAGAGTACGTGGAGAGGTGAACCCCACTAGAAGCCTCCCTCAGTGTTCTGTGTTTGCTCATTGAGACTTGGTTAATTGCCTCCTGCCCTGAGGGCCTTCACAGGTCTTCCTGTGCTCTGGGTGCTTGGCACTGTCCCCTTGGAATTTAATATTTCATCCTCTGGTGCTCTGATTATCTCCTGGGATTAGGGAGCATTAAGGCCCAGGAGAAGAAGGTAGCTTTTGAATTTCCTTGGAAAGCTCCAAGCAGATCTTATCCCCTCTCCATCTGTTACCATGGGAGTAGGGGGAGGGACAGTCATCCCATGAAAGTGTAAATCCGCGGACACTCTTCAAGCCTGATTTTAACTAATGTTTGTAGACTCTACCTACCAAAATCTTTGCTGGAACTGTTGAGAATTTAGACACTGTCATGTTAGAGGCCAGCTTGGTGGTGAGAAGCAGTCTCTAGAATTCAGTCGACTTGGACGCAGAGCCCTCCCCGTTACTGGCTGTGTGACCTGGGCCAGTCTTAATTTCCTCCTGTCTAAAATAGAGTAAACCCCATCTTCTTCGTTGGCTTGGAGGGTGGATCAGTGAGCCAGTGCACTCGAAGGGTTTAGCGCAGACCAAGTATTCAGCTGGCACAGGTTTATTTTTCTCCTTCACCTTGCTTCTCCCTCTGGAATTAAGCAGTAGCGTGGAATGAAGAGGGGCAGTAGGACTCATATAGGTGAGCAGATGGCTTTACAAGTGGCCATTTTTATACGTCTTGGATCTTACCATACTTTCACATAAGAGTTCCCCGACTCAGTGCTAAATGACCTCTCAAAGAAGTCAACCCGCCCCATCTGCAGCCATGCGAGGTCCTTCTGTTTGGAACATTTGGGAGCCTCTAGAGGTCTGGAGAGCATCATTGCTTCATTCCAGGGACAGGATGAATGAGGCAAGGCAGCACCTGCTGTTCCCTACCTTGCTCAATTTTGCAGAGCCTACATGCTGATTACAGCCCCTGAAAATCCCAGCTCCTGTGTGCTTTTAGAACTGAGGTGACAGGGACTTGCCTCATGCTCAACATTTGCTCTGCTGCTCTGAGTCATTACCTTTTGGTCATTACCATAAAATATTTGTCCTAAGGGCAGCTAGGCTTCTATTCTGCTGGAGAGACCCGTACCAATTGGTGGAAGATACACCACAATTGTCTATTCTTCTAGCATCTTGGAATTACCTAGTGTGCATCACAGCATTTTTTTTTCTGATTCAAAAATCTATTATTGCATACCCTTTGATGATTGTTGCTCAGCAGGGGATATGAGGAGTGTCCTGATATCCTGTGTTGCAGACCTAGGTTCTGTGGTATTTGTGATCCAGGATGACTTATCAGGGGTAGACTGATAATTGAGAGAGACATTGAAGAAGAAAAAATTTTAGTAGCTGTATTTGGTCAGACATGGGAAAGCGTCAAGGTAAGCTGCAGTTCAAGCCAAACTGGGGTCACATCCCTTTAGTTAAACCAAGATCCCCTATACATACCCCATGTTATCTTTTTCATTCTTTTGATTTTACCAACCCTTAATGTGTATCTTTCTATATCTGAATTTCTATTGTTCCAGGCCTAGACTTTGTGACAGATGTGACTTAGTCAAAATACAAAAATGCATGTCACACTGCTGTCCAGTACTCTCACTTTAGTGGGCTGGATAGATAAAGGAGGGGTTAGAGTTGGTGTTATAATTCGAATGTCCACAGGGGCCCATTAGTCACATGCAGGAGGGATGAGGGGCTGGTGTGAGCGACACTGTCCTCTTCACTTGACTAAAAGGAAGACAATAGCACAAGTGAAGTGATGGATGTCAACTGCCACCCTGCCTTGGTGTTAAGAAACACTGAGATGTTTGTGTGCACCTTCTGCAATAGCGGGGCCTCTTCTTCCTTGTTCCTTGTATCAGCTGGACCTGAAACAGCCTGGTCTATTGTAGACACTCAAGAACTTTGACCAATAAATTAATGAGAACTGAGCATGATGGTGAACTGGAGAATATTTGCTCTATATAAAGAAGGCTGCGGCCCACTTAGCTCTCACCAATTTTATTGTGTAGAAATGTGGACCCAGTGTTACCAGATCTTCTGATTTGTTTCTTTAAGGAAAGCCAGGAATCTTTATTTTCAGGTGAAGTTCCCAGGTTTAAAAAGTATTGACCAAAATAAAACATGCTGAAACATCACATGGTACCCCATTAATATGTACTATTTTTATGGTTTTATGTATTGGTTAAAAATACATTTAACAAAGGATAAAAAATGTGCAAGCCATAGTGTGTTGACTAAATTTATCTTCAGGCCAAATGTGGCTTTCAGGCTGTTTTTTTTTTTTTTCAAGTTCTGGGCTAAAGCATGTCATGGAGATACTCTGCATTTATGTTCTACCAGAAAAGTTGAGATTGGGTGCCACCTGGACCTGGGCTATGTTTGCTCTGGGTCCTGGGATGGGTTAGGGATCCCTGAAAAGCCAACATCAGATCTAGGGACTTCGATCAAGTTAAAGAGGCACCTACAGAAAATGGGTCCTTTTAAAAATTAATTTGCCTTTTAAAAAGTCTCATTTTTCATGGCCCAAAGTGCCAGAGAAGCATCCAAAAAGAATATTTTCTTATGACTTCCAGGAAAAAACTTCAGTATTAGGTGTCTCAGACCAAGTGGGAGCTGAGGTGTCCCCAAATGTAACGTACCCACGTATGCCCAGCAAAGCCTGGGTCAGGCTCAGCTGCATTTTCTCAGCACTTGGAAAGGAGGGGGCTCCTTCACGGGGATGTCTGCAGTGCCAAGATGGCAGGAAGAAAGCCAACAGAATACAAGTTGGCTCTTCTTCCCAGAGCCCTTGAATCGTGGGCCCTGAGTGGAAGAGCAGCTCCAAGTAGTGAAACTAAGTCGCGTGTGAAGAGCAGGCTGGTAATGGAATGCCACTTGGCACTGCTGGGGCTGGCTGCCTTGAGGGAGCTATATTTATACCAGCACTCTCAAGGCAAGTTCTGCAGCATCTCAGGAGATGATGAGCTGGCTGAGGGCTCCAGAGGGGGTGCCTGAGGTCACTGGTCCTTAGCTGGGTTCACATCGAAGAGCGTTTGTGCACTGCCCTGCTCAGCCATCTTCAGAAAGGGTGGACCCCAGCCTGAGCCCAGCCTATAGGAATGAGAACAGAAATCAATGCAGCGCCAGTATTCTGTGTCCAGGAAGACAAATGAAACTTCCAGGGATCTCCTTGACACTATACTGTGTTCATTGCAGACTGCTGTGGCTTAGCATTAAGAAGCCCAGGGATAAAGGAGATGATCTTGTCTCCTGTTTACTCCCTAGAAAAGGGCATCAAGGAAGGGGTGGCAGCCATCTGTGTTCTCAGTGAGTCTGCTGCTATTGCAGAGATCTTTACATCCAGGGAGGTTGGAGGAAAGGACCCCAGAAACGGGTCCTCTGTCTGATTGGAAGTTTTGGTAAGGATGGTAAATTTTGCATGTAAAGTGTTGGTCCAAGACTCTGACAGCCAAGATCCTCATATTTATTCCCATTTCTAATACAACTTATCAGGGCCCAAGCCTAGGTGCTCAATCACCGCAGGCCTTTTCTGCTTCAATGCCTCACAACTTTTTGCTATTTTTTATTCCTTATGGGGCTGAAAACAGTGCTTGGTGCATAGTAGGTATGCAGCATTAAAAAAATGAATGCAATGGAGTTCTCACCATGTGTGAAGATCTGTGGTTGGCATTGGGCATCTCTGGTCTCATTTGATCTCCCCAACAGTCCCAGAAAGTAGCTAACATTATTCCATTTTATAGAGGAGGAAACAGAGACTCACAGAGATGAAACAAGCTTTCAGTGTGGTGTCCAGGTTGAATTTCACACTAACCCTGTGATCCTGGAAAACAGAGAAGATTAAAGACCCCCCATCACACACGTGTTTTGTCTCTGATCTACTACCAGAACAGGACACTTCCACTCATTCATCCCACTTCCCTACAATGGGTTCTTTGTAAACCTGTTTGCTCTTCTCTATAAAAGAAAAGCTCCTTTCTCCCTCACCATTGAGGCATTTGCAGATCTCATGGCTGTAGCGTTGTACTTGTCCTTGACTCCTTCTTCTAACAGCCTCTTTCCCCATCTTGCAACAATTCTCTCAAATAAAGTCGCTCTTTACCTAAGTCCAAAGCTATGTTTTATTTGATGGTAGCCAACATTCTTTGAGGAATTATTTAGTGCCAGGCCCTGTACTAAATACTTAGTTCTTAAAATTAAACTTTGTGCTAGTGTCCTTAATGTCACTGCATTTTAGAGATGAAGAACGGAGCCTAAGCTGATCCACTGGGGATTTTAGAACCAAAGGCTTTGGAAGTTTGCTCCATTAGCCTTGATGATGGCCCATGGTGTCTTGGGCCCTCAGAGGGACACTGACCTGATAAAGAAAGTATGGAAAATAGAGGAAGTGGGAGGTGGGTATCGTCCAAAGGCAAATTATCGTTGAGTTAACTCATATCCCTGGGTGAGAGCTTGTCATTTAATTAGCATGGGGTTGGCTCTTTGACTTAATACACCCTTGGGTTTAGGCTCAGTAGGCCTCAGGATAAAGTAACCCCTATGGCTGATATGATTTTCCCTACATTCCACTACCTCCAAGTATATGTCTTCATTTCTTCTATCCTTTATGTGATGTGGGGAACTATCTTACCCATTCAACATATATGTGGGAAGAACCAGGGAATGGGAAGTTCCTGCCATTTGATCCAGGCCAATCCACAAGCTCATGGAAGGCAAGAAGAGAGGCAGCCAGAGGTTAGCAGCCTGTCTGTCCATGCTCTGCCAATGCTTTGCCTCAAACCAGCTAGACACATTTCTAAGTCAAATCACAAGCTACAGTTGAACTCTTCTGGCTTCTTGTGGTCCAGTGTAGCCAGAAGCCAAATTTTCTGAACTGTGTTGAGTGTCCAGGGATCCTGGAGGCAAGTAGCATGGTAAACAGCCTGGACTTTGGGATTGAAGAGTCTTGTTTGAATCATAGGTCCATCATGGCCATATCTCGAAGAGAAACTTGGACAAGCTGTTAACTACTGTGAGGCATATATTCTCCATTCTGAAATGTGATAATACCTCTGATCTCATGATGATTGGTAGATAAGGCATTTGAGGCAAAGTTTGATGCACATTTCCAGGCACCTAATACAGTGCTGTTAGTGATGCTTGCTTTTCTGTCATGGCTACCCTGGGAAGTGGGGTGTTCTGTTCTGGTGCCACTTTCTTCCTGGTGTGACTCCTTCCTTCAGGTTTCAGAATCCACCCTCCATAATTTCCCTGGTGCCTGGGGCTTTTCAAGATTTTTTGAGTTCTCCCCATCACATAGGTAACTGATGATGTAAACTAATTCAAAATAATTTTATGCCGATTTAATGAATTACTCCTTCAAAAGGTAATTGCATTTTTAAAAGAAATTAGCCATCAGAGGACATTTTCAGAAAGATTCACCTGCAGAAAGCAAATAAAATAACCTGTCAGCTTTCAACATAGGGTTTCATTTTTCTCCAGGACAAAGATCTTCCCAGTGATCCATTTCCTGTGGAAAAGTGGCCCAAAGGTACACCTAAGCCTCACATCAGCCAGGACAAGGGTTTACTTCCTGTCATTCGCATTCATTTAGTCTTTGACCATCATCCAAGCTTAAAACTTCAGTTCTCTTTTCACTTTTTGCTATCAGTGAGTCAATCAAAACCAACGAAACAAAACAAAACAAAACAAAAAACCAAACAACAAAAAACACCCCAATCACACACTGACTCTTTTTTGGTGTGTGGTCCCTCATATTCACTTTCCTTTCTCTATTTCTATTGCCATGACCTTGGGCTGGTTTCTTGTCACTCTCACACTTCTGTCACTGGAATGAGTCCTAACTGCTCACCCCTTCATATTAGAAGCTGGTTTGGAAATCAAACTTACTCTGGAGCTTTGTCTTCAACTGGGCTCATTACTTCAACTCTTGGAGCCTTAGTTTTTTCTGCTGCATGATGAAATAATGATGGTGTCTACATAGCAAGGTTGTTGAGAAATACAAATGAGATTCTGTAAAGACTGAGGCCTGTTCCAGAATAGTGAAGGACGATACAGACATGGTGCCTACATGCAATGTGCAAGGCTGAACTGGATCGTTTTACTCTGAAGGATATTATTAGAACCCCTGATGGAATTTGAATAGGGTCTGAAATGGTGGTAATGATTAACATTAGTTTCTGATTTTGAGGACTAAAATATTGGATGTGTGGGAGAATGCTTTAATATAGGAGATTCAACACAAGAGAATCTGGAGGTATGGGATGGGGATTCCAACAAGCTATTCTGAAATAGGTCAGAAAAAAAAAACCTGTAGCTATAGATTCTCTCTGAGGTTGTGATTGTTTCCAAACAGAATATTATATAAAAACTTTAAAAAGAAAAAAAAAACCAAACAAGGGTCTGTAGGTATTTCTCTTGAATGGGTGAACTTGAGAAATTCCTCATGTACTGCTTTGATCATGTCCTTTCCTTGCTCAGAGGCCCTTCCTGTGCACCCCTGAAACTCAGACTCCCTACCTGGCTTCAAAGCTCCTCCTTGATCATTCTTCAGTCTATCCTTCTGGCCTTTCCTCCTCCATGTGTTTTGGAATCCTTGCTCATCTCTACCTTCATACTTTGAACTTACCCTCTTAGAAAGTCCTTTCCCCTTGTTCTCTTTGGCCCAAATCTTCTATCCACTCTGAATCTGGTCTAGTGACACCTTTTTTCCCAGGAAGACTTCTAGATCTAAGTTCACACCTTGATTGGGTCCCAATGCCCTTGACACTTGAACCTTTCTACAGGTATTTAACTATTTGATCTATGGGGATTTCATTCTTCACATTAATTGCTCTTTTTTTCTGGCTTGATTTACAAGAGTGCTGAGCTCAGGGTCCAGAGATGCAAATTCCATCGGGTCTGGGAATTAGGTTTCTCTTGTTCACTGCTGAACCTCAGAGCCCAGTACACTGGCATGCAGTAGATGCTCTAAGAATATTTATGAATTTTGCATACATATCACACATACCATTGACTATCTTACAGCATGCAGCATAGTGCTGTGCAGATGAGTACTTAGAAATATATGTTGGGAAAAAAATAGATAGGTGGAATTGACCAACGTGAGCATCACGCGTTATCACGGATAGTCTGATGTCTCCACTGCAGGAAGGAAAGTTGAATAACTGATCATTAACTACACTTGTTTGTAGCACTAGAATATTGACTATTAAGTCCCTGCAAGAGGGTCAGTAGAATTTGTGGCTGAGGATGACAGCCCTCACTGCATTATTTATAGGCCTCTGGTGGGTTTCTTTAGAAGTCATTTGCACATGATCAATTTTCTCTCCTTGAGTGAGGCATCACTCTGGCCTTTGCAGAAGCCTGCCTGATGAGAGGTCCACCTGACAGGACCGGGAGATAAAAGGATGAGCAGGGAAGCCTTATGGGTCGATCAGTGCCCCCACTGGGGTCAAGGTCAAGATGAAATATCTTTAATGCTAGGTCTGACAGGGAGCCCTGACAAATTGTCAGGAAGGCATCTTTGGGAAGATGGATGACTGATTAAATGCAGGTGAATTAAAGGGACAGAAATTTGAAGTTTTGAACACTTACCGTATCAAGTATTATGATTCAGCCTTCACATACATTTTCTCAAAAGTCGACAATGAGCTGTAGGTCATGTGATTCCCATGCCAAGTCTTTGGTCTATACATGATGTCCCCATTACTGTACCTCCCAGTATCTTATCTTCTTTTCAATCAGGTTTTGTCCCATCACCTCCTGGGATAGTTTTTATTAAGGTCACCAATGATATAATTTGCCAAAGCTGATTCTTCTTCCTCATGTAACTCCATTTCTCAACGTTGGACTCAAATGACAACTATTTCCTTAAAACCCTTTCTTTGCATGTTTCTGGGATAAGTCACATGATTTTTCTCCCTAGCTCCTTAAACATTCCTTTTCCATCTTCGTTGACCTCACTTTCTACCTAAATTCTAAATGTTGGAACATCCTTTGCCCCTCTTCTCTAGTTATATTCTCTTTCTAGAAGAATCCCTTGCCCAATCCCTTTTGTTTATTGATGACTCTCAAGTTTATTTTTTTCTATACAATCTTTTCCTTTGAGTGCTATACTTAAATATTCAATTGTCTTCTTGAGCTTTCTACTTGGATATTGAATTGATAACTAACCTTATCATGAACAAAATGCAACTATTGATTTCCACCTCTGTACTTCATTTTCCTCCAATAGAGGAAAATTGTGTGGTCAGCTTTTACCCACTTCTCTACTGCCTATCACCTTCCCTTCTCTCTATTTAGCTCAGCACCAACCACTATAGGCTTACAGAATCCTGGATATGAAGGTGGTTTGGGGATTTGGCACTCAAATACCTTCATTTTTCAAATGAGAAAACTGAGACCCAGAGAGGGGAAGTGATAGACTCATAACACCTTCAAGTTAACTGCAAAGCTGAGACTAGAAGCAAGGGTTTCTCTCTTGTAGTTTTCATTTTATTGAGACCACATTTTGTATTTCTCCTTTGAGCACCTACATATGAGAAAAAGAATATCTGTGGCTGCTTTTTTTACTAATTGGTCTCCTGGCCTCACTTATTGGCTTCCCCCAATCTCTGATAATTTCCAAGCCTGCTCCTATATTTTGTAATCCATTGATATATACCACAGATATGCTACCTGGTCCACATGCTGCCACTTCCTAAGCAGTGTCCATAGCAAACATCACTAATCAATCATGATACTGCTGAGTTCTGATGCAATCTCAGAAGGCATCATGTGATTCCCATGTCAAGTCTTTGGTCTATACATGCCGTCCCCACTACCGTATCTCCCAGTATCTTATCTTCTTTTCAATCAGGTTTTGTCCCATCACCCCCTTGGATAGTTTTTATTAAGGTCACCAATGATATAATTTGCCAAAGCTAATTCTTCTTTCTCATGTAACTACATTTCTCAATGTTGGACTCAAATGACAACTATTTCCTTAAAACCCTTTCTTTGGGTGGTGTTTCAGGCAGCTACTATCAGTTGATCAGAGTTGACTTTCATGGTGAGAGCTATTTTCCTGTATACAACTTCAAACTCTATCCATTCCTGTCCGTTTTCTTTCTTTCTTTTTTAATGAATCTGTCACTTAAGGCAAGGCAATATGATCTAGGGTATTAGAGAACTAGGGAGATGGACATTTTAGCAACAACATCTGGAAGCAACTGCTGTACCAAAGACAAAACATTTTAACAGTAAAGATCTGAAGTATGCAGTCCATTTCTCTTCAGAAAATCAGGTAGACAAGTTGAACTCTAAGCAACTTACCAGCTGTTTGACTTTGGAGTGGTCTACTAATGACTCTGGGCTTTATTTTCTTTATCTAGTTTACATATGCTATTATGATTTCTTAACATAAATAAGTATTGGACCCCAAAGAGATTCACCCTGGGGAAGCCATTAGTTTTCCAAAGTCCTTAAATTCCCAGGTAGGTTTTTGATTTTGTTTGTGATTAAAACCAGGGATGCTCCACTGCTGAGCTACTTTTCAAGCCCTTTTTTATTTTTTATTTTGAGATTGGGTCTAACTTGTCCAGGTTGACCTCAAACTTGCAGTCCTTCTTCCAAGTTACTGGGATTATATACTCAGCTTCCAGGGTGGTTTGAGGATATATATGGCCACGAGTTTGTAGTGTTATAAGAATAGCCCAGCTTTCAGAGTCTGAAATCTGTGTTTTATCTTGTACCTGATACTGGTCAGTGGTCTTTTGACCTTGGACAAGTGGCTCATTCTTTCTGATACTCTATGGAATCCCATAATATCCTTCGAAAGTTTGAGGAATATAGTAGATGCACTTGGAATATAGTAGATGCATGCCAATTTATCTATCAAGTAATCAGTCATCAATCCACTCAATTACTTTTCATTGAGCATCTATGCTGTGCTAGGGATGGTATTAGTGATAAGGCAATAAACAAGATAGGGAAAAGTCCTGTCCTTATGGAACTTATGAAGCAGTTTATTCTCATATTGATGATTTAGTGACTATTTCTTAGAGGCTGAAACAGAATTTTCTTTGTATTCAAGGCTTCAAGTTCTCCCAGCATCTTGTGCCCCTGTGTGGGTACCAAATCCAAGAGAGAAGGAATGAGGCATCTACCATTCCTCTGCACCATGTTCTCAGAGAAGGATAAAGGAGTTTGCCTGAAAATCCCAGCCATGGACCAGAGTGGGGCTGTAGAGGTGTTTGGTCTGGCAAGAGGCCCATGCCCAGGAGGCATGTCATGTTGGTGCCCAGCGCTGGGCATTTCTTGGCTCCCTCTGAAGCTCACAGTACTAGGAGTTTCTGCCAACTTGAAAGCCATCCAAGCAAAGAGCAGATCTTCCCAGGAATGGCTATAATTTCTTGGTAGGGAGTTTAATTCTGTGGTGGCAGTACAAAGTTCTGTGGAAGGAATATCATGTCAATGCTATTTAATAATAAGGTAACCACTGACCATTTAATTACACGGTAATTGTCACTTAGTGGCTGGGTAATTGCATAGCAAGTACCATCTAATTTCAGGGTAAAGGGTAAATACATGATTATTTCAGGCTCCTTAGGCACAGTATAGGTCACCCAGGAATTAGGTTTGGATTGACTGAGTATAAATTACCTAGAAATCTGTTTTCGGGTGATTACTCCTGTCATCCTTCCTAGACAAAGCTCTTAATGGTTACCATATGATTAAAGAGAGATTTCAAGATTTTAGACCTCAGTAACTTAAAGGCACAGTGTTTTGTCTTATAATCAATCATTGCCTGCTGTGCAAGAGATGTTGCTTGTTTAGGGAGGAGATGGAGAGAGAGGAGTATATGATTCTATGCTTTTCCATGTGGCTGCAGAGTTTTCTCAAGTTGGTGTGGGTGATGAACACTTGATATTGAGACTTGTGACTACTGACATCACAAGACATGAATTCATCATTCAATTTCACATTATATTCTTGTTGTGATCCCTGGGCTAGCAAGAGGGGTGCTTTTTAGAGTGGCTAAATGGTGTCCCCTCACCTCTCACCATGCTCAAGATATGCCCACTTAGTTCCTGGAACCTGTGAATGTGACTTTATTTGGAGAAAAGGTCTTTGCAGATGTAATTAGGTTAGGGACTTTGAAATGAGTTTATCCTGGGTTATGTAGATTGGCACTTATAATCCAATGATGAATGTCCTAGAGAAAGAAGAGGAGACAAAAATAAGACAGGAAGGCCATGCGAAGACAGAGCCAGAGATTGGCATGACTCAGTCACAAGCCAAAGAATGTCTGGGAACAGAAACTGGGAGAGGCAGGGAATGGATTCTGCCCTCGTCTCTGGAGGGATCATGGCCCTGCGAACAGCTTGCCTTTGGACTTCTGGCCTCCAGAATGGTAAGGGAATAGATTTCTGTTGTTCTAGTACCCAGGTTGTGGTACTTTGTTACAGCAGTCCTAAGAAACTGTCTCTTAAGAAGGAGCAGGACAGCAGAAGTTCCAGGTTTTGCTAGCATCTGCCCTTCCCATTGGTGCTAGTGTGGCTGGAGCTAGGAGCAACAACTCAAGTCTCATCTTGAACAGAGCAACCTGCTGTAGACCACAGACGAAGGGTGCCCCAGATCTCATCTCCACAGCTAGGCTCAATCGAGGCCTCCTGTTTGCTAGAGTGTCACTTGGGAAGGGGATTTGCAAAAAGAAGGTTTATGTACATCACTATGAGAGAAATTTATGGTCCTTATGGGCAAATGCAAAACAGCTAAAACATTCTAGGCTCCCAGGAGGAAGACAGAACTGCTCTGGTCTATTTCCTTCAGATCTTTAGCATTGGCCACAGCTGGCTGCTCAGCATGATGGAAAGAATGAGATTTTGGGGCTTGGGGTCAGATAGAGTGGGGTTTGTAACCTGGTTCTGCCATGCAGTAGCTGGGTGACTTTGGACAAGTAACTGAAGTCCTCTGAGTCTCAGTTTTCTTTCTTATAGACCATAATAATAAAATCTACCCATTGGAGTATTGATTGAATGAGATTTTATATTCTCTCTCTCTCTCTCTCTCTCACACACACACACACACACACACACACACACACACGGAGCAGAGTTTGTGCTCAGTCAAGTTTAGCAATTATTTCTATACTGAATGAATGGGGTAGTGTGAAATGAACATTTCCTATCTTCTTATGAACAGTTCATAGACATTTGTTAAATGGCTGCATCATAGACCATCAAGTAGATGTGGGAGAGATTAAGCTGACAAACTGATGCTGGTAGCAGCTGCATTGCCTCCTCAGGGTCCCTTAATGAGTTTACTGCTAATTATACAGTCCCTCTACCACCCCACCTTCAAGCTATTGGTACCCTCCTTTCCTCTGCTACCTTTCCCCCTGCTCACCCCCTGCCATGAGCTCACAGTTTTGGAAGTCATAGAAATCAGCTACCTGTTTATACACCTCGGGTACCTTAAGCACTCTGGTTTAGATAAACAAGTGCTTGGAGACAGAGAATAAGGCCTCAAAATAACCTACTCAAGATTGCACCCAGCTTTATGTTTCTACAAGAAGGAGCTCTCCAGCCAATAGGAGGATTAGCCAATAAAGAACTTAAAAGGCCTCACTAAATAAAAATAACACCATTCTCCAGGAGGCCTCCTGAGTCTTCATTGCATTAAAGTGCTGCATGTAAAGTCAGGTTTATTTTTATGGGGTTTGAATCTTTTTCCCCCCATAGCTCTCCTCATTTCTGTAATAGACTCTGCTCAGTTACACGGGGCATCCTAAACACCTCTCCCTCCATTTCCCAATTGGGCTGTGGGGAGGACACCCTATCCAAGGGGCTGGGGGTAGCCAGAGAGGACCCATTTTCAGGATTTCTTTCCTAATATTACACCTTGGTGGTCAGTTTTGAACTGTGGTCAGCATCTCAATGGTTTATCTTGCTGTTTGGCAATTGTCAGGTAGGCAGGATGATACTGTGGGGCATAGTGTCAGAAAAGAGACTATTTTCTAAAAAAAGTAATAAACAATGAAAATCTTCTTTTACTGGATGCCTCTATATTCATAGTAAAGAATTTTCTAAGAATTTTTTTATGTGCATACTTACTTAAATTTTATAACAAATTGAGACTGGCCTTGTCAGCCACATTTATGTAGAGAGGTCCTTTGACCCATCTAAGAGCCATGTGGCCAACGAATGGAGAGGTTGGGATTCCAGTTCAGTGGGCACATGGAGGGGTGAGTGATAATCATTTTAGCTTTAGAGCACAATCTTTTTGGGGTTATACGTGTCTTGTTTTTTTCTGCTTAACAGAATATCTGAGATAGTTCATAATATGTATGGTACTTATTTATATTTATTTATTTCTCATTGTTTTGTAGGCTGAGAAGCCCAAGATCAAGGTGCTATCATCTGGCAGGGGCCTTCCTTGCTGCATCTTCACATAGTGGAATGAAAAAGGGCAAGAGAGTATGAATACTCTGTCCTCATGGGCAGAACAGAAGAGAGCAAACACTCCTGCACATCCTTTTAATAACAGAACTAATTCATTTCTGGGGGCAATGTCCTCGTGAACTGAACACCTCCCAAAGACTCTGCCTCCTAACACTACTGCACTGTGAGCAAGTTTCTAACACAATGAACTCTGGGGGACACAGTCAGACCACGGCAATGAGTTTAATGGTTCTCCATGTTGGCCCCAATACTTGACTGGGAGTCTTGCCTTGACTTTTATTCCATCCAAGAGTTATCAAAATCTGGACTGAGAGGAGTAATACTTATATATCAGGAGGCTTTACCCAAGAATCCAGGTCTAGTGAGTGGTTCTTTAACTTGACCAGGAACCAGGATTGTCCAATCAGACTCTGTAGGGATGGAAGTTTGGGCATCTGTAACTTTTTACAGGCAATTGGCAGCAATCCTGATGCAAGTGGTCTATGGACTAGCCTTTGTGAATCAGAGCATAAAACATTCTAGTCTTATTATTAGAGAGTTACAAATCAATGACATCTTTGGAAATCATGACTCTTGCTGTCCTGTGTGGACATTGGCTGAAAATGAAGGGTGTTTTATGACCCTTTAATCAATCAATCAATCAATCAATCTATCTATCTATCCATATATATACATAGATATAGATATGGTGGGATGATTGACATTGTTAAAGATAAAAGTTAGTGATCAGAGAAATTCCTTACTTAATGTTAGACTTCAGATTCAGAAATAACTTTATATCTCCTGAAAACTAATTTTTTCTCTCACTTTGTGGATATTATATTATGTAACTGTTTGGATTTCTTTATTTAACCTGGTCATTAAGAAGCCCCAAACAAAATTTACATCCTTTTTAGTAAATTGTAAAGAACCCTGTGTATTTTGTTTCTAACTTTACTTCTGGATTCTTTTCCCTTCCTGTTCTTTTCTCACAATTGAACTACCATGTGTACTTTTAAAATAACTGTATGCTGTGGTTATTGATTCATAAAATGGAGATTTCTTTCAGATTTTAATTTTTCAGAAATTGAGATAAGACCTGCCATAGAGGTATACACCTACAGTTATACCATATTAGCTTCTGAGGGCTACTGTAAGAAAGTGCCCTGAACAAGGTGGTTTAAAATAACAGAACGTTACTATCTCACAGTTCTGGAGGCCAGAAGGCTGAGGTCAAGGTATTGGCAGGGTTATGCCCTCTCTGATGGTTCTAGGGGAGGATCCTTTCTTGTCTCTCTAGTTTCTGGTGTTTGCCAACAGTTCTTGGTGTTCCTTGGCTTGTAGCTGCATCTCTGTAGCTATAGAGACATTTTCTCCCTTTCTCTGTGTTCATATTTTTGCTTTTGAAAACCAGCACCCCAGTCAGGTGGATTAAGGTCACCCTGGTGACCCTCATTTTGATTACTGTTTTAAAAATCCCATTTTTTAAATAAGGTACTGGGAGTTAGTACTTACATTTTTTTAAAAGGGGGGGGGGAGTGCTATTTAACCCATAAAATAATCTTTTACTTTCCTCCCCTTTCTTTACCCTTCTATTCCATTTTTTTTCCTTTGACCTTTCTTCTTGATGTTTTTTGGTTATTTTCTTAAAGTTGTTTTTTTAAATAACTGAATTGAGTTTAAGAAATACCTGCCAATCTTATTGCCCTGGTCTCCCTGATCTTACACAGCCTGCATAATTAATTAACCATTGAATTAACCACTGAATATATACCACCCTCTTCTTAAATCTGCCTTCAGCAAAGATGTATGCATGAACTGCATCAAACCTTACAAAACCTTTTCCTTTCCTACATCCCCTTACTCTCCAGGACCATTTTTGTTTCTAGACAAAGGGACTGAATCACTACAGTGTGATGCTTTCTTGTATAATCAATGTTCATTATTGTCCCTTTTGTAGTGTCCTAGGCCAAGGAAGATCGTAGCAGAAAAACTCACTTGAGAAAGCCAGCTCCCACCAACCAGAGTCTCAAAGGTCTTGAAGTAATGGAAGGAGAAGCTTCCAGGGGGCAATCTGTACCCAGACACTCCAGCTGGAGATCATATCTGTAGGTCTCCTTCATATCTTTTTCTGAAGGATGTTTGTAGAATTTTCACTTCTAGTTTCACTTGCATGGGACAAGACAAAGCAGAATATTGTCATTACTAAAGTCTCTGCATGAACTTGGGGCAATGCAGAAACAGGTGTCCAGATAGAACTCTCAGTAAAAAGCTGGTTTGGCTCTGATGTGGGCAAGTGGCTGGTCTAACATAGATTGTCATGGATCATCAAGGATCTTGGGCTGGCGTAGGTCATGGAAACAGAGCAGAGGGGATGAAGCCATTAGACTACAAAGGAAATTGTAAAACCAGCCCAGCCCAGCACAAAGATGCTCTCTGAGTACTCCTGATGGACCCCATCAGTATCTCAGACAGAATGAGAAGCAGTTCTCATGAAACCCTACTAGTAGACGTGGCTTTTCATTATTGTATTTTATGTATAAATCAATATTTAAATTAGCAGTTTACAGAATGGTAAATTAAAAGCTTCTCTTGGAATACTGCTGCAAGGAGGTACTTAAATTGAGGGATATTCCTGTCATAGTCACAGCCTTGGTTGCTGGAGTGTGCAGAGCAGGAATTCATCTGCATTGCAGAGTGATAACTCTTCATTTTTCTGAATGCTCCCTGCTGGCTCCCACCCACATCTCTTCACCAAAAACAGTTATCACTGAGGTCACCTGAGTGCCACCTGTTGTCTGGAATCATCTTTCCCTCTTTCTGTGCAGTCCTCCTCTTCCTTTACCTCCTAGCAGCACTGGATGTTTTTCTTGAGGCTGTTTGTAGAACTTTCACTTGAATGGGACAAGACACAGCAAAAACTGAAGTCTCTACATGAACTTGGAGCAATGTTGAAACAGATGTCCAGACAGAACTTCCAGTAAATTCTGGGTTTGGTTCTGATGTGGGCCTCTTCTCTATCTCTATTGCAGGCTCATTCTCCTCCACTGGGCTGTTAAATATTCGGTGGTTCAAGAAACAGGCAGCATTTTGTGCAGCTAGTATTATGGGTCAATTGTCATGAGGTGAGTTGGTGGGTACATGGTGTTTAAAAAGTTAGGGATGGGACAGCCTTTGAGGATGTCTTTGAGTCCTCATCTGAGCTGTGATGGTTATCCAACCATACCAGGTGCTCAGCAATTGCTGACACTACTTTGTGATGGGATTATGGGATGCCCTTCCGAGGCTCAAATTCTAATCAGCTACCATATTGCCTATTCTTGGAGAAAGAAGGAATTTCTTTTTTTCTATGTTGAAACAATGAGACAGCAAAAGTAGATATGATGCAGTGACATCAGAGGTTGGAAAAAAAAGAGTAGGCCAAATGCTTAGAAATCATTCAGAAAGGAAGACTTGACAAAAATCACTAGTGATTCTTGCTATGTTTCCAGTGATTATCCTTCCAACATTGCTTGCTTTGTGACTTCATTAGATTACCCCTGTAAATCACTAATTATTACTTGGACCAGTTTTTCAATGGATGGGTATGTAGCTCGATTGATTTCTTTACTAGGCTGAAGAGCTAGGCAAGAAACCAAGTTGCTTAAAGTTTCGTGCTCCCCACCCTGCATGTTTATGATGCTAAATAAAAGTTGCCTTCATTGCTGACTGCAGAATGTAAACAAGTGTCAGCCATCTTAGTGGAGAGGCATCATTTGATTTAATTGCAAATTAAAAACCATAAACCACCTTAAACATGGAGCTAATGCTACATCAAATCAATACAATAATTGCAAGAGGGCAATTGAGAGGCAAAGAAAGTTTCCATACCTGGCATACTAACAGAAGCCAGTCACCGGGGAGCTGGGAAGCTCTGCTGAATGGTGGGCAATTATGGTAAATTGCACTGACTGCCTTTTTCTTTGAGGGTGGACCAGACAGGCTGACTTCATCATTGTCTGTCACAACACAAAGGAAAGGCCCCTGTCCCTGTAAAGAAGTTAATAATTCTTTCTGTGTGTTGGGCTGGAGAAGTTCTTGAAGTTTCATAGTCAGGGGAAAAGAGGGGCTCCCTGGTCTACTTGTAATGCCTCATGTTGAGCATGGATTCTCCAGGGACTCAGCAATGATTTCTTTACAGACCTGACACATTGTGGCAGCTAAATGATGCCAGTGGAGTATGTTTGATTGACAGACTCTAAGCCAATTGTGCTTTGTTGAGCCATTCAGGTGACACTGGCCCTTTGTTTAGCCCTGGAGCACAGAGTAGGCCCTGGCAGACTCCATTCCAAATGGGCTTTTGTTCCTTTAAAATGGTCCTCAGTCTTATTCTAGGGATCACGTGGAAAGAAAGCGGGGTGAATTCTATGATTCCCTTTGTCAGGGGTTCAGAAGCATACAGGGAAGGCCTCCATTTCCAAATGGCTCTCCTCTGTCATCAGATGCAGTCCTGAAATAATTTCCTATAGACATGCATTCCTTTGAGTGTCTGAAGCTCCAGTTAAAATGTAATTGCCTCTGGGAAGGATGAACAATTTAAACAATTAACAGCTATTAATATTGCAATGTCAAGTTGATTCTGGAGGAAACAACTTTTGTGTCCCCATGAGGTGTTCATGAAATAATGTCTGATAGCAAGTCTTGATTAGTTTATCAAATTAGCCTGTCCCCTCATAGGAAACCAAGGGAAGGACACTCCTGCATAAGCTTGAATTGCAGGACTAGGGAGGTGGCTTGGCTGTGGGCTCCTGGCTCCCTTTCCTTCCTGGATTGGTTGTGGGTGGGGCAGGGACTGCCTTGTCTTCTCCAGCAGGTGCTAAGGTGTGCATCTGTGGAGCGTAGAGAGGTCTCCATACCTAGGAGCCTTGGCTGTCTTCCTGAGGCCTCTCCTGCTGTGTGCACTGGGTATGGGATGAACCTCTGGTTTATTCTCCTTTCTCTCTCTCCTGTGCTCCCTGAGCCATCTCTGCGCTCATTGGCTGGACCTTCAACCACCTATGCAGTTTTTCAGTGTTCTCTTCTGGAAGAGAACAGTCCTCACTGGTCTATTTCCTGGCTGCCATAAGTGGAGCATCTTTCCTCTGCATTATGCTTCTGCCAAGGTGTTCTGCCTCACCTTGGGTCCCTAGCAATGAAATCAGCCAACCATGGACTGAACCTCTGAAACCATGAGCCAGAATAAACTTTCCCTCTTCTAAGTTGTCCTTGTCAACCTGCTCACTGTCCAATGAGCATAGACATTTTAAATTTTAATTGAAGTACTGTCGATTGTCCTCTGAACCTTATGATTTTGAATTATGTTCCCCCGGAAGATATGTTGAAACTCTAGCTCCCTCTTCTCAGTATCTCAACATGTTACCTTGGGACCAGTTTTTGCAGATGAAATTAAAGATTAAGTTGTGCAAGGGGAGAGGGGGCCTGAAATCCAAGACTGATGACCTCATAACAAGAGTGAGATTTGGACACAGACACAGAAAGAAGACAACCATGTGAAGTCAGAGACAGACTGAAGTTTTGCTGCAACATGCCATGGAACTCCTGAGGTACCAGAAGTTTGAAGGGGCAAGGGAGGGAGAAGGCCATACCAACATGTCAATTTCAGAGTGCTAGCCTTCAAAATTGCAGGAGAACAAATTTCTGTGTTCTAAGTCACTTAGTTTGTGATAAGGACTTCGTTATGGCAGCCCTAGCAAACAAGTATAGCTAGTAAGTTCCAAAGGTGGAAATGCAACCTAAACTAGTCTGCACTTAAGCTAGCTCAACTCTGTCAATCAATAACCACTTCCCAGGAGACACCAGTGAACTCAGAGATGAAGGCTTTTCTTATGGTTTGGCCTCCAGTAGGTGATGATGCAGAAGTGGGTAAAGTCATTGGAAGCAGAAGGCCAGTTCTGCCCATTTAGTGGCTCCTCAGCTTTATGGCAGGTATATTTCAGGTGAGCTCCACAGAATTCCCTCCTGGTCAGGATATGATTCTATAAACAAATCTATCCACTATGTGGTGGTATCAGGGTTATCAAACCAAATCTAGGCATTGCTAACGTGATATGAGAGGAACAATGGGTCCTGATAGCCATATGTGTCCATGAAGGGTAGCCTGTGCCCTTTGAAAACTGGTTTTGAGACTGCCAAAACTGTTTGGTCACTGTTTACAGGATTGCTCATGGAAGAAAACAATGTCTGGCTTCCTTGTTTCCATGGTAACCGGGAAGGACGTGGTCTGAATTCTGAGGTCTGACTTTTTTTTTCCAGTGTGCAGGGGTTTTAGCACATTCAAGCCTGGACTGCAGGAATCAAGCAGGGGGCCTTTGCTGAGCTGCAGGAAGACAGAAACATAAGTATCCTGGGAGGAGGGAGAATGGGACCAGACAGAAGCCCAAAGAAACTGACTTCATGAGTCCTTGTTCCTGATTTCAGCTGGAGTTTATGTCAGAGATTTCCCTCAGCATTTGAAGGAAGTGAAAACAGTGAGTCTCCCAGGGAAGGAGCATGCAGAGCAGTGTTTGTAAGGAAATTCATTGGAGCGCAAGAAGAAAATCACAGAAACTTGAATTTGATTTCTTTCTTCAAAATGCTCCTGTATGTGCTTTATAAAATTCGTGTCACTAAACTTATACACATAGAAAATAATTGATATAGTGGAGGGCATACTTAGTTTTTGTAAAACTGATAAAGGTATGAGCAAAGAAATTTGGAGATACTTAAAAAGATCCAGCCATGACCAATAGCCTGACATTCAAGGTCCTTACTCTTGGCTCACATCTCTACTCCTCTATCCAAATTTTCTGTCCATTGTTCCTCAAGTTTGGCCTTTGGGGTTTGATTCATGCCATCATCCATTTCCCCTGAGTGTTGTACATGTGACCATATAGTGCAAAGCTTGGCCTTAGAGTCAGAGATTTAAAGGTATGAATCTCACCTCTGCCAGTTACTAGCTGGGAGACCTGTGGAAAATTATGTGAAGCTCACTTTCCTATTGTGTAAAATGGGACCAATAACCTTTACCTTAGAAGTTGTTAAGAGGCTTAAATCATATAATATGTATAAAGTGCTTGGTGGTGCCTGGTAGGAGCTCAATAAGTGAGTATTACTATTTCTTTACCATCAGGATCTTTTATTTGATTATATAGTGTTGCACATCTTTCTTGCTCTTCAAGGATTTGCTCTAGGATGCTCTTTTGACTTTGCTCTCGGCTCTAAACCCCCTTTTTCCCAACTTGGACAGCCATTTGTCTCTAGGACCAGTTCAACCCTAAATTGTACCATCTCTGAAGAAAAGGTGGGCATTAAGACAACATGTCCCCGAATGTCCCCTTTCTGTTCCCTAAAACCTAGCCAAGTTAAGGGAACAATGAGAACAACCTTGGGCCAGAAAATTCAGATACTTATTATCTTGAAGGGCCCTGGCTCTCACTGTGCACACTGGGAACTAGGGCAAGTCCGAGTTATCTATAGAAAGCTACTTTCTTTCATATATGCTGGGAGGGTTGCTCCTTGGGATGCTGGTTAGCAAGCAAACAAAGAAAGCCAATGCTGATGATGTCACTACTCCTGTAGCTTGAGATGTAATCCCTTTGCTCAGTAGAAATGGGTGCTGAACTGAGGGCATGGGAAAGGATATGAGTGGCTTGTCTGGCTGGCCCCCACTGGACAAAACCCCCTGAGGGAGAGGAGGCACTGCTTGGCAAAGCACCATGAGGGACAGAGGTGCTATCTGCCAGCCATTGCCACTGAACTCTTCTTGGAGCAGTCACTGATCTCTTGTAAGTTCCCCAATATCTCCCATGCTGTCTCTGGGCACTTTCTTCTGCTTTCTTGCAACCTAATCCATTGCCTTATCCCTACTGGCCTGTGGATGTGACACTTGCATATTGCTCTGTGTTAAAATTCCCATCTGTAAGTATTTGTATCATTGTCTGCAGGAAACTTCTATATCTTGTGCCCAGTGGATGGTTGATGGGATTGCTGATGGTACTTAGATGTTGAGGGCTCGAGTCATCCTACTCCTAGTAAGCAGTCCATTATTGTCTTTGCTCTTCATGAGACCTTTATCTTGTCTTATTTTAACCCTCTCCCCCATATCCTGTTCCCTATACCCATTAGGTCCCATAGATATTCACTGTTTCATGTTTGCAATGTCCTTAATAAGCTTCTCTCCTTGTAGTGGTGCATTGTTAATTTACATATTTTGTTAATATTGTTAATTTTCCTACAATACAATGCTTAAAACTGCATATTTTGCAGTTTTCCTCTCACTAAATACTGCTTTAAAGTTCTATCCACATTGCCATATGTACATCTATTTGATGTTTCTATATGCTACAGATGATTCTTTAATATGCAATTCCCTATTTTTTGCATTGAACCACCTGGTGAGGGACATATACTTTGTTTCTACAATGCTATGATGAACTTCCTTGCCCCATATCGGAAAAACTTTGCGTGATTTTTAAGGATGGGCCATGTCCCTGAGGGGTCTGCATGTTTCTAGGGTGAGGGATGTAAGGTGCCAGAGTGAGCAGTGCAAGGTGGCGCTCACTCACAGGGTCATGCAAATGCACTTTTATGAAACTCTCCCAATTTGCTTTCCAGTGTGGTTGGATCCCGTCAACATTGCAGGACATCCCTTCTGTCACCAGTACTTCATGTTATCTACCTTTCTATATTTTGCCAGAAAACTGGGAACACAGTGACATCTCCCTGTCATTTCATCTCTTTCTTCTCATTCTTTCAAATTCCAAACAATTCCAAAGTGCTGTGTCACCCAGTAGTTTTATCTGGCTCTATATTTTTTATAACTTTAATTTGTTCTTTTTAGATAGACATGGCAGTATAGGCTACATATATATACATGTTTTAAAAATTTTATCATGTTTTATTTTTATTCATATGAGGATTTTTATTCAAATGAGTTACCTAATTGGTGGTACTGCTGGAAACAGACATCTTTTCTATTGTTCTATGAACATTAATGATTGAACTATAACTTCTTTGACTCTGAGCAAATCTTTATTAGATTTCCAGGTCTTTCCTGCTTTTGACTTGAGAGACAGTCTGTTTTTTTAAAATTTTATTTATTTATTCTAATTTTTTATATATGACAGCAGAATGCATTTCAACTCATAGTACACATATAGAGCACAATTTTTCATGTCTCTGGTTGTCCACAAAATAGAGTCACACCATTCGTGTCTTCATACATGTACTTAGGGTAATGATGTCCATCCCATTCCACCATCTTTCATACTCCCCTGCCCCTTTCCCTCCCTCCTTTCCCTTTGTCCTATCTAAAGTGAGGCTCCATATATTTTTGATAGAGAAAGTAATACATGTTTTAGGATCAGAGTTCCTTTTGCAATTCATTTGGAATAGAGGCATGTGAAATGCCAGAAGCCAAGATCATACCTGATGCTGCCCTCTCCCTAGTTTGGGACTATTCATGCCTGTGCAGCAATGAATGATAAATTTATGAGCCAACCCTTTCTAAACCCACTTTCTCTGGTTGAAAATTTTTGATGATGGTGAGATTAAAAAGGAAAGTTTTGATGGTCAACAAATGGAATCTGAACTTTATACTTGTTTTGTTTGGTTTCTTAGTGTTTTATACTTTAGGAATCTCACATTAACATTTGGATTTCTGACTGTTTTTGAGAAAGATCGTAAGAGCCAGCACCTTGTGCCTCCACAAGTGACTAAATCAGTCAGGGTCACTCCAGGTAAATTGAGTTGGCATTGAATAATCACACAGAGTCAGAGAAAATACCTTTTTCTTGAGGTTCAGCGACGGCTCCTAGGTCCCAGCCCCTACAAGGGAAAGGAGAGGTGGGAGTGGAGACAGAGGGGGGGGGGTAGAGGGAGAGGGGGTAGAGGGGAGAGAAGGGAGAGAGGGGGTAGAGGGGAGAGAGGAGGGGGTAAAGGGGAGAGATGGGAGAGACAGGAAAGAGAGGAGAGAGAGGAGAGAACTCCGAAGCCCTATTTATCAAGGGGAAGACACTTGAGGAAGTTCCACCCAAATAAGGCAAGGGATTGGGTTTCAGGGGGGTGTAGCCCAGTCTCATTGGATGATGCCTACTTCCAGAGCTTCATTCCCCTGCGGAGCGGGGGTGAGATCCACCTGTTTCCACGCACAGCGGAAATCAGTCTCACACCTCCATTGCTCAAGGCTAAGGGTGCTGAGCTCCTAAGCGGCAGTTCTCACCAAGGTTGCTTGTGCATCCCCTAATGAACCTGTCCCACCCAAAGTTGATGTGTGGAAAGGATTCTTGGTGGAACCTGTGGCCTCACTTCTCAGACCTCATTTCCCCACCAAACAAACCCATAACCTGCATTCTCTCACAGCTGGGGCACATCACTTATTTGTGGCAGCCACCTGACCCCTGTGGGCATTTGTGCTTCCAACCCCCATTTTGAGGAATATCTTGTGGATACGAACTAGGAACTTGTTTGGGAGTTAACAAGCCCCTCACTTCCAAGGTAAGGTTGGCTCTGGACAAAGGCAATGTGGGAGTGTTAGTGAAGGAGTAGGGATGAGACTTAGGGGAGGGGGGGTGATGAAGAAGAAGCAGAAGGCTCTTCCTGTGAACTTCCTCAGAACTTGTTCTATTGGAGATCAAAGAGGGGGATTTGCACCAGGCTATATCTCCTGATGGTAATGGAAGATGAAAAGACTGATTCTAACAACTGATTTTGAAGTAGAGATATTCAAGGCTAGAGGTGGGAGGCTGGCTAGGAGAAGATCACACAGGTTTCATTATTTCAAGGACCATACAATTCTGATATTGAATATTGTGAAGGAAAAGTGATGGAGTACTTATAACAGCTACACATCTGCTGCATCCCTCCCTACCCCTCCTTGCCTACTTCTGCAGTGCATTGGTGAGTGGGAAGGCTGCCTTCTGTTGGTGTGGTGTGCAGCAACATCCTCGGAGCTGAGGAGCAGTCGATTTTGAGTTTCACTCTTCCCTCACTGTGGAACAAACCATTCCCTGATGGCAGTGTCAGGAAGATGGTGCTCCAAGTTTTATTGTGCTATCTCAACTTCCCTAAAGTGATTATATCCCGAGAGGCCACGAAATAGAGTGTGGAGATGTCCCAGGTGGAGGCAAGTGTTGGGTTTATGGACCACCTTTGATCAGAACATCCAAAGAGGACAGCCCCATGACAAGTGAACTGAAGTGCAGCCTGTACACAATGAGACTCATCCTTATTATTATCGACAGGGAGTCCTTCACTATACTTAGGAGCTGTGTTCAAAGTATCTACGATGTTAGAGTAAGCAATAGGTTTTCTCATCTGAGAGGTTGGACAAAAGCTTATTGGAGGGCTGGGGATGTGGCTCAAGCGGTAGCGCGCTCGCCTGGCATGCGTGCGGCCCGGGTTCGATCCTCAGCACCACATACCAACAAAGTTGTTGTGTCCGCCGAGAACTAAAAAAATAAATATTAAAAAAATTCTCTCTCTCTCTCTCTCTTTAAAAAAAAAAGCTTATTGGATAGAATTTTGCCAGTAGAAACCTGGTTCTTCTGGAATCTGCCTAAATGAGGCTAATATCCTTCTCTGCATCCCCTTGTCGATAAGCACATTTTCACAACTTCTTCAGTGGAACTTTTGCATTTTGATGACACATTGGAATTTGTGGGTGAAGTGGTGGTTTCTGGCATCATTCCTGCAGCAAGGTCTTTTGTTTAAATCCACAAGAGTGGAACATTTACTTCCCTGAAATGTGAAAGGGAAGAACTTTTCTATCCAGCTTCTGTGCCTTTGAGGATGCCACTGATTCTGCCTGCAACTCCCCCTCCGTCTGCATCAGGCTGACTTCTGTTTGTCTTTCATAGCCCAGCCCAGAGTGCCCTTGCTCCACAAACCCTCCTGCCTTTCCTATGCTGCTCCCTTCCCACTCCATCTTTCACCAGGGTCTGGCTCTATGCAGCACTGATGAATCTGTAATGGTCTGGTGCCTGTCCAGTCTGTAAGCCCCTTGTGGCCAGGGCTATGTCTTGCTTTTTTTTCAAGGAGGATTTTCCCAACCACATCCTTCTCTTCCATGACCCACTCCCTGCCTGGGTCAGATGCTTCCCTCTGGGTTTCCCTCAACTCTTACTGACCCTGCTCTGGACAACCAGAACCATCTTTTCTTTACTGAAGTGTATTGCTTTCAGATCTCCTTGCAAGGATTACCTTAAATCCCCCCTCAAAGAGGCCCTTTTGCTCCCTCCTGCAAACAAATCACAGTGTTGGTGCATTATAAATGATATTTATTGTTACTATTTATTTCCATTTTTATAGTGATAAGGCTACTTCTAGATATTATTTCTGATGAGCCAGGGTGTCTTCTGTCTCCTGTGTCCAAGTTGGGCTGACTCAGCACTGGGTGGGTAGGCTGAGATTTAGGTGCTAGACTTTGGTGGTTTTTGTTAGGTGGGAAGGAGGAGAACAGGGAAGTAGCACATTGCTCCTTAATCACAGATTAATAAAAGTTTGGAATCAACATTTTTCACTTTTCACTCTTTATTTTGAAATTTTTACTCTGGTTTCCAAAGTTCAGTCCCTAAAGACCTTTGCAAATAATTCTCTCACTATCTCTCTCTCCCAAGAAAATTAATTCTCAGCTCAGAGTTGACAGGTGAATGTGCATGTCTTTTTCCCATCAAAAGTTAAAAATACCAAGCACACCACTGTTATTTTATTTTTATTTAATGAATTCATTCAATAAGTACTGATATTTTAAAATCCAGTGCAATACACTGAAGTTAGTTTTGTGGGAGCCTCAGAAATAAGGAAGATATGATTTTTATTCTCAAGGTATTCACTGACTACTAAGAAAAGATAATAAATACACAGGAAGATAGAAAGTGTTACAGACCATGGGATGAGCAAATAGGTTGCTAAGGGAGGTAGGAGGCAAGAGCCATCCCTTCCAGCCCAGCAGAATCAAGGAGCTGACTCTGGTAATAGATCTGACATGTACTTATTCACCCAGAGTCTGGGTTATGGCTTTTGTAAAGATTACCCCTTTATTTATAGCCCAAAGAGGTATGTTCTAAAACAAAGGTTTAACAAGATTAAGTAACTGGCCCAAGGACACAGGATTAGCAAGGGACTGATTTTTATTCTATTCTCACCTGGGGTCATGCCAATTCTCTTCTTAAAATCCTCTAATAGTGCCCTTTTCCTTTCCCACTCAAAAGAGAATAGAAATTCTTTTCCATGGCCTCCAAGATCCTGCACAGCCAGCTTCCTTCCTGCTTCTCAATATCATCTGTATTATCTCCCTGTAACCTGGCATGACCTGGCCATCCTCACATTCCTCTCCCACTCTATAGACTTCCATTTTTAAGGGCTGACCCACAGGCTTGTCTCTCCCCTAAACCATTGCTTTGCATGATTCCTTTATTTGGAATACTTTGCCTTCAGATTGGCATGAGAGCTCACTTTAAATATGCCTCTCAGAGAGGACTTTCTGGACCACTCAAACTTCTCAGTTACACTCTCTTGCCTGGGTCATATTTTATTTCCTTCCTGGTCACATATGGCTGGGTATTTTCTTTAGATCCCCCCAGGTTGAAGGGTTGCCCATAAAGAGCAGCACCTGGCCTGTCTCATGTACCATGATTAGGACAGTCCCAGCTCACGGTGGGCTCTTCCTAATGGAAGTCTATTGAGTGAAAGAATGAACCCCAGGAGCTATAACTCAGAATGGAAGGCATTTTAGAGCAGAAATCATATAAGGGGAGGTAGGGAGGGAGAGAGAGAAGTGGGGAGAGGGAGAAAGAGATGTGTGTGGCGGTAGGGAGACCAAGGAAGGAGGTATGTTTTAGAAGGGGAGGTCATGTATAATTTTTTTTTCCCCTAGACTTAGTTTCAAACACCAGGCTAAAGAGTTTGAACTGAATTTGCTAAAGTGCAATTTTGGCAAAAAGTTAAGTCCTGTGAGAGTAAAGTCTTATTATTGTGGTGTTGGGAAATTGCTACCAGTGTTTCAAAAATATCTTCTGAATCTCAATGGGAAGGATTTTTTAAAAGATATTTTCATGAGTCATGCACAATTCCCTTCTCCTGGTGGAAGAGGCAGGACAAGGGGAAGACCCATGAATAATGAGGCAATGTCCTCTCAGGCCAGTCCCCAGGCATGAATCAAGTATGGAAAGCCCTGCTGCAGAGAGGATGCCAGAGCCTGGCCTCCCTGTCCAAACCAGGGAGAGAGATCTAGGTTTAATGAATGAGAAGCACAGAAGGGGCAATCAAGACCAACCATGAGGAACAGTGCAGAATTCTGGGATCTGGAGCAATTGGGAAGTTGTGCCCATTCTAGGGAATATGCCAGTTGTGTTAACAGAAGCTTCCCCTTCTCCCTTGAGGGAGAGAGGACTTTCTTGTGATGGCAGCTGGCATCACCTCTAGAAATAGTATTTCTTCACATCCTGCTTTGCAGACATCTCTGACAGAAAGATGGCTACTCTGGAGCTGGAATGATTTTCTCTAAGTCAGTGTTTCTCAGACTTTTCCATCAAAGGTACTGGGAAGAACCCAATGTAGTTGGCCCTAAGCATGAAATTTCTTAGGCTACATTTGTATGAGATTTGAATTTTACATTTATGCTTGTTTAATTATCAAATAGTGCTTTAAATAATCATCAGGTAAAAATTATTATAATTATTTTTAACCAAATCTTTGAATAAAAAGCATTTTTCCCCCAAAAATGTGCAATGTATACACTGAGGCTTTGCATGCTTTCATGTTCCTCTGGATAAAGATGAAGTGGAGCAGAAATTGACCTACTATAGTAATACAGCCACCTCAATGTTTATAGCAGCACAATTCTCAATAGCTAACTTATGGAATCAACCCAGATGCCCATCAGTAGATGAATTGATTAAGAAATTGTGGTATATATACAATGAAGTTCTGCTCAGTCAAAAAGATGAATGAAATTATGTCATTTGCCAGTAAACAGATGGAAATGAAGAATATCATTCTAAGTGAAATTAGCCAAACTCAGAAACTCAAAGTTTGCATGTTTTCTCTCACATGCAGATGTTGGAGTAAAATAAAGGAAAAGGGGGGTGGTGTGTGGAAGGATGGGATGACATAAAGATAAAGGGAAGATCAGTAATGTAGAAGAAGGAGATTGAGAGGCAGAGTGGAGGGATGAAGGGAAGGCAATGCAGAATGAATTCTTAGAAAAATCATGATATGTGCATATGTAAATATATCACAGGGAACCTCACCTTTATGGATGGGTAGAGAGAACCAATCAAATAAAAGTAAATAGATGAGCAAAGGAAGTCTAGTTGAGTAGAGGAAGGAGAATGAGAGAGTAGGGGGAGGACAGGAGGGAAAAGAAGGAATCATGAGCCAAAAGTGAACTCCATGCATGTATGAGCTTGTTGGAATGAACTCAACTAGTATGTATAACTACAAAACTTAATAAAAAAATTTAGATATTTAAGATTAAAAAAGGACAACTCTGTGTTACTCTTGGGTCTCAAGTCCACAAATCTGTGTGATTTTGTACCAACATGATGTGGCTGCTGCTATTGTCTGAGTGTGTCCCCCAAAACTTCATGTATTAGAAACTCAATCCCCAATTTCATAGTTTAAAACATCTGTCTCTTCCAAAATTCACATGTTGATGGTATTTGGAGCTGGTCCCTTTGGGAGGTCATTAGGACTAGATGAGGTCATGAGTGGGGACCCCATGATAGCATTCATGGCTTTTTGTGAAGAGGATGAGAGACAGGAGCTAACTGCTTGCTCTGTTCACCGTGTGATGTACACTGTCATGTTATAGGGTCAGGAAGGCCCTAACCAGACTTCCCAGCTCCCAGAGTCATGAGCTAAACAAACTTCTATATAAATTTCCCAGTGTGTGGTATTCACTTAGAGCAACAGAAATAACTAACATAACCATTCCGTCCACTAACTGACCCGAGCAACTCCCAGAGAGACAAACTTGTTTTTTTAGGAACTGAGAGCCGTGAAATGGCAATGGGAGAAACATTGGACTAGGTTGACTCTTGTCAGTGTCTTTGTTTATGAGTCTAGATGGGGCTGGCAGATGCCTCGCATTAGCATTATTTAGACATTAAGAGATTCTAATTGGAGACTAACATGTGTCCTCATCACAGTTGACCTTATTTATGGAGTGGCTGACATCTGAATGTCAAATTTGCATCAGTGAATTCTCTCTGCTAATAACCACTTTAATATGTAAATAACAGATTTGCAGCAGGGAAAAAATATATGTGATATGCTGATGATTGCTTGGGAGATGTGGCTTTCTTCCATGCACAAAGACAGGAGGGCTGGCAGGTTCCTCCCTTTAATTAGGAGATGTTAGCGAAAAGATTGAGCCAGAACAAAAGAACATACTTTATCTTAGATCAGCAGTCCAGAACAGAATTCCTACTTGTTATCCTACTTGACTAAGTGCTGGAGGAGACCCAGTAATGAAGAGATAGATCTGGCCCCAGAACCCTGGAAGCTCTGTAAGGTATAATAAACAGGTGTCCTTCACAGCACTATGTAGTGAAGTCACAAGGGAAAAGGTATAAGTAACACCACTTTGTGGTTGTGTTATTTGGTAGACACCTACAAAGGTTTTGTATTAAAGAGGGATGTGAGTAGCTTCCAAACCTAGCAAACTCTATGATGATGACTTAAATGGACACATCTGTGTTGTCTCATACCATGAGGCATCTTGGGTAGCAAATCCAGACAAGGCAAAGTAGTTTATAAGAACCAAGGTTCTTTTTTTTTTAATATTTATTTTTTAGTTGTAGTTGGACACAATATCCTTATTTTATTTATTTATTTTTATGTGGTGTTGAGGATCGAATCCAGAGCCTTGCACATGCTAGGTGAGTACTCTGCTGCTGAGCCACAACCCCAGCCCAAGGACCAAGGTTCTTTCTAGCTTTTACAACATCACCTCGCTTAGTGTGAAGGCCTAAGTGCTGTGCTTGCTGCCTCATTGTTGCAAAGTGCTGCTTCACCTCCAGGCCTCAAATTTACATTTTATTGGAAGAGGAAGTCTGAAGGGTGAAGGGACAAAGAGGCTTTCTCTTCAAGAGGCTTCTTAAAAAAATTCATAAATTCTGGAAAAAATTCAAGGTGGTGGGCTAGAAGGACCCATCACTCACCTACTTTTCATCTAGATAGAATCAAAACATTTGGAGAGCAACTGGGAATAGAAGTAGGTGACTGTGGGAGAATTCTGGAGTTCAATTTGGGGCCTACAGAGACTTGGGGAAACCTGGAGACACTGGATAGTAGAACTGACCGTGTGAAACAAAGCTCCTCATACCGCATCAGGGCAGAAGGCAGGGGTGGAGGTGAAAGAGGGAGAGTCCCAGTGAGTGCCACCAGCACAGGAATTAGCACCTTGCAGAAATATGGTCCAAACAGACATTAGACTTGGGATCTGCATGGAAAACCGACTTTGGAGAAGTTCTTTGCATTCTCAGTGTACCCTCATGGTGCTCCAGCAGGGATCCAGCTTGAGAGGGTCTTATCACTCTGGAATAAAAGGCCCTTGAGTTTTCCTGTCTCCAGGTCTCCACAGCAGTGTCACTAAACTGACCCAGTGGGCAGCTGCCCTGAGAGCCAGTTTGGCTCTGGAAGAGACCTCTTAACACACACCCACTGGGAATTCTATGCCAAGGGAAACCAGACCACAATGTGTTAAGGAAACAGGATGCCTCCCATTTAAAATTGGTGGTTCAGGAAACCAGTGGCAGAAGTTTGAGGAATAGGCAGTCATGTGTGATTTTTGCATGGGAGTTAAGTCCCAGAAGACCAGAGACATGGGTGATGAATTGTGATTACACACCTTCTTCCCTTCTCTTCAAGTACACAGTACAAAACTTGCAAGAGTCTCTGACATATTGCTTTCCCTGACATCAGCCTTTAGATTGCAACAGTGCAAAGGGCACCAGAGGGAACCTGTGTCAGGTGGGTTCTGCGTTGCACACTAGCTCGGTGACATGCTGCAATGTCAGTGTCTATCATACTCTTGGAGTGTGCAGTCCAAATAATTACAGAGTACATCTTCCTGGGGAGCTCTGAGTTCCACCCTAGCTCATTCTGGTGTGCAAGGCAACTGAGAGACATTCCTTCTGGCCCAGCCACAATCCACTTCTGCTGATCACCTGGTGGGCAACACGAAGGAAAGAAGAGTGGGGTGAATACCCTCCACTGTTTGCTCTCTCCAAAAGATACATAGCTTATAAAGATAGAAAAGAAGCTGTGGTGAGCATAAGTTGTAAATATCCACTCTTGCTTGCACAATTTAGCGTATTAGTGAAGAGAAAATATTTTATTTTTTTATTAATACATTTTTGTTATTGCTGTTATATATAGCTTTTCTTCTTTTAATATTTAATTCTTTTTTATTTTTCACTTCTTTCCTACTTTCCCCTTTTTTCCTAATTTTTAAATTATTCTTATTCTTTCTTTTTACCTTCTTGTTCCTTTTAAAAATTAATTTAATTTTTTATGTTTTAACTTTTTAGTTTATTCTACATTACTCTTGCCTCTTTCTTTTATGTTGTTGCCGGTATTATGATGGTTATTATTTTTTCTTTCTTTTTACATGCTGTTTTGTTGTTATTGTTTTCTTCTTTCTGTGTGGTGCCAGGGATTGAGCCTGGCACTTGGAGCACATTGGGTTGCATGCTCTGAGGCTGAGCCGTACTCCAGTGCAGCTCAAAGAAATTGCACCTTATTCCAGACATGATGTAGAACCACTTCGACCTTGGCAGATATTTCAACTTAAAAACTAGGGGAGATAAAAGCCCCCAACCATCAACCCTGCTCTGAATAGACATGGCTGGTGGGGCGGGGAAGTTCTGCTGTCCTGCTCCTGGCCATTTACCCCCATAGCAACAGCAGAGAGAAATAACACAACAGTGTGAATGCTACATCTATGAGGGACCTTAGCATAGGTCATTCCTATACACTACCAAAATGCATATTGCTGAAGAGACTGAAGATGGAATCACAGAGGGTGTTTCCCATATTCTGCCATCTTCCATACCATCTTGCCCTTCTGGAGGAACCCCACTCTGGCAGGTTTTACAGAGAAAGCGAGCCCCTCAGGCACTGAGTACAGAATATGTTAAAATCCACTAATCACAGTGAAAGAAGCCAAAGGGAAACTGCTCACTAAGAAGGCCCTCACATAAAAGTGGAAGAGATATCCATCCTGACAGGTGTGCAAATCTCAATATAGAAACACTAGAAATGTGAAAAAACAAGGCAACATGACTCATTCTAAAGTTGGAAACTCTCTAGTAACTGATTCCAAGGATGTCAAAGTGGATGAAATGCTTGGAAAAGAATTCCAAATAATTATTTTAAAGAAGCTCAATGAATTCTCAGGTGGTACAAATAAACAACTGAATGAATCAAGGAAAACAATGCAGGATATGAACGAACAATTATTCAATAAAGACACAAATGGAAATCTTGGAAATGAAAAGGTAAACAAGTCAGATTGGAAACTCAGTTGAAAGTCTCATCAACAGACTAGATCAAACAGAAGAACGGATATTGACACCCAAAGACAAGGTTGAGGAATTATCACGTTGAGGCAATAACAAAGAAAAAAAGAGAAAGAAACAGTGAACAGATCAGACAAGATTTCTGGGACCCTGTCAAAAGACCCAATGTTTGCATAATGGAAATAGAAGAGGGAGAAGAGCTACAGGCTGAAGGCATAGAAAACCCATTTAGCAAAATAACAATAGAAAAATTTCTAAATATTAGGGTAGACACATTTGTATTTTTTTCAGAAGTCTTTTAGAGACCCAGATAGACATGACCAGTAAAGAGCCTCCTCATGACATATTATAGTTAAAATGCCAAGAAATGTAGAACAAAGGAAGAATGGTAACAGCTGAAAGAGAGAAGCACCAGGTCACATATAAAGCAAACTCATCAGAAAAATAGTAGATACTCAGCAGAAACTCCAAAGACTAGGAAATCATGGAATGATGATATATTTCAAGTCCAGAAAGAAAATAACTACTACTTACATTACTATACCCAGCAAGTTAAGTTCAGAATCAAAGAAGTAAAGGGCTTCCATGATAAGCACTAAACTTAAGGGAAATTGAAGAAGACACTAGCAGATACAAAGTTCTGTCACGTTCATGGATTGGAAAAATTAATATGGTTAAAACAGCCTTACTACCCAAGGTAATCTACAGGTTTGATGCAGTTTCCACCAAAATATCTAAGACATTACCTACACTAACCAAAGGAAAGAGAAAGAAGACTCAAATAAATAAAATTATAAATGAAAAAGGGATATTATAAGATTTCACTGAAATTCTTAGGCTCATTAAGGAATATTTTGAAAAACTACATACCAGTGAGCTGGGGAATCTAGAAGAATGGATACACTTCTGGGCAAATACGACTGGCCAAAATTGAACCAAAAAGATATAAAAATCCTAAATAATCAATAACAAGCAATGAGATTGAAGCAGCAATCAACACTGTCCCAACAAAGAAAAGCTCAACACCAGATAGGTTCACTGCTTAATTTTACCAGACTTTTAAAGAAATAGTTCAAACTATTACATAAAATAGAAAGAGAAGTTAACCTCCCAAACTCATTCTACAAAGCCAGTATTACCCTTCTACCAAAACCTGATAAGGAAATAACAACAATAATAAACAAAAGAAAGCCTGAGAGCAATATCCTTGATGAACATATATACAAAAATTCTCAATAAAATACTTGCAAGTTGAATTCAACAACACATTAAAAAGATCAAACATGATAATCAAATTGGTTTCATTCCATGGATGTAAGGATTACTTAACATACTCAAATCAATAAACATAATACTGCATATAAATGGAATCAAAGATAAAAATCACATGATCATCTCAAGAGTTGCAGAAAAAGCATTTGATAAAATTCAACATTCCTTCATGATAAATGCCCTGAATAAATTAGGCATAGAAGGATCATACCTCAAAAAAGCTATATTTAACAAATCCATGGCAGTATGGTTACTGCATGGGGAAAAACTGAAAGCTTTTCCTCTAAAATCAGAAACAAGACAAAGGTGTCCACTCACTACTATTATTCAGTATTGTACATGAAATTTTAGCTAGAGAATTTAGGCAAGAGAAAGAAACAAAAGGTATACAAATAGGAAAGGAGGAAGTAAAATGATCTCTGTTTGCAGATGATACAGTTCTATCTTTGGAAAATCCTAATGACTACACCAAATGACTCTTAGAACTAAAAAACAAATTCAGCAAAGTGGCAGGATGCAAAATCAACATACAAAAATCAGTAGTTTTATTACACACCAATAATGAACTTGCTGAGAAAGTAATTAGGAAAACAATCCCATTCATAATGGCCTCAAAAAAGTACCTAGGAGTAAACCTAATAAAGGATGTGAAATATCTCTACAGTGAAAATTACAAAACACTGAACAAAGAAATTGAAGAAGACACTAGCAGATAGAAAGGTCTGTTATGTTCATGGATTGGAAAAATTAATATCGTTAAAAGCCATATTGCCCAAGGTGATCTACAGGTTTGATGCAATCTCCACCAAAATACCTAAGACATTCTCAACAGAACTAGAAAAAAAAAAATGGTTCTGAAACTCAAATAGAAGCACAAAAGACTCTGAATAGCCAGAACAATTCTGAATATAAAGAGCAATGCTAGGGGTATCACAATAATTGGTTTTAAAATATACTATGTAGTCATATAACAAAAACAGCATGGTATTGGTATATAAATAAATAGACCAATGTATACTATAGGGGACCCTGAAATAAACCCATGACTTAACTGCCTACTGATTCTTGACAAAAGTGCCCAAAACATGCATTGGAGAAAAGATCCTCTTCAACAAATGGTGCCAGGAAAATGGGATATCCACAGGTGGAAGACTGAAATGAGATGATTATCTCTCACTCTGTACAAAACAAATTCAAAACAGACCAAAGACTTTAATGTAAGACCTGAAACTTTGAAATTATTAGAAGAAAACAGGGAAAGAACCACTTAAAGATATTTGCACAGAAAATGATTTCCTAAATAGGACTCTGATCTCTTATGAATGAAAAGCTGTAACAGACAAACAGGATTACAGCAAGTTAAAAATCTTCTACAAAGCAAAATAACAATAGAGTGAATAGACATTCTACAGAACGGGAGAGAAATCTTTGCCAGTATTTATCTGACAGGGCATTAATACCTAGAATATACAAAGAACTCAAATAACAATAGAACAAGAAATAATCCAATCAAAATGGGTAAATGACCTGAACAAACACCTCTTAAAAGAAGTATAAATGGCTGATAAACATGAAAAAACACTCCAGATCTTTAACTACCAGGGAAGTGAAAATCAAAACCATGTTGAGATTTCATCTCATCACAGTCAAAATAATTATTTTGAAATAAACAAACAATAACAGATATTGGCAAGGATATGAGAAGTAGGAACACTTGTACACTGCTGGTGGGGATATAAATTAGTGCAGTCACCATGAAATCCAGTGTTCCTCAAAAACTAAAAAGAGAGCTACCATACCATCCAACTGTACCATTCCCGGGTAATATTTATATCTGTAGGAAATGAATTCAGCATACAAAAGATCCTTGCACACTAGTGTCTTGTGGACTATTCACAATAACCAAGATATGAAATCAGCCCAGGTTCCCATCAATGGATGAATGAATAAAGTTAATGTGGTATATATATGCACAATGTAGCTTGATTCACTCTTTTTTATAGAAGGATGAAATCATGCCATTTTTCAGGAAAATGAGTGAATCTGGGTGATGTGATGTTAAGCAAAATAAGCCAGACACAGAGAAACAAGTATTACATGTTTTATCTCATACACACACACACACACACACACACAAAACATGACTGAAAGTAGAAGAAAGAAGGACTACTCTACTAGGAAGACAAGCGAAGGTAGAAGGCAGGTTGGACATGATAAAAGCAGAATATGTTTATGTATGGAAATGTCACAGTGAAACTGCTAATTATCCTACTTATATGTGTTAAAAATTATAATAAATAATATTCTCAGCAAATTAAATGTATATTTTTGCCTGGAACTATATCATAGGCCATTTGGAAGAGACTAGGGAGTCAGACTGCCACAGGTTCATTGGAGGAGGCCATAATCCTATGGCACAGGTAAACATTTGGGTGGGTGTGTATGTGTGCGTCTCAGTCACTCAAGGTGCTATAACAAACTTCATAGACTAGGTGGCTTAAGTAAGAGAAATTTGTTCCTCACAGTTCTGGAAGTTGGGGAGTCCAAGATCATGGTTGGATTCTTCTTGTTCTGACCTCACATGGAAATGAGCAGAGAGAGAGAGAGAGGGAGAGAGGTCAGAGAGGGCAGAGATAGAGATAGAGATAGAGAGAGAGAGAGAGAAGTGGGAAGAGAGAGACAGAGAGAGGGAGAGAGAACGAGAGTGACAGCATATGTGCGGGCTCCCTGGAGTCTCTTTTTAGGATGACACTGAATTTATTGTAGTGACTCCATTCTTGTGACCTAATCAACTCCCAAAGGCCCTTCCTTCTAATACTATCACACCAACTGGGTACTGGGGTTTGAACATATGGATTCTGGGGGGAAAGGGGACTCAAACATGCTGGATGTTTTGCATAAGGGAAGATAGAACAATGTGAGCGATAATTAATAAAGAAATTGGGAGAGTTGGGGATGAAGCAGCTGGCAGAGCAAAGCCAGAAGATTTTGCAGTACAATTTTGGGAAGCAAGAAAATTGAGGCAGGGCACTGCTGTTGTTAGTGTGGGGAGCGGGCTTGTTGATTTGGGTTAGATGGCCTTGGCTCTGCCCTAAGCAATTATGGGATTCTAAAACCTTCCTGTTGGGAAGATCAATTTATATAATTCAGCTTGTGTCCAGGATAGTTGGGTTCCCAGAGAAATGCCACACTTAGTGGCAGGATGATGATACTTCCAATTTCCCTTTTAAACACCCACATTACTAGAGAAATGAGCAGAGTTAAACAAATGGTAATAAGCTAATAATTCATATAGATCATATTAGTTAGGGAAAATTGACTCTTCTATTGTATTCATGTATCTATTCAGTATTTCTTGAGTGCCTGTTGTATGCACAAAACTGAGTTCAGTGCTAAATAAATACAGTGTGAGACAGTCTGCTTGCCAAGGGCTGTCATTGTGATAGGGAGAAAAGAATTAGTAAATATGGCAGGCAACATAGGGAGACATCCCTAAATGTGCATTCATGGGGGTCCAGAAAAGTTGCATTGTTATGTCAACAAGGTAAGGAAGGCCCCAAGGAGGAGGCAATTCTTAATTTGGATCTTGAAAAGGTGGATGAAAATTGAGAAAATAGGGGTGCATTCTAGGTCAGGGAAGAGTTTGAGGCAGGAGGTGATGAGGGGACAAGGCCATCACCGACACAGGAGAAGGTGGTGCCAGAAGGGGTGGGAAGTAAGGGGAATGTGGGTGCTGAGTTAGGTCTTGATGGTGCATCTGTTGGCAGAGGGTAGAGTGGTAAGATTGGTGGCCCTGGGATTGAATCCTGACTTTGTGAACCACCAACCACTCACGTGCCCTTGAGAAAGAAGTTCAACTTCTCCAAAGTTTCTAAGTACTTTTAAAATGGATACTGACCTGGAGGTAGTGTTATGGCAAATTGCAGCAGTTATTTTAAGAAGAGCTTAAATTCTGAGATCAAAAGACCTGGGTTTAATCTGGATAATTATGTGAACTTGGACAAATAACTGAATATCTCTGAGCTTTCATGTCCTTATTTATAAAAGAGGGATATTAATAGTATATTACACATTATATTAATTTTACCTACAAATCTATCACAATTCTCCCAGTTCTTGAGAATCACAGAAACCTATTCTCGAGGAATTCCTTAAAATATATTTTAGAACTAGGTTTGGAGGCTGCAAAAAGTTTGGCATCTCACTGCAGAACAGCTCCACTGGAGCTTGTCCCAGGAGGCTAGTATTGGGTACCTTAATTTGCATCCTGTAACTGTATGTGGATGTTCCCAAAGCCACTTTCCCACAGTGGTTTCACGTGGTGCTTGAAGCTTTGTGCTGCTAGAGTCTTAAAGGGGATTTTAGTTTTGGATGCATCTGATTGGCCAAGTCATAGACCTGTGCAAATAAACAATCAAGTTCCAGTGTCAACCTTAGAAAGTGGAGAAGTCTTGATTAAAGGAAAGGTGGTCAAGATTCTGGGTATCAAAAACATGATTAGTATCCCCATAACGTAGCTCAAGAGGTTCTTGTGAGGATTAAATGATAAAATGTGTCAAGCACTTAGTATGGTACCTGGCACAACTAAAAAGCAGTAAATGCCAGCTATTATTCATATTAATTCTCAATAACAACTGGAAATGTCAAGAAGAAGCGTGTAGTAGTGTGAGTACAAAAGTCAAAGCTGACGGTTGACAAAGGTGTCCCTGGGATGAGAGAAAATCACAGCCCATGAGTTGGCCCCTGACATCATGGATTTTTCAAAACAAAACAAAACAAAACAAAACAAAACACGCTCAACATATGTAGTCTGAATTTGTCTGAGTGCCGCCCTCATCTTTAGTAATTTTATTACATTACAGTGAGAAACATAACCACTGTGTCCATGTATTCTGTGGTGGACTTGTTTATCCTGTGAACCTACAAGAAATATCCATGGGAAGCCATTTGAATTTGAAGTTCTCTTGGTGAGCATGAATCCAGAATTCAGAATTCCATCACAGGGGTTAGATGGATAAGAGCTGCTTGACTGACAGGTAGCAAAGCAGGAATTCAGGGATAGCCTGGGGCTGCTTAGATCTTGTCCTGGACCATAAAAAACCCTGGACCAGTAGTGTGCCAGTGTGTTAGGGGAAAAAGGCCCACATAATGTAGTATTTACGAGTTTCTGCAGTGTAACTATTCCCACCATGGCCAATTTCAAGCTACCGACTCCCTGTTATGTCAGTCACACCAAGAATGAAGCATCAGACAAAGCACCCAACAGCTACTATGAGGCATGCAAACTGATTTTAGCATATTACTACCCTGGACTGAGTTGGGATGGCCTCTGATGACCTCTTGAGCTTTCATTAAAAGAAAAAATTATGTCGCTGCCCCCCAGTTGCAAAAGGCTCAGTATAGAATATTGGAACAAAAAGGGAGGTTAAAAAAATAAAGAGATGAAAACTAAAAGTTAACAGAGCAAACCACAACTTAACATTTTAGCATTTTTTTTGTTTATGTGTTTTTTTCTTTCTTGATTTACATTATATGAGATTGATGACATTCAACCATTTGACCTATTAAAAAAGCCAATTTTATATATGATTCACCATAGTATAATTCACATTGTATATAAAGTTTTATGACCTACTCTGCATATACTGTTATATCATAAATATTTCTCCATGCCATTAAATTTTTTTTGAAGGTGCAGTTTTTAATGGCCATCTTCTAGTAAATTGGATGTGTGACTGTAATTTATTTAACCATTTATTTCATTATAAGGTATTTGAATTTCTCTCTCTCTACTTCTTTCTCTCTCTCCTCCCTACATTCTTTTTCTTTTTTTCTATTATAAATATTGCTGAAGTAAGCATTCTTGTAACATTAATTTTTTGTGTGTGTTTATCTCTGATAATTTCCTTAGTACACAAACTGAGAAGATGAATCATTTAGAAGACAGTCAAAGGATTTGAAAAAGTTTTTTTTTTTTTTTAATCTTGATTCATTTCTGCTAACCTGCTTTTCCCAGGTTGTACTTGTTTGTCTTCTAACTAGCAATATATGAAAGTGCAGATTTACTGAAAAGTTAACCAGGAGTATTACCTTTTATTTATTTCTGTTTTCCCAAGGGTATTGGACAAGAAAAATGACACAGTAAGTTTGTTCCACAATTTAGAGATCTACAGCAATGAATAGAGAGAGGAACCTAGGAAGATTCTCACCTGGCCCTCTGTTGTGACCTGCCTTCAACTTCTATTCTTATTCTAAAAAGATGAGACAAAGGCAAAATTGAAGACCATAGCCTAAAGCCATTTAGTACCATTAGTTACCTCATTTTTATCCACCCAACCTCTGTGACCTTTGCTGCTGAATGACCCTAACAGGGGAGGAAGCCTACGGCCAGATGGCTGTGAAGTTTTAGTTTTTGACCTGATGGAGCTGGTTTCCCATCCTTTGGTGTAGGTGACTCAGATATGCAATCATACCACATTGTCAGGAACAGAAAGAACTGGTGTGGGTGGCTTATTGGGCCTTGGGCGCAGGGCCCTGTTGTGTTGCCACAGCTTGCTTATTTCAATTTATTTCCAACTTCAGTCTATGACTTCCAGCATTGCCAAAGCTGGCTTTTAATTTCCACCTGTGTGCTGGGGGAGGGTGTGGGGAGGGAAAGGCAGGCAGAACAGGAGGAATGGGACACGGATGTCATGGTGGGTTGGCAGGAACAGTGGGAGAATATGCTCAGGGGTGGAGGGAGGGATGGGAAATGGGATAAAAATGCCTCCAGTTAGGTTCCAATTGTCAAAGCTGAAAACTCACACCTGTGGGGGGATGGTTTTGTCTTTGTTCTACCCCCAGTGAAGAATGTCAGCAGCTGATGGTACATTTATGCCAACAAAGAGTAGGACCACGGGCTGTGAGGGAAGAAAGGGGTCGCTCAAACCAGACTTCCCGACCACTGAGTGGTCTATGGACCCAAGGGAGGGATTTTTCTTTCTAGTTCGTGGTGACTGTGTCATCCCTTCCCCTTCTCAGGGTCTCTGGTGACAGATGGCAGGTGTTTGTTGTTCCATGTCTTAATCTGGGTTGGCAGAACTTGACTGGACCTTGCTAGGAGAAATGTGTGCTGGCTAGCAGAGTCGGTCACATTGGGTGACGCCAGAGGCACTGGGTGTCGAGGTGGATAACTGGTTCCGTGAGACGATCGTGGTGGTCACCTCACGTGACCTCTGTGAGAACTAAGACACCCTGCTTCTTTCTTACCACAAAGAAATGAAAATATATGCAGATAGGCTAAGCAGTCTGATTTATCATACAATGTATACATGTATTGCAATATCATGCCATACCCCATACATGTGTATGATTACAATGTGTCAATTAAAAATAAAAAGGGGAAAATAAAAAATATTTTGGAGTCAAGTCTCTTGCGTGTGTATATATGACAATACATGTTATATCTGTATTGTGGTAAGTATACATAACATAAAATTTACCATTGTAACCATCTTTAAGTGTGTGGTTCAGCAACACTAAACTCTTCACACTATTGTGCAACCATCACCAACATCCATCTCCAGAGTGTTTTCAACATCTCTACCTGAAAGCTTATCCCCATTAAATAATAATGTCCCCATTAGATAATAGTCTCCCTCTAGCCCCTGGTAACCTCTATGCTACTTTCTGTGTGTATGATTTTGACTATTCTATGTAATTCATATAAGAGGAATCATATGATATGTGATCTGCAGGGACTGACTTATTATCCTTAGCCTAGTGTCCTTAAGGCTCATCCATGTTGTCACCTGTGTCAGTCAGTTTCCTTCCTTTTTATGGCTGAATAATATTCCATTGTACACATAAATCATATTTTACTACATGTGTGTATAGACCACATACTTAATGTTCATTCATGCATCTATTGATGATAATTTGAGTTGCTTTCACCTTTTGGTGATTGTGAATGGTACTGCTATGAACATGAGTGTGCAAACATCTGTTCGAGTTCCTGCTTTCTTTCTTTTTTATTTTTAAAATTTTGTTTGAATTGGTTATATATGAAAGTAGAATTTATTTTGACATGCTCTACACTAATGAAGCACAACTTCTCATTCTTCTGGTTGTACATGGTGCAGTCACACTGGATGTATAATTATACATGTATATGAGGCCAGAATTCAAGGCAGGCATTCAATGTAGGTAGGTGATCTGGTTGGATCAAGAAAATGGAGGCTACGATACAGTTACATCAATGTTTATAGCACTTCAATTCACAATAGCTAATCTGTGGAACCAACCTAGGTGTCCTTAATAGAGGAATGGATAAAGAAAATGTGGTATACATATTCAATGGAATATTACTCAGCTTTAAAGAAGAATGAAATTATAGCATTTGCTGGTAAATGGATGGAGTTGGAGAATATTATACCGAGAGAAATAAGCCAAACCCCCCAAAACAAAGGCTGAATGTTTTCTCTAATATGTGGATGCTAATTCACAATGGCAAGGTTTTGGGGGGGCAGTGGCACTAGGGAAGAACAGAGTTACCTCCGAACTGGTAGAGGGGAGTGGGAGGATATAGGGATAGGAAGGACAATAGAATGAAACAGACATTATTACTTTATGTGTATATATGACTGCATGACCAATGTGGTTCTACAACATGTACAACCAGAAAAATGAGAAATTATACCTATATGTATGAATGCATTCTTCTGTCATGTATAACTAATTAAAACAAATAAAAAATAAGGAAAAAAGAAAATGGAGCTAATTTGAGGCTGGGAAGTTGGAAACCACCCCTGGAAGATTGGAATGTTCATGTCTCCAGAGCCCTTTGATACTACCCCTCCCAGAGAGGTTGTTAATGAAGCAAATACTGAGCAGACAGAGAGCTACTAATTAACGCTCCCTGGGCTGCCATTCTCTTCCTGCCCAGCGCTCCACCTTGGTCCTTCCAGCCCACGTGATCAACCCCCTGGCCACTCCACCACCATCCCCAGTCATGTATGCAGGGTGGGGGGAATGAACAAGATAAGGGAGAAGCTTGCAGGAGAACAAAGGAAACGTGAGATGTTATAAAAGGGGCAGGACTTCCTCATTCCACCTATTCTGCCTTTGGGTCCCTTTCTTCCCACCCAGAAGCAGTCTGTTCTTCTACCCTTTAATAAAGCTTCTTACTTTCTACTCTAGGCTTGCCTCGGAGTGTTTCTCTGGCGTTATACTTCAACATTTGAGGAAGCAGAACTCGTCCAGGTAACCGGTAACCAGAGGTATCATATATAGGGTAAAAATGTCTGTTTCATCCCACCACCCTTCCTCCTTCAACCTCCCCCATTCCCCTCTGTCCAACCCAAAGTCCCACCATTCTCCCCTACCCTGCCCCCATTATGGATCAGCATCTGCTTATCAGAGAAAACATTTGGCCTCTGTTTTTTGGGGGTTTGGCTTATTCACTTAGCATTATATTTTCCAGCTCCATCCATGTACCTTCAAATGTCATAATTTTGTTCTTCTTTAAGGCTGAGTAATATTCCATTGTATGTATGTATGTATATATATCACATTTTCTTTATCTATTCATCTATTGAAGGGCATCTAGGTTGGTTCCACAGTTTAGCTATTATTGTGAATTGAGCTGCTATAAATATCGATGTGATTGCATCACTGTAGTATGCTGATTTTTAAGTCCTTTGGGTACAGCATTTGCCTAGCATTTAGGAGGTTCTGGGTTCAATCCTCAGCCCACCAAAAAAAAAAAAAGGACAAGTTCCTGTTTTTGATCCTTTTGAATATATACCCAGAAGTGGAATTGATGGCTTATATTTAACTTTATGTTTAGAAATACAGATGTCTTAAAGATAAGACAGTATTGTGGGGAACTATTCTGTATGACACTGCAATAGTGGATACACACGATTCTACATTTGTCAAAATGCATTGAGGGCCCAGCACACAGTCTGTAGTCAATAATAATGTCTCAATACTATTCACCCGTTGTAGCAAATGTGCCACACCACACGAGGTGTTAACAATAGAGGAAACTGGGCTGGGAAAGGTAGAGGGGGTGTATCACCTCTCTGTGCATTTGAGGCTCAACTTTTCTGTAAATATAAATCTGCTGTAAAACCAATAAAGTAGATTCATTTTAAAAAGAGCTGGGTGCGCTTGTGATCCCAGTGGCTCAGGAGGCTAAAGCAGGAAGGTTGCTGGCTGGAGGTCAGCCTTGGTAACTTAGCAAGACTCTGTCTCTAAATAAATAAAAAAGGGCTGGGGATGTGGTTCAGTGGTAGAGCACTCCTGGGTTGGTTCAACCTCTGATACTCTCCCCCCCCCCCCAAAAAAAAGATTAAAAAAGAAAGCCACAGTAGTACATGGCTGAGTTCACTGAGTTGCTCATCTGCAACCACTCCTTCCTTTATAATCCCCTGCCTTGCTGCCCCTTGGATGTCGTGGGTATGTGATGGGGAAGTGTCTCTACTTACTGACTTCACTCTCCGTCTGGCCTTCCTTCTATTTCCTGAGACTTCTCTGAACCCCGCTGACCCTGCTCAGGCCACGCAGGTTGCAGGGGGCAGGAGGAGATGAGCTCTGGGGAGCCACTCAGGACCCCAGAGTGCTTTCAGAGCAGGACCCTTGCCTCTGTTCCCAGGGCTCCAGCTGGGTGCTGGTTTTGGAGCAAACAGCAGCAGCAATGTCAGTGTTAAAAAAGTTGCTGTGGAAACGTCTGGGGGCCCATGCTATTTTTTCTGGGAAGAAATCAAAATTCTTTACTATGGCTTCTAAGCCTCTGTTTGGATTTTCCAGCAACGTGGTGGCAGTTGGTTCACTACAAGACACAGATTTTATGTACAAAATCAAACAATAAAAAGTGACTGAGCTTGAAAGAAAGAAAAGGGAAGCCCTCAGGTGCCATAACCACAGAGGGTGGTCAGAGTCAGAATAAAGGGATTTTACTACGGGTACCTGGCTGGAATTTTAGACTGAACAGATGCTCTTTGTTTTAGAGATTGAGGTTTTGTTTCCTATTCAGTGATCAGCGACCTGTCCAAGACCTCTGAGGTGCAGGGAGGGAAGAGGCAGGAAGGACTTGCTTTCATGAAGCCCAGAGCCTTGAAGTGCCCCTTGGTCTTGGGAACTGGGAAAGCTCTGCCCATCAGCATTAAAATTATTCAGGGGAAATTGAAACTGTAGATCCACATCCAAACTGGGTGTGAGGTCCAAATTCACTGAAAGGCAAGGGACTAATAGCAAAGTGGTCCAGATCATTGAAGCTCTAGGATCTTAACAAAAGCAAACCCCAGGTTGATGGGTAATGGTGTTTTACAAGCCAAAGTATATATAAAAAAATCCTTGCTGCCGATGAGCTAACAATAGTGGCAATGATCATAATAAAAGATAAACCATGCAAGAAAATCAGCCATGAGGATTAAGTCTGCTGAATCAATAAATGAAATTAGTACCTCAAGAAATAAAAAGTACTTTAGCTATTGTGAATTGAGCTGCTAGGGGTGTCCTTCAAAAGATGAATGCATAAAGAAACTGTGATATATATATATATATATATATATATATATATATATATATATATATATATAAAGATACACACACACAATGTGGTAAATATATTTCAGCCTTAAAGAATGAAATGATGACATTTGCCAGCAAATGGATGGAGCTGGAGAATATCATGCTAAGCAAAATAAACCAATCCCCCCCCCCCCAAAAAAAAAGAAATAAAAAGTATAAAATAAGCTGGAAAAAAAACTTATAAAATTAGTAAGTTTGAAATAAGGAAAAAAAAGGATAATTAGGAGGGAGAAAATCATAATAAAAGCACAAGACTTTCTCATGCTATTTCCTCCCCAAGATTTTGAACACTTTAGGATAGAGTCTCTGTATCCACATAACCCAGGACCCAGTGAAGCTCCGTGGGTGTATTTTAGTGAGTGGATGTCTCCCCCCCACTGCCTTTGGAGCTCAGTGGATGATCACATCTGATATGTGTCTTGATCCCGCCCTCTCCTTTCCTATGTGTGCCTTAGTAGGATGGCTAGGTGGTCTACAGGGAAGGTTTTAGGGTCTCCTATCTGGACACACTTGTCTTTCTTTACCTTTAAAGATATTAGGGTATTAACCCCAGAATCTGGCATATGCACATTTTATAATTTGGTACAAGGTTGAAGGAAATATAAGTAACTTTTCTACTCAAAGTGACCATCAGTACCTGGAAGCCCAATTATTTCCCTAGAAGACTCTGATAAAGAACCCAATAGGACAACATGTCCACGTGCACATGGGACCCCAGTTATATACACAGAATTCTCCTTCCGGTTAATCCTATGGGCAGCCTAGTGAAACAGGAAGTCATTGAACCTGTAACAGAAAATTTGGGTTAGTTACGTCCTAAGCATCACCGGTCTGTTTTTTATGTGAATCTCTCAACTTCTCTGAGCTTCATGTAATGCACAGAGTGGATAAGACCACAGCTCAAAACCTCTCAGGATGGACGGAATGTTGAACACCTGAATGAACACAAGATTGGAGGCGAGGAAGCATTGGGATTTACAGGGTTGACTTATGGAGGAGGCAAGATGTAGGGTGACCAGAATTAGCTGAGCAAATGGGGAAGGGACAGATGAGGGACAACAAGCAGGAGTAGAGGTCTAGAGAAGAAAACGTGCTGCACACTGAAAAGGCAGGCTTGGCTGTATACGTTCTCTTTTTTATATGGTGGCATTCTTGAAGTCTGTGCTTGAACCTTTCTTTCTTCTTCTTCTCCTCCTCCTCCTCCTCCTCCTCCTCCTCCTCCTCCTCCTCCTCCTCCTCCTCCTCCTCCTTCTCCCTCATCTAAGTTGTCTGTTCCAGGCATCTTGCATCCCTCTCCACTCAGCCTTTTTAGAGGTGCTGACCTCTTTAACCTCCATACAATCCTTGATACTCTTAAGTATCACTTTCTCCTCTTAAATTCATATGTGTCCAGCCTGGGGGCCACGTCCTTCCCCTCCAACATAGCCTCTTCTTGGTCAGATGCTCAAATCTGCTCCCTCTATCTCTGTTTATGATCTTCACATTCATTTTCGTTCTCAGTTGCCATTTTATTTTAAATGTGGTGTAAGCAGAGATATTAGAGAAGGTTAATTTCACAGTCATCACACAACACATGGGATACACACCTGTGAAAACAAATGTTTTAGGAAAGTTAAGGAAGGTTTAGAAAAAGACCTTCTTAATATTAGTTTTAGAATCATTGGATTCAGAAGGAAAGATAATGGAATCAAACCAGGACAAGAAAAAGTCCTGAATTAGCCATGTTTTCTTATGCATAAGGCATAATGTTGGAAGTCAACAGAATCTCAAAACTGCCTAAGATGTGGTTCTTGCCAGAAAAATGTTATAATCTATTTTAGTGAGAAGAGGAAATTAAAAAGAAAGTAAAAAGAGCAAACAGTCAACATTTCTGACAGTTCATTGAGTTTCTTCTTCTGTGTTTGACTCTAAAGAGATGATTTTCCTCAGCCTCACTGAGGAAATAGAGTTGAGTGGTGTGTCATGAGCTGTATTTAGAATGCACAGTCACAGATAATGTTGTGGATGGTGCTCGGAATGTCAGGACAGGAAAGTTTGCCACCACTGGAGGATCCTGCTTCTTGGAAGTTTGTGGGTAGACTCTCTTACAATGATAGCAAGATGGAGCTTAAAGAGTCTATGAAACCATTTGGTGTAGTTTCCCATGTAAGGTTGTAATTCCTCCCATGGTTCCCTCTCAGAGAAATAGAACAGCTCAGTGGATAAGAATTGGATTTGGAAATCACATAGATCTGGTCCAGTTCCTGTTCTATTGTTTATAAGCTCTGTGACTGGAGAAGCTATTGAGATTTTCTAAGGCTGGAATTCTTGAATTTCTTAGGACTCTTGGATGAAAATGATAGAAAACCCCACTGGAATGAATTTATATGTTATTTTTTTTTTTCTGATACCACTTTTGACACTAAACCTGTGTCTTTTTCTCATGCCAATCACCAATTGTTCAGTTCTCCAACACCAACTGAGTGTCCAACAATTAAATTCTGACACTAACTATGCAGAATTAATCAGACTCCACAGGTTAAGGGCTCAGTCCCACAAGACTTCTCTGACTTCAGGATGCCAGTTGCAAATTCCATGGGCCATTGGTATTACCTGAGCAGCTACAAATTTGAAAGTTCCTACACACTCCTCTCCTCAGGTGTGACAATTTTCTAGAATGGCTCATGGAACTCAAAATAGACCTGTACTTACTATTAGCAGATTACTCTTAAGGATATAACTCAGGAACAGCCAGATAGGAAAGATAGATAGGGCAGAGTATTGGGATAGGGGGTATTGTGAAATAAAAGGAAAATCACAATGAAAGCAATATTGAAAGAACTTTAAAAGATTTAGTTGGAAGCCATTCAGAAGCAGGACTTATGCAGGTCTCAAGCTGTTGCCTGAAATGTGAACTTTGTTACCTCTACCCTTTGGCTGCAAGCTGTCTTAATTAACCAGAGCTACCCACCAATTACACTGATGTCAGAGGCTCCTGATGCACATTAAGACTTAACTCTTGTTTCGTGGACGTTTTTTATTAGGTATACACATTCTTTTTCTTCTATCAGTCAGGTACCACGGGTCTTTCTAAACACTCAATAGTGCTCACAGGCTCCCACTCTCCCTGCCTTCCTCAGAACATTGATTCAGAACTATCTGAACCTCCGCCTCCTCAATTGCAATTCTTAAGACCTCACATAAAGTGCCTTTTACCTTTATAGTTTTTGAGTTTGAATTGATTGACAGCATAGAGCTTCTCTGCTCTTTCTTTCTCTCTGAGCATGCCACTTATTATGGTTAGATATGGAGTCCTCCAAAAGCTCACATGTGAGACAATGCAAGGTTTGGAGAAGTGTATAGCCTTAAACTAATCAATTGATTAATCTCTAATGGGATCAATTGAGTGGTAACAGGAGGCAGGTGGGATGCGGCTGAAGGAAGTGGTTCATTGGGGTTGGGGACATGGGTATATATTTGTATATGGAGAGTGGAGTATCTCTCTGCTTCCTGGTCATCTTGTGAGCTGCTTCCTTCTGCCACACTCTTCCACCATGATGTCCTGCCTTACTTTGAACCCCAAGAAATGGAGTCAGCTGTCTGTGGACTGAGACCTCTGAATCCATGAGCTCTTAAATAAGCTTTTCTTCCCCTAAAATTGTTCCCATCAGATCTTTTCATCACAGCAGTGAAAAAGCTAACTTAAACACCACCCTTATAGGACTTATAAGTATTCACCAACCCAGAAGCCTCCCAAATTTTGTTTTTCAAGAATTTCATAGAGCTCTTAATTTCCAACCATGTTTCCTTTCTCAGAGGCCAGTGGGTAGAGCTGAAATTTCCAGCTCTCTAATAACTTGGTCTTTCTCATTATCAGGTCCACTCTGAAGTTATCTTTGGGTCCAGTCTAAGTAAACTCGGCATAAACTCAGGTGTGATCATAAGGAATTCCTTAGGAATAACAAAAGACACTCCTATCACTCTAAAAATTCCAAGGGTTTTTAGGAGCTCTGTGCCAAAAATCAGGAACAAAGACCATATATATATATTTTTATTATACCAAATATATATTGGTATACAGTTTAATTATGATAGGAACTTTAGGAATTTGGGGCTCATGTAATTGAAGTATCCAGTGCTAGTTCTAGTTAGAGACCTGGTTAATTTTCAAATTCCTTTTCTTCTACTTCTCATCTTCAGCCTAACTTTGTGCTGCTTTAAGCAGTTTCTCTACAAAAGAATGAAAACTTGCTGCCAGTAGCCTGAGATGTGTCTTCTCAGAGCTTTCTTAGCAACATCTACAGCAAGAAAGTTTCTCTTTCTCAATTGTTTCTGAAAAAAAAAATCTCAGAATAACCATTTCATTTTGTATAGGGCATGTGAAAGACTGATTAGCTGAAACTAAAGCATGCACTAATCCTTGGAACTGAGTGTGGGTCCCACCCAGATGAGCACTGATAATTGGGAGTGAGAAGTTCCTCAAAGGAGAAAGGAAGCAGGCATGGTGGTGCACACGTATAATCCCAGCAGGTAGGGAGTCTGAGACAAGAAGATCACGAGTTCAAAGCCAGCCTCAGCAACGGCAGGGTGCAAAGCAACTCTGTGAGACCCTGTCTCTAAATAAAATACAAAATAGGGTTGGGGATGTGGCTCAGTGGTTGAGTGCCCCTGAGTTCAATCCCTGGTAGCCCCGCTCCCTGCCCCCCCCCAAAAAAAAAAAGAATGGAATGGAATTCCTCTCTCCAGAAGCAAGAGAAATGATGGTCAAGTAGACAGGAACAACAGCTACTCAGTCCCTTTGTCTTATCTGTAAAATCAAAATAGTTCTCTCTGCCTGGCCTAACAATTTTCTTCAACTCCTCTACCATATATGAACCTCTAGGACCTTCTACAACACACAGGTAGGTGTGTTCTGAGTCTTTGTTCAACTATGTTTGTTAGAACCACTAGCAATGTCTTTGGGGAAATAACACCAGAGTATGATAGTTTCCCATTGGGTGATATTTGCCCACATTTTCCTACTCGTCCTTCCCCTCCTGGTTATACCCGTGGTGTTTACCGAGTACACTATTCCTACCCTGTCCATGTCATCTCAATACTTCATGTGTTTTTCAGTTGAGCCCATATTTCATTTTAAAATATCAAAACACTTGCCCACACGTGGCTAGAACCCAGCCAAGAAGACAGAGTCATTTTGTGAGACCTGCCAAATGGGGTTCAGTGTTTATCTGCTCATGAATCAATGAAAGCTTTTAGGACAGATGGTATAATCATATCCAAGAATAATGCCCTTTCGAGAATGATGCTAATTGGATCACATGGCATCCGAGCTTCACATCTGTCACATGGCAGAGACTGTTTCCTTAAACTTTAGTTTGTTTCCCTTTCCAGGAGTGGTTAGAGCAGACTTCAGTGTGTTCAGTAATTACAGGCAGGGTGCTAACTGCATGGATTCATTCATTCATTTATCCAGCACACATGTTCTTAGTTCCTTCCATGTGCCAGACACTGTTCTGGATGCTTTCATTCTTATGAATCTTTCCTAACTGGAGGAAAGTTACCAATAAATAAGTAAACGGGTAAATAAATAATTGAAGTGCACTGAACACTATGAAGACAACCAAGAGGGTAATCATGAATGAAAGAGAGGGAGAAGGAGATTGAGGAGGAAGGGGGAGGGGAAGCTAGTGGGATCTAGGTGGTGACATTTCCACTTGTGTCTGAATAAAGAGAAGGAAGCAGACATGTGAAGATATGGAAAGAAGTGTTTCTGGAAGAATAGCAAAGACAAAAGCCCTGAACTTGAAGTGACCTTGGTTTATTGAGAGATCAAGACATTCAGTTTGGCTATTGCCTATTGAATGAAGGTCACAATGGATCAGAATGAAATCAGAGAAGTAGACAGGGACCATGATAAAGAGATTGGATTTAATTTTAATACAAATCTAGTAGCAGTGGAAGTCACATATAGTTTAATCTTCCCCCAAATGGTATGAGATAGTGCTCTAGTTTGAATCTGGAATGTCTCCCCAAGGTCCATATGTTAAAGGCTTGGTCTTCAGCTTGGTGGTCTTGGGAGGTGGTAGAACCTTTAAGAAGCAGGGCTGACTTGGAGGTCTTAGGCCACTGGGGACATGCCCTTGAAGGGGACAGTGGGAATGCAGCCCCTTCCCATCTCTCTCATTGATTCCAACTACCATGAGGTGAGCAGGCTGTTCCAACACAAACTCCCTGCTGTGATGTGCTGCTTCACCACAGGCCTAAAGCAGCAGGATCAATTGACCATTGACTGGACCTCTGAAATTGTGAGTCCAAATAAGCCTGTCTTCTTAGGGTTTTTTTTTTTTTTTTTAAATACTGGTCATTTAACTCAGAGGTGCTTTACCACTGAGCTACCTCTCCAGTCATTTTATTTTTTATGATACTGGTTCTCGCTAAGTTCCTGAAGCTGGCTTCAAACTTGTAATCCTTCTATATCAGCCTCCGAAGTCACTGGGATTATGCACCACCAGGCCCAGCATTTCTCAGTAATTTTGTTATAGTAATGGAAAGCTGCTTCACACTTATCAACCCCATTTTATAGAGTAAGAAATTGAGGCACAGGGGAGTAAGATTTGAAATCAGAGCTGAACACAGGACTTGGCTCCAGAGCTGTACTCCCAATTATTACATGTAAAATGGAATTTTCTGGGTATTTTAAAGCAGAGATGACATCATCTTAAATTTTTCTAAGATCCCTCTGGCTGGGATAGGTGGTGGAGGAGCAAGAATAGATGCAAGTAGAACAGGTAGGAACTACTGTAGTAAAGCAGGTGAGAGCTGACATAGGTGACGATAGTGTCCCTGCAGAAGAAGGATGTGTTGTGTACTTTAGTGTCACAAACATCAGATGGAGTGGATGTGTCTGATGACAGGTGGAGAGGAATCAAGCATGACTTAGATTTAAGAGGAGGTAGTTTAGTCTCTGCTGTCACTAAGCTCACAGTCGAATGTCTCTGACAAATGCATATTTAGGTATTTATTTATTTTGAGGAACTAATTTGCTGGTGTTCTTGGCTTATTCACTAATATAATCATGGGAATGGCTTTATGCACAGAGAGAGGGATACATCTTTACCAGAGGTGCTTGGCATAGAAACATGCAGGTTTGTTTTAACCTGGTCCTCTGCTCCCAGAGTTATGCATCTCCAAATGTGTAGAAAAGCCATATTTTGTTTCATCTTCCTCCAGACTCAATGACAAGGAAAAATGCATGGAACTGCATTTGAATCTTAGCTGAGAAGCTGGGGGCTGGATGGCTTTATTCCCTGGAAGTCCTATGCTGTATGAATCCCCTGAACGTGCCAAGTTCCTGGTCTCTTAAGCTCTCTTAGGTGTGCTTTCTTTTCCCCCCAAGGTGCTCTCCCCTTCCTTGTCTGACCTCTTCTTCATGCTTTAGATTTCATCTCCGCGTGTAAGCCCTTTGCAAGCCCTCCCTTAACTAGCTCTGCTTCTCAACTGTGTTCTCACTTTACTTTGGCCCTAAGTCCATGTTAGCAATCATTTTGATGAATTTTAGTACTTTTTCTAGACTTCAATCTCTTTAAGAGAAGAGTATATATATATGGTTGTGTGTGTTTGTGTGTGCATAGATGCCCACGTGTCTGTATTTTTGTGCATGCATGAGTTTGTGTATTTTTACCTGTATGTGCATGTGTTTGGGGTGATTGTGTGTGTGTGTGTGTGTGTGTGTGTGTGTGTCTTGTATACTCCATACTTCATATCAATGGATTCTGGATCCTTGGATGCAACCAACCAGTGAATTGAAAATATTTTTAAAAATTGCCTCTGTATTGAATAAGTAGAGACTTTTGTCTTGGTCATTATTTGTCGGAGAGTATTCTATTACAACTACTTACATAGAATTTACATTGTATTAAGTATTGTACGTAATCTAGAGATGATCTGAAAGTACATGGGAGAGATGTGTGCAGTTTTTACGCATATGCTACACCGTTTTACATAACAGCCTTGAGCATCCAAGGATTTTGGTATCTGGGTGGGTCCTAAAACCAATGCTCCATAGATAACTGAGGGATGACAGCATTTAATCTTGATATCCTCAGTGTCTAGCAGAATACCTGTTGTACAGAAGCAGAGACTGAAAAAGGAAGTTTTAGCTTTTGAAAAAAGAAGTAAAATCAGCAAAGCAGTAGGAGAGAGATCCTGAGATGAAAGTTATGCTTCAACCTCTGTCACAGGGGCTAAGATGGTTTTGTTGTGGCTTCACTCTCCCAGGTAGGTACAATGTATGGGAAGACAGGGTAAAGACATTAAGCCTGATGAATTTGGCTCTTCCTCAAGGGAAAATCCCCTGGCAAGCTGGCTAGTCAAGTTGTGGGGTCCTCGGTTTCACAGTAGCTCAGGATGAACAGGCTTTTCTGGTTGAAATGTTCAATCATTTTCCTCCATTATTTTTCATCCCCTGGGCAAATTTACCTTCACACAATAATTACCTTATTCAGATTCCTACAAAATGTCACTGGGTTTGATAGCTGCTGGAGTTGAATTTGTACTTTCTCATATCAGCATCACCGAGTTCCTTCACCTGGACATACTCAAGGACTGTAACAATATTTACATTTCATTAGATGGAGTGGGCAGAGCAGAGGAGAGTGGGGGGAAAATAGATAGGCTTGGGGAAAAGAAACAATTGGTACTCAGAGGCAAAAGCAACAATTTTGGAGAGAAGAAAAAAATAAGCAATTCCTCAATTATGTTATTAAATATACAAGGTTGAATTATCAAATACATTCCTATTTTAGCTTTTTGCTTGTTTGTTAATTCATTCATTATTGTTTCACTAGACATTTATCAGACATCACTCATGTACTGTAAGGAAAAAGACAACAGATTCATGATTTGAAAACAAGACTTTATCCTTGATTGTGACAGCATTTCTAGAAGTCAGGAGGAGCATGACCGCCAGCTAGCAATCTCACCCATTAAAAATCCAGGTTTCCTTTTAAAATGTAAGACCCCTTCCAAGATTTGTCTTGTAATCCACCAAGGAAGAGGAATCCCATGACCTTCAGGTAGGAAAGATGGGAATTGAAGGTGTTTTCTAGAGGAGGAGGAGGATCATGGGTTATGAGCCAAACTTCAAAAAGCTATTAGGAAGCTGTACTGGCAACATGGATTTGAGAGAAGCCACTGCAGTTGTTCAGCAAAATATTCAGGATCACATCAGGCTATGGTTTTTATGTCAGGGAACAAAGCAGGGAAAGTCTAAAAAGGAGTCATAGGGTTTATCCAGGGAAATTCAGATTAGGACATTCAGGATCTGTTTGCCAGGTGAGATATCTTAAAACATTTAATTTACAAAGAAACTGATTACCTGGTCACATGTTCAGCCACCATGGAAGTGCTGCAGATGACTTGTATGAACTCTGTCCTCCACCTGTTCCTAATTTGGTAAGGGAGAGAGATGAGCCGATTGATAAATTACACAGTGAGTGGAAGGTGTGATGGTAATGATATTCATGGCTTGTGATGAGAGTGTGAGAAGGTAATAATTTGCTTTGGCCAAGGGTATCAGGGGATTTAAGCTGTGTTTCTAAGGATGAATAGGCATTTTTCAGGCTCAATAGCAAGAATTTCTGAACCAGAAAGGGCACTTCAGAGCACATGGTCACAGCAGAGCACCATGGCCAGCATACTAGGGGACCCATAGGAAGTCTGGTGGTGCTGGATTGTGGGGGCTTGGAGAAGAGTTGTGAGAGATGATGAGGAGGAGACAGGGAGAACTGTGGAGGCCTAGCTGGGGTGTCTTGTCTTGATTTATTCCTGCAGACATAATAAAAAATAAAAGGAGAGGCAATACTTTCAAACTCATTTTACAAGATTGACATTACCCTGATACCAAAGCCAAATAATGCTACAAGAAAAGGAAATCATTGACCAATATTCCTGATGGTACAACATCTAAAATAAAGATCCATGTGGCTGTGTTATAGCTTAAATATAAGGTGTCCCCCAAAACTCATGTGTGAGACAATGCAAGAGTATTCAGAGGTGAAATGATCAGATGGTGAGAACTTTAACTTAAGCAGTGAATTAAGACATGGATTAGTTGGATGGTAAGTGGAAGGAAGCAGGTAGTGTGTAGCTGGAGAAGTAGTTCCCTAGGGAGGGGGTTGTGCCTTTGGGGTTTATATTTTGTCCCTGGTGAGTGGGGCTCTCTCTCTGCTTCTGGTTGCAATGTCCTAAACTTCTTCCCTCCGCCATGCCCTTCTGCTATCATGTTCTGCTTCACCTCAGGCCCAGAGCTGCGAAGTTGGCTAATCAAGGACTGAACCTCTAACACTGAGCCAGAATAAACTTTTCCTCTTCTAAATTGTTCTTGTCATGTGTTTTGGTCACAGCAGTGAAAAGCCAATTAAAACACACATAACCGTGGGATTTACTGCCCCAAGCTCTATCCTTCTATATTAATTTATGAGGGCTGCCTGATCAAACTATCATAAGCTCAGTGACTTTCTGGTTGTTTCACAGTTCTGGAGACCAGATGTCTGACAAAGGTGTTGCTGAGTGGCTTCCATCTGGGGGCTGAGAGATAGTCTCCTCTAGGCCTCTCCCCTAGCTAGCTTCTTGTGGTTTTCTGGCAAGCTTTGACATTCTTGGCTTTTAGAAGCATTTCCCTGCTTTTGTCTTTATCCTCGAATGGCATTCTTCCTGTGGGTGTCTATTTTCAAATGTCCCCTTTTATAAGGACACCAGTCAAATTGGGTTAGGGCTCATCCTAATGTCCTCATCTTAATAAGTTGTATTTGTAGTGAACCTATTTCCAAATAAGTTAACATTCTGAGGTTCTGGGATTTAGGATTTCAGTTTATGACCTTTGGTGGGACACCCTTGAAACTCATAAAACCTTCTTAGCATTAAGGGCCCCTGGGAAGAAAGAGAACAAGGAAGACAGGACGGAGTTAAATATGATGTTGGAGCAACTGGCTGGCCATCTGGGGTGTTCTCAAAGACATTCTATGAAAAGTTTTTCTCCATTCAAACCTCTTCTCACACCAGGCCCAGAGATCCATGGAGCTCTGGAAGTTCACTCCATTGCTTTTGCATCTACTAAGGTGTTGTTTGGGATGAACTTAGGATATCATAAAGTTGTTTCCAGTTGTCATGAGAGAAAAAGGCAAAGTGAGTGTTTTCTCAGTGATTCCAGGGAGCCCCAAAGGTAGAGTATTTAGATAGACAATGCTGTATTATTTTCCTTCCACTGTATTGTTGACTCCATGGATATGAACTTTCTATTATGGTGGAAAGACAGAAGTCCTTAGTTAGACATGCTAGCAATGTTGGATACTGGAAATGGGCCAGACTTGAGAGCAACAGTGTATGTGTTTCTTGAGAATTGAGTTACTTCTAAGAAGTGGGGGAGATATTCAAAATTAGTCCCTAAAGCATTTCACTTCTTTAAGTACCCTAATATGTAAATCTCACTCTGAACCCCCACAATCAACTCACAGCCAGAAAGACGCAGGAGACAGGACAATGAGGATTGGCACAACCTTTCACCTAGAGCTGAAGCCGGCCCCTGACTCATTGCCTGCATATATGAGATCCCAGAATCTGAGAGTAGAGTTTAGAGCTCATGTTTTCAGCCTCCCTTGCAGCTAGGATGCAGCCATTGGGATTTAAGGGCTGAAGTGAGCAATGTGAGGAAAATAGGACCAGCTATTGGTGATCACTGGGGCACCTGGATTTCAGACACTGCAGGGAAGATTTCCCAGAGGCTCAGGGTTGAGTTTGGACTCAGAGGGGACTTAGGTGCTCGGGACATGATAGGTTAGTGACAATAAGATCAAGTTCTTGGTACATCAGCGAACTCAGTGCTCAGTACAGGTTAATATCTCCAATTCAAAAGTCTGAAATCGAATTGCACAGTATTTTTGATTTTGAATTTTCAAGAGATTCTTAGATGATAAAATTTATGCAAATATTCCAAAACCCAAAAAACTAGGGAAAACTTCTGGTCCTAAGAATTTTGGGTAAGGGATACTTAACCTATAGCAGCAGTGGAGGTATTTTCACACCAGGGCAGACCTGAAGCCTATATTTTGAGTGTTGATTCTGGACACTTAGCATCTAGACTGTTTCTTTATCCCTCTGAGAGCTAGCCATTGTACTTTAATAATCCTTTTTCTGCACAATGGACTCTGTTCGTTGTAGCTAAAACACTTGACTGACACACTGTATATTCAAAATTCCTTAGGTTAAATATATGGACTAAAAGAAGGGGGGATAAAAGGCAGGGAGGGAAGGAAGGAAGGAAGAGAGGAAGCACTAGGAGGTTTGATTAATGGATTACAATCTGGGACTCTGGTTTTACAGCTGGGTGTTGACTTTGTCAGGTTGTTTCCCATGCCACATCTCTAGAGAATTCATGGTATTATGAGTGGGGTTTTAAGGTCCCTTCAGGTTTAAACACCCCTTGAAATGATGTGATAGTTCAATGTTCATGTCACACTTACTTCTTGGAATTTTTTATTTTTTGCCACCAAAAGAGCAGAATGAGATTTACATGGAACCCTGGTCATTGATTTAGAGCAATCTAATGTAAAAACATGCTTTCCTCCTCTTCCAAAAAAACTGGAGGCAGTAGCCCCTCACGTTACCTGATGGCAGAGATGAGGCTCAGGGGTGCAGGCTGGACAACAAGCAGGACTAAAGTTCCCCAACTTCCCCCGCCCTGCCCCACCCCTGAAGGAGCACTTCTCCTTGGCTGGTAAGTTTTGCACTCTGAAGCAGCATATTCTTAAATTTCATTGTGTGATGTAAAATTCTATGAAATGAAAATGTAAAGGAGCCATTTATCAAAGTCCTCAGCGTTGTTAAATCGGTGAACTGTGCATCAGCACATTTGTTCTTATTAAGCATTGAAATGGCAGAAACTAGTGACTGTCATCATATCAGCCGAGGGGACTCAGCCTCAGTAAGGTAGAAATATAACTTCAGTTTCCTTTGAAAAGATCTGGCCTGCTTGGTGGGGTGCAGTTTGCCAAGACTGTTGGTTCTCTGTTCAATTTCCTACTTTCTGGGTTGTGACATTGTCTTCCAAGCTGTGGATTCAACAACCTGTTTCAGAGAGGGAGGTAGCAATAGAAACTGGAGCTTTGTTTGCCATGAGAAGAGTTTCCTCATTTTCCAAATTCTTTCCTTAACCAGAAAGGAGGATCATAGATGACTAGAGCTGGAATGGTTAATGTACCATCAACTTGGCCAACAGTGCCTGGTTGTCTGGTCAAACATTAGACTAGGTGTTGATATGAAGGTGTTTTTTTGGGGGTATGATTGACATTTAAATTAATAGAATTTGAATAAAGCAGATTATTCTCCAAAATATGAGTGGGCCTCAATCCAATCAGTTGAAGATTCAAAGGCCAAAAACTTACGTGCCTGTAATAAAATGAAGTTCTCAAGACTGAAACACAGAAAACCTTCCTGAGTTTTCAGCCTGGTACTCAGTGGACAGTGCGACATTAGCTCTGACCTGGAATTTCTAGCCTGCCCAGTTTGTGCCATGGAATTTGGACCTCTTGAATCCTGCATTTGGGTGAGTCTAATTCTTTAACATAAACCTCCATGTGTCTCTGTGCATCTATACCTAAACACGTGTGTGTGTGTGTGTGTGTGTATATATATATATATATATATATATATATATATATCACCGATATATATATATACACACACACATATATATATATATATCATCGATATTTATATTTATCTTTCTCTGTATTTCCTATTAGTTCTGGGCCTGTCTGTGATTCTGGATGAGAAGATTTGAGACATTTAAAGACTATGAACGTGCAAGAACTTTAACATGTGCCTCAGCAAAGTGTAATGTACCCGGATTTGAGCACCATCATCTTTAGAATAGCACACGACTTCTTTAGCATCTAAATATTGCCAAATCTGGCTTTGCTGTCCCCTTTACCATTTCACATCCATTCCTGACACACTGAATCCTCATGGACTCCTTTTCCCTGTGTATTTGCACACCTCTTTTATCTACCCTCCATGTGGCAAACTCTTTTTCATCCTTCAAAACCCACTAGAAAGGTAACTCTTTTCCAAGCCTCCAGGGACCCAGCCTGTGTGTCTAACTAATTTAACTAACTTCCCTCCCTTCCTCTCTTCCTTGTTTTCCAGCACTGGAGATGGAACCCCGGTCCTGTGCTCTACCTCCATCACGGAACTATGACCCCAGCCCTTTGTTTAATATTTCTGTGATGATGTTGAATACATTAAATGACCTCCTAACCCTACTTCTCTGTGCAGACTCTTCAAGGTTGGCATCACATCTTTGTGTTCTCGTTGCTCAACATGATACCTGACATATGTAGCTCAGTGCATTTTTGCTGAATTTAAATGACCAAAAGAGCTCCTCTTGTACTGACTCCACGCTCACCAAGCAACCTTTTGATAATTTGACTTCGCGAATGTGTGTTCTGTCAGACGGATGTGACTGTCTGGGCCACATGACAGTGCATTTATTTCCAGCTGTAAATTAATAAATCGGTGTCTTGGTTTACACACACACAGTTTGTTGAATAAATGGTTTGCCTATGGTCATAGCTCAATTATCTAAATATATACAATCCTCCTAGCCTATTATTTGAAAACCTGGTTTTATTTATTATCTTGAATTTGGGTATGGCCAAAGAGGAAAGCAATCTTTTCTTGTCCCCTGTGTAGATAATTGAAGGCTGGCACCAAGTGTGACCCCATCAGAAAGGGAATTTTGGAAAGCATTAGTGTTGTCATTAATATTGCTGATGGTTTTGGCTACAATATCGAGGGCAGATGTCGGCATGGTGGCTCTCCACTCCATTTCTGATCTAGCGTGTCTTGCTGCAGCACAATCTAGCTTATAACAGTGCTGTAGGAATTCTGTGATGCAGATGAGGCTCTCTCCTCTTGGTTGGAAGGTGGGAGATGGAAATGGAGTTGGGCTTGCTTATAAGTAGGCACTCACATAATCAGAGAGCAGCAGCAAAGTAAGGCCCAAAGGACAGAGGTAGAGATGAAGTTAGGTACAGCTCACACTGAAGTCGGGATGCGCTCCAGCTGCTTCATGGTGGGTGGTTCCAAGATAAGTGAGAGCTAGTGGTCATGGTACAGAGCCTCATGGGGAAGCAACTGACACACTGTATGGGGCTAGTGAACATGCCAGTCTACCCTGCAGAGCAGAGGTGGCGTCTCCAGGCCTACATCTCTCAGACTTCAACCAGGGGACATCTCATCCAGAAAACTTTCTTTGACCCTTCCCATCTCCCAATTTCAATGGGAGAGAAAGAACCATGAGAGATATTGGACCAGCCATTTTATGAAGAGAACTTCATAAAATACGATGCCTAGGTCCTCTCCCAGGTCTATTGAGTTACAATCTTCAAGGGAGTAGACCAGGCATATACATTTTTAAGTTTTTGAAATAATTATGATATAATTCTCTCTCAGTGCATTTTCTGTTGCTATAATTGTATACCACTGGCTGGGTAATTAATAAAGAAGAGAGGGTTATTTATCTCAAGACTCTGGAAGCCCAAGCATGGCGCTTGCATCTTCTCAGCATCTGGTGAGGGCCTTCTGAATGCATCCTGATATGGTGGAGGGCATCACATGGTGAGACAGAGAAAGCAGGTCTCTCTTCCTGTTCTTATAAAGCCACTAATACCACCATGGGGTTCCTACCCTTATGACCTCATCTAATCCTAAGAACCTTGGCAAAGGTCTCATCTCCACATACCATTAACATGAATTTGGGGATTAGGTTTCTAACACATGAAATTTGGGGACACACTGAAACCATAGCATCTAAACAATTAGTTTTTCATATTTATAGCTTGCTAAGAAGTCTGTGGGTGCAATGTCTTTTCTGACATCAATTCTTTTTGTATTCTATCCACAAGCACCATATTATTATTTAAATACCTGCTTCTTCTGTTATTCACTCTTACTTGGAGGAAAGATCAGGCTTTTCCCCTTATTTACTTCTTGATCATTTATCATACTCTCTTCTCTACATAGTGCTAGGTAAAGGCCAAGAACTCTGTTAAATAATTAGTGATCAGTATGAGGCTGGAGAAAGACCATGGTATGCTCCTGCATATGTGTGCATGCATAAATGCCCACATCTACACACACACACATACACACACACACACACACACACACACACACTATGTGTTACATGAGATTTGTACACCAGAGGAGATCCATGTGAAAGTGCAACTACTAACAAAAGATAAAATAAAACTATCCATATTCATGCTGTATTCTAAAAAAAAGTACCAATTGGGATCATGCTTATGTATATTCTTTTACAACTCTGTTCAAAATTTAGCAGTAGACCATAAGTATTGTATTTTTTTTTAAATCAACATAACCTTAGGTCCTAAGTTGAGTTTTAACTAGAAATTAGAAATACAACTTCCCAAACCTCCAAAAACCTCTTAAAAAGAGAATCCTAAAGTACAAAGAAGTTTTAGATCTCCTCTGATATTTAACACCTATGTTCATCAAAACACATTTTAAAAATATGTTATTGTTACAAAATAAATATATTTGTAATAATATATCATAAAAATATTATTATAAAGTAAATACTTTGCTGGATATAGGGATTATATGTGTTTACTGGTTTCATTATGTTATTTCCTTGCTCAATTCTCTCCAACAGCATGAAGTTCAAAAAATATGAGTTTGGCATTCAGAACCTCTGCAACTTGGACCCAATCAACTTTTTAATTTTATGTCCCATTGGTCCCCATTTAGTACCTTCTGATGTTGTCAGAGTGTCCTACTCAGTATTTTCCAAGGGTGGTCATTAGGGCTGTGATTATTTATAATGATTTCCCTGTCTAAATACTCCACTTCCTCCCTGCCTGTACCACTAGTTATCCTGTAGTAAGTATTTTCCATGTTGATGATCCAACTATGTGTTTCTATATAACAAACTACTCAAAAACTTGTTGGCCTAGAACCATGATGTATTTATTATTTCTTATGATTCTTTAGCTCAGCAGTAGGGACTGGGATTAGCTAGATAATTCTGCTATAGAGTTGACAATCTTGTGGGGCTATCAAATTTAGCAAAGGCAAATATAGAATACCCAGTTAAACTTAAATTTCAGATCAACAATGTTTTGGTGTAAGCATGTCCATGTAATATTTGGGACATTCTTATACTAAAATATTGCTCATTGTTTATCTGAAATACAAATTTAGCTGGGTGTCCTGAGTTTGAGCTGGCACACCTACTCACCTGGGGACCTTGGTCCTGTTCTGTGTGGCTCCTTGCCCTTCAAGAAGCTGTTTGAGATTTCTTCACATGGTGGGCTCAGGTCTGCATTTCAGAAGGTCAAAAGTAGAAGCTTCAAGACTTTTTAAGACATTATACAACTTCACTCCCTCCTCATTCTCTTGGTCAGGGAAGTCACCACCAATCCACATTCAACAGACAGGAATGGGTTGTAACTTGACAGGAGGAAGAGCACAGTAACATTACGAAGGGGCATGCATCTGGGGATGAGAGCAGTTGCTGCAGCCCTTTGTGCAGAGAGTTAGCGTTCTTTCCTGTCATTTGAAAATATTGTCTTGTCTTGAACTCTTGATTTTTTAAAATAAAAAATTAATTTTAATTTGTTATATATGACAACAGAATGCATTATAATTTGTATTTCACATATAGATAGAGCCTATCTATATGTGTCTCTGGTTGTACACAAATAGAGTCACATCCTTTGTGTCTTCATATATGTACTTAGGGTAATGATGACCATCGCATTCCACTGTTTTTCCTACTCCCATGCCCCCTCCTTTCCCCTCCCTCCCCTTTTCCCCTTTGCCTTTCTTCATTTTTGATATTAGGTTATTTCTTTTGATGTTGTTGTGAACTTTGTTGCAAAAAGCAAAGTTTTTGTGTGTTTGTCTAATTTCATATACTTTTTCACTTAAGAGTTTGCCTTGGTTCAGAGCCCAGCTTAATTACTTATTAGCTATGTGTCCAAGGGGGAAGATCACTTAAGCAGTTTCATGCCTCAGTTTTCTCATTTGCAAAATGGAGACAAAAATAGGACTCATAGGATTACTGTGAAAATAATTACTGTGAAGATTCTCAATAATCATCAATTGTTACTAAGATAAATTCCTAAATGTAAAATTATTAGGTCCAGGGGTACTGAAATTTTTAGGATGTTTGCTATATATCAATAAATCAAAGGGACCATGTTTTGAATTAAGAAAAATAAGTCTATCTTGTAAACCCTGGTGGCTAAGAACTAAGACTTTAGATCAGAAGTTACAAAAGTACTGCTGGTAGCCTTTTTTTAAAAAATAGTTTTTTAGTTGTTGATTGACCTTTATTTTATTTATTTATATGTGGTGCTGAGAATCGAACCCAGTGCTTCACACATGCCAGGCAAGTGGGCTACTGCTGAACCACGGCCCCAGCCCTTGTAGCCTGTTTTTATAAATAAAGCTTTATCAAAACAAACTTATGCCTATATTCATGAATCAGCTATCAAAGACTTTGCATTGCAACAGTAGAGATGAACAGCTGTGCAGCGACCAAGTGGCCCACAAAACTGAAAATGTTTACTGTCTGACTCTGTGAGAAATTTACTGAGCTTTGGTTAGTGAAAGAAAGGCCTGGGCTCAAATCCATACTCTGCCAAATATTCTCTGTGCTGGTGACATAAGTGCTTGATACTCTTATTACCATCTCTCAACTCTCCTATTACCTTATTGGATGCTGAGTAAGAGTCAAAAGGAAGTCTTTTCTACACAAGTGGAAGGTCTCTACCAAGTAGCAGCTGCTTAAATACAAGGTATGGTGTGTTCCTGCGCATCTGTGTGTATGTGTATGCATGTTTGTGTGTGTATATGTAGACAGAGGGTTAACTGGTCCTTTTCCCTGAGCAGTTTCTACAGTTCTGTGCAGTACTTTTTTTTAACATTTATTTTTTAGTTTTAGGTGGACACAGTAGCTTTATTTTTTATTTTTATGTGGTGTTGAGGATTGAACCCAGTGCCCCGCGCATGCCAGGCGAGCATGCTACCGCTTGATCCACATCCCCAGCCCTGTGCAGTACTTTTTAATAGGTACTATTGAATGATTATTTTGAGCAATGATAGAAGAGGAAGCAGTATGAAATAGTGTAACATGGGAAACAGGTGAAGAAGGCGGTCATACACAGAGGCTTTTTTGTGTGTCTACTCACTCAATCGCAATGACACTGGCCTTATCTCCATGCCTGAGCTGTCCTCTCAACAGAGAACCCATTCCCTCTACACCCTGTGCTGGACAGTGGCTTCCCTCTGCACTTTCCACATTGCTCAAGGGAATCTGGCTCCTCACCTTCATTCTGCTGACCAGAGCGCCCTCATGTGCTCTCTGGTGGATGGACTACACTGGGGTACTTGTTAGGCTCTGAGCACTACTGCACTTCAAGCCAGATGCTGGTAAACTTAGAGACTCGATGTGTGCTATCTCATTTCCTTCTGACACCAACACCATCAAGTAGGTCCTATTATCTTCAGAAAACTGGAGCTCAGAAAGGTCAAATAATTTTCCCTAGAAAGGACTAGCACTGGGATTTGATCCACATGACTTGGAAAAAATTGTTCTTTCTATTACACTAGGCAGTCAACAGTCTAAGAGAAAAGATACTATGGCCCAAACATTATAATTAAAGTTAGGGTGAGATTTATTCCATAGAAGAAGTACATCCGTGCTAGGAAAGTTCAGAAGAGGAAAGGCAAACCTTCTATAGATGAGAGCATTTGAACTTGACTTTAATTTGCTATGACCAAAGAGAAGAAAATATGCTCTTCCTTTGAATCTGAAGTCTTAGATAAAATTAGGGTGAGAAAGAAGGACAACAGTTGGGCCAATATTTAGGAGGTAAATGGCAATCTTTACCGAACTGGAAAAAAAAATTGACTTTAAGCCATGGGAGGTGTAGGCCAAGAAAGATTTTGCTGGAGGCCATCTCTCTGGAGGGACACAGATGTGACTAAGTGATGCCTTTAGGGATGGATCTGCCATGGGCTCAGAAAAGTGTTTAAGGTAGATTCATCATCACTTTATTCAGGTTCTTTCCTTGGCTCTTACAGGAAACTGATCTCTGTTTTCTTTGCCGATAGTGGAGCCAGTCAATGTCAGGGCTGGGTCTCGATGTCCCTCTCTGCCCAGCATGTGTCCAGTACAATCTTGTGAGGAGAAGGTTATTATTCTCTACTACTTTTCAGAGCAGTCTCAACAGCCAGGAAATAATAAGACAAGAGAGCAGATAGGTGCTGACAATGTGTCTGTGGACAGCCATTCTCAGCCTCCCAACTGTTAACAGAGGCCACCAGGAACCGTTTCTCTGGCCTGAAGGAGAGCTAATTGTACTTCTCTCACAGCCCTCACAAGGCCATGAGACACATGGCTGTGGACCCAGCCCTGGACACGGTACATAAAAGAGCTTAGGAAAAGCCGATCGAGTGAGGGAAAGAATGAAAGTGTGAACGCAAGCTGAATGTCTCCATCATTAATTGCTGAGCTCACTGCAGAGGACTTTAAACATTTCATTTTCAAAATAAGATTCTCTGCTTGGTTGTTCAAGCTGGAATTAGATGAGATTAAAGAGCATTCAGCTTGGCCCCAGATCGTCTGATTTAATTGGTCTGGGAAGAAGCCTGGCAATGGTGGTTTTAAAACACTCCCCTGGTGGTTCTGATATGCTGCTAGGGCTAAGAATCACTTGCATATACTTCAGTCCAAATTCTCTTCATAGACAGATGAGGAAACTGAGGCCCAGAGAAAGGCTACAGTTTGGAAGTCCTCTGCGGCGAAATTAAATGTAGACGATCTGACTGGCTACCTCTGGGGCCTCTTGTATGTTAGGATCCTTGCTTTTCCCTCTTCCATGTGTGTGGAGAGAGAGAGAGGATTGAACTTGGACCTACTGTCAGGATCAAACACCTGCCACAACTCACTCTTTCCTTCTCTGGATCCTCTACAAGCCTGTGGTTTCCTCCTGGCCACTTCTTCGTTTCCCAAGTGACTTGGGTTCAATTTTTGTTTTAACTGATAAAATGTCCCTTCTGGAATGTCATGTCTATTTTTCCTACTCTTTCTCCTGGAAGCAAATGGGAGAGATTTACGGCTCCTTGTAAAATCCTAGCCTTGTTTAGAAATTGCCTGTGATTGATTAAGTAATAAAAATGCTTTTAAGACAGGGAGGTAAATCTCCCTGCTAATTGCTCTGTGCCTTACATTAGAACCTTGTTACACTGCCTGATGCTCTCCAGGGTTGGACAACTTTGTAATTTCCATCACCCTGAAAAGTCACATTGGAATCATTGTCTGCAGCTTTTTTTTTTCCAGGACTGGGACTGTTAAGGGAAACAGACAGATAATTAATGGGCTGATAAACAGAACCAGCAAAGCCTTTGAAACAGGAGAGCAAAGCCCATCTTTCCTCTGAGTGTAAGTTCTGGTGCTCATCTGGGTGTGTGGATGGGAGCCAAGCTCTAGTGGAAGGGTGGTCCAGATGGGATGTGGAGGGACTTTCTCAGCTTCCACACACCCATTCCCTTTCTGCACACCCTTTCTAGCATAATAGTCTAGGTACTGTTAGACATGGATAGATTATAATTTGGATTTGCTGGTCAGGAACCAGAAGGGGATGGAAATTTCGTCCCAACAGGGAGAACACATCCTGGACAGGGGGACAGGGCACCAAGTGTCTGGTGTTTGGTTTGTTGAGCCTGAATTAGATGATTGACCACCTGGACCCTGAAGTAATAGGAGAACCATCACCAAATTCATTCTCAATCTCCACCAACAGTTGAACTTTTCAAAACTTTTAAAGTGTACAAATAAATGGGTATGTGTTGGTGAAATACCTCCCTTGCTCATGTCCTGACATCTGACTCTGTCCCCATAGGCACTATTTTTAATCAGTCCAGGAGGCCAGGGAATTGTCTTATAGGGGACAGGACCCAAAGGAGGGCTTTTGGAGTTAGGGATGAACTATTCAAGGGACACTTGGCTCAGGAGAAACTTCTTGTCTTACCTAAATCCTTAAAAAGAGACAGCTTTTCAGAAGGAGAAGGAGAAGGAAGATTCCAGAAGGGTCTCATGTGTACCAGTTCAGAGTTCTAGAAAGGCACAATGTCCATGCATACCAGTGGGGAGAGTGGTAGGAGAAGAGGGCACTGAGCAGACTGCACCTGGGAAGGTGGGCTGGTGCCCATCACCAAGAGCTATCTTTGAATGCATCTAAGGTGTTTGGGCTTTAATCTGGAGCCAGTCCTCAGATGCAAATTCCCTCTTGTGTCCACTGCATCAGGGTTCTATCTGGAGCAACACTGTGCGAGCTCGGACAAGGGCAGCAGGACATCCATTGAGCCCAGTTGTCACAGAGGCAAAAAACCAAACCAAACCAAAAACAAAACAAAACAAAACAAAACAACAACAACAACAACAACAACAAAACCACAAAGAACTATAAGGTGGAGATCCCCAAATATAAGGTAGAGCTAGCTATTCTACAGACTTTGGTCGCTGAATCCCTGACCTAATTGGACCAGAATCCATGGAAAATCATTTTATAATTAAAGGTTACTGTTGGATGATATGTTTCCTAGGGATGGGTATCTGATTTGACCCTGGCCAACTGGTTTTTTTTTTGGGGGGGAGGGGTACCAGGGGTTGAACAGGGTACCAGGGGTTGAACAGGGTACCAGGGCTTAAACAATGAGCCACACCTCCAGCCCTTCCTTTTTATTTTATTTTTTTTTATTTTGAAACAGGATCTTGCTAAGTTGCTGAGACTGGCCTCAAATTTGCAATCCTCTTGCCTCAGGTTCCCAAGTCCCTGGGATTACAGGCATGCACCACCATGCCCAACCCAACTCGGAAACATTGAACTTGTCTTAAGAGTAGTGTTCAGGGAAGAGAAGAGCTATTCATTAGGAGAGGAGACTTCACCCAACCCAGGCTTCCTTAGCCACCATGAAAAACCATGCATAGCTCCCAGACCCGTCAATGTTATAATAGGATAATAATGAGAACACTCATTCAAGAATAGGTCCTGGATTTAGAAATACTGCATCTCAGGCCTTCCCATGAAGAAATTCTATTAAGATTAGCCTTGGGCTGAAGGTGAGAGACTTCAGGTTTAAGTGATAAATGCAAATAGGGAGCTCTGTTTATTCCTTCTGACCTGTTCTGCTATCTCGTCTCTCCTGAGGTCTTGGTTGGCGGGGGGTGGGGTGGGGGGGGTCATGTTTTTTTTTTTTTTTCTGCAAATAATCAAGATTGTCACTACTGTCTCCTCCTGTGGAAGGCAAAATAGTGATGGGAGTCAAAGAGACAGAAGGTCCCTGCCCTCCATGTCCTGACTGTCCGTATCACCAAGTACAAAAAGTAAAGAAATCTAGTCTAAAAACAGGATTAATGAACAATTCCTGAGTACATACTAGGAACTAGATACAATTGAATTTAGAGATAGATTTTCTCACTGAGTCCTCTCAACAGTCTTATGGATTGTCTTCTATAAGAGTTCCCACTTTATCAGTGAGAAAATTGAAGGTTGGAGAAAGGGGGATTAACTTGACAAAAGTTCCAGAGTGATTAATGGATTCGGGGCCCAGACCCACACTGACTGGTTTCAGAGGGAACCTTCTTAACCGCTACGCAGTCCATTGCTAGCTGACTTTGGCACAGAGTAGGTGAAAAGAATTGCAGGTAGCTGTAATTCAGATATAAAGCAAATGTAGGACAGGCACATCTCAGAGGTCTGAGCTGATGCGAGGGATACTGGAAGCATATCATAATTCCTGGAGGGCTGATTTGGAGGAACTGGATAAGTTGCCCAGCCACCTCTACCCAGGTGGCTTGAGGTATAGGGGCTACCTAGTAGGCTATTTCCAGATAACCTAGTGGAGTGGAAGCATCCAGTTGGACAGTTAGTTTCTGTGGACAGGGAAGATATAAGAAGTAGTTGATTCTCTGGAGCTGGACAGAACTGTAGACTGCTGAGTGGGGCTGGAGTCTACACATCATTGGATTTGTTGGGTCATCTTCCTCTGAAGAAAAGCTACATTTTCTCTTCCCCCCCCCCCCTTTCTAGAATGCCAAGTAGAACCTGTGCCCACATATTATAATACCAACCACCACCATCATCACAGCAAGGAATTTAAAGAGCCCTTGTTGGCTTGACTTTTCCTTCCTTTCTGCCCAGATGAATGAAGTTAGATCACTGGGGTGTAAACCAGTATCAGGAATTCACAGAAAAACAGCCCTCTGTTCACCTGGCACAAAGCACTTTTGGGAGTGGCCAAAGCATTGGTCTTCTGAGTGCTCCTGAGGCCTTTTGGGGAAGAGTATCTTGTCTTTTCCATCCAAGTTATGCCCCTTGGCATCCAATTGTTTAGAAGGAAGTAAATGCATTTCTCAAAAGCATTAATTTATAGGGGTTTAACAAGAAGTGATATCATTCTTAAGGAAAATTAGCAGAGATATTTTTCTACTATTCATACATGAAGTATGGCAAAAGATGAGTCCCTGAAGGTGTGTACATAGATTGAATAATATAAGCAAATATTTTTAACATTTCCCTTGGGAAACAGTGCCCTATGGAAAGTATTGAAGCAGGAAATAACGTGATTTGATTTGTGAATCCTTGTTCAACTAACTGTTATAATTAGTGTTCTCTGCTTGATTGTGATGCCCTTGAGGTTAGGGAATAGAGACTTCTTTGCTTTTGCATCCCTTGCACCCAGAAAATAAATGCTGCATGCTTATCTGAGGTTCAGTACATCTTGAATGAATGAATGAATGAATGAACGGGAGGGAAATATCTGCAAGTGCAGGTGGGAAAGCGGGTGGAGTTGGAGGTTGTTAGTTGGGAGCTAGAAGCAAATGGAGTTAGGAGAAGAGTCAAAAGAGCTTAATACAGCATCAGGAAAGCCAGTTAGAGAAATTGGAAAGAAGGAAAATGGCAAGATGCAGGACATATCATGCAAAAAAGATGGGCACTCATTTTTATGGTCTTGAAGGGGTCTGTGGTCTAAAGTGGTAGTATTGAATATAATTTTCTGCAAAAATGGGAATGTTCTGTATTTGTATTGTCCAACATGGTAGACGTTATGTATATGTGGCTGTTGAAAATTTTATGTGACTAGAGCAACTGAAGAACTGAATTTTTAATTAATAGTTTTTGTGATTAAATTTTAATAACCACATGTACCTAGTGGCTGCCATATTGGACAGTACAGAATACTCCTTAAGTTTTTCTGTGTCCAGGAAAAAGATGGGGGAGATTGGAGGGAAGAGTATTCGATATGCCAAATCATAGTTTTGAAGACCATCTGTAGTAGCGGGAAATTCCACAGTGAAATCCCAGGTTTGGACTGTTCACATGGATGTAAGGTGGAAAAGAAATAAAATCCCAGTGTCCAAAATACTGTCTCTCATGTCCTTGACATATTAGCTGACATGCAGCTGGAGCATTTACTCATTAGTTTTATAGTTAAAAATGAAATAAAGCATCAGAAATGCTGTTTCCTTGGCATCCACCCTAGCACAGGTGAGGATGCAATCCATTTCCCTTCCAATCATTTACACAGAGGTGTGTGGGTGATGGTTGTCACTGGGGAAATATTATCAGAGCCAGCCAAATCTAGCTGGATTTTTCATGATCACTTACAGCAAATTAACCCACATTTGCTTGGTGGTGGTGTTAGGGAGGGTTTTATTTTGCTGGCATCATGTAAATGTTATAAAAGTGCCCTTTTAAATAAAAATCAATGACAACTTAAAATATACAATGAATGCTGCAACATTAATAAAACACACTATGCATTAAATCCAGCTTTACTATGTAATGTGCACTATTTATAGCTTACATTTTAGGCCTGATCATGCTTCCAACGGTGAGTGAAATGGCCTAAAACAGCTGTCAGATGGTGTGAAATGAACACAGACACAGGGTAAATAAAACTCAAATGAACCCTGAGCATTCTCTCTCAGCAGTGAGACCAACACTGTGTGACTGAGGATGGCCTCAGTTGAGGGTGGATGGCCTGTAGCCATGTGCACCATATCACTCACCTGCCTATCTCCACTTACTTGCCCCCTTCCTGCTTCTTCCTTATTACCATGTGCATAAAACTTGAGGGATACAAAATAAACTGAGACATCTCTGGTTTCCTAATTGCTTAAAATATCATCATGGAGATTAAACATTGTGTACTTCATACTGTTCTTCGTTGGCTCCCTGATGCTTAAAGGATATGGATCTTTGACCCATTGTATGTGCTATTTCCTCTACCCAAACGGCCTTCCTGTCCTCCACCTAGAGAACAATTCATCCTTCAAGGTCCAGATCAGACACTGTCTCCTCTGTGACGACTTCCCAGAAAGAGTCCATGATGACACCTTTTGTTTTCTCAATGTAATTTTCCACTTCCTAATCATAGTGGCCATTATATATACTCCATTGTGGCATTCCTTGTCTGCAAGGGAGGCTGGGAAACATGTCAGTTAGAAACATGTGCCCAGAGGAAATAAATTTAGTGATCACATTGCCAGTTTGGAGAGAAAGACAGGGCGTCGAATTCATGCCCAAACATATCCCTCTTATTTAGGATGCCCAGGTATACCCACTTTCTTGATTTTCTTGGTGTCAAGCAAATTCTCTCTTTACATTTGTTGTTTTCTCTGCCCAGATCCTGATCCTCCCTCCCCACCAGTTACTTTCTCATCCTTTATCCTGCTCTGTTTGCTTTGTCTCACTTGGTACCCATTGTAGTTACCACTTACCTCTTCCAGGAGGGGACTGCCATGATGACACCATTTGTTTTGTGCATTAGCACCAAGAACACACCTAATGTAGAGGTGTCCCATTGCATATTTCTTAAATGAACAAGTTCCAACTGGAAGCTGTTTTAGTCAGCTTTTTTCATTGCTGTGACCAAAAGACCTTATAGAAGAATTAGAGGAGGAAAAGTTTATTAGGGGGAGGGATGTGTGTCACAGTTTCAGAGGTCTTGGTCAATAGATAGCTGACTTTATTCCTCAGGACTTGAGGTGAGGCTGCAGCGAGTGGCTCACATGATCAGGAAACAGAGAGAGAGACTTCACTCACCTGATATAAAATAGATATCCCAAAGCTATACTCCAATGACTTACCTCAACCAGCTACACTCTACCTGCTTTCAGTTACCACTCAGTTAATCCAAATCAGGGGATTAATTCACTGATTAGATTGAAGCTCTCCTAACCCAAGGATTTTACCTCTGAGCCTTCTTGCATTATGTCACACATGAGCTTTTGGGGAATACCTCATATTCAAATGGTAACAGAGGCCAAGTTTAAGATTCCTTTTAATTTGTCCCTTCTTGTATTAAGTAAATGGCCTGTTGCATGCTGAAGTTCAGCTGCTAGGGCCACACAGCTCTGGTTCTTTTGGTGGGCAAGCTGGCAATCCCATTCTCCTTTGCAGTGATGAACTGCAAAGAAGATTCTTCCTTCTTCTACTGGCTTAAAGAATAATTGACATGAAGTGAGGCAGGACAGTTGAGATATCTAAAGATCAACCCCATTATACAAACGAAGGACACCCAAGTTCTATAACACAATCTTTAATATGTTCTGCCCCTGAATGGTCAAACGGAATATTAGGAGACTTTAGAGCCCGGCTGTTTCTACTTTATATAATCTTAGGAAATTACTTAGCTTCCACAGATTCAGCTTGCTGTAAAATGGGAATAATAATCAGATGAGATCACAAATACCAGAAGGACAATGCCTGACACAGGGCATTGTAAACTTAATATATACCCCTCCTCTACTTTCTCTTTTTCCGTTTTCTTCTACTTTATCCTTTTTTCTTCTTCCTCATTTTCTTTTAGCAAGGGTCTTGCACAAATATCTAATAGTTTGCTTCCATCACTTCTCCCTCCCATATATCAGAATCCTCAGACTCCCACTTATTGAACTCCTAATTTGACCCTTGTTGATCTCCCTTGTTCACTGACCTTCCAATATAGACAGACTTTTTTGGAAACTGTATGATAGCAAATTTCTAGCACATGTAGTTAATAGGTTAATAGGTTTCAGGGGACCCAATCTGGCCCATATTTAGAATGTAATAATGAATTGTACTTTAATTGGTTTTCCCTCATTTGAGGGATTGGGAGCATAATTTCCTCAAATTCTCAGTAGGACCTATGGTTATAGACACCATTGATTTCTACTCCAGGCCAACTGAACATGGAAGGTCCTTCTAAGACAAAACACACTCTGTTCTTTCCCACAAATGGGGGAGAGGATGCAGCTCTACGTAGGCCTGCTAACTATTGACTCCCTCGAAAGACTCTTCCACTGAATCAGTAACAACTGCATGAGCTGTATTTGCTAGGTTTCCATGATACTGTGCCTCTTTTGGATGTGCAAATGCTAGATTGACAGGAAGACCAAAAGAAAAATCTTTGTTAGTTAGCTTGTTTTAATGACTAGTAAAAAGATAGTCATATAGAGTGCTCTGGGGAATGCATACATGAAAGAGTTAATACTTTTAAAGTTCCATTAGATAGTGTTTATTTTGTGAGTACCTGGAGGTCTAGCCTGATATTTTTATAAAATCTTTACATCCTAGAGCCCATCACCTAATAAGTTTCTGATACGGCTGGGGATATAGCTCAGTTCATAGAGTGACTGCTTTGCATGCATAAGGCCTTGGGTTCAATTCCCAGCACCACACACACACACAAAGTTTCTGATAGATTTTTGTTAAGATAAAATTTAAAAATTCTCAGAGCTTTAACTAAGATCGAAAAGGGCTGTTTGATGTAAGAATATGACTTGGATAATATACTTTCTACTCTCCAGCTTGGTTTCTGTTGAACTCTCTCCTTTCTTTCTGTGCTGATTGTACCTAAATTTTATTATTTGAGAGAAATGGACAGAGAGGAAGGGAAAGAATAAGAGAATTCATGCTTGTTTTGCTTTTCAGTGCCTGCTACAAACCAGCCCACTTTGGTAGGTGCTTTAACAAACATTTCTTTTGTTATTCTCATTTTTAGATGTGATTACCTACAGAGATGAAGAAACACATCCAAGATCATATAGCTGAGCCAGGATAGAAACTATATCTACTTCTTTTTTAAAATTAAATCTTTTTCTTTTCACTAGAACCCTAACAAGTCAAGGTAGGGATAGCAGGAAATGAGGAATAAGTGGCCTACCTCCTGCTCAGATCTTACTTGTTAGTTGGCCTGAGGATTTTTGGAAATCCTTTGGGGGTTGTCTTAAAATAAGCTGTTACCTCTTTAATCTCTACCTTCTGGCTGTGGTGATTCACATTTATGTTATCTCAGAGATATCCGAAATGGCAGGTGGACTTTAACTTTGGAAATCCCGAAGGAGAGCTGATAACGTAGGAAATGAATGGGCCAGGAGGTTCTGATCTCACACTTGGGGACTCAGGTCTTGGGTAGTCCATGCTTTTCTAATACTCAGGGGAATGTAACTATATTTTGATTAAGGCAGTGAGAGATTTAAATTCTGCTTACCCTAAGGTGGTTGATCCAAGGTGGTGATAAATAGAAAACAAATGCTAGTTGCTTGAAATCTTCTTCTTGGTTTGCTTTTGCTCCCTGGGTAGCTTGTGATTAGAGCACGCCCCCCCCCCCCTTTTGCGTTCTTGAGTTCCTCCAACCCTCTGCCAGCTATTCTGACAGTCTAGGCCACAGGAGTCCTGTAACCTGCAGGGATCTTTCTTGCTATTTGTGCAACCCTCTCTGGGCCATTAGAGTAACATCAGGCTATACTTGTGCAGTCTTCTGGGTCTGAAAATTGGTCCTTTTGGAGGGATGAATGTCTTTTAGAAGAGACAGTATAAAAACAGGGCATGGTGAAACACACCTGTAATACCAGCAACTTGGGAGACTGAGGTAGGAGGATTGTAATTTTGAGGCCAACCTGGGTAATTTAGCTTGAGCCTGTCTCAAAATAAAAAAAAACTAAAATTAAAAATTAAAAAAAGGGCTGGGGATGTAGCACAGCGGTAGAATGCACCTAAGTTCAATTCCCAGGATAAAAAAGCAAAAAGCAAAACAAAATCTTCCTAAACTAAGAAGAGGCAGTGTGGCTTTCAAGAAAGCAAATGGACTATGGAGTCAGACAGTTCTGGGTTTGAATCCAATCTAGATGATGTTTTACACTGCCTGATATTTCTGAGTAGTGGCTTTCTCATCATGGTCCTACCCAGCAGAATAGTAGTATCAGGAATTATATATGTAAAACCTGTAGCAACATGATAGGCTTTTGGAAGATTTCATTTCTGAAAGGCTAGTCACCTAGGCTTTGGGGTCTGATGGACCTTTTAAAAATTCTGAATCTGGCCAGGCCTGGTGACTCAGGCCTGTAATCCCAGTTACTGGGGATGGTTGAAGCAAGTTTATAGCCATCATCAGCAACTTAGTGAGACCTGTCTCAACATAAAAATAAAAAAAAATCTGGTTGTAGGTCAGTGTTAGAGTGCTTGCCTCACATGCTCAAGGTCCTGGGTTCAATCCCTGGTACTGGAAAAAAAAATCTGAATCTGTTATTAATCTGTGTGGAAGCTTGATTAAGTCTTGACCATTCTGACCCTCAAATTTCTTACCTGTAATTTAGAGATAGGAATAAATATCCTTTAGGGTTGATGTCAAGAGGAAATGAAATAATGGTTGAAAGGGGTTAGGATAGAATGTGGTACACAGAAGGCAGTTAATAAACGCTAGTTCATTATATTATAAAGTGTCATTATTATTTCTACTGCAAGTACTGGTAAGGTCATGTAACCATAGCAATGCTGCTATGCCACACTGCTCAAACTCCTCCTTCAGGATCGAGAATCTCAGTTACCAGCCAGCAGGAACATCAGCCACTGCTGGCTCATAGCAGAGTCCTGCTACCCTCTGCCCAAGGTCACACTGCCTCCCTGAGGCAGGTTGTAACCAATGACTGGTCCAGGCGAAGATAGAAGAGTCTAGCCCCCTTCTTTCAACTGGGACAGGGTCCCCTGGCTCCAGAGCTCACCGTGCTTGCTACTCAATTGTAACTTAACTCTGTCACTCTTCTCCCTCACTCCTCCAGGTGCTATTCTCCAGAGCAGCCCCTAAAAATCTCCTGCATGAAATCTCAGAATCTCAGAGCCATCCCCCCCATCCCAGGAGACCCAACCTTATAGATACATCCCACTTAATATATGAATCTTCTTCATGACAGAGTACCCAACCCCCAACCCCAAATCCTAACGAGACAGGGATCTCTCTACCTTCTATGAGACCCAAATTCCTTTTCAGACAGTTTTAACAATGGGAATGTTCTTAAATATCAAATCCATGGTTTGGTAGCTCTTTATTCTTTACAACGTATTTCTGTTTTCTCCTGAGCCCCACAAAATGTGCCGGGAGCAAGCCTTATTAATGGCCCCATTTTGTGAAAGAATAACTCTATAAAAATCAAAGAAATTAAACAAATTGCTCAAGAATACTTAAGAGATACCCCTAGAGGCTTATAAACCAAATTGACTCATAGGTTAGTCTTTTTTTTGCAAATGGGGTGGTAGTTATCACGTGTTTTAAAAATTGAATTTGGTTAATGTTTTAGTCTATTTTGTGCTGCTATAACAGAATACCTGAGATTGAATAATTTATAAAAAGCATAAATTCATTTCTCACAGTTATGGAGGCTGGGAAGTCCAACATCAAGGTACTAGCATCCAGTGAGGCCTTCTTGCTCAATCCTCAGAGGGCGGAAGGCAGAAGGCAGAAAGGGCAAACCTACTCTCACAGACACTTTTGATAAGGGCCTTAATCCATTTAGGAGACTCTGCCCTCACGATAAAACACCCCCCATGGGGCCACTCCTCTTAATAGTGTTACAAAGGCAATTAAATTTCAATATGGGTGTTTAAGTGTTTCAGTCAGCTTTTTCTCTGCTGTGACCAAAATACCTGACAAGAACAATTTTAGAGGAAAATTTTATTTGGGGCTCACTTCAGAAGTCTCAGTCCACAGATGACTGACTCCTTTGCTCTGGGCCAGAGGTGAGAAAGAATATTATGGGGGTGGCAAATGGCAGAGGAAAGCAGCTCAGAACATGGTACCAGGAAGGAGGGAGGAAGGGAGTCAGAGGGGGAGGGAAGGAGAGAGAGAGAGAACGAGCAAGGGAGTTAGCCCTCTCTACTCACCAGAGACAAAATATAAACCCCAAAGGCATACTCCCCAGGGACCCACCTCCTCCAGCTGTACCCTATCTGCCTACAGTCACCACCAGTTAATTCCAATCAGAGGATTAATGTACTGATTGGGTTAAGGCTCTCATAACACAACTATTTCACTTCTAAACTTCCTTGCATGGTGTTTTAGTCAGCTTTTTTTCTCCTTTTTTCTTTTTTTTTTTCTGTGTGACTGAAAGTCTGGACCAGAACAACTGTAGAAGAGGAAAGGTTTACTTAAGGGGCTCATGGTTTCACAGGTCTCAATCCATAGACAGCAGGTTCCATTCCTTGGGGCTTAAGGTGACGAAGGACATCATGGAGGAAGAATGTGGCAAAGAGAACCAGCTCTCACAATGATCAGGAAGCAGAGAGAAAAGTCTCCACTTGCCAAATACAAATATATACTCTGAAGTCACAGCTTCAATGCCCACCTCCTTCAGCCACACCCCACCACTTCAGTTGCCACTGGTTAATCCCTATCAGGGGATTAATTCACAGATTGGGTTAAGCAAAGTTGTGCTGCAGTTGTGTACAATGAATCAAAATTCATTCTGCTGTCATATATACCTAATTAAAATAAAAAAGAAAGAAAAAAAAAGACTCTCTCAACCCAATCATTTCTCCTCTGAACCTTTTTGCATTATCTCACACATGACCATGTGGGGGATGCCTCACCTCCAAACTGTAACACACTGTCTCACACACGAGCTTTGGGGGACACCTCACATCTAACCCAGAACAATGAGTTTTGGAGGTGACAAACATTCAAAGCACTGCAGGTGACTTTAGTCTTCTTCATTATGCCATTGCTGCCATCAAAGTAATCACTCCTAAACTATTTAATGGATTATTCCACATCCTTGTGTCATCTATCTGGCCTCAAGAGACCATTTGAATTCAGAACATCTCACTTATAAATAGCGGAAATGGGTTTAAGCCTCTTTCAGCATCAAATGTCCTAACCTTGGGGCTCATGGGCATTTTATAGCACCATGTCATCTGTCTTGTTTTTTCTTCCTACATGTTTTTTATTTTTGGGTCACTCAACAAAAGTATAAAATCTTCCTTGCATGTGACTGCCTTTTATTTTATTACTATTTTTTTTTTTTTGCAGTACTGGGGATTGTATCCAGGGCCTCATACATGCTAGGCAAGTGAGCTACATCCCCAGCCTTTTTTTTTTTAATTATTATTTTGAGACAGGGTCTTGCTAAATCGCCTAGGCTAGCCTTGAACTTGTGATCCCTTCTGCTTCAGCCTCTTGAATCACTGGGATTGCAGGTGTATACAACAGGACCCAGCTCAAGAAGACAACCTTTTGATTATTCCAAGACTCTGTCCCTTGAAGCTTTTTTTTGCTATGTTCAGCACTCCAATGCCTTGATTATTCCTCATGGACTATTTTTAAAGGTTTGCATAATACATTGGGTTCATTTACCTAGATCAACTGTGGATTGGCAGTGATTTTCTTAAAAATAGCTTTAGAATTTAGGGTAGAACTTAAGATAGTCCAGATGTGATCAGATCAGTGCAGAGTAGTTAAACTGATGCTCAGTGACTACCATAATCCAGGCTTAACATCTAGCCACATAACTTCACAGATTTTTCTAAGTGTTTAAGTATTTTACTCAACCAGGAGAAATGAGGCTCATGCAAGAATGTTTCTCTTTTTTATTATCTGTCTTAAAGTTTATGTGTTCAAACACGGCCTGGTTATGAGTTAACAATACAGGAACAATCAATACCAGACTCTGAAAAGGAGATCTCACAACATGTCTATAAAAGTGAAATTAGCATCATAAAACAATTATAGATTCAAATTCTCTCTCTCTCTCTCTCTCTCTCTCTCTCTCTCTCTCTCTCTCTCTCCCTCTCTCTCTCTCTCTCTCTCTTGGCTTTGGCAAGGAGTAAGGCAAAGGATACCTCTGCATTCCAAAGTTCGAATTTCATGGCTTTCAAAATTCATGTGACTTTTTTGGAGGCATGTGTGCAAGAATTCTACCACTATTTGGGTCCAGTTGTACTATGTTTTAGTGGACTCCATTTGCAAGAAGATAATACCAGGAGCTATCAAGTGTCCAGTCCTTACTGCTTGCTAGCAATAGTGCAAAGCATGTTACAGATATTTTCTCATTTTGCCCTCACAATCACCTCAGGGAAGAAGGTATTGCTATGGTGTAATTGTGCAGGGTCACACAGCTTATAGGAAAGACTGTAGGGTGAACCCTGGCAGTGACTTTTCTCAGTGTTATGGTGGGTGTTTGATCTTCCTCTGCCTATTGGGTGAGTCTATTACCCAATCTCATTGTGAACTTGAACAGGGGTCAAGGGCAGACTTCTTAGGCACCTGCAAACTCACACTCTGAGTAGAAGAGCCTGGAGAAGAGACAGAGGCTTGGGAATCCAAGCCTTATGTTCCTCCCATCTCATACCTTTCTGCTTCCTGTCTGAGATATATTATGAACCCCAAGCAATTATAAAGTCCCTCTCTAACCTAAGTCACAGAGTAATCATTATTATTTAGTTAATAAATTTATAGGAAAAAAAGAGGAAGAGGTAAACTGAAAGAAATATAATGCAATCTGATTTTATAGGAGTCACTTTGTCACTTACATTTAAAAATTTCCTTTAGAGGCATACGTTCAAGAAATCCAGGCAGTGCTCCATCTTTTATAAAGAAAAATAGCTGAGTCACTGATTTTTAATATCCTAAATATATTACGTAAATAAGATAATTACCAATTTTTGTAAACTGCCTTAGAGGATGTGGCCTGGCAGACACAGTGAAACATGAGGGGATTCTTTGTGAAATACATTTCCAAATACCTTTATAAACACCTGCCATAGCTTCAATGGTCTTGTCAGTTATAGAGGCTTCCAATGCCATTTCTGTGGGACATGCTTTTTTACTATCTCATGAGCCTGACGGAGAATCATTTTGTGGGTGTCTTTCCCACACACTGACAAATTGGTTGAGGTAGGAAAGTCTGGGATCGTTTACAGTTGTTGACGTAAGTTCTTTTTATGGAAGCCATAATGCTTGCTCTTGAAATGATATTGAATATGGGTTCTGATGTGCAATAATCACACATTTAGTTCCTGTATGTTGAATGAGAGCCTAAAGTGGTACAAGGGTGAAACTCTGCTGCATTGCCTTCTCTTGGCTCTGCTGTATTTCCTTTGGCCCCAAACATAACTTGTTTTCAGAATGTCTGGAGCACCGTCTCCCACCTGGTTGGTTACTTTCCCTGTGCAATGTGAGTAGGTGGAGAACAATTTGCCTTTTGTAGAGCAGAAAATCACGGTGCACCTTCGCAGGACTTCATTATTGAAGTCCTGGTCCCTGCGGTAATTGGTGTCCCTGATGAGAAAGCAGAGTATGTCCTCATTTCCCAAAGAAATTTGGAATGAGAGTTGATGGAAAGAGATGGAAGCTTGTTCCCAAAATACTGATTGGGTCTCATTATGACTCTGCAGGAAAAACATGACATCCTGTTTTTCTACCAAGATCCTGATTTCTCCCCTGACATCCATTGCTGATTTCTACAGTGAAAATAATTGAGAACAAATGGCCTGCTGATCCCTCCTCCGGTGGTGGGGATGAGCTCTGAGTGCTTGATTGCCTGTCCTCAATTTGGTACAGTGGGCATGTGCTTGGACTCTGGATCCCACTGGCTTGGGTTTGAATTCCATCTTCTACTTTCTCGTTGTGGCACCTTGCACAAGGCAACCTGTCTGTGCCATAATTTTGCAGTGTGAGAATAAGTAATAACAATAGGCATAGGGTTCAAAAGCCCTCAATTAACCTGAATTTGAACCCTATCTTTGCCAGTTGCTTAATTTCTAATCCCGAACATATTTCATCTACAATATAGTTGTAATAATCATGATACCTACTTCTCAGGTTAATGAAGATAATTTATTTTCTATACTTAGGATTTATTTATCAACAAATGGGCATTTTATTATCACTAATACCATTGACATTTTTAGTTTCTTTCTTTAAACTCTAAAAGCATGTCAGTGGCAGCCAGCCCAGTGGAGGAGGCACCTCTAACCTCTTTCAAACCTAAGAGCTGCTGCAGGCCACTGGGGTGAACAGGGACAATTACAGGACCAGGAAGAGAAAGGGCAGTTGCTGTGGAGATCAGCAATTTCTGCTGACAGGCACCTCTTGACTGTCTGGAAGTAGGCTGCTGTGCATGTGCCACATCTATGTCTTAAAACCATCGCTGGTCACTGGCCTCCACCATGAGGTTCCAGGCTGGAAGGTGGGCATGATGGTGCTCAGAGCGTGTGTCCTTGAATGAACTTGAATCAGGCTTCTCTTTCTGACTAGACTTTGTCCTTGGGCTCTGTCCTTGGCCTGCTTAGACCAGTTTTAATAAGAATCCTGCTGAGTCAGTTTAGTGAAAATCCCCTACCCTTGGTATCTGATTGCCTGGGATAGCCTGATCAAATTCCTTATCCCCATCCTTGATACTAATCACCCTCTCCTGCCTTTAGCAAGAATGCTCCCAAGTTGTTCTAGTAAGAACTCCTAGCCTTTTAAAAAATTTTATTTATTCTAATTTGTTATACATGACAGCATAATGCATTTCAATTCATAGTACACATATAGAGCACAAGTTTTCATGTCTCTGGTTGTACACAAAGTAGAGTCACACTATTAGTGTCTTCATACATGTACTTAGAGTAATGATGTCCATCTCATTCTACCATATTTCCTATCCCCATACCCTATTCCTTCCCCTTCCTTCCTTTGCCATATCTAAAGTTTCTCCATTCTTCCCATTCTCCCCCACCACCCCATTATGGATCAGAATCCACATATAAGAGAAAATATTCAGCCTTTGGATTTTTGGGATTGGCTTACTTCACTTACCTTGATGTTCTCCAACTCCACCCATTTACCTGTAAATTCCATGATTTTATTCTCTTTTAATGCTGAGTAATATTGCATTGTGTATATATACCACAGTTTCTTCATCCATTCATCTATCGAAGGGCATCTAAGTTGGTTCCACAATTTAGCCATTGTGAATTGTGCTTCTATAAACATTGATGGGCTGCATCACTGTAATATGCTGTTTTTAAGTCCTTTGGGTATAAACCAAGGAATGGGATAGCTGGGTCAAATGGTGGTTCCATTCCAACTTTTCCGAGGAATCTCCATATGGCTTTCCATATTGTTTGCACCAGTTTTCAGTCCCACCAGCAATGTATGAGTGTATCTTTTCCCCACATCCTTGTCAACACTTATTGTAGTTTGTCTTCATAGTAGCTGCCATTCTGACTGGAGTGAGATGAAATCTTAGTTTTGATTTGCATTTCTCTAATTTCTAGAGATGTTGAACACTTTTTCATATATTTGTTGATTGATTGTATATCATTTTCCGAGAAGTGTCTGTTCAGTTCCTTGGCACATTTATTGATTGGGCTATTTGTTCTTTTGGTGTTAAGTTTTTTGAGTTCTTTATATATCCCAGAGAGTAGTGCTCTATCTAATGTGCATGTGGTAAAAATTTGCTCCCATTCTGTAGGCTCTCTACTAACCTCACTGATTATTTATTTTGATGAGAAGAAGCTTTCCAGTTTGAATCCATTCCATTTATTGATTCTTGATTTTATTTCTTGTGCTATAGGAGTCTTATTAAGGAAGTTGGGACCTAATATGACATGATGAAGATTAGGGTCTACTTTTTCTTATATTAGATGCAAGGTCTCTGGGTTAATTCCTAGGTCATTGATTCATTTTGAGTTGAGTTTTGTGTAGGTGAGAGATAGGGGCTTAATTTCATTTTGCTGCATATGGATTTTCAGTTTTCCCAGCACCATTTGTTGAAGAGGCTATGTTTTCTCCAACATATGTTTTGGCCCCTTTGTCTAATATGAGATAACTGTATTTATGTGGGTTTGTCTCTGTATTTATGTGAGTTTGTCTCTGTGTGTTTTATTCTGTACCATTGGTCTACAAGTCTATTTTGGTGCCAATACCATGCCACTTTTGTTACTGTTGCTCTGTAGTATAGTTTAAGGTCTGGTATAGTGATGCCACATGCTTCATTCTTCTTACTAAGAATTGCTTCGCTATTCTGGGTTTCTTATGTTTCCAGATGAATTTCATGATTGCTTTTTCTATTTCGATGAGGAATGTCATTGGGATTTTGATTGGAATTGCATTAAATCTGTATAGTGCTTTTGGTAGTATGGTCATTTTGACAATATTAATTCTGCCTATCCAAGAACAAGGGAGATCTTTCCATCTTCTATGGTCTTCTTTAATTTATTTTTTTAGTAAAACCCCCAGCCTTGGTGTTTCCTCTTTATTGGTTATACTCTCCACCTGTCCTTGATGTTTTTGGAGATAAACCTAATCTCTTTGCAAAACTCCCCTTGCCATGGCTTCTCTTGAATACAGCTTATCATCCTGTCTTTAACCAGTGTCATGAAAATTGTTCTTTTATATTGGCCCTGGGAACAGGCTTGAGGCTGAACACAAACTTTACTTGACCAAACTTTAGTCAGGTTCCTGAGCTTTCCAAGCCCATCTGTATACTTCTTGTAAAATCTTGTTTTAGCAAAGAACCCTGCTTAAGTCTGTTTTACAAGAACGCCCCCATCCTTCAAATCTGATTAGCTGCTTCTTCTTCTTCTCCTTCTCCTTCTCCTTCTCCTTCTCCTTCTTTGCACTGGGGATTGAAACCCAGAGGTGACTTATCATTGAGCTATACCATGGCCCTTTTATTTTGAAACTGGGTGAGAGGTTTTCTGAGGCTCACCTCAAACTTGTGATCCTCCTGCCTCAGCCTCCAAGAGTTGCTGGGATTACAACCATGCAAGACCACTTCCAGCTTGATCAGGATTCTCATCCTCCTTAGGTGATGTTTAATCACCCTGGTCTGGCTTCAGCAAGAATCTTGTTAGTTTAGCCAAAATTTCCCTTACTGGATATTTTCTCCTAGTAATTTTCCATCCAATTTCCTCATCCTGCTCTCTATTGATTCCTACTTGCTCATGCTGTATTCAGAGTTGAGCCCAATCCCCTCTCCTCTATTGCAAAACTATTGCAGTTGTCCCAATACCCATCATGACAGTCCTGAATAGTCTTCCTTACTATATTTTAACAAGTGTCATTCAGTAATATTTTCTTGAACAAAGCCTAGAGTTAACACAGATTTCAAAAGGAGCACTCAGACTATAAGATAGCTTTAGCTCCTGCTTTGGGGCTATAGTTACTGCTAAAGAGCCTTTGCAGGCTCTGGGGAGGGGTGTATAGGGGGTGCAAGCATTCAGATACACGCTGGATTGTCTCGGATTTATCATATGGAACTGCCTATCTTTCTGGGAGGAATGGATTAATATTCTGCATAAGGCATTTAATTAAAAATATGTCATCACCTCATTAGTGTCTTCTCAGATGGTACATGGTTATTCTCTTTTGCTAATAGAAGTGATGTGCGTGCGTCAGCATGCCTGCCTGTAGTGGCGGTGCCGAAGGAGGCTGGTGGGAGAGAGGGGTCCCTTCAATGTGCTCACCTCTCCCTCCCTCTCCCTGTTTCCATTTCTTTGCAGTGCTCAGTGCTCAGCCACCAAGAATCCATCCTGCTGTAGAGGGAGCACCCGAGGTTGTAGCTGTCTCTGAAGGATGCTGATCCTCTTTGGGCAGCTCAACTCCCCAGCGATCAGGAGGATCAGGAGAGGGTGTGGAGCCCACAGCATGACAGTTGTGGTCTAAGTTCCCTTTCAAAGGTAAATACAAGAAGCAGAAAGGAACACTGAAGGAGCCCCAGGAGAAAGGCCATGAATTATTCATCTCATAATCTGGGCTGGGGGCTCACAGTGCCTCCTCATTCCCTCCTAAAAAGCAGCCAATAAGAGCGGCCCCTTCTTCACTGGTTGAATCACAGCATGTGAATGGCTAGAGGAGCCGTTTCAGTGCTGCACTTAGAACTGGCCTATTAAAAAAAGCAGTCCAATTTGTTTCAGAAACTACGTTGGAAATGAACGAGGGCTCTTCCATCTCTGCTGGCTATTAAAAAAGCTTTGCCTCTCACAGAGCAACTGTTTTAATTAAATCAATAATTATGTTTTATTGAATTCAACTGCTCTGCAGCAGAAATCAGCACAGAGTCTTTCGAAAACTTAATTAAAGCCAATGGTGGGTTGGGAGAGGAAGTGGGGAAGACAGGATGGGGAAGAAAATCAGAGAAGGGTATTTAGCAGCACCTGTTGGACTGTCTCCTGCTCCATCAGTGTTCAGAGGCACCCTTCAGCATCCATCCTCACTTCCAGGAGAAACACCTGCAGGTTTTGTACAGGGGCTGGCTCGGGGAGAGACTGTTCAAACCCAAGCTTTTCAATGGCAACCCCCACCCCTGCCCCCTTTCCAGGATGCCTTTATGTCTCTAGGCATCTGACCAAAGTGTCCTTCCTTTGGCTCTTGCCATCTGCTTCCAGCTTGGTGTTGCTGGCTGCTTTAGCAGAGCCTTTGGTCCCTATTTATTTATTTATTTTTTAAACTACATTCTCCTGCTGGATTCGAGATTCTTGCAGTAACTTCCCACTGGTGTTCTGGTTCTCTTCTGGGCTTCCCTTAACTTCAAACTTTCAAATTGCAATAGGGATTCCTCTGAAACTGTCTTTTGTCCTTCACCCTCTCTCTTGTGCCCTTCCACCCCTTCTTTAGGTTGAAGAGAAGTCCCAGCTGGATGATGGAGATGTTAACTGCTAAATGATCTAACATCTGGCGACCTCTGTAACTACCGTCCTTCCTTCAGTTCTGTAGTTAATAGTATCTGTTGTGTATGGATTAACTTGCAGTAAAGCAATGTGTCTGTCAGAATAGGAAATGCAAGAGCTGGCTCCTAGAGGCCCAGGTCCACTGCCATTTCCAGAGAGGAAAAGAAAGGCGAGTGTCACTTAGTTGACAAGACCCTGCCCAGCAGAGTCTTCCTACCCTCTGTCTCTCAGTACCTCTTTTTCCTCCCCAGAAAAGCCCTCCAAGCCCCTGAGTCCCCTCAAGACAAACATTTGAGGTAGAAAGCCTCTCTCTTCTTACAAGGCTGGCTTTGAATAAAACTGATTCCTTTTACCCACTTCTGTCTCCTGGTTGAGCAGCAGGCAGCATAGACATTTGATTCTGGTAACAAAATTGAGCAGCAGTCTGCTCCTGTCACCTTCCTCCTTCATTTCCTGGGTGGCCACCCGTTGCTCCAGGTCACAAGCTCTTAATAACACGGATGAGTGAGCAGGGAGGGTGGGAACGGGACAAAACTGGGAAGAATCCTAGGTCTAGAAGGCATGGCTGAAACTCAGTGCTCACTGACTGACATTATATGGAAACAGAGCCCCTGTTGCCAGTGTGTATTTGCATTTTTTTAAAAAAAATAAATTCTGGCTTTTCATGTCTAGTTTTAAATATTGGTTACTGGGCAAATAAGATAATTTTTGCAAAATTTTCTTTGTCCTTTTCTAGTAGACCCCAAGATGGGAGAGAACTTGTATTATCTAGCCACTGGCACAGCCATATCATATGTTCTGGCTAAAGAAATGCAAGCAGCATTGATGTGACCACTGCTAAGCTAAAGCTTTAAGAGTCACTGCATGATTCTGTCACCGAAGGAGTTCTTGGAGTTGGGGAACTTGACTCAGGACAAGTGGGGTTCTTAGTATATCTGACAGAAAACCATTTCAGTATGCACCAGTCAGATTCACAGACAGGAAAACAGAAGCACATTCAGGAGAGAATATAGACCATCTCAGGAGGGAGACATCTTTAAGGGTAAAGTAAGAGATACATATTCAAGGGCGAATGCTGGCCATCTCCAGAGGAAGAGACGGCCATCTGTTGGTCTGGGTGTTAATATTTACAGAGGTACAGTAATGAGGGGCTGGACTAGGGGAGGAGTCAGGGAGGAGTTACACAATTTTGTGTCAGTTTCTCTACTGCTTGTACATTGTCCTCAAGTTACTTTTTGCATACAAGGGCATGGGTTAAGTCAGTGGGTCAAGGGCCTGGGCTGTGTTGCTCAGGAAGACTTGTTTTTTATTTCAAGGGTTCATGGGCTTTTCCTGAATTCCAACAGCTCATAGATGCCCCTTTTTTGAGACTTACTATACCTTTGCTTTTCTGTGTCCCCAAATTCCTATCTCAATGCCACCATCCTTTTCTCTCTATTGTAAAAAGGTATTGGGAGAAAATAGTTTTCCTCTATCGACTTGGGTGTGAAATGGTCATGGACCTGACAAATTAACTGAGAAAAGACAGATTGACGGGGAAAGGCAAAGTTTATTTTCACAAGTACACAGAGAGCTCCCATTAGTGGAGAATTGGAAGAAGAGCCCTGGAGTAAAGGTTGATAGATGCAACTTAACAAAAAGTATGTGCTTAGAGCTTTAATGGGAGAGAATGGAATGTTCTATTGGGTTATTTGGTGCTAATGGAAATGTCTTCCTGGCTGGAAGATTCCCCTGTAGGGGAGTTTATGGCAGCTGCATTCACACTTGCTGGAGCTAGGGTGTTTCTCAAACATGAAAATTCTGGGAAAAGGGTCAATGGTAGCCACATTTTTGGGAGGCTGTGCTCAAGTTTGTATGGTGGTTCTCTTTGTGGCTAATTTCTTATCAGATGTTGTTAGTTTAAAATAAATTCCATTCCACTTTGGCCAGTTCCCCATTCTTTCAAATGCATATCCCAATTCAAGCTCCCTCTCTCAGGCTTTGTCTTTGGTCAGATTGTAGAGTAAAGCTGGGGTCAACCCTCAACAGACTCAAAGATGAGTAAGAGAGAAAACGTGATGTTAACTTAATGGCCACTAAGATCATGGGTCATTCTCAACTGAGCTGACTGATACATCTGCTAACTTAAAAAATTATTTTAGAAATATGGTGAAAACTAGAACCATAGATCCATGAACCATTAATTTTTCAGCCTCTGTTCTAGGGGATAAAGACCAGCTTTCTTTTTAAAAAATTAATAAAAAGTAATTTTTTTGATTACAGAGTGATGTTCAGTTAACAGAACAACAATTATTTCATATAAGCTGCATCAGAGACAACTGAAGATGAAAAATGACTGTCCCCATATATAATAAATTTGTGCTGGGAACCAACAAGAACCTGCTTTAAATTTTCATGCCAATTTACAACCCCCATCCTGTACCAGGCAAGGTTAGTGGTTAGTGAAAATACCACCAGGACAGGGCTATCTAAAGACACAATCGGTAGTGTGTTAACTATACAAAAAATGTGCAGTTTAAAGACTAATCTTATACAGTCTTGCATTTCAATTTTTTTCTTAAAAGGAGTGAATTGTATGAGGGGTTAAATGCTTTATAGATAAGGGGGAAAAAACTTCACTAGAACCAAATTATTCATCATCATCTTCTTCTTCCTCTTCTTCTTCCTTCTCTTCCTTCTTTTTCTTGCTTTCTTCAGCCTTGACAGCTCCCTTTCTTGCTGCATCATGTTTTCCTTTAGCTCGGTAGGCAGCAATACCCTTTTTGTATTTTTCCTTCAGCGGGGCAGCTTTCTTTTCGTAAGTCTGCTTGTTACCTGCAGCGGTGTGATTCCACCTCTCGCCCCATTTCTTTGCAGCATCACCAATGGATAGGCCAGGGTGTCTTCCCTTGATTTGGGGGTAATGGAGGCCTCTTGGGTGCATTGGGATCCTTAATCAGTTTTTTTTTTTTGTTCCTCTTTAGGAGGGATATGGGTTTTCATTTCTCTTTCACAAGGGGCCTGTCTGCCTTTACCATGCCTTCAGAGTTTCCTTTCTCTTTAGGAGACATGGTCTTTTTCATCTCTGAGCATTTCTTCGAAAATTGAGGTTGATTGAAGCATCTGGATGCCGTTCTTCCAGGGAAATTTACAAAGAGAATGCATATGATGACATTTTGCCTCTCAGCTTCTTAGGAGCTCCTTTGCCCATATTTTGTTGTTTTTCCTCAGTGAGGCACAGAGTCACCCTGGGCCTGTTCAGCTGTTAACTTGCCCCAGTGCTGTTTCTGTGGAGCTCAATGTACTTCAATGGCTGTATGAAGTCCAGCTTTCTTATTAGGACCTCGGGAGCCCTTTATTAACCTTGCAGACTCACTGCTCTGCTCTCAGGACTGCAGTACTGTATCACACTTCCTGTGGATTGCTGCACTCAGTGGGCACTTCTGGTAGTGGCTAGGCAGGCACTATTAGAGACAGCGTCATATATACTTCTGGGCAGAAAGCTGCTGACCCTTTCAAAAACTGTAAATGGGCCTTCAAAATTGTTTTCTTTTCAGCTAAATTCCTTTAGAGAAACTTACAAGGAACCAGCCAGACTTGTTAACTCACTCTGACTCCTTCTTTATAGGTAACCTAGAGTAAACTTTGCTCCTCATAATACAAAATTCTCCACCCAGATGCATTCCCCTCTTTTATTTGTTGAACATGTAATTATGACTTCAAACTGAGCATGCTCAGGAAGGTACTGTCTTTACATGTGGCGATGAGTCTTTCCTGTATGAATATGTATAAGATTCTCCAATAAAAGCCCCTTCTTTCTTTGTTAGAGGGAATGCTACTTTGAGAACTATCTCCAGTCTGTCCCCTCCTTGCTGCAAGTAGTAAACCTCTGCTCTTCCATCTTCTGGTAGTGCTTATTGGCTTTGTACTCACTAGGTGGTGAATTGTGTTCTGTTACACTTCTTCTCTTGGGTTAAATCCTTTCCCAAATGATATAGCCCCAAATCAACATTCTTGTCCTCACTCCTTCCCACTCCTAGGAAGGTTAGGTTCTCTTTCCACAAATCTTCAGAGTACACCATTCAGATTTCACTCCTTCATAGCTCTTACCATTCATCGTTATCATTATTGGTTTATTTATCTTTCCCCACTAGAACTTTGAGCTCCTTGATGACAGCATGCTTTGCCATAGGTTCTTGACAGATGTTAAATGGGTGAATGAAAGTTTTCCCAAGAAGTGAAGAATGGATCAGTGGGTTTCTCTGGGTTCTAAGGATAATTGCGTATATTTCTGAGTATATGTAATATACCTGAATATAAAATTGGTGATACAACATGCTCAAAAAGAAATCTGAGGTGTTTTTAGGAATTCCAAGAATAGAATTATCTAAAATTTCAGATGCAACCTACAAGAGTGGATGATGAAATGAAATGAAATTCAAAAGGGGTATAGGTAGTATATTGCATAGATCAAGATGATAGGGTCCTGTGACCCTGCAGAAATTCACACAAAGGATGTTATAGGTGGGAGAAATAGACTAGTTCCATATATGCATTATTTTCAGAAGAAAATTAGGGGTAACTAATGGCTGGTGAGGCAGAATTAAAAATTATTTAAACCGAATAAGCAGATCCCCACAGGAAAAGTTTAAGCCACTTCTCAAATTAGACATCTCTCTGCCTTCCAACCTGAACTCTTAAGTAGCCCTGCAAGGTGGCAAATGGACCACTTTGTGGCCTGATAAAGGCTCCTCCTTCTAATGCCTTTAGAAAGCAGCTGGTCATGGTTGGAGATAGGCAGATATATACAGAACTCTTGAGTCCTAGGGGAAGAAAGGAATACGATACAAGTCTTCTTTTGAGGGTCTATAACACTGAACATCTCTATTAATTTAAGAGAGTTTCTAGAGATTGTTAGAAGGACAAGATTCCATCCAGGGTCCCCATAGTGCAATTTATTATGAGTGGGAGTCCTGGGCTGGTAGATCACAACACCAGGCTTAGACATTCATTCTAGAAGGTGAGTCATGGAAACCTGAAGCTGTTCTGAATATAATAACCCTGATGGGTGATGTTTTGAGTGTCGTGGCTGAGCATATACTTTAAGAAGCTGTAATCTTGAATACATAATTCTGGGACTATTCCAGAATTTTTGGAAGGAACCAAACCAGGAAGGACATCATTGCAACAGTGGATGAGAACACATCTTCTCAGAGTTTCAGTTGTGAAACTGTTCAGAAACCATAGAATTATGGTCACCCAAATTTGACACCTCTGGGATCATTGACCACTGATCATAGCAGTGGTTACTTCTTTGGGGGTTGTCCTTTATAGAATTATTTCCCCCTCTTTACCCAGCATTCTAAGTTTTAAAGAAAATCTACATCTAAATGATCAGGATGTTAGCTACTAAATAATGTTTGTTTAGATTTACAGAACCCAGAACATCTGGTGACCTTCTGCTAACAACAGAATGTGTAACACTCTTCCTTGTTCTTTAGACTTGTTTATAAACTAACTCAAAGCTTGTAAACTGTTGTGAGGGTTACCCTGCAGAAAAGTAATATGATAATCTAAGAATTATAGGAACTAGCCCCAGGAGATCAAGGTCAGTTTTGATACTCTTTCAGGAAAAGTCACATACTCTGGATGATGAAGACCCTGTCTAGCACATAGTCTTCCTGCCCATTGCCTTCTGCACCTCCTCTCCTTCCCTAAAAAAGCCCTTTGATGTACCTGAGTTCCCTATGATGGCCTTTTTTTGGAAGGTGAAAGCTGACCCCTCCATCTTCTCTGGGTACTGCCCTTGGAATAAATCTGCTTCCTTCCTACCAACTCTCATCTCCTGGGTATTGGCTTTTGAGTGGTGAGCAGATGGACTTGGTTCTGTCAGTGTGACTATCTATCTCTGTCCACTTGGCATCTGGAACAAGGACTGACTAACCTCTCTGTACTAAATAAGCCCTCAGTTTCTTAGATGTTGAATGGCAGTAGAGCAAATGTGTGATAAAAGATGGATTTTCTTGTTAAGAATATTTGCTAGACAGGATTCTGAATACTTTCCAATCCTTTATAATCCTTACTGCAATTCTTTCAGTGAGATATTATCATCGTTCCTATTTAATGGTTTAGAAAATGGAGTTACTGAGAGGTTAAGGAACTAGCCCAAGGTCACACAGCTGGTAAATTTGCACCATTCTTTCTTAAGTCAAGGCAGACTGGAGTCAGAGATTAAAGTATTGACTGGAAAAATAGAAGTATCCAAATTGTCCTTGAAGCTGATAAAAGGGATCATATGGGTTACACTAGGTGTACTAGGTGTGAAATGTGATTTAATAATTCAGCAAAACTCAACCCAATCCAACAAACACACTTGTACAGAACATCTACACTTTTCCAGTTACACACGAATTCAAGGAACTCCATTTTTTTCCTCAAGGGGCCAAAGTAATTTAGTGCTTTGTCTCTGTTCACAGTTGCCTAAAAATGTTGGGGAGACTACCTCTCTGAGGAAAACTATTCTGAAAAAAAAAAGCATCCTTCCTGAAGGCCTACTGTATGTGTAGAAAAATAAACAAAACCCCCTGCCGCTGACAGGCACCTGCATGAGGGACTGGAAGCATCTGAAAGGGCAGCCAGGCACCCCTGCAAAGAAGCTGGCACTCCACAGGGGCATGTTTAGAAGCTTGCTTCATTAAGTTGTTTCCAAACTGTGACCACTAGTGAGAGCTCTCCTGCAGAACAGATGCTTCCCTGGATGCTAAGTGGGTGCTCTGGAGAATCACACTGATTTGCCATCTTTGTAAAGTGCTGTGCATGTGTGTGTGTGTGTGTGTGTGTGTGTGTGTGTGTGTATGAGAGAGAGAGAGAGAGAGAGAGAGAGAGAGAGAACGAGAGAGATATCTTTCTCACCTTCTCTTCCCCAGGGAGAATTCTCTTTTCTGCAGCCACAGAGAGCCACAGGGCTCGGCTTTGAAGATCTGTGCCTAGCTGGGGAGAGAGGGTCCATGTCAAAAGCAGGGGTGAGCTAACTTTTTCTGTAAGGACTGGGAAGTAAATAATTTAAGTTGGCATGCCTGTTGGTTTTCTATGGCAACTACTCAACACAACTCTGCCATTCTAGTGTGAAGCAGCCAGAGACGTAATAAATGAGGATGGTTGTGTTTTGATAAAACTTTATTTGCAAACACAGAATGGGGGCTGGATTTTTTCTTGTAGGTCTAAATCTGGGTATTTCTGCTTTTGAGTTTTCAGTTTCAGTTCCTCTAGAATAGGAGAAAGGGAAGAAGGATCCAAAACTGGATGTAATGGTGACTCCACAAGAGTGAGAATGGCAGGAGGGGGTCATGCAGAAGAATGCTTCTCAAATGCCTAGAAGTTGCCACATTCAGGAAAGTGAAAGTATCCCTTGTCTCAGTACAGAGGCTTCAGTTAGAGTCAAAGCATATATAGAGATATTAGAATAGCTTTTATTTAAGAATGATTTTAGGCTTGTAAGAGAGTTACAAAGGTGGTGCAGAGAATGACCCCATCCCCACATTCACTTTCCCTTAACATGAACATCTTACACTACCATGGTGCATTTATTAAATCCAAGAAATCTACATCAGTATCTTACTGTGGTATAACCAAAAGCATATTTATATTTATACAAGGTACCTATTTTTGCATTGGTAGAGCTCCTAAACCCTTGGAATTTCTCGAGTGCTAGGAGTATCTCTCATTTTTCAATAACCAGACCCTTTCTGACCGTATCTAATTTTATGCTAATGCAGTGAAGAAGAGTGGGAAGGGACTGTGACAGCTTCTGGATGGGGCCTGGTTGCCAGAGGAACCAAGAATGTGATCAGAAAGCTGGAAATTTTAGCCCCACAACTGATCTTCAAGGATGGAAAGGAGAATGGAGATTGAGATCAATCATCAATGGCCACCAATGTAATCATTGTATGTAATGAAACTTCAACACAAACTTTTCAATAAGATTCAGAGGGTGTGTTAGTAAGCTTTTCATCACTGTCATAAAACACCTGAGATAATAAAGTTAGAGGAGGAAAGATTTATTTTGGCTCATGGTTCCAGAGGCTTCTGTCAATGGTCTCTTGGCTCTTTGGGCCTTTGGTTAGGCAGAACATCATGGCAGGAAGTCTCTGGCAGAGCAGATCTGCTTACCTTATGGTGACCAGGAAACAGAGGGGGCGAAAAGAGGCCAGGGACATGATATTCCCTTCAAGGGCATATCTCAGTGATCTGCTTCCTCCACTAAAGTTTCCTCTATCTCCCAATAATGCCATCAAATTATTAACCCATTCCTGGATTGATTCACTGATGAGGTCAGAGCCCACCTGATATAATCATTTCCCCAGATTCCCCCCTCTGAAGACTGCTTCATGGGGAGCCAAGACGTCAACACGTAAGCCTTTGGGGAACATTCCAGATCCGAACTATAGCACACCACTTCCTGGTTGTTGTGCCAGGTGGGTGGCATGCCCAGAGGGGCATGAAGACTCTGCTTCTATACCTGCCCTGCACATCTTTTCCATTTGCTCTTCCTGAGGATACATGATTTAAAATAAGGTTGTGATGGCAAGTAACGCCTTTCCTGAATTTTCTGAGTCATTCTACTGAATTATCAAACCGAGAGAGGGGTTTACAGAGACTCCTGGACTTGCAGTCAGCTGGATAGTATGGGTACCCCATTTGTGAGTGGCATCTGGAGTGGGGGCATTCTTTGGGGGCTGAGACTTGAACCTGTGATGTCTGAGCTGAGGTTGAGCCATAAGCAGGGGAACTGAACTGAATTGTAGGATGCCCACTCCCTGTTACAAAATCAATCATCCTCTGGAAAAACCACACACAATCACTATTAGCTAAATTCTAGATTTTAGAATTGGCATTTAGTTGTCACATTTCCCTAATCCCTTCTCTTCTATGACAGCTTTTCAGGTTTTCCTTGTTTTTTTATGAGAACTTTGAGGAGTTAGATGTTTCGTAAAATGTCCCTCAAATTGAGCTTTTCTTATGTTTTTCTCACGACTAGCTTAGGGTTATGAGTTTTTGGAGACAGCACTACAGAGGGGAAACACCCTTTTTGTCACATTTTATCAGGGCTATCTAATATCTGTGTCAGGTTGATGTTCACCTGGATTATTTTTTAAAGATAGTGTTTAAAGATTTTTCCACTTAGAAATGACTATTTTTTCAGCCATGCTTATTTTTTAAGGGATTTATTTTTAAAAATACATTGTAAGATATTCATAATATAGTATTTCTTGTAGTGTAAAAATAGGCATTGTGAGCAAGAAGCAGACATTTGTGATTTAACAACATGAGATTTTTTAAAATTACTGTAGCCATATGTAATCAATACTAACTAATGGAAGATAATGAGATTCAGAGAGGTTAAGCAACTTGTATAAGTCCACACAGCTAGTAAGGAATGGAACAGGGCTTTGGGCCTGTTCTAATTTATAAATCTGACTTGTTAGCCAGGGTAGGCTGTTAAGTTGCAGTAACAATTTATACCAAACTCTCAGAGGCTTCGCATAATAAAGATGTATTTCTTACTCATGTTAGATCTTCTGTACCTCAGGGGCTTTTCAGGGCAATTGTCAGTCCTGTGGTGTTTTAGACAAATTTGGTTGCTCTGATTTGGAAGCTCTACATCTCAATGTGAAGCTTCCATATTTGCTCTGGCAAAAGAAGAGAAAGACCGGGAATGACACAGAATGCTTTCCTACCTAAGCCTGGAGGATTGCTCATCACTTACTGTTATGGTTTAGATGTAGTGTCCCCCAAAAGCTCATGTGTGAGACAATGTAAGAAGGTTTGGAGGAGAAATGATCCTGATGGGATTAACTGAGTAGTAACTGGAGGCAGGTGGGTTGTGGCTGTAGGAAGTGGTTCACTGGGGGCATGGTGTGGGGTATAAGTTTTGTATCTGGAGCGAGGAGTCTCTCTCATTTGGGCTGGTTCCCTCCACTACACTCTTCCACCATGATGTTCTGCTTCACCCAGAGCCCCAAGGAATGGAGCCTGCTGTCTATGGATTGAGACCTCTGAAACCTTGAGCCCTTGATTAAACTTTTCCTCCTCTGTAGATGTGTTGGTCAAGTCTTTTAGCCACAACAGCAAAAAAAGCTGACTGAAACACTTCCATTCGTGTCTTCTGGTCTACAACTAGTCTTATGGCCTCCTCACTCAACTGCTGGGTTCAGGGGAGTATGGTGTCCTAGCTGTACATGAGGGAAACAGACAGTGGTGAGCTTATAAATGATTCCAAGGCTCAGAACGGAGCTGAATATGAAGGAAGGCCCTAAAGTGGGGAGTATCGGGTTTCAATGAAAGACAATTTTACTTAAAATCAAGGCTTTCCCTCAGTTGGTCTTCCCTGAGACCCTAGCCCTATGATGCAGGAAACTTTAATTCTGAATCCTATTTAATAATACCCAAGGGTCCACTCCTGTTCCTTTCTCAGCCCCTACCCTTCTTACTAGGCAAGTTGAGCAGCAGAAATGTCCACTTACTCCAATATTTACAAAGTAGGAATCCAGGTATCTTGGGGCCTAAGCCATTTCTTTTGGGAATGCCAGATGTCCTGGTTGCCTCTCATTCCCTATCCTGAAAACCTTTCCATCCATATCCTTCTATCTACACCACATCTGAGTTCTTGATAGCTTTCCCTTTCTCCCTGAGCACTGCCTCCTGTGACAGGATTCTAACACATCAGGTACTCACACTGTGTGACTTTACTTTTGGAATCTTTGTTCTTGTTTGCTTCTTAGTGGAAGGGGAGGAAGCTAGGCAGGTAATGCCAAATGCTATATGGATAGTAAGCTATATGGGTTTGTGTGTGTCATATCCCAGGGCCTGGAGTGATGCTCCTCCCCCCATCCCCTTTACACATTTGCTCTCCTGTCTGTCCCCTAACTCAAGGAACTTGGGCTTTATGTGGAAAAGTAGCCCAGAGAAATGTGCCATAAGAAAGAAAGAAAAAGAAAAAATAAAGCATTGCATGGTCAAATACATTTGGTGAAGTTCGGGTTAAATAACATTAAACAGATATCCTTGTAAAATTTCTTAGAATAGTTAATAAGCTAATACAATTGGAAAACTCCCCAAAATGATGCACAAACAAATTTTTCACCAGGTTTGGGATGTAGCTTCGTGTAGAGCACTTGCTTAAGATGTGTGAGGACCTGGGTTTGATCCCCAGCACTTAAAAAAAATTTTCCCAGAATTGCCTGATCTCAGAATAGTTTTTTTCATGTAGCATATGGAAGAATGGATTCCACATTGGGAAATGCAAATATAAACTGCAAGAAACATTTTTTTTAAACTACTCCTGTTTTAGTAGGTTTTAAAGGTTTTCTCCCTAGAAGTAATAAATAACCTTTGCATGTTGTGGAGTTTGCCAAGTTCTTCCACATTCATTAGCTCATTAAAATGATTGATTTAGACAGGCATGGTGGCACATTCCTGTAATCCCAGCTATTTGGGAGGCTAAGGCTGGAGGATCACAAGTTTGGGGCCAGTCTCAGCAACTTAGCGAGATCCTGTCTCAAAATAAAGGGTTGGTAGAGTGCCTCTGGGTTCCACACCCAGTATCACACCCCAACAAAAAATTATTTTTCACTTTATTTTTTGAATGAGTACAACATTCTCCTGGTTCAAAAATGAGAAGAATAAGTAGATATTTACTAAAAAGTCTCTCTCATCTCATCCTTATCTTTGCTATGCTCAGATTGCATGTTCTCCCCCATTCCCAGGCAACTAACTATCATCATCATGCTATTCAGTTTCCATATAGAATTTATTTATGTATTTATAAGAAAATGCAACATAGTTATTTCAACCTCCAATTTTGTTTAACAGAAAAGAAAAATTTTACAGTCCTTTTAAAAAATGAGGATGATTAAGGTATAATTTACACAAAATAAAATGTACCCTCTCATAGTAAATAACTGGATGAGTTTTAACTGTGTGTTCTGCCAGGTGATCACTGCTACAGTCATGATATAGAGCAGCGCTGTCACTCCAAAACATTTTCTCACACCTCCTTTGCAGACAGAGCTCACCCTCCACCCCTAGCATCTTGGCAATCACTGGTTTGTTTTCTCCTCTAGTTCTGCCTTTTCTCTAGTACCATATAAATTGAATCATATAACATGTAGTCTTTTTTGCTTGGTTTCTATGACTTGCCATAATGCTTTTGAGATGTGTGTGTAGGAATTTCATTTATTTTTATTGCTTAGTACTCAGCTTGTTTGGAGGAAAAACTTTTCCTTTACCAACTCAGTTTGAGTGGTCAGAGTTATGTGAATTATTTGACAAACAGGGAGATTGACAGGAGAAAATGTTTGTTCCACAGGCACACGGGAGCAAATTATAAGGAATGTTGTTTCAACAGCTGGGGGTTAGGGTTTATAGGTTGGTTTATTAAAATGCTGGGTGGGGCTTTTGCAGCAAGGATGGAATGTTCTGATTAGGTTTGTTGACACAATTCCCTAGGATGTCCCCAGTTCTAAAAATCAGCTTTCTATCTTATAGAAAAATCCTTTGGAAGGGCATTTATGACAGCTAAACTCTTGGAAAATTCTACTTTAATCATGAAAGGGAAATTCAGATGAAACTTGTTTCTGATGACTAGGAGAGAGGACTACATTCTCCATATGGTGAAATGTCTGAGGTGATGGTAATTGCAGTTGTTCCAGTCTCATCATGCATGTTGTTAACATGTGTTCACATGTCACACTGTACCCCATAAATATGTGCAAGTGTTAAAAAATTTTTCTATTCTGTTAAACAAAATTGGAGGATGAGACACAATGTTGTATTTTCTTATAAATACATAAATAAAGTCTATACGGAAACTGAATAGCATGATGATGGCAGTTAGTTGCCTGGGAATGGGGAAAAGTGTCAAGTTAAAAAAATATACAAAAGACTTCTTCCTGCAGCTTCAGTTTATTCAAGGTTTTTTCTGTAAAGAAGTGTTTATGGCATTCCTTAGCATTATATGAATGAATGCACCATCTTTTTTTTTTTTTACCCATTTACCAAGTGATCAGCACTTGTGTGTTCCCATATATGGTGATTAGGAACATTGGAGTGCAATGTGGGCAGAGGTTTTCTGTAAAACATGATTATTGGCTGAATTGAGCTCTCCCAAGTTTATGTGCCAAAATCCTAACCCCTATGTCTTAGTGTATTTGAGTTCCTGTAACCAATAACCAAAGACTGTGTAACATACACAACAGAAATTTATTTCTCACAGTTCTGGGAACTGAGAAGTCCAAGATCAGGGAGCTGACAGGTTTAGCTGCCACAAATGCCATTCCAAAGGATTTTTCTATAAGACAGAAGGCTGATTTTTAGCACTGGGACATCCTAGGGGATTGTGTCAAAAAACCTAATCAGAACATCCCATCCCACTTCTGGTTCACAGGTGGTTGCCTTCTCCTTGTGTCCTCAGCTCTCCAAAACCTCTTTTATAAAGGCACTAATCCCATCACAAGAACTCCACCCTCATGGCCTAATCAACTCCCAAAGCCTCCACCAGGTTAGGATTTCAAAATATGAATTTTTTTTGGGTGTGTGTGTGTGTGTGTGTGTGTGTGAAATTCAGATAATAGCACTCTACTACCTCAGACTATAAAGTAGAGAAAGGGCCTTTAGAAATGTACCTTAGGTGATAGGAGATGTTATGGATGGGTTTCATTCCGTGTGTGGCTTGTGTCCTTATAGGAAGAGATTATAGCACAGACAGTAGGATGACTTTGCCAGCTTTCTATCACTGTCACAAAATACCTGAGAAAAATCACTGAGGGGGAAAAAATCTTTTTATTGTGGCTCATAGTCTCAGAGGTGTCAGTTCATCGTCATTTGGCTTCATTGTTTCTGGGTCTGTGGTGAGGTAGAACATCATGATGTGGAGGGTGTGGTGGAGCAGAGCTGCTTACCTCATGTCAGCCAGGAAGGGGAGGGGAAGGAAGAGACTGGGGAGAAGATATATCCTTCAAGGACAAAGCCTCAGTGGGCTACTTCCTCCAGCTAGGCCCCACCCCCTCTCTTTTAGTCAGCTTCTGCACTGCTGTGACTAGAAGACCCAACCCAAACAATTGTAGAGGAGGAAAGTTTAGTTGAGGGTTCACGGTTTCAGAGGTCTTAGAAGGCTGGATCCATTCCTCAGGGCTCCAGGTGAGGCTGAACATCACAGCAAAAGAGTGTGGCAGAGGGAGGCAGCTCACATGATGATCAGAAAGGAGAGAGAGAGAGAGAGAGAGAGAGAGAGAGAGAGAGAGAGAGACTGACTCCTCAGTGTCCCAACTCCTCCAGCCACACCCTACCACTTCAGTTACCACTCAGTTAATTCCTATCAGTGTTTAATTCACTGACTGGGTTAAGATTCTCACAACCCAATCATTTCTCCTCTGAACCTTCTTGAATTGTCTCACACATGAGCTTTGGGGGACACCTCACATCCAAATCATAACAACCTCCCAAAAGTCCATTTAACTACAAATCTGATGAGATCAGAGCCTTCATGATCCAATCACTTCCCAAAAGCCACAGCTCAGAATATTGCTGCCCTGGGACCAAGCCCTTAACACTTGAGCCTTTGGGAGACATTCTAGATCCAAACTATAACATTCTGCTCATTTCCATCTCAATGCAAATTGCATTTAGTCCCTCTCTGACAATCCCCAAAGTTTTAAGAGTTCCAGCATTTTCCAAAAGTCCAAGTCCAAAAGTCTCTTCTGAGACTCATGGCAAACTTATGGCTATGAATCTCTGTAAAAATAAAAAACAAGTTACATACTTCTAACATACAGTGGTGGGGTAGGCCCAGGGTCAATATTCCCATTCCAAAAGGGATGTATAGGGGAATACCAAGGAAAGATGGACCAAAGCAAGACCGAAACTCAGCATAAGGAAACCAGTTAAGTGATAACCCCAAATCAACAAGTTGCCAAGTGGAGGTACTAGGAACAAAGTCATTATTATCTAATCCAGAGTTGTTGACTAGACCATGTGGGTGAGGGATCCAGACAAATCTGGGTTGGACAAGATACTTTGTCTTGGTCACAAGATCCTCTGTAGTACTGTTTGTGCACTTTTCATATTTGGCCACACCATGTGCATGGCTAGTCTGGACCTCTAGATCCCCAATTCCATAACGCTTCTTCTTCCCCAACCCCCCCTTCTTCCCTTTTTCAAACCCTCTCTTTTGTTTCAGAGTTCTCTCACTGAATTTTATGCCAAGGCTTTTAATTACTACTCTTATGTCAGAGATCTTCCCTATTTCCTCCTTGTTTTACTCTCCACCTGGAGTGCCTGCATGGAGTGTGATTTCTCTTTTATTCAAGCACAGTCAGATGACCCAAAAATGAACACTGAGGTTGATATTTGCATTTTTGAGAGGGATAAGTTTGGATAGCTGAGGGAAGACTCATTAGAAAGAAAAATAGTGATTATTTTGGTTCCTGATAGTTTTCAAGTTCTCAGTTCCTTCCTTCCTTCCTTTCATCCATCACCCAGCCATCCACCTACCCATTCACTCATCTGGGAGTTCATTCATAGAACAAACATACCTGAGTGCTACTTGGGGTCAGGCCTTGTTATAGGCAGTGGGGCTAGGACAAAGGGGAGGCTCTTTCAAATGCTTCAGCTCTTACTCTGAGCAAGAGGAGGAGCCACTAAAAGAGAGCATGGTTTGGTTTTGGTTTACAAGGATCATTTGAGCTGTTATGTGGAGGATAAACTGCAAGAAGGCATCATCCTCCAGGTGAGCGGTAGTGGTGCTTTGAGCCAGGTAGCAGCATAAAGAGGGTAAAAAAGAGTTGGATTTTGTCTTCTGAGATGGAGAAGACAGATTTGCTGGTGGAGTCAAACTACATGTGGGTGTGAGAGAAAAAGCAGAGTCTGCGTGAGTAATTCAAAGAATGGAGTTGCCTGAGATGGGGAAGGCTGTGGAGAGATCCTGTTTCAGGGTGAAAATTGGGAGTCTTGCTTTGTCCATGGCAGCTTGGAGCTGCCTGTTGGACACCTAAGTGGGAAAGATAGAAAGGCAGTGGGATAGTTTGGATAGATGCGTCTGTAGTGTCCACTTCTAACTCACAGGAAATCTGTTTAAAACCCTCTGGTGGCATTTCTTCTCCCTCAGACTAAAAGCCCAATTCTGCACACTGACCTTGAATGCCCTGTGCGGTCTAACGTCCCTTTGTGTCTGGCCTTGTCTCCTGCGGGTCTCCCTGGCTCGCTGTCCTGGGAGTCCACCCCGGCCCATGGTGTTCCTGAAGTTGGCCTGGTTCATCCCTTTGCAGCAGCTCTTCCTCTGGCTGGGATGCTCTTTTACCAGGCAGTGAGGAGGGAGTCCATCTCCTTTAAGACTTTGTTGAGATATTACCTTCTGGGTTTTGGTTTCAGTCAGCTTTTTCACTGCTGTGACTCAAAGATCTGACCATCTGAGTTTTGGTTTCAGTCAGCTTTTTCACTGCTGTGACTCAAAGATCTGACCATAACCATCACAGAGGAGGAAAAGTTTAATTGGGAGCTCAGGGTTTCCGAGGTCTCAGTCCATGGACAGCTGGCTCTAAGTGAGGGAGAACATCATGGCAGAAGAGTGTGGCAGAGGGAAGCAGCTCACATGATCAGGAAGAAAACAGAGAGATCTCTACTTGCCAGATACAAATATATACCCCAAAGTCATGCCCCCAATGCCACACCTGCCTTCAGTTACCACTCAATTAATTTCATCAGTTGATTAATTCACTGATTGGGTTAAGGCTCTCATAACCCAATCATTTTCCCTCTGAACCCTTGGTGTTGTCTCACACTTGAGCTTTTGGGAGACACCTCACATCCATATCATAACAATCTTCATCATCATTCAGTTCAAAATCATCATCTTCCTAATCCTAACTTCTCACCAAATCTTCTCCCTGCTGTTTGATCTCCTTCTCTCCCTCCAAATTAATACGTATTTGACTCGTTTTAAATTGTCTGTCTGTCTCCTTCAGTGGAATAGCAGCTACAAGAAGGCAGGTATATTGTCTACACAGTTCACTGCTATATCCCCTGACCTGCAAAAAACCTTTGCTGAATGAATAAATACACTGGATTCTCCTTTTGCCTTTGGTACTTACAAGATACTTCAATGTCTTCCTTATAGATTCTCCATGACTCAAGTTCGAGGGAGTCAATTTTCATTTCTTGCACAGGACAATGCCCATCTTATATAAGACCCTCTTTCTTTTTTTATTAGCCATGATATTTTTAGCTTCACTAAACCATGTGGTACATTTTGTATCAATGTTTTTTTTTTCATGTGCCTATTTCTCCTCGAAAGACTCTAAATGTAGCAGGGCTGAGGATTATACTTTATTCATAAACTCAGTGCAGTGCCTAAATCATTAACATGAGCAGCAGTCATTTGTAGAATGAAGTGATTTTAAGCTAAATTAACTTTCCTCTCATTCTAAAGGTAAGACAAATTGTAGGAGAAAAACAGCTACCAAAGGCTCACTTGTAGCCTAGAAAAAGTTTGCTTTGAATAAGTTCAATTAATTCTTCAAGGCAAGTGCTTCCGAATTAGGATGCTCAATACATGAGGGATGGTTTGCTAAAAACGGGGCCAGAAAACAGCCATCACACTTACATGTTAGGAACTGCTCAAAGAACTGTAGCTATATTAACTCACTTAATTCTCCCAACAACCTGTGGGTGTTGGTATTACTATCATGCACACTCAACAGATGACAGAACCAAGTGTCAGAGATGTGATATGACTCGCTCAAGGTAACACAGCCAGTTAGGTGGGCGAGAGGGAGCTGGGAGAGAACTCCCCCACTCTGCTTTGGTGCCCATCCTCTAAAGGAAGCTACAGCAGGAAAGTGTGTCATTAAATAACCTTCCAAGGAAGCTGGAATCAGTGCGGGGACATGGAGACATGCAGGGCTTGGAGAAGTGGGGGGAACAGCCTTGACCCCTTGTATCGTTCTCCTTCACATAGAAACAGTGTCTGATACTTCCAAGCAGAGCTTGTCACCTCAACTGAGGATGAGTTGGCAGGTGTGCTCTGATTCTGAGTTAATTCTGGAACCCATCTTTGGCCCATGTGGATGCAGACCTTGGGTCACTTGGCTTCTGTCCTCCTCCTGTTGCTTCAATACCCTTCCCTGCCCTGCAAACGACGACTGCTTATGCGGTTCCTTCATGGTCAGAGAGGTGTGGGGCTTGTCCCTTCTTGGTCTTGGGTACATACCCAAGGCATGGCCCCAGCATTGTGGACACATACATGCATGTGTGTTCTTGCCCTTGTGGAGCCCAGCCTTGTAAGATTCTGGAATGACTGACTTGGTTCCTCCTCTTCCTCATGCTTTGTTCTTCTGTCCTGCCAGGTAATGGTTGTATGACTACTGAGGTGAGACCTGCCTGAATCTCACCCTCTCATTAATCCTCAGACATCTTCTCAGTATCCACTGTTTTTGCATCATTGTGTGAACTGCTGCAGAGAAGAATCCAGAAGCATTAGCTGTGGTTGCCGCCTTTACACAGCTGCCCATTCGTTACAGAAATGAGACCATGTATGGGCAGCAATTATTGGAAAAGGTGACTGCATGTAATGAATGAATGACTGAACTGCACAGTGGATGCTGTGGAGTGTTGGAGGTTAGAAAGTGGACAAATCAGAGCAGCCTGGCGTCAATCAAAGATGCAACCGTGGAGGGAGACACTGACTATCATTCCTAGTTTTTTCAGTGGGGAAAACAAAAATACAGAGAATTCAAGTCACTCCCTGGAGATCCCATCACTTGCTGGAGAAGAAACTGAATGAGCAAGGGGAAGTTACAGGACAGAGGGCACCATAGAGGGAAGAGGACCAGGGACAAAAGTGAGGAAGATGCGGAAGGAAACTTCATCCAGGAGGAAAGCATTAGCCAAGCAACCTGTGCCTGATCAAGCACAGTGGCTTGGGGGCTGTGACGGGGGAGGTCCTGCCTGGAAGCTCAAGGACCCCCATTAACTAAGCAAGGACCTGATCTTCTCAGTGTTGTTTTACCCATCCTGAAAGTGCTGACAGCAAGCGGCCCTCACAGGGACATGGGGAGATGGTTGCAGGCAGTAAAGCTACTGAGGTGTGAAGACGGACACATCCGAGCCCACGGATGAATCATTTCACAAGGAAAGCAAAGGAGTTCAGTTAGTGGCATCATTTACTCCTCTCATCTAGAAGGCAGGATTGGACAGACTCAGCAGAAACTCTCCCTAGGGCTCCTGCTCCCCCAGGTAGACCTCTTCCAGGAAATGCATGGAGCATGTTGGGATCTTCAAGTTTGGCTCTCTACTTTGTATGTTCCCTGAGGACATTTATAGGCCTACATTTACTCTTAGAAGACAAAAAAATGCTAACCTTTTTTCTTGAATATTTTGTACTATTTTTTAATGACCCGATTGGATAGGATAATATCACACTTAGTAAAAGCTCTTCTGAGAGGGTTGAGGATGATGCCAAAAGTAGTGGAATGGAAATCACGGGAAAGGAGTTGGCTTTACCATGGACCAGCTGGGTGACCTGAGGCAAATGACTTAACTTCTCTGGGTCTCAAAAAGTACAGACCAGATTATCACTGAGTTCCATTTTGATTCAAATATTTTATGAGCCTAGGAAGACAATGTTGTAAGCAAAAAAGATTGCATATCCTATATTCTAGTGGGCCAGGATTCAGAATTTCTGCTCTGAGCCTTATTAGTTCTGTGCCCTTGGGAAAGTTATTTAATGGCTCTGAGACTCAGTTTTTTTTTTCATGTATAAAATATAATGAGGGAAATAAAAGTTATAATAAAACAAAGTGCTTAGAATAATGGTGAACACATACACATACATATATTTGATACATGCTGGTTCTTTTCTTTATTTTTCCCTTTATCTATCTCTAGAAACCTCAGGAAACCAACTGACCTTCATGCAAAATAGTTCTTCTTTTCTCCTTCCCTCTTTTCCTTCCGTTCTTCTATATACATTATTGAAGAGCACCTGTGGTCTTCCAGGCCCAGATTTAGGCACTGGGGCTACACAGGTGACTCTGATCTTGTCTGGGATGGTGAGCTTGCTGCAGGAGGCTTGTGTGAATGCTTGGTGAAGGAGTTGGCATTTCACCCAGTTTCTGGTGGAACTCTGCCGAAGCAGGAGTGTATGCATGGGCCTTTGTGCATGAACCTTTGGGCAAGGTTCACTGAGGCCAGAAGCTGTGCAGGAAGAGCATGACCAGGGCAGGCTGGGGTTAAGGTATCACCTTCTTAAAGCCTAATTACATGGTGCATGTTTCCCAGTGGGGCTACATCCTCAGGTATTCATCTCCCAGCCTGCTGAGTCCCAGTGGGTGCACACTGCATACAAATCCCTGGACTCCTGAGCAGACCATGGTGGCAGTACAACCGAATCTGGTTTGGAAAACTGTCTGTCATTCACAGAAGGACAATTCCGGGGCTCACAGAATTAGGCTCTTATCTCCCCAGCTTTGACTCCATGTGACCCTGGCTACCCTGCACAGCCTTGAGCTCTTTGAAAGGTGAACTGATGGATGTTTGTCCTGACCAGAGGTTGACAGGCATCATAACAAACTTGTAACCCTACCCAAGCCCGAGTGACAGAACCTGAGCTTTGGCTGAGCCAGCCCTTTTGCTCTGGTATGACATTCAAGCTGCTCACAGCCACTTGATCACCATTAAGAAGTAGTAACCTTAGGAAGCAGGAGGGTCCACCTGGACCAAGCCTGGGAGTGTTTACTTGGTGCGTGGCCCTGGCCATGGGCATTGGTCCCCACCTTGAGCAATCTGGCACTGCCTCAAGTTGGTGCTAGGAGCTTGTCTTTTATTCCAGTTTAACTCTTTTCTCACTGATTTACATTGGGACAGGCCCAAACTAGGAAAGGCATTAAGTGGAAAGGTTATAGGGTTTGGTTTTTCCCTGCTCATATGCTTTATTATCTGCTTAGATACAAAAATTTATCAAAGAGAATGAAAGTCATTGCCCTGAAAAAAACCCCTGATTTGCTTGTTTGCCATTTTATACCAGGAAAATAATTTTATTTAGCATATAGGAAGCATTTCTGTATATTGCCTCTCCTTTTTTTCTTCCTCTTCATCCTCTCTCTCTCCTCTTCTTTCTTCCTTCTTTTCTCTCTTTCTTGTGATCAGCAGGAAATTTTTTTCCCATTGTGATGGAATGTGTTGGTTTCATTTGAATGTAGAGATGATGGTGGTTACTCTCATGTTCCGGAGCAGAAGGGCAGGGGGCGGCAAAGGGAGGACCCTAGAATCCATCACTTGGAGCTGGAAGCCACCCAGGCCACAAGGTTTCCATTTCAGCATCGGGATTTGTGCTCTGAGATGGACAACCAATCTCTCCCAGGGCAGTGGTTCTTATTTCCCTCTGAAAATTCATGCTGCCAAAAATTGATAGTTTCTCACAGCTTTACTGACAGGTACAATTGTCGCCAGAAACAGAATAAAGAGACAATGCAAAATAGCTCCTCTAAGCTGCCTTTAATTGGCTCTTAAAGTCATTTCCCTGAGATGGATTAATCACACTGAAACACAGTGTGTTAGTGCAGCTCATAAAACCTGTTTTTTTCCCCATCATTTTCTAGGGTAAGGAGTTATTTTGTGCCAGTCTTGGTCCTTATGTAAAGTCCTGTTATTAGACTTTATAGGAGCTAGCCGAAGGGACGTATCCATCCAGGTTTTGGCACTGCAAGATCAGTGGACGGGTGTGGCCTAATCCCAGAGGCAGGGTGAAGTGCACATTAAGTTCTTTTTGCTTGGGAAAAATGATAGACCCCAAACCCGCCATTCTGCTGGTCCCGGCAGGGGGTTGGTCATATGAATTATGCAAACTCTTGCCCTGAGCTCTGTAGACCTTACTATTAAAATTCTATTTCCTACCCAAGGAAGCTTCTGTGTGAGAACTCATCTTTGCACCAGCCATTTCAGTTGAAGGAGCATCCCAAGTGCAGCTGGTCTGCCTTTCCCTAAAGAACATGGGTGAATTAGAAGAAATCCATTCATCAGTGATGGCAGCTCTTTTAATTTTTGTTTTAAAGCTCTGTTTCTTGGGGGAAAAAACCATGAAGGCTCTGCTTCCATGAGAAATCTAAGGCTAAAATCAAATAAAACGTGCACAAGTTAATCTTAAACACTTAATGGTATGCAAATTTGAGCTCCTATTCATGTAAATCACTGTAATGAGAATTGGTTTCAACCAGCCAGATGAGATTTTGCAGATTTTCTCTTCTTGCCTCCTTATTTTGGGGTGTGAGAGATGTACAGGCATGTGGATGATTTCCTCTGGATTCCTTTGCGGATGGCTGGATTGCTGTAGGGTGGGGGGAAGGAAAGAAGGAAGGACAGAAGGGAGAGCAGCTGGGCTCCACGATCTGTTCACGGCTGTGGCTTGCTCCACAAGCTTTCAGTTTGGTTTTCCTCTGGTTGCAACATCACAGCTGTTGTCAGACTGGGGGCTGGAGTCAGACTCATGGCTGTATATCAGAGGGCCTTCTTGCTGGGCATCTTCTTGAGACCACTCACAGTTCATTGCCACGTGGGTTTCCCCAACTTGGGCACAAGGCGTGACAGACATCCCATCACTATTGCCTTGTTGGTTGAATCAGGTCATGGGTCCTAACTACACTCAAGGAGTGGGGATTATGGAAAGGTGTGAACCTCAGGTAGTAAGGATCATAGGAGAGGGAAGCTGTCTAACATAGCATTTTTTTTTTATGAACTCCATTCCTGAGTAGCCTAAAAGGGTTAAACAATGTCAACTTTCAAGTCACCGTGGTAGGATATCCTAAGTGGCACTAAGGTTACTCAGGATTTCTCCTCTTTACCTTTCAAATATCCCTACCTGTTTTCAGGTGTTTTGCAACACTCTAAAATGAACCAATTGATTTTGTTGAAATACATTGTTAGGAAGAAGAAGTCTTCAATTTCAAATGCTTCTCTGAGGTTTTCCTTAAGTGAATTTAGTTATTAGAACTCATCATCATAGCATCAGATCATCATTTATTTGTATTAGAAGGAAATGGGTTGAAGAAAAGAGAAGCTCTCACTGGACAAGGTGTGTGTCTGGGATACAGACCAAGAAGGGACAAGGGACTTTGTCTTTCCTGTGGATCTTGCCCCCTTATTACCTGGCAGCCAGGATGTGAATGAGTGGTATCTCAGCTCTGAATTATTGCAAGGGCAGAGATCTTAGCAAAAGCACTGGCCATAATGTTCCAGAAGAGAAATCCAGAAACTCTTGTATATTCACCAAGCACTGGTTATTCCAAGGAAGCTCCATCAGAAGTTGTTAACCAATTGTTTAATTGGCAAAGAGAGCCTCCCATTGTAATGAATTTTTAGATCATCTCTCTGGAAAAAGAAGAAAAGCCATTTAAAGAGGTTCCCTGAATCTGAAAATACTCCCTTCCTCCCCTGGATGATGCCCCAGATTCCATTGTTTTTTTCTCCTAGTGAACTGTAAATTCTCCTGGGGAGGCATTACATCATGCTTTAATAGTCATTCACAGCTCAGTGTGAATGAGGGAAGGGGAAATGTATTTGCTACATCCTCCACTACATGTGGACAAGGGAAAGATCACATTACCATGGAGAAAGAAGAAATTAAATTTCAACATGGAAATGCATTTTATCTCCATTCCTCCATTCCTTCCCTGCTTACAAAACTTTACTGGGCTCCCATTCCACATTATGGAAAGTAAAACTATGTTATTTGGCCTGAGTTATTTCCAGAACTTCACTGTCAGTGCTGTATCACTTGTACATGGTGTGAGTCAGTTTTTCATTGCTGTGACCAAAATTCCTGACAAGAACAACTTGGAGGAGGAAAGATTTATTTTGCCTTCTAGCTTCAAGAGGATTCAGTGCATGGTCATTTGACTCCCTTTCTTTGGGCCTGAGATAAGGCAAATGTTATTGTGGAATGGCCTGGCAGAGGAAAGGTTCTCAGCTTGTGGGAGCTAGGAAGGAGAGAGAGAGGAGAGAGAGAGAGAGAGAGAGAGAGAGAGAGAGAGAGAGAGAGAGAGAGAGAGAGAGAGAGAGAGGGGCCAGGGAAAGATATAGTCCCGAAGACCACACCTCTAGTAACCTACTTCCTTCAACCATATCCCACCTACCTATAGTTTCACCATCTCCCAGCAAGTCCATTCAAATTACTAATCTGTTCAATGAATTAATCTACCTGTGAGATTAGAGCTCTCATGATCCAATTATTTCTGAACATGGCTGTACTAACACATGAACTTTTGGGGCACATTTCAGATACAAAGTACAATGTACATCAACCCCTATTTACACCATCCACTCTAAACTCTCTTACACAGGAATATCTTTCACATACTCCTACTTCTACTTAGAATGCCACTCTACATTCTTTAGCCTTGGGAATTCCTGTAGGATCCAGTGTGAGGCAACTTCTCCAGGCAGTTACTTTCCTCTACGGGTTCCCATAATGCAGTACTAGGATCCATTAATCCTGGAAAAGGTGATATGCAGTGCAGTTGATCTCTCCCATCAGGTTAAAACTTTCTTGAGGACAGGGACCATAACTTTACCTCGATCTCTCAGATGTCATCCCAGAGCCTGAGAATAATAACTAACATTTTTTGAGCATATGCCAGAGGTGATACATATTTTAAATACATTTCTCATCTAATCTTCTCAATTCTTTGTATGACTGTTCCTGGTTTAGTGTTGAGAAATCTATGCAACTTGTGCAAAATAATTTGTGCAAATTGTCAAAAGTCATGCAACTAGAATTGGCAGAGCCTGGATGTGAAGCTAAGTTGTCTGATTCCAGAGATTTTGCTCTCCTTCTGTGCTCTAGTAGTATACCTTTTCCCTGCTATAGAACTGTAGCTAATACATGCACATGGAATGAATGACTGGATGAATGTGTCATAAGCTGGAGCATGGCCTTGCCCTCACAACCCCTCCCCAGTGAAGCCATGCCCCTATTCAGATTGGTATTTGGATCCTGTTGTCCTGGCTTGCAGTCTTCCCAGGCTTCTTTGAGGCAGAAGGAAGCATTTGGATGGATGGCCTTGATGGCTGATATCTCTATTCTTCCTCCATCCCACTCTGGGCAGCCTGACCTGAGGAGCCCTTGGTTCCAACTTGTTGTGACCTGATACTTCAGCTCTGGGACTCAGCCTAGCTTCAAGGGTCTGATGGACATTCCACACCTGTCAGCACTACAGGTTTGGCTACTGATGAGACCAGGCTGGAAAGGGGTGGTTTGTCTTGGCATGTCCTGGAGAACTTTGTCAGGTATCCATGACAGCAAAGCCCTGAGTGGATGCTGAGTAGAGGTGGCCCTCTGCCTCACAGGGCCAAGGAGATGCTGACCTTTGAGCTGCCTCTTGCTGACAAGGCTGGGAACACTGGCATGTGTGCTAGCTCAGAGGTGGGGCTTTCCCCTTCCATTGAATCATTGGAACCTAACATACATGGTTAGCACCATACTGGGTTGTGTGGACATAGAGGACTCTTCTGGCCCTTGAAATACTGGATTCTAGTGGCAGAGGTGTCCACATAGATTAATTACTGTAAATATACTATAATCACTCCTTTGTTACACATGCATGTGCTTTGGAGACATGCAAAAAGGGTATTTAATCCCACTAGTAGAAAGAGTGGTATTACAGTAAGTTGCCAAAAGGAGAAGACATTAGTGTAAGATAAAGTAAGTGTAACTCCTGTATAGTAGTTGACATACAGTAGTGTAAAAATAGTGCTTGGCAAACAGTAGGTGTTCGGTGATCAGAAGTCACTATCAGCAGCCATAGCAGTAGCATTCTTGGAACTAGAAGAGTGAATGAATGATCTTCATGCACAGAAAACAGGAAAAGGCTCAGCATTCTTGAAAAAGACAAAATATTATTCTCAAGTAATAGGTTTAGGAAAAACATTGAAAAAATGGTAAGTTAGGAAATTGGAAAGTTGGGAAGACACTGAGCTTGTATCAGAAGATTTGGTTATTATTTTAGTTCTTCCACAACTAGTTATACTAACTATATGCATTTGGTAAATTTTTTTCTCCCCCATAATCTCTTTCATAATTTGTAAATGCAGAAGGATGGACTATATGGTGCCCTTCTAACAATGGAATCTTCAGTCTCTACAATGTCCCATTCACAATCTCTTGCAATTAAAAAAATATAAAACACATATACAAGTAGAAAAATATCTTCCACAGTAAAGGAAAAAAGCAATCAAATGCCACTATTTCTGAGATAATGAAATCAGTGAACGAGGACTTTAAAGCATCTGTTTTAAATACGTTCAAGAACCTAAAGAAAAATATGGTCAAAACAAAAAAAAAGCAGATGGGTAATGTCAGTTCCAACGGGTATTGAATATTTGAAACTTAAAATACCTGAAATTAAAAAATTATGAAACGAGCTTAATATCACATTGTAGATGACAGTGACTTGGAAAATTAATAGAAATTGTCCAATCTGAAAAACAGAGGAAAAAAAGGCCTAAAACATAAATAGAACCTTAGGAATGAATGGTACCATATTAGGTGATTCAACATATATTTTTTTGTAGTCCAAAAAGAAAAGAAAAAATGGGGAAGAAATTATATTTAAAGGACATAATTGTCAAAATTGTCCAAAATTTAGTGTAAAACACAAACTTAGAGATCAAAGAACTTACTACATCTGCTGAAATTCAAAGAGAAAGAAAAAATATTGAAAGCATCTAGAGAAAAAAATGGTACATCACATACTGGGAACATTCATACATTTGATAACTAGCCTCTCTTTAAATAGTGGAGGCAAGGGACTGGGAAATGTAGCTCAGTGGAAAACCCCTGGGTTTGATTATCAGTAATAGAGACAGGAAGACAATAGAATGAGATCTTTAAGCTAACCGAAAGAAAAAGTGTCAAACCAGAATCCCATAATTTTATCTTTTAAAAATGACAGATAGGGACTGGGGCTATAGCTCAGTGTTAGAGTGCTTGCCTAGAATGTGTGAGGCCCTGGGTTGGATCCTTAGCACCACATACAAATGAATAAACAGAATAAGGGTATTTAAAAAATGATGGGTAAATGAATACATTTCCCAATAAATAAAAATTAAGTGTATTTGTTGTCAGTAGATTAGAACCTCAAGAGTGCTGAAGGACATTTTCAAATGGAAGGAGAATGATCCCTAATGGAAAAGAATTTATAAAAAGGAATGATAAGCACTACTGCTGGTAACTATATGAGTAGACATAAAAGACTGTGTTATTTTCATCTCATAATTTCTTTAGCAGATAAATGGCTGTTTTAAGCAAAATTAATGTTGTGTGGGGTTTATAACACACACACACACACACACACACACACACACACATATATATATATATATCATAACAATTTCAAATGGGCAGGTAGGGAAAGGCAATAAAGCTATTTTGTTGCATGGTTATTATATTTAACCTGAAGTTGCACCACATAAACTTCAACTGGACAGAAGTCAAGGATGCAGTTTTAGTCAGCTTTTTCATTGCTGTGACTAAAAGACCTGACAAGAACAATTTTAGAGAAAGAAAAGCTTATTTGGGGCTTATGGTTTCAGAGATCTCAGTTCATAGTGGCTTCATTCCTCAGGGATTAAGGTAAGGCAGAACATCACGGTAAAAGAGTGTGGTGGAGGGAAGCAGCTCACATGATGATTAGGAATCAGAGCAGAGAGTCTTCACTTGTCAGTTACAAAATATGTACCCCAAAGGCACACCCCCAGTGTCCCATCTCCTCCAACCACACTCTACCTGCCTCCAGTTACCACTTAGTTAATTCCACTTGGGTTAAGGCCCTCGTAACCCAATCACTTTACCTGTAAATGTATTTACATTGTCTCACACGTGAGCTTTTGGGGGACACATAATATCTAAACCCACAACAGATGAATAATGTATTCTTTGAGCCAGCACTAAAAAATAACATGTAGGGGAAGCGCCTAAAAGTCAATAGTAGAATTAAAATGGAATGCTGAAAAAATTGATTAACTCTAAAGAAGGCAGAAAAGAAGGAGGAGAGGAACTAAAAATATACGAGACAGAGAATCAATAGGGAAGTGATAAATCTAAAACCAGCTATATCAGTAATCACAAATGTAAATAAATTGACCACTGAAATTAAATGGCAGAGACTGTTAGACTGGAAAAAAAAAAAGACTATAGTATAGTCCTTGTAGGAGAAATAACTTGATGTGTGAGACACAGATAAACTGAGAGAAAACAGGAAAGAAGATGTACCATGGAAACTATAAGCAGAATGAAAACAAAAAGAATAATTCAGATGGAGTGATTGTGTTAATATCAGATGAAATAGACTTTCAGACGAAAGTATTATTGGAGACAAAGGAAAAATTTTATTTTGATGAAAGGATCAATTCTTCAGGAGGATGTAGCCATCATAAATGTAGATCTGCCTAATAACAAGCTTAAACTTAACATGAAGCCAAAGCTGACAGAACAAAAGGGAGGGATAGACACACCCATAATCCTAGTTTATAAGATATCAACGAGATCTTATAAATGGACAGTCTCTGTCCATTCAGGCTGCTGTAACAAAAATATCTGAACTGGATGGCTTAAACAACACCAACTTCTTTCTCACTGTTCTAGAAGGTTGGGAAGTCCAAGACCAAGGAGCAGGAAGATGAGAGGCCTGGAGGTCTGTCTCTTCCTGGCTCATGGACTGCTGTCTTCTGCCTGAATCCTTACAGCCAGAAGCAAAGGAGTAGGAAATGGAGGGGTTAGTGTGTGGTTGGGGTGGAGGCAGGGAGAACAATATTAAGAGGAGGATAATAAATGCACTGCCACTGGAACCTCCTCTTGCTGTTCTTGGAAGGTCTATCACCCTTACATGGCTTTTGTAACTCATCATTCCTCATGTGCCCTGCAGGGCCTAGGCTTTGCTTCATATCAGCCAGGAGGAAGAAAACATTCCAAACCAGTGGAGGAGAATAAGTCACCCCCTGGTGCCTTCATTTAGACCAAGATTTATAGAAAAGAAAAGGCAGAGTGATGAGCTATTTGCCCCTTGGACAGGTGTGAACTAAAGACTCTGGTAATCAAGCTGGGGGTGGAAGTAGTCAAGAGTGCTATCCTTGACAGGTACGGTAGTGCTTGCCTATATCTCAGCATTTTGTGTGATAGCTGCCTCAGCAACTTAGCAAGACCCTGTCTCAAAATAAAAAAAACAATAAAAGATTAGGGATGTAGCTCAGTGGCAAAGCACCCCGGGTTCAGTACTCAGCCCCCATCCCCAAATGCTCTTCCAATGCCAAGAGAAGCCATTTTATTATTATTGAGACCCAAATATATGACAGAAATAAATCCATTTGATTCAGCAAGGATGATCATTCACCTGTTTCTTCCACCCTGGTCCCCCAAGTTGAAGAGCCAGATAAAAAGTGGTCCAGATATAATAATATTTAAATAGTTCTTTGAGTGTTGACCAGTTAGTACAAATGACCAAATTCATTTTCATTTGAGAACAACATATAACTTAAGAAACAGAGCTTTATATAGTTAAATAGAGAATAAAGTAGCTTGATTCCTCCTTGTCTTAGTCCGCTTAGGCTTCTATAACAAAATTTCTTAGACTGGTGGGTTCATATTCAACAGAAATTGATTTCTCACCACTCTTAAGGCTGGGAAGTCTAAGATTTGATGTCTGGTGAGGGCCCACGTTCTGCTTTTGTAGATGGCTCCTTCTACAGTATCCTCACATGGTAGAAAAGGCCAGTGGCTCTCTAGAGTCCCCTTTATAGGGGCATTATTCCAGTTCATGAAGGCTCTACCCTCATGGCCTAAGTACCTTCCATAGGCCCCACCTCCTAGTACCATCAGATTCGGGGTTAGGGTCTCAGCATGTGAATTTTAGAGGGACACAATCATTTTGATCAAAACATTCCCCAATTGAGGGTAGTTTTTCCTAACCAGCACCATTGGGAGAACAGCCTTGATTTTGGTATTGCTCAGAGATGCTCTCTCTGCACCTCTTTGTGTCATTTTGTTGCTTTTGTCTGGTTGTGGTGGAGATGCTTATGCTGCATCAGATCCTTCACCCGTAAGTCCCGTAACTTTAAGTCCTGAGTTCATTCCCAAAGGGCAAAATCTCCAGTGCTGGTCAACCTGTGCCTCTTGCAGGTGGGGCTTCCCTTTCACAATCTCCACAAGATACTGTTTACACCACAGGTGGCAGCCACAGGCTGTGACTCTGTTTCTCCAACATGAGTGGCTGAGCACTGTCTGCTTTGTCAGAACCCAAGCTTTGTATACCTGTAGTTGTGCACAGCCTTGTGGTTATAGATGTTCATTTCAGAGATGCCTGGGAATGACCAGGACTCCAGTTTTCCTTCTTAGGCAGAAATGTGAATGTCCAGAGCATCACTATTCAACCATTTCCCAACCACTCATCACCTTACAAATATATATAATCAGCTATCCATATCCAGAGGTTCTGCATCTGCATATTAAATCAAATACAGATTGGAAATATTTTAAAAATCACATCTATACTGAACATGCAATGACTTTTACCTTGCCATTATTCCCCAAACCATATAGAATAACAACCATATATTGTATTAAAGCATTATAAATCATTATTTAAAATATATGGGAGAATATGTACAGGTTATATGAAAATATTGCACCAATTTATAGAAGGGAAATGAGATCTTTGGTTTGGGTTCCTGTAAGGGGTCCTAGAGCTGGTCACCCTTGAATACCAAGGGAGGACTATATTTGCTTACTTAATCATCCCATCAAGTACTTGAGCTAGATATTATTGACTATTAACAATGGTAATAATAATCATAACAGTATCAATAACAACCACATCTATTTTGTGCTTGTTTGATGGAAAATACTATGCCCCAAACAGAGTACCCTGTGGTACTCCAGTGAGTGCTCTCAGCAGCTGTAGGAGGTAGGCTTTATCATTCCTGACCCATGAGAAAACTGAGGTAGATAGAACTTCGGTAGCTTTCTTAAAATCACATAGCTAATACACATGGGAGAAAGTGCTTGAATTTAGGGATTCTGTGATTAGAGAAGAGAGGGGCTTGTGAGAGCCAGTCTCAGGGGTAATAGTGAAAGAATTCTGCTTTCACTCCTCCCTTTTGGCCAGCGGTACCTGCATCATGGACATCTAAGTCACTGCATCCTTCAAGGTCCAGCTATGACTGCTGGAGTCTGCACTCCCATCTCACTGTGGAGCAGGTTCTCCTCTATTCCCAGGAAAGACTCCTATTTGTCATTCATGAATTTACTTATTTTTTTTATTTTTGGGGTGCTGGGTTGGAAACCAGGACCTTGCACATGCTAACCAAGCACTCTACCATTGAGCTATGCCCAGGGCCCTGTAAATTGTGAATTTAAATCTATGGAGGATTTCTCTGCCATGGGATTTTACACTTTCAGATTTTCTTCTTAGTGTAGAGCCCAGGCTGTGTGGGCTCCAGGATTAAATCCCTGCATGACTTCTTCGTGTCATTTATCCTTAGTTTTCTCATCTGGACGTGGGGACAACATCAGAGGGCTGCTACAAGGACTAAATTAGATAATGCCCACAAGACAGCAGCTCTTGTTCCTGGATTTATTTTTCTTCTACTTTTTCTGTTCCACCTCTTTTGGGATTTCATGAATTAGGAGACAGTGGAGGAAATCTTTGGGGCGGGGGCGGGAAGAGGGATAGTCAATCCTCTCTGATATCACGTAGGCAAGGCAGCCTCATTATGATTGGCAGAAGGTTATGGTACACGTGTGTGTCTGTGTGCACAAGTCTTAGTGAGTTTGTGTGTGTGTTGCTAGAGATGGACAGGGAAGACAGAAGACAAGAGAAATGAAGGAAGTCAGAGCAGAAAATGGAAAGCGTAAGGGCATGAACATTTGTGTAAACCGCCTTTAAAGAATGACTGGTCACATGTGTTTACTTGAGCAAATATTTATGTTAATCTGCTTCCAGCGTATCTGAGGAAAGGAGATGCTAGCTATCATTTGAGTGAGATTTGGTCTCACTATTAGACCGAGGGAGAAGATTATCTGAGCCAAGTGTTAGGAGGCATGTAGTAATGTGAGCCTTCCATAAATTTCATTAACCTCCCTCCCTTGGGAATTTTGCCATGACTAGGTGCCATGTGTACTATGATTCCCTTAATATTTTCTTAACATTAACCAACTTCTAAACTTTAAAGTTCATCATGAGAATTAATACTATCTAGGAAACATGTTTTTTTTTGCTAATTATATATATATGTACATGATATATATATGTGTGTGTGTGTGTGTGTGTGTGGGTGTGTGTGTGTATTAAAAATATTGGTTGAAATAAAACTCATCTGTTCAAATTTCAACTGTTTATCCAGGTTCCTCTGAAATCATCTCATGTGCCCCCTGAGAGAATGGGCCATTTAGAGAAGGGAAGGAGACTTAGTTCCAGCTTTCCTACCTCTTGGATATATGCCCAGGGGGAAGTGAGCCCCTCTTTAAGTCTTTCTCCTCATTGCATGAAATTACTGAACCCAGGTCCTTTCAAAATCATCCAGTCCTGGAATCCCCTCTGTCTCCTCTGGCCACACAGTCCTCTGTTACCTCCTGGGCACCACTGGTGTTGGGAAGTAGCCAAGTGCCACAGCCTGACCAAGCTCAATGCACTTCTGTATCTGTCCCTAAATCAGGTGCCTCTGGCTTCTACCTACTGGTTCTGGTTTTATTCTGTAGGACCTAGCCTTCCTCCACATGCCTTTTCTGAAATGGGGACAGCTCTGATGTGCCTCCAGAGACTGAGCATTGTTGAACAGGATGGGATCCTCCCCCTTGTGGTTTTGCCATTCTATAGGGACAATCATAATAGCAATAACACTGCTCCTGTCCACAGGTAGTTCCTCTGAGCCAGGCACTGGGCTGATACCCTCCACAGACATGATCTTCATTAGCTTCATGGCCCTTTTGGTTATAGGTGATGATATTGGATTGTAATGACACTTTGGGGACAGGAGATCATGTGGGCAACTCCTATTGGTTTCACCTCTGGCTGACCTTCTAAGCTTTCCCACATTCCCTTCGGTTTCGCCAAGCCTCCCAGCCTTATTTTTGCACAGTTGGTGTTGAGGACATAGGGAAGGGAGCTTCCACTTGGCTCTGTTTTATTCCATGCTGTGGGAGATGGTCCATCACTCAAGGCTGCTGAAATCTTTTTGGATCCCAACTATGTCATGTCACATATTTCTACCTTTCTCAACTGGTGTCATCAGAAAATCTGATAGCATATGGCCTTTATTTTCTTCCAAGTCATTGATAAAAATGATGAATAGGAAAGAGCCAGGGGACTGAATACTCTTGATGCTGTTAGAAAACACACTCTACACTTGTGTAATTTATTAATTACCACTCTCCGAGTACTGCATTCTACAAGCTATTGAATCCTCCTAATTACACAGGCCCGCACTTATTTCTCCATCTTATTCACAAGATATGAGAATCTTGGACCTGAAATTATAGGATAAGAAAGAAGATATGCATTAAAGGATTAAGCTTGCCTAGAGAAAGGCTTGGCTTTTGCTCCCAGCTCCCAGGAGGTGACCTTAGCCTCTTGGAAGTCCTGCCTGATCAGAGTGTTTACCTGGGGACCTTGAGCCATGCCAGACAGTCTGTGCTCACAGTGTGATTTATGGTGGGGGCTTTGGGCCATGAGGTATCAGCTTGGCCTCTAGAGGGGATGGAGACTAGAGTCATCCATGCAGGTGGTTAGGTCTGCACCAACAACCCCCAATAAAAACCCTAGACCATGCCAGGCAGGGTGGTACATACCTGTAATCTTAGTGACTTGGGGGGCGGAAGCAGGAGGATCACAAGGTCAAGGTCAGTCTGTGCAACTTAGTGAAAGCTGTAAATAAAAAGCAAAGAAGGGCTGGGATATAGCTGAGTCATGAAGTGATCCTGGGCTCAATCTCCAGTGCTGCAAAACAAAACAACCCTGGACCCATGGCTCCATGAGCTTCCCTAATTATCTAAACTCTATGTGTCACCAGTGTGGATTGTCAGTGCTGTCCTTAGGATTACACTGAGAGAGGACAACTGGAAGCCCGTGCCTGTTCTCTCCTAGACCCTGCCCCATATGCCTCTTCCCTTTGCTGACTGAGGTCTCTTATCCTTTAGCTGTGATCTATCATGACTGTGAGTAATACAACTTTGCAGAGTCCTACGTGTCCCTCCAGACAATCAGTGAACCTGCAGGCGGTCTCAGGGACTCCGGAACTACAAAAGGAATCTCTGGATTATATTAAATGCTTTTTTTGAAACCAGAGTACAGATCTTTCTGAGCTTCTCCCAGGATCTGCTCTCTAGCTTCCCTAAATGGCTCCTTAAAAGGGATACTATGGAAAGCAAGCCTTTTCTTTACCTTACAAAGCAGCTTCCTCCCTGTCCCCAGAACTGACCTTCTCCATGGTTGTTCTGTGTGGTTTCATGAGTACTCATTCTGTCTCCTTCTGGATAAGATATTGTATTATCCAGGAGGATTCCAAACTTGGGTCTCTTTAGGAAAGGCCCTGTTCAAATTCACGTGTTCATTGAGAAGAACATATACACTGTGCTTCCCGTTTATACTCCAGCCTCCGTTAATCAGACCACTAACAGAACTGGGCTGTCACTTACAGAGACTTCAGCAGAGGGAAGCTTCATTTTGGCACTGCTGTGGCTTTTCCTAAGCATGAGGGCAAAGGTTCTTTCCAGGCAGGGGAGCAGGCTTGCTGGGTTCCCCAAAGGGCTTTGTTGAGGGTGAGGGAGGAGAACACTGAAGGTGTGATGGAGAACTGATGACAAGGTACATGGGCACCCGAATTTTGTTGGAAAATCAAAGGGTGAGGACCAGCGCTTTATTCCTTATCTGGCATTTTTGTGTAGCCACATGAACAAGTGTGCAATGAATTTCCAGAGATTGGAGATTTTCCACTGCAACCAAGCTGGGCATATGAGGCAGGTGTGTGCCTAGAGGAAGCCCACTCCTGACCTCATTTTATGAGAGGTTGACAGAGAACCAGGTTCTTGGTGCTGCAAGGGGAAAGTGTCGTTAAGTGGAAAATGTGATCCTTTATGGATAGGTTTTTTAAATCTCACCTCTGCCCTATGCAACTCCACCTTTTAAAGACACCCTATAAAATGGAGCTACTTTTACCTGAATGCTAACTTGGGAAGTATGACCCCAGTACATTTGTTTCTATCTTCCAAGGTTGTTTTTTTGTGGCTTTATCCTATGAGGATGTTTTTACCTTTAAACCATTCCTAATCTATGTGTTGGGAAAGATGGTCTATTTTCCTTTTATCTGTCTCTCCCTATTCTTCATCCTCTGATTGAGGACCAAGGGATGAAGGTAATCATGAAGATCATCATATGGGGCAGTTCATCCCTCCCTCCACCCTGCACTACAGGGGGGCTGTAGAACACATGCTCCAAGGAGCTCCAGTCTCTCACAGGAAAGCAGGAATCCCTGGAGAATCTTCATTTCTACCTTCCTAAGGTCAGAGGTGTTAGAAAATGTAAGGAGACACTACTCTATGAATGTGAACTGACCGTTGGCTCCCAAGATGAAAGGTCTTCACATTTAAAGCCATTTAAGAATGGAAGTTTCTTGGGGGCAGGAACCATAGGAATTCACTGTTGAATAAAAGTGCTGGGCGGCCCTGCCTGACCCCTGACTCAGGACTTCAGGACACTTGGCCAAGTTGGATCTGGAAATGCAGACTCCTTTTTCCCAGTGGCCCCATAATTGCATCTGGGCAGCCACCAGCTACATGCTTTGGATGTTCATGAAAGCTTCCAGCACTGCAGGGGGGTTGCCAAAGATAATTCTGTGCAATAATCATTCATGATGGGTTTAATGCCCTGTGCCTGACCTTCTCCGCATGGACTTACACTAGGGGAGTCCTCGTAGCCTCTGGGGGGAGAGCTGAAATACTCTTGATTGGAGGTCCCAAAAGACTTACCAATTCAAACTAATCCCTTGGTACTGGGGATTGAACCCAGGGTCTCTCTACCACTGAGCTACATCTCCAGTCCTTCTTTTTCTTTTTCTTTTGTGACAGGGTCTTACCAAGTTGCCCAGGTTGGCCTTCCTGCAGCGGAAGAGGCTCTTCAGCCTTTGGTACTTTGACCAATGTGTTGGTAGCAGCCAGAGGCAGGATGGTGTAACGGTCACTGCTTGTGCTTGATGCCAACTTGCCTGTTTGAGGGAGGATACATGCTTCTACACCGTATTGTTGAGTCTTAACATCTCAGTGCCTTAGTAAAACTCTACCTCTATAGGGTTACTGTGCAAATAAACTGATTATGTAAATGACCTGGTCCATACAAAATGTTCAGTGTAGTTATTTTTCTTCTTAGCCAGAACTCCTGTCCCTAAGCCTGGGACCTCAGGGGGCCCTGGGCTTCTGTGCCCTGAACTGCCACAGTTGTGCAAGCACTCTTGGATCTCCTGTTACAACTGGGAGCCGGCAACAGACCAAAATAAAGGAGGGGGGCAAGTGGAGAGGGCACAGCGAGCCTCTGGAGGGAGTCTGACCAGGTCAGCTGGGAATGCCTGTCAGCCATCCAGGGTGGCTTCTCCTCTGCCCGGCTCCTATGTGGGCCTGGAGGTGGGTGAATGACTCACACGGGTGCCCTCCCTGCCCCTGTGCCCAAATGCTCAGCCCTCCCCAGAGCCAGGGCTCACCTAATCCCCACAGTGGGAGTCGGGGGGCATTCGCGCCTGTGCCGATGTCTAGGGTTGCACGGCTGTGACTTCACACTCTGCAGCATGTGCAGCTGAGGCCTTGGTGCAGCAGTCTTTGCGAGGCGGGTAGCGAGGTCAGCTTGGCAGCTACCTCTTCTGCAGCACGGATCGGGCCTCAGGCAGCTGGTGCCCCAGGAGCAGAGGAGGGGATGGCTGAACAAGAAGCAAGCGGGCTGCAGGTCCTGCTGCGCACGCTTCAGGTAGGAAGTGGTGGAGAGGGTGCAGATGTGGTGGGCTGGGGTCTTTGCCTGGCTGGCCTCTCTTGGAACTGAGCACACGCAGTCCCCTCTGGCAGCCAGTGGCTCCGTTTGCTAAATAGGCAATAGAGTAGGGGTGAGCTCTCACCTTGAAGCTGACCTAAGTGATGCTGGGGTGTTTAAATATTAAACACGACAATGTTGATGATTGCTCTGCTTAAATTATTGAACCTGGTGGGATCAGAGGCTGCTGCTAAAAGATCCAGATGGAAAAGATGGAGACAAAAGCTTGTCTGGCAAGTGAAGGAGGCATATTAAAGCTTTCTGAACAAGGTTGGGGACCTGCCGGGAGCTGGAAGAACTGCCTAGGAGGAAAGAGTAGCTAGGGAGGGGGGTTGTCTGAGTTTTACCTGCTAAATGGCTATATTTTACCTGCTAAACTGTATTCTGCATCAGAATGGCTTGCGATGCTTAATAACTGCATATTCTTGGCAGGATTTGGCCAGAGGCATTTGAATCACCATGGGTTAGGAACTGGGGAATCTACCTTCCACCTTCCGGGTGATTCTATTCAATTCCAATTTTGAGAATCCTTGTTTTAGAGCAACGGTTTGTAAACTTGTCTGCATTGGAATCACTTGGAGGGTTTTAAAAAACACCAGTGCCTGGAATGAAATCCCCAAAGATCTGGATTTAATCGATCTGGGGAGCAACCTGAGCACTAGAATTTTGAAAACTGCTTGGAGGGGTCTTAATGTGCAGTTAAGATTGAGAACCACTGCCTTAGACACTTGGGAAGTTGCTTGCACTTAACTGGATTCAGAGGCTGCCACAGCTCAAAGAGGCCCAAAGGTTCTACTCCAGTGGGATTTTAAAATCTGAAGTTCATGGATGGTGGGTGTGTGTGTGTCACAGAACAATAGGCTATAGGTGTTCCATGAACCCATGTCTCCACTGGGAATATACACATTTTGCAATACATTTATTTTCCCCTGCTGTGAAAAGCTTCCTTAGTTTTCCTATGATTCTTAAGATTTGTGTTCCTAAAAGGTTTAAGAACCAATAAACTCAAACTTTATTTGTATAGCTAAGGAAACCAAGTCTTAAAAATGAACTAGGCTCCTCAAACATCACATGATTACTTAATAGAATTGAGACTAGCAATCAAGGACTTTAAAATTCGGTTGACTTGTACAAGGCAAGAACACATTTGGGTCAGGGGTTGAAAGTGGGGGTGGACCTCAAAATGAATTTTCAAAATACTCTAGAAATGTTTTATCTAGCTGGATGATTTGATTGCTGGGGGTAACAAGTCAAACATTCTGAGCATCTCTCTAATTTCTGACCGGTTATATGGAAATCTTGATTAACTGTGAGCCAAACAGCTGACGGCCTCTAAGAAACAGAATTTGCCTTGCACTCACTGTCTAGAAAAAGAGTAATGTAGTAAGTTGGTGTTAGGGGTCTGGTGAAAATGACCATCCTGTAGTTGACCTGCAGGTTACTGCAGGTTGAGCTTCATCTCCTGTCTTCCCATTACAGGGGAGATATAATTGATATTTAGAATGATCACTCCAGGGCATGGCATGATCTCAATTATCAAAGAAAGATTTTATTAAATTCACTAGGCCCAGCATAGTTCCCAATTAACCAGAACATTAAAACAACACCAACACTCTTCCTATGTATACTCCAGGTGATCAGAGTTTTGTTATAGAATTGACCCAGGTTCCCAGACTGCCTCCCATAATGTGCTTCCTTCCGTTTTCCCTGTCACCATCCCCATAGAAGAAGTCAGGATTTTGAAATACTTTAGAACCCAGAGCATATATTTTGGGGAATGATATTTCATAATGGCTTTTATGTCCTGTCCCTGCCTTTTTCCCCAGGGACTTAAACTAGGGGAGCCCACATAGCCCCCCCCCCCAGGGGGAGGATAGCTGAAACACTCATAATTGGGGTCCAAAAAGATCTACCTCCTTCAAACTAATCCTTTGGTACTGGGGATTGAACCTTGAACCTAGGGCTCTCTACCCCTGAGCTACATCCCTAGCCCTTATTTTTCTTTTTATTTAGTGACTGGGTCTTGCTAAGTTGCCCGGGCTGGCCTTGAACTTGGGATCCTCTTACCTTATTCTCTCAAGTGGATGGGATTACGGGTGGGCACCAGGGTGCCGACTTGAGATCACATGTTTTCTAAGAATACCCCAGAACATTGCCCAGGGGAGGAAGAAAGAGAATAGAAGGCCCCAAAGAGCAAGCTCAGTGTGACAATCCCATCCCATGACAAGATTGCAGAAGTCTCCATCCTCAAAAACATCACCATTTCTGTCTGTTTGGGGTCACAAAATAAACCAGGTCAACAAGAAATATTAGTTTTCTGCCTGTTACTGTTTCCCACACAAGTGGAGAAGGAGTAAGTGATTTTTCCTACCTCAGTTTAAACACAGCCTTATCTGTGTTCTGAAAGTGTGAGAATCGATTTTCTACCAAGACATTTTCTAAGTTCCTGGACTTGACAGCTTGAGTGTGAGGCAGAAAAGCAGATTGGCCCACGTGGGCCTGGGTGAAAAGGAGGCCATCGCAGCACAGGTGCAAGAAGCAAAGGACCGGATCCAGCCCCATTGCTGGCCCTTGCCAGCTGTTTTACCTTAGGGCAATGCCTCAACCTCCCTGGGCCTCCATTTATATAGCTGTAAAAGGGGAGCAATAAAAATAGGTTCCTAAGCACTGTGTGTGAGGATTAAGAGAACACATTAGAAAGGCGCTTGTAAGCTATAAATGGCTGTTCAGATGACTGTGGTTTTTCATGATTTCCCTGGTCAAGTACACTGTGGAGTGGCTTGGAACACTTGCCCACACTTTTCATCAACATGCCCTGCTTTTTCCTGGGTGAACTCCAATATACTTGGGAAAAAAAGAAAGGTGTCTCATTCTGTCCTGCTCTCATCTCTCCATGTGGTTTGAGCTAATGGGGAAGATGGGGAACTGCCAGGGTAGCAGGATGTGGGCTCCATGCCAGCTCTCACCCCGTGAGCCCTCATCCCACAGTGTCCCGCAAAATGCCAATTAAGTACCTTATTGAAACATGAAAAATGCATAGTTATTAGATCAGCTTTGGCACGCTTTGAGCTGTGATATGGGCACATTTTTGCTGTTTGCATTCAGACTTTATTATTTTATGCTATAGCTGTACAAACTGAATTCCAGGTCTGCATCTTTGCCAAAATGTGCATTGCTAACTCCTTTTCTGAACTTGGGTTCCAAGAACATCATCTATTATGGATTGCAAATGAGACTTCAGGATGTGGGGTTTCCTGTCTCAAGTCAGCCCTGACCTTAGATAATAGAAAACCTGGACTGGGGTGACCAGTCTGTATTTTTCACTTGGATTTGATTTTCTAAGGATTATTTCCAAGACAACAGGTTACTTCAGCCCCTGGGCTGCAATGAGGGGATGATTGGAAAAATGATGACTGATATGTTTCATTCATAGCACTTAGGAGTTTTGCTTCCAAAACATGTGTTTGATCATTTTCACTGTAGAACTCTCCATAGAGGATGTAGGAATATCCATCTATTATATCCATAGGGCCAGGTGGAGCGGAAACTGAGATTTCCCCTTGGACGGAAATCGAGGAAAAACCAAGAGAAGAATTTTCCTTTTAGATAGCAAACACTGTATAGACTTTCCAAAGCTTACCAGGATTTCTCTGGTGAAGTAAGAACTTTATGAACTTTTTGGAGACTCCTGCTTCAACATGGAAGCAGACCAAAATCTGTCTTAATTTTGAGCATCAGTGGAAGAAAAGACAAATAAAAACCCATTAGGACAAATGCCAAATGGAAAAAAAGACAAAAATGTCCAGAAATAACATGGGTCATTGCCTAAGGAATGACAGCGCCAAACTAAACAGTGAATGGGGGCGGTGGTGGCATGTAGGTGTGGCTGAGCTGGAAATGGGGGCAAGGGGTCATTTGGTGTTTTTTCCAAGTCCTTGTTGCTTTCACAGTTTCTTAAATTCCTTGGAATTAAAGATTGGAGAAATTGAGCAATTATTATGGATGTGCTTTAGGACAAACTCACCTCCACTGCCTCATGTCACTTTTTCTGCCATTTGTGGCTGTTCTGTCTTACAGGTGAGGACAACCATGGCCAAGGTTAAGTTGCTCAAGACTCAATGACAGCAACTTGGTGAAGGGGGGTGTGAAGCAGCTCTTGTCACTAGGAAGCTTTCCCCCTACTCTGTTTCTTAAGTGAACTAGGACATACTTATTTATTCTTTTTGAGGAACTACATTGTCTTGACTGAACCTGAACATGAAGGGGACACATGAATTTCCTATAACAGAGGGCAGGTTATTTAGAACTTAAATCATCTTCCACATTCTAATTTGGTGTGAAGGTAAATAACTCCTGCTAAAGGAAGGTAACACATGATTTTTGGGTCGATTGGACATCCTCAATATCCATCTGTCTATTCATCCATCCATTCATCCATCCATAGCTTTCTCTATGCTAGGAGAGATTCAGAGAGGACTATTGGGTAGGATGATAGGCTAGGAAGACCAAGGTCTATGGATCTTGGCTCATCTGCTCAAAACGTGTGTGCTTCAGGACAAATAGTTGAACCTTTCTTTATTGAAATTTCTTCATCTGCAAAATGAGTATTATAATATTTCTACTTATAGGCTTATTATAAGTTAAAAGAGATGCCATTTCCCCATAGCACTGAGTTTGATTAAACTAAAAAGTTAAAAAAAAGAAAGGAGATGGAGATGGAAATTCCTAAATGTTGGAGGGTCTTGAGTGACAAGTTTCAAGTTCACTGTGGCCTTGGTAATGGCTCCTTATCCCTGAATGTTGGTGATGGGACCATAGCTAAGGTGACAATTTTAGAGCTATTTGGACTGGAAGACATTGGATATGACTGAAACACCATTTTTTTTCTTATCAAAGAATATAGTGTGTTTTTACCCTCCTTATTCTTGACCTGGACTTTTTCTTATACCTGCCTCCAGCCCTTTAGCCCCAACTTTGAGCCCTTCCTGTTACTTACCTGACTCTTGCCTGGCACCCCATCCCAAACCTGTCCCCAACCCTAATCCCACCCCACGGTGGAAAGCTGGGATGAGTTGAGGATCTGAGATTGTAGAGGAGAACTGTTTCAAAATACTTGATTTTTTTATTGTTCTAATTTGGAAGAAATGCAAGTTACTCTCAGGGCAGCATTGAAATGTTCTTTTATCCAAGCAGCTCTGACAGAATGGTTGAATTAAGAAACACCAGAGTTGAGTCAAAAATTCTCATCTTCACTTGAGAACCGAGGGAAGTTGGTATTTGCATGTCCCAAGCCCAGATTCTTGATCTGACTCCCTGAAAACCCGCCTTTGCAGGGCAGAGGATAAAGCTCAGGGGGCCAGCACTGCTTTGAGGTATAGCTGGAAATTTGGCATTGCTGGTGACATGCTGAGATTTTGGCCAGCAGAAAGACCCACCCTCACTGCAGAAAATTGTAACCTGGCAACATTTACTACTCAACTTACCCAGTTTCTAAAACAGGAACTGGTCTGATGAGAGCCAAACATAGTTTCAGTTCAAGCCCTGGAAGCTGGGGAGGTATGCTATGCAGGAAGATATCTTGCTCATGGTTACCCATCACTGTATCATGGAACAGGCAGCAACTGATCAGACTGGGTGCTTCTTCGTATTTCAGAAATGGATGTGTGGAAATACATCCTCTTGGGTGTGATCTCCATGTTCTTTCTCCAGGTCTGAAGTGAAGGTAGTAGAGAGTTTGTGGAATCTCTTCTTTTTCACTGTGCAAAAACTGTATGGTCCCTTCCAGCAACAGAGCTGCAAACCAAGTTCTTGTCAGAGAAGAGCATGGTGTAAGGTGAGAGAAAAAGAGGCCAAGAGCAAAGATTCTAGGAACGAAAGAACTGAATATAAAATAAGGTATTCAAGAATGGCATAGAGCATACTCAGTGTGGATTCTTCCCTTCCTCTGGCTCCATCCTTTCTTCCTTATTGTTTCTTATTTTTTGGGGGGATAACATTTTGCAAACCCAAAGATCCTAGAGGAATCCTCTCATGCCCACTTCCTGTCACTACTCCCCCTTTATAACCATTACTCTGATTTCTAACACTACAGATTAGTTCTGCATGTTTTCTTCTTCATATAGATAGAATCCTACAGTAAGACTTCTTTTGCATTTTGTTCCTATGCTTAACATCGTGAGATTCCTTCAGTTTGTGCATGTAGTTAAAAATGTCCATTCTTATTCCTGAGTAGCATGACATTGTGTGATTATATCATATTTTTTTTGTACATTCTGGAATTGGTGATATTTGGGGTAGTTTCCAGTTTGGGGCTATAATAAAATAGTGCTGCTATGGACGTTATTGTTATGTGTCCCTTTGAACATATGTCCAAGTATGTTGTGCGTATACCTAATAGTGAAGTTGCCACAGGGAACCCACATTTTCAGCCTTAGTAGATAATAACAGAATTTTTTTTAAAAAATGGTTGTTCTAGAATACACATCCATTAGCCACATAGACGCCACCAGTTGGTGAAGACTTTGGATGTTCGGACCCCTTGCTAGAGCTTGCCTAAAAACAAATTTATTAGCTAAAAGTGGTTTGAGTGCTTTGCCTCTAAGGATTCTGTAGGATTCATGTCTTTATGTGTGCAATTTCCCCTACTTGGTCCCTTTCATAATAATAGTAAAAACAATAACTCACACTTATTATACAGTTTCTGTAAGTCAGGAGCCATGCAATGCTCTTCGTATGCATCATCTCATTTAATCTTTGCAACTGTCCTAGGAGGTGGGTAATATTATTCTCATTTTAAAGCTCTAAAATGGAACCTTGAAGAGGTTAACAAATTTCCTACTTACACAGAGTGAGCAAGTGGCACAGCTGGAATTTGAGTGGAGGGAAACTCACTCCAGCAAAAGCACCCTTGGCAAGTGTATTAACTCTAAGGGAAAGGAGGGGCATTGGGAAGATTCTATATAGATTTTCCCAGGTGGAGGTGTCTGCTGGGGAACATGAAAATTGCCACGTGGCAGATATGGGGAGGGTGGCAGCTGTCCCCCCAGGCTGGAGGAACTGGCCCAGAGGGCAGAGAACAGGTGCCCAGAGCAGGGATAGGCAAACTTTTTCTGTAAGAGATTGGAAAATTTTTAGGCCCTTGGGTCATAGGATCTCTGCTGAAACTACTCAACTTTGTTCATGTAAGCTGTAGACAATACACAAATGTATGGTCATGGCTGTGTGCCAGTAAAACTTTATGGACAAAAACAGGTGGTAGGTTGGTTTGGGCCCATGGAGTATGGTGTGTGGGCCCTGGCCTGGGGGCCTCGGGCTTCAAGCCTGGAGACCTCACCCACAAGTGGATGGGATGGAAAGAAAGTACTGGAACAGCACGGGGCCATCTTCTGCTGCAGATTGCCAAGTGTCCTCCTCCATCCCAGGCTGCCATCCCATCATGTCATTGTATGTCAGTTCTTCTCGGTGGAAGCCTGGCAGATCATGAAAGGCACAGTTCAGTGTGCCTGTGTCGCTGAATTTCTTGCTGCCTTGCTGATCTAGGCATTTGCAGAGATGGAGCTCCTGTCTTTCAGCCCCCTGCGATGCCGTGCAGAGCATGCCAGAAGCACTGGCTGGTGTAAGGTGACTCCCTTGCAGATACCATCTGCATTCCATGGTACCATCAGCACACAACCCAGGTTCCAACCAGCATATCTCAAACTAGGTTCTGAGGGACACCAGTGTTTCCTGAGATGCCACTGGGTGGTCCACTCAAAAATGGCTAGAGGAACATATAGATTTGCAATGTCAGGATAGATAAATTTACTAGATTTCTTTACAGAAAGACCCTCAACCTTTTAAAATCTTTAAAAACATGTATGTCTTTTAATTTTTGGTTTAAATGTCTTTTACTCAAGGTGGACCTGATAGCACAGTTGGCTATCCTGTCACCAAATGTCCCACCTGTCACTCTGCGTCGTCCCTGAGAGTCATTTCCATACTTCTCCCCTTCTTTCACCAGGATCAGAATCTTGTCTATTTTGTTCATTTTTTTGTCACTACTATTTAAAATACTGCTTGGAGCATCGTAGTTGATTGACCAATAAAATGTGCATGGCATATTAACAAATTTGGGCTCTAATTTATAGCATTTTTAAATCATCTTGGAAATGGGATAAAGTTTTTTGGGCAACCCCTCACACATTATTAGGAATCCATGGAACACATTTAGTGAACAATGGTTTTAGGCCAATGCCATGTTCACTACTACTGGCTGACTTTTTCCTGGCCTGGAAATAGGCCTTGGCATGTTGATGTGAGTGAATTTAAAGTCATTTCTATTGGAAACCAAGCATAATTTCTCTGCTTGGTAAATTCCACCAGTTTGATGACTCTACAACCCATCTGTAGACCTTGAGTTGACATGAATTCTTGCCCTTAGTTGATTGGGAGGAAAAAAAAATTAAGCAACAGATGTGGAGGTTTAGAAAAAGATTCTTCCTGGAGGCTCAAGAGAGCCATTTTGATTCTGATCAGGAAGCCATATGGCGATAAGAACAGCTTTAGCTTCAGGTTTCAGGTTAAAGGCAGGGTCAGTTTTCAGAGTCGGGGTATCTGATGAAACTTTTCCTAGGGGACTTGGAAAAAGCAGCTTAGTCAATAAGTGGTCAGTAATGAATTCTCCCTCATCCTTCCCTAGCCCCCCAAACAATGTGTGTGAACATTTCTAATCTCCAGATCCCACCAAGCAGTGTGTTTGATGTCCTGCATTCCTGACTCTGGAGCATCTTTATCCCAGCCCTCAAAGACAGACTTAATCCAAGTGGCTCCTTGAAGGACCCCGCAGATATCACTTACTTTTCACACTGGCTAGATAAATGCCATAAGCAATTCTCATTTTCTTCTTGACATTCATTACTCAATCATAACATCTATATTAAATGTAGATGTAGGGGGGAAATGCCCTAAATGACAGCTAAAGTTTTAGAGGAAAATTGTAGAAATGAGAATATTTGAAGGAAAATGCATATTGAAATTCTGGGAGTGTTTTTGCCTTGAACCCCTAACATTTATTGAGCACTTACTACGTGATGGGAAATAGTCTAAGCTTTTTCTGTGTCTTATCTCATGTGATCCTCACAACAATCCTGTGAGGTAGGTATGACTCTTTTCCCTCTTCATAGATGAGGAACACAAAGTGCTTGATGGAGGTCCTGGAACCTTTAAGTAGCAGTGTGAAGACTTGAACTGTGTCACAATCTGAATCTAGGCTTTATTGAATTCTACCCATCAGGAGATAACACCCCTTTTCCATTTACCTGTCCTTTCTCTGCCAAATATTTTTCCTGATAAAAGTAAAACAAGCTATTATTTTAAAAATTAATTCATTAAACTATAGAAAGTAAAAAACCTTTTTTTTTCAAACCCCACTCCCTCAAACAACTTCATAAGAATTTGATAAATATTCCTTTAGATATTTGTGTGTGTATGTGTGTGTGTATATATATACACACACACACTCACACCTACTTACATATATGTACAATAATACAATATATAAATATATAGAATATTATATATAGTTCTGTAACTACATGTCTATATCTATCACTTTAACACACTATTATTTAATTGAATTTTCCTTCATAGCAATATAATTGAATATTTTTCAAGCTGGCACATATAGAGTAGCTCAATCTTTTGTGATAGTTATACAGTCATTTTTAAATGGGTATACCATAATTTAAATGAATAGAAGTGTATTTTCTTCTAGCGCTTCACTTGAACTTGATTTTGTTTATGTACTTTATTTTTTTGACATTTCATGTGATACATGTTAATAGTTAACTTAATCAAATATTTCTTTCATGGATTACTTTTAGCTGCAAAACTTTTCCTCCACGGTCTAAATTTTATATTGAATGATGTTTAAATTTCACACCACACCATTCTCTTTTTCTTAAGCTTTGTTGGTTTCATAGAGCTCTCTGCCACCCCATACTTTACTAGCACATGTCAACAAATTTATACTCTTTAATTTTCTTCTACTGGATGGTCCTGTTCTTGTACCACTCAATAGAGCTCTGCATGATAACATTTGAAGTTTTATACTTGATATAAATGTTTATTTAAATATAGGTTTTTTGGTCAAATTTTAGGAGGCCAGAGTTGGTTTTGGACACTGCTGCTGGCTTTCTGTTTGACTTCAGTCTTCCGGGTCAGCATCCTCTATGGTTTTCAGATGTTAGTGCTAGATTTGTCCAGCACTATAATCTATTTCCTTGAAAGATTATGGATCCCTTGTTATTGTCTGCTCATGTATTGAATGTTTCCCTATGCCAGAAGCTGAACTAGGTTGTGGGTGACAAGGCACTTAGAATCTTGTCAGCCATAAGATTCTACTGAAATTCTTCAAGTGCTAATGTCTGGTGTCAGGAAGCAAGAGACCAAGAATCTGTATTCACCTCTGACACCTGTGCTCTATGGATGACTCTATTTGGTGGTGACCAGGTGAGAATGCAGTACCATCATTCCTCCAAGTCCATGGGGGAAGATCTGAAGCCCTAGCAAGTCTGAGCTATTCAGCTGCATCTGTGATCCTATGTTGCTTCATACATGGTCTTTTTTCCTTAAACGACAAGACAATGATTCTTAACACTTTAGTCCTTTTTCTCTTTCAGGTAGAAGAGTGTGTTTTATCTGCTTTTTTGCTGCTGTGACTACAAGATCTGACTAGAACAATTTTAGGGGAGGAAAAAGTTTATTTAGTGCCACATGGTTTCAGAGGTCTCAATCCGTAGACAGCCAGTTCCATTCCTCAGGGCTCCAGGCGTGGCAAAGAAAAGCAGCTCCCATAAAGGCCAGATACAAAATATATACCCCAAAGCCACACCCCCAATGAACCACTTCCTCCAGCCATGACCCACCTGCCTCCAGTTACCACTGAGTTAATCCCATCAGGGATTAATTCACCGATTACATTAAGGCTATAACCCAATCATTTTTCCTCCAAACCTTCTTGCATTGTCTGTCTCGTGAAATTTTGGGGGACACCACATCTGAACCATAACAGGGTGTCACAGATCTCTTGTGAAAGTTAAAGACAATTTCCCCAGAAAAACACACATGCACAAACTTGTGAAAATTTTCAGGGTAATAAGTGTTTCACTTTCTCCAAGCTTTTGTCTTATAATATGAGGCTCTTAATAGTCCAAAATACTAGAGTATATTAATCAACTTTCAGTTGCTGTGACAAAAATACCTAAGAAAATCTACTTAAAGAAGGTAAGATTTATTTTGGCTCATGGTTTCGGAGGTTTTAGTCCACAGCCACTCAGCCCTGTCACTGTGGGCTTTCAGTGACTTGAATATGACCATGGCGGGCAGTGTGTTCTGGAAGAGCGCTATTCATCTCATGGCATCCAGGAAGCAGAGAGAGAAGGGCAGGGGGAGGCCCAGGAACAAGACAAACCCTTCCCAGGCATGCTCCAGTGACCTACTTCTTCCTGTTTGGTCCTATTTCCTTACAGGTTCCACCACCTCCAATTTTCCATTCAATTATGAGCCCATCAGTGGATTAATCCACTGATGAGATCAGAGCCCTTATGATCCAATCACTTCTCCAAAGCCTCAACTCTGATCATTGCTGTATTGGAAACCAAGTCTTCTACATATGAGACTTCTGGGTACATGCCAGATTCAAACCATAACACAGAGAAAGGGAAATCAAATAAGGGAAATCTTACAATACTGTCCAATTATGATAAATCCTTCAAGCCTCTAAACTAGACACAATATTCTTATCTCAACATTCCAATTTCATCCTAAGTATCTTTCATACTTGATCTATACTTATGAAAATAAAAAAAATACCTCTGATGGATCAACTGAAATGTGATGTTTCATAAAAAGCCTTTTCTGATAACCTAAATAGATGGTATCTCTCCCTTCTCCACAGTAACACCTAAGCATTTGTATCTTTCATATGTATCTGTGTTTTGCTTAGTTATAAGTATAGTTGTTCATCTATTCAAAACTTAGGCATTGGGAACTCCAAATAAATGTGGCATGGTCTTTTCCCTTTAGAAGATTAAGGTGAACCAGATACATGTTTGAAAATCTTTGAAAAATTATGGACCTTCTTCTTAGATAAGCATATGTATGCACTTAAACAAAGCAGTCAGAAGATTTGCCTGTATTTAAGAATTCATGCTATGTAATTGCTTGGGTAGATATGTGATCAAATAATTATAAAGTGTTATGATAAGTGAAAAGATAGCAAAAAGCCCAGTATGTTTTTAGAGGAAGAGGAATCCCAATCAATCACTAACCTTCCATGAACCTCTGCTTCTGACTAATGGTAGATTAGATAATTTAGACCAACTTTTGCACTGGAGGTAATTTAAAAATATGGATAAAATATAAATACTTTTTCTAAAAAGCATCAGTGTTCTAATGAGATAATGAGTTTGTAATGGATTGAGGTCAAGGAAGGTGAGAGACTCAGAGGAAAGAGCAAAATTCTCATGCTTTTGCCTTTGTCTCAGCCCATTTCGCGTGACTACAACAGACTACCATAGATGGGGTAATTTATAACGAATAGAAATTTATGGGCTCATAGGTCTGCAGGTGGGAAGTTCAAGACTGAGAGTCCAGCCTCTGGCAAGTGCCTTCGTGCTGTGTCACATGGCAGAAGGGATATTGTGGTGGAAAAGGGATTGGGGGGTCCAAAAGCAAGCAAAATTCATCCTTTTATAAGGAATCAACTTCAGTGATAATGGCATGAATCTATTCATGAAGTCATACCCCTCAGAGCTCCTACCTCTTAAGACTGTCGGAAATTAAGTTTCCAACATATGCTTTTTTGGGGGACACATTCAGACCATAGCAACCCTGGAGGAATTTACTATTTTGGAATGTGGGCTGAAAGGGTTGAGTTGTGCATCGTCGGGTGGCCTTGGATGTCAAGGAGAACAAGAGTTGGAAAATAGGGTTTGCCATGAATGGGGACTACTGGTACACTACTCCCTGCTCTGGGGCTGAGACCAAGGATTGCTTTCTAGTGGAGAAGGTGAACTGTATACAAATTATACACACAAAACCATTCCTCAACTCATATGAGTGGCACAGATGAGATTTTTTAAAAATTTTTATTTTTTGGTACTGGGGATTGAACTCAAGGGTGCTTTACCAGTGTGCTACATCTCCAGCCTTTTTAATTTTTAATTTTTTAAATTTTAATACGGAGTCTCAGTATATGGCTGAGGCTGGCCTTGAACTTGCAGTCCTCTTGCCTCAACCTCCTGAGTCACTGGGATTACTAGCATGTACCACCATGCCTGGCCAAAAAATCCTAAGACTTGAAAGTTGCTCTCAGTTTCTAAAGATCCCAAGTACCTCATTTTAGTAACAATTTAAAATCCTCATTGGTTGGAAGAAAGTATCTCATTAAGCCTTACATTAATTCTACAAATAATTTGAAAACCAGGCATAATGGGAAATAATTTAATATGGGTGAACACCAGAAGAAATGACAGATGAAAGAATTGGATCTACCAGTTCTCCAGAAACTAGAATTACCTACCAGGCACAGAATGTGAGAGAGCTTTGGTTACTATAGTCAAAGGGGTAAAAGCCAAGTTTGAAAATTTTGACCTTAAACTACATCACAAAACATGATGTGGCAGATATGTAAAAGAGTTAGTAGAATTTCTTGAACTGAAAATTAAACCAATAATTTAAGAGTTCAGTGTATAGGTTTAGTTGCAGGTTAGACCTGGCTAAAGAAAGAATTGAAAAATTAGGCCATTAGAAATTATCCACAATGAAACATAGGAAGGTACACGGATTAAGCATGATGAATGGCAGAACAAAATTGTAGAGGATGGAGTAAGAAGGTCTAAGTTTAATTGGAGTTCTGGAAGGAGAGGAGTGAATGAAGTGGCAGCAATAGTTAAAAGCAATAACAAGAGCAATAATGTATCGTTCATTCCTTCGTAATATCAAAAGCATCTCACTCAAGAATTACATTTCTTGAAATACCCAGCACAATTTTATTAAATGTCTGTTGAATTTGTTGGGTGAGGAAACTTTCCCACTATGTTCTATTCTGTCTTACGTTTTTAGAATTATATTAGAAGTTCTTTGAAAATAGTATATTCTTTCAAACAATCCTTAAGTAGATGCAAATTCCTGTCTAATGTGGACATTTAAATATCTAAATCTCTATATTTGCAATTGTCACTTCAAAAATTAGAGCAAAATGTATAATTGATACTGTAGTTGAAGTTTAAGCTCTTATTTATGATGTGCTGATTCATTTTTGACCAGAAACCTCAAATATTTAAATATTCTACTTATGATTATACTCTATTTAGTTTCTTTTTTCATTTTGTGAAACATTGATGCTTTAATATATTAGGAAGTTTTAATAAATTTGAATTACAAACAACTCATCAAAATTTTTCCAATGGGCCAGTATTATAGCAAACTTTGGCAATGGGTTATAAAATTCTAGTCTGGGAACAGATAATTAAAATATTAATATTTATTTGTTTTTGCCCTATTCTTTTAGTGATATGGGATTCTGATAAGTAATTTCATATTTTCCTTTGAAATAAAGAGGAAATATGATATTTTATACATTCCCTGGAAAGCAGATTCTGAGACAAAGATTTTTCATACAGGAAGCTTAGTTGGGAGTCCCTGGATCCAAATACAGGAGAATGAAGTGTAGGTCCATCTCCTCCAGGAAGTTAAGGTGCATCACTGTTCCAGCATGGGATGTATTCACCAACTCAGAAGCTCTCGGAACCCCATCATTCAGGTAGACTCCATGATGTAGGCATGATGGATTAAATCGTTGGCCATCGGTGACTAACTCAATCCCCAGCACCAGTCCTCTTCTCAGGAGTTGAAAGATAGGGCTGAAAATTTCAATCCCCCAATGATGCCTTAGTCTTTCTGACAACTAGCCCCCAGTCTGTAGCCATCTAGGGGCCCCAAATTACCAGTCACCCCAATAACGTATATAAAGACAAGCTTGTCACTCCAGTTATTTCCAGGTCTTAGAGAATCTTGTGTCGGGAACCAGGGAGTAAGATCAGATACAACAAAGGATGTTCCTATTACCCCATCACTAAGAAAATTACCAGTTCTGTTGCCAGGAACGTGGAATGAAAGCCAAATATATATTTCTTATTATATCACAATATTGCATGACCTTGGAGACTCTCTTTACCTGTCAGGATTTCCCAGAGAGGAATACTGCTGAGAGCTCTTAGTCACTAATATTTGGGGAACAAATGCCTCAGCCCTGAAAGGGAGATGTTGGAGGCACACCTGCAGCATCCACTACACAAGTTTACTGATACATTTGGGCATCATGAGACCTTGGTTCATATCCTGGCTTTGCTACTAATTAACTGGGACCTTGGGAAGCCACATAGACCTCATTATCATAGTTTTCTCATCCTTAAAAAAGGAGGTAGGGAGGAGACCAATTTTTCCTCAATATTAGTTATTTGCATGCCACTTTCATGTTTTTCCCCATATTTTGGATCAACTATATTACTGTTTACTTAACATTTTTGCCAGAAAATTTATTCATTTTAATTTAACTTTATTTAAAGTGAAATATTAGATACAGCCATAAGTATAGGAGTAGTACTTAGCACAAATAGGAAGTAGCCACAAAAAGAAATGTAATGCAAACAGCATGTTATTAAAGTCCAAATAGGTACGGCTGCCTATGGAGTCTCTGAGCCTCAGGCCTGCTCTCTGTTTTCTAAAAAGATTAGCAAATATTGGAGAGATATTGAAAATACACTAATAACTGAGACTTGAGCAGGTATTTCCCAAAAGAAGAATAAACACTTTACTGAGAATAAATATTTTTTCTCTATGTGATTCAGTGATATTTAATGCTATGTCTCCTGTGGCATCTAAATCCAGGTCATATACTCTCTGTAGGAGGTTTCTGACCTTTCAAGAATATATTGGATTAGGTAGTCTTTAGGGTAAAATTATATTATTCCATGATTCTCTCCTCGCGTGAGAGGAGTGTTGGGGGAAAGATATGAGTTATAATTTTTTCTTTAAGTCATACATCTATTAAATTGTGTACTAGCCAGAAGCTTGAGGGATGACATTTATTGGATCAATTTCCATATCTGAAATGTAGCCATATGACTAGCAATGAGAATCCAGTGTCTCAATTTTCCAGTATCTCTGGAAGAAAGAGACTTAGAAAACAGACGCTCGATTCTTGAGTCACCTTGTGTAGTCAGTCCTACCCTATGCTACCCCTCCTCTGGGGTGGCTGATCTGAAATAGCATGCTCTGCGATCCTTTTCTTATGAGACATCAGTTTCCATGGAAAAGATGCTTCTTCTGTGCTGACCATAGATTAGCTCATGGATCCTGGGACATTCAGGCATTAAAACTCTCTTTCCCACAGTCTTCTTGGAAGATCTCAGGCCCTGCACTAGGTTGTCCAAATCTGCTGCCTTGCTTTCAGAGTTCAGTCACCTCTGCATGGTGGGGCACAACCAGGAGCAGAGTTCCCCTTTGTCTTTTAAATTTATTATTAAAACAAAATTAACAGATGACCTTGTATGACATGATATTTTGAAGTGTGTGTGTGTATATATATACATAATGGAATTAACAAGTGCTTTATCTCGTGTAGTTATAATTTCTGTGATCAGAGCACAGAATATCTATCCTCTTCACATTTTTTCGAGAATATATCATCATTATCTATAGTCACTTTGTTGTACAATGCATCTCTTGAAATTTATTCCTCCAGTCTAACTGTCATGTATTTTCTGACCAATATTTCCACTTCCTCAACCTCTCTGGCCTCTGATAGCCAACGTTACATTCTCTAATTCTACAATAACAGCTTTTTAAGATTCCACATATAAATGGAATTATATGGACTCTGCCTTTCTGCGCTTGGGTTATATCACTTAGCAAAACAATCTCCGTTTCCATCCATGTTGCCACAAATGGCAGTATTTCCCTTATTTTTTTATGGATGAATAGCATTATATTCTATATATATTCTATAATTTATAATTATACATAGTAGTGGAATTCATTATGCCATACTTGTACATGCACATAATACAATATGATCAATCTCTTTCCCAGTACCTTCCCTTTGCCTCCTTTCCTCCCTGCCCTTCCCACTTGCTCTACTCTACTGATCACCCTCTATTATTATTTTAATCAGTGCATTATAGTTATACATGTAAGTGGGATTCATCGTGCTATTTCTTACAGGGATATAGCATAATTTGGTAGATTTCATTTCCTCATACTTCCCCTTGCTCCTTCTTCCCTCCCTCTCAATATCCTTCCTCTACTCTATTGATTGCCCTCTATTTTTGGCAATACATCCAAAACAACTTTAATCCAGTAATGAACAATTAGGTAGGTTCCATATCTTGGCTATCATGAGAATGTTTTAATGAACACGGGAAAGCACATATCTCTTTGACATACAGATTTCATTGCTTTTGGATAAATACCCAGTGGTGGGATTGCTGGATCATATGGTAGTTCAATTTTTGAGAGATCACCATACGGTTTTTCATAGTGGTTGTATTAATTTACACTTCCACCAACTGTGTACTAATGTTCCTTTTTCTCCTCATCCTTGCCAACACATGTTATCTTTTGTATTTTTGATAGTGCCGTTCTACCTGGGATAAAGTGCTATGTCATTGTGGCTTTGATTTGTATTCCCCTGATGGTTAGAGATATTGAGCATTTTTTATTTACCTGTTGGCCATTCATATGCCTTCTTTTGAGAAATATCTTTTCAGGTCTTTTGTCCATTTTTACATTGCTTTTTTTTTTTTTGCTATGGAGATGTCATTTATATTTTGGATATTAATCCTTATCAAATGTACAAGGAGCAGAGTTTCTAGTCTTCTCTAGAATTTCAGCCATATTCTAAACTTTATTAGGGTTACTGTTCCTGATTCCTTATTCAGCAATAGTTTATCCCAATCCTGGCATCTTTTTTATTTTATTTATTTTTTATTTATATGTGACAGCGGAATGCATTACAATTTTTATTACACATATAGAACACAATTTTTCATATCTCTGGTTGTATACACAGTATATTCACACCAATTCATGTCTTCATACCTGTACTTTGGATAATAATGATCATCACATTCCACCATCATTAATAATCCCATGCCCCGTCCTTTCTCCTCCAACCCCTCTGACCTATCTAGAGTTCATCTATTCCTCCCATGTTCTCTCTCCCTATTGCACTATGAATCAGCCTCCTTATATCAGAGAAAACATTCAGCATTTGGTTTTTTGGGCGATTGGCTAACTTCACTTAGCATTATCTTCTCCAACGCCATCTATTTACCTGAAAATGCCATGATTTTATTCTCTTTTATTGCTGAGTATATATATATGCCACATTTTTTTATCCATTCATCCACTGAAGGACATCTAGTTGATTTCACAGTTTAGCTATTGTGAATTGTGCTGATATAAACTTGATATGACTATGTCCCTGTAATATGCTGTTTTTAAGTCCTTTGTATATAGTTCTAGGAGAGGGACAGCTGGGTCAAATGGTGGTTCCAGTCCCAGATTTCCAAGGAATCTCCGTACTGCTTTCCATATTGACTGCACCAATTTGCAGTCCCACCAGCAATATATGGGTGTACCTTTTCCCCCACATCCTCACCAATACTTATTGTTGTTTGTCTTCATAATAGCTGCCATTCTGACTGGAGTGAGATGACATCCCCCATTGTTGTGACTCTTGCCATCTCCTGACCTCCCTAGGCTATTTAAGCAGAGGATGACTGACATTCTGTCAGGGCCAACTTACCCCACAAGTAAATTAGAAGGACATATACAAATCACCTTCCTGGGGGTTAGTAAAGGAATACCCTCACCTTTGTGGGGCTACCATCTCTAATTCAGTTAGATATCCAGTTAGATATTCTAATTAAGTTAGATATATATTTGAATATTCTTGAGAAACTGAGACTATGCAACCTCTTTGCCTCTATTGTAAAATCAATATATGTCAATACACAAATAACAATGATAATGATAGTTTTCAGCTCAATAGCAGAGAAGCAAGAAGGTGAGGAGAAAGAAGAGGAGTACAAGAAGAGGAATACAAGAAGGAGGGTAGTTCCAATAGTTTCTGAATACAGCTGCTCTGTGATGAGTTGATTCCTCAGTTTTAAAGCTCAGATTTGATTGAACATACTAGTGTCTCTTATTTTCTTCTAGACCAGCCTAAAGTCAGTTCTTTTATGTGATGCTTTGCATCTTTTCTTTGTGTATGGTTTTTGGGACTAATTCAACCAAATTGAGTTGAATTCAGTGAAAGTGAGTTAGTGCTAGATGTACAGTTTATTTGGTGTGCCTTACAAGTCACATGGAACATCAGAAGTTGTGTTGATATTAATGAGTGACCTGCTGTCTCAGCCCTCCATCTCATCAAAGCTCAACTGAGAATCACTCCTCTCTCTGTATTCAAATGTCTCACTCCCCATGCTGTTATTTAATTCAGCAAATGGCTCAGTGACAGAATTTATATGAACAATAATGTGCAAATAAATGCGTGTTCAGACTGATGTGTGGTTAGCCTCTCTGGTGTGTTATTGCCTCGTGTTTTGTTATATTTGCCAAGAGCTTGGATATCCAGAGAGAATAGGATGGTTCAACATCCAGTGAATGTGGTGCCTACATTACTTGTCCTTGGTCTTTGTAAGATTTGATTCGTAAAAGTGTGTTAAGGAAAGCTAAATGCCTCATTTTACATAACAAAAATGCATTTGAGTGCACCTGAGGTACCTGTGGCCAAACTAATTTTCATGCATGGTATGCTGGGGGTGCATGAGAAAGAGGGCTGATATAATACAGATCTTGGACCAGGTTTGAATCCTAATCAGAGGTAGGAAACCTTTGTCTGATTTTGGGAAAAAATATGCTCTTTTCACTTGATTCAAGTGGTTGTCAATCAGGGGCCATTTTGTTCCCAGGGGATGTTTGGCAACGTGTAGAGACAATTTTCATTGTCCTAGTTGTGGGAAATGCTACTGGATAAACATTTCCACTGCTTGGCATACTTCTTGTGGCTATCAAATGTCCTCCAATGCACAGAATCCCTCCCCCAATCAATAAGGAATTATCCAGTCCAAAATGTCAATAGTGCCAACATTGAGAACTCTGCTGTTACATTGTTTGCTATAATTTGCTTGTTCCTTGACATAATGCTATTGAAAGGTAATAAGTCCTTTTAGAGGCGAGGCCTAGTAGAAGGTGACAGATCATAGCCACCCTAATAAAGGAATTAATGCTTGTCTCAGGGAGTGGGGTAGGTCTCACAGGAGCATATTAGTTACTGCCACAATGGGTTGTTATAAAAAGACTTTTTGGCTCTTTCTTTTGCTTTCTCTGTCACCATGTGGCCTACCATGTGACACACACTCCCACCATGTGATGCTATGAACCATAAAACCCTCACCAGAAGCCAATGACAATGCCATGCTCTTGGACTTCCAGAACTGTGAGCTAAATAAACCTTTTTTCTTTATATAGCACCTAGACTCAGGTATCTTGTTATAACAACACAAAATGGATTAAGACACTGGCTCTATTCAATCAATCCTTTATTTTACTAACTTAGGCTGATATTTGAAGTGGAACATGATAGCACTGTGTAATTTTGTCCAAATTATACTTTCTCTCAGAAAAATAGAAATGCAATATTTGCTAATTCTTGGAGTTGTTAATAGAAGGATCTAACTAGTGGAAACTCAGGACAAACATTTTCTCTCCAGAGCCACTTTTTTTCTCTTCTTCTTTCACACTCCTTGCAGGCAGTGTGCTGTTGAGCCCTGAGAACCAATTGGCAGTGATCAATGTGATTTGCTTTGATGTATTCCCGAGGCTAGAGGAAGTGTTGAACCCTGTGAGTGACACATGCCTGAAGGCAAAGAGTATTATAATCCACAAAGGGGAGAGGGAGACCAATTAGAGTTGATTAAAAACAAAACACACTGTGGGAAGCATTCAGGGCTCAAAAATCATTCTGCAAGCTGATGTATGCACACCAAGGTCCAGACATGCCCAAAATAAAGATGGATGTGACACCCTATGGTTTATAAGTGCACAGGGAACCCAGGGCAAGGCAAAATAGGAGAATTTTATGAGTAACTCTGCTCCTCCATGATTTCTCTCTCGTTATTTTTTTTCTGCAACATGGCTAGAGACAGTAGAGCTGAATTTTGATCTATAATGGCTAGACAGTGGTCATTCGATTCCCAGTTCTACTGCATACAAACTATGTGCTCTTAGCAAGTTGCCTAGCTTCTTTAAACCTCAGTGTCCTCATCTGTGAAATGGGGAAATGGTATCCATCTGTCATGAAGAAGAAAGGAGATGGCATTGTGCGTGTGTTAGCAGAGCTGGGGCACATGGTGCCTGCTTGATGAATATTCACCACTCCTTCCCCCCACTGCAGATGGAGCAAAGTCCAATTTCCCAATTCTGCAAAATGTTGAGCTCTTATAAGAGCTTTCTTGGAAGCATTTAGAAAGAGCCTTGGAGTGTAAGTCAAACTCTAGAAACCTTGGTGGGCACATCATTGCCTTACTACTCATAATTCACAGCATTCTGTCCATGTCCTTTCTTGGCAAGGGCAGTGAGAGAAGTAATGGGAAGAGGAAGACTGGCAAACACTTGGTACAGGTCTTCTCGATGGGCTGGGGACCATCATCAGACTGGCTGCTCCTCTGCTCTCTCAGAGCTTCTCAAATCCTCCTGTCCACATGGGTTCCATTTCCAGGGTCTTGAATAGCACCTCACTTTTTATAACTCACTTTTTATAACCAGGAAAATCAGCTCTCTTGGAACAGAATTAAGAACCAGGACAATAACCTAATTGATGCATGGAAGGAACCCAAAAGGATGCCTTGCTGTAAAACCATATGCAGTGTTTAGGAGAGCCCCATGCTGCCATAATCAGGGCTGCCTTGTTCTTAGTTTATATGCAATTAAACAAGTCTTTGGATCTGATTTCCAAGTCAATTATCTCATGGAGATCAGCAGAATAAAGGCAGGGGAAGACACTAAGATAACTCCTTTTACAAAAGCAAGAAACATCAATTCTGCCTAAGCAGAGGCTTAAGTTTACACTTTGAACATAGTATTAATTTTCATAATAATAAATATTCTCACCAAGGTGAGCTAGTTTTGAGTGTTTTCTGTTTTAAGGGGATGGAAATTTTTTTTTTTTCAAAAGATTTATCATACACACACACACACACACAGAGAGAGAGAGAGAGAGAGAGAGAGAGAGAGAGAGAGAGAGATTTGTAGATAGTTTTGCAGCTTGGTGGCATCATCTAAGTCTCATATTTGAGGAATGATTTGGTGCCTGAGGCTGTAGGGGATCAGAACAGACTCTATAAATTCTTTCAGTTGTCCCAGGACATTGATGCACCCTTAACCAAGGAATTAAGGAGCTCTGAGGAATACTACTAATTTACTTTATGTGACTACATCTGTGTACGTAACTTTCCCTTCTGATAAAATGGGGATACGTGGTGATTGATAGAGATGTTTGGAAACTGCTCTGAGATTCTTTGTTAACAAGGAGTGGAACCATGTTAAAGTGACAATATAACATGTGGGGTCTTTCTGTCTTTTGATTAAAGATCTGGCTATAAAATGAATATTGGTTTCCTGAGAGAATAAAATAAAAAACAAAAGGAATATTTTATCTAGTAATGCTTCCTGGTGTAGTTAGTAGGTACTCATTAAATCTTGCTATTTATATAAAGTATTATAAAAATAATAATTAGGGGTGGACTTAGGTTTTGTAGTGCATAAAGCTTATACAGCTTTGTATCCATCTTTAAGGAAAAGAACACAAGCTGACAAATCTAAAATTAAATATGAATAGGCATATTTAGCTAGAATAAGAAACCTTTAGAAAGTAATGGTTTCTTAATAGCTGACAAATATCACAAGTTTCCCAAAATCAGAAAAATAACATAATTTTAAATTGACTTCCTGGCATTTCTTTATAATGCTTTTTACCATATCTTTTTTTATTGGTTGAATATTCTTTGATTGCCCTATTCATGTGACATTTTATAATACCACTTTCTATAGAGAATATAAGGATAATTCAACCTCTTCTCCAGCATAGTTGATCAAAATTTATTTTTTCACTATCTATAATTAAAGAAAAAAGTCTTATAGCTTCATCACTTGTTTTTGGATAACATCAGGTAAACATTTAGAATTATTGTCAAATTTGAGAATAAACCTCTATCAAGTTTCTTTTCAAAGAACTTTGAAAGAACATTTCCTAGGCCCACTTCTGGCTCTTTCCATCACACGCCTCGTTTTTCCTCTTTTACTCATTTCCAGTGCTGGACACTGTAGATAACATGTCCATCATGACAGGACCTTTGTTTCATAAAGCAGATAGGTCTGCACAGGTAGAAGTGCTCCTGGGAGCTATTGGTACAACTGATGCACAAAGGTTATTGCAAACCATAGAAATAGTTGCAGCCATACCCAGGCCAAATAGATCCTGTACTCAACAGCAAAGTCACCCAGCCAGGGGTCCTACTTATAGTTAAAATACCCTCCCCTGAAAGTTACACAAACACATACTTACATAAAGGGAGGGCTAGGACCACTCTCACATTCTTAAAGAGATGCCATACAAATGAGGGAGTCCAAAGCTTAAGCTGCATGAGATTCATGATAATGTATGCATATGTATCTGATCCCCTACCTCTAATAATAACAAATAGCATTAGGAAGAGAATTAGTAGTCTTGGGATACTGGTTTGCTCAGAAACTAGCTGTGTGACTCAAAGTTAGTCATTTTATTTTTTAATGGAGCTGAATAGCTCATCTTTGAAGTGAGAAGTTTGAACTTAGGGATATGTAAGTTTTCTGATAACTATCACACTAAATGAGTCCAAGAAATATTTCTGAGCAAGCTCAGCAGGGCAGGTCAGAAGAGAAAGAACAAGAAAACACAGTCATCTTAGCATCAAGGACCACTCCCCACTTCTCCAGCAGAGGTTTGTTTAGTAAACAAACCCAGAGTTTTCCTGACATAGCCAAGCTGTGAAAACTCTGCACCACTGCGTATTGCTACAATTAATGGTTGTGATAGACCTCTTTTATTCTCTCAAGAGTGAACTGAAGTGTCTGAGAGTCTTACTCAGGCATTTCTTTCCTGAACACCATCAGGGCAGGTGGAGAGTTGCCTTGAAGGCAGTGGGGCTCAGGTAAATTCTCTGGCTGATTCTGAGCAGTTCCTATTTTTTAAGATCCCTAAAGGTCAAATCAGGCTGCATGTCTGGGAGAATTCCATTTTCTTCTCTCTTCACCTCTTGGCCTTTAATTCTCCTCCTTTGATGGATACCCCAGAAGTGGAGGAAATGGTGAATGATGACTAGTCCTTCCTGAGCAATATGTACTTTGAATGCTGTATTGGGGAAGTCCTGGGAATAACCATGATTCTGGAGTCTGTGTGCATGCATGTGTATGCATGTGCACATGTGAATGCGACTGAGAATAAACTCATCTGCTGAGGACAGTTTCCAGAGAGTAAATTTCTTCTTCTGAAGAATTGTATCTATTTTGGAACTTGAGTGTCAAGGTAGAGATGTGGAGACCTTTTGCTTTTTTAAGCCTAGAGACTGACACACCGAAGTGAGGAGCAACCACTGTTGAGTCTGAAGCCTCATGGCTGCCCTTGGCCTGCAATCTTTATTAGGGAAAAGATAGAGGCATTCAGGGAAGAAATGACACTTGAATTACATTTTGAAGATCCAGGAGAAGTTTCCTGGGAGATCAAGCTGGGGAAGGCACTTAGGTAAGAGCAAAAGGCATGCATTGAATTGTCAACATGGAACTGCTGGCAAATAGGGACTACCATCTGACAGCAAGGCTCACAGCAATGTGTGGGTATATGTACCATTCCAGACCTTTGTATTTACTCATACACACACACACACACACATATATACATACACATATATACATGTGTATATATATATATATATATATATATATATATATACACACACACACTCATGCATACACATATGCACATAAGCATATACACATGCATACATAAATGCACATATATGCACAAATGTGCATATATGTATGCATATGTATTTTAAACAAGAAAAAAGCCCTGAACATGTTACAACAAATTTTGTACATTCAATAATATAACACAGATATCTATTTGCATTAATAAAAATGTCCTACAACAAAATCATTATCAATGATTGAGTATTATTCCATTGTATTGTAGCAATTTATTTAATGTTAGACATTTAGAGTGTTTTCAATTTCTCACGATTAGCAAAAGTGATGAAGTGATGAAGATCCTTGCAAATAGATGTTTGTCTCCATCACTTGGGAATAATTGCAGTAGAATTGTTGGGTCAAAGGGTCTTTACATTTTAAAGGCTTTTGATTAAGGATTTCTAAATTGCCCATCCAGAAAAGCTGGAGCAATTTGCACTCTCTTCAGCAGTGTAGGGAATGCCCATTTCTTCTCACCCTCACCAGGGTTGAATTTTATCATGCTTTTAAATCTTTGCCCATTTGAAAGGAAAAAGATGGTAATTCATTTTAATTTGCATTTCTTTGATTACTAATGTGATTGAACATTTTTTATAAGCCTATTAGCCATTCACATTTCTGTTTTTGTAAATTGCCTGTTTATTTCTTTCGGGCAAGGGAATCTTTTACTTTAAGAAATTCTCCTGGAAGATATTAGGATCAGATTTTAAAAACATCATCTTTTGTTCTCGCACTTCAAAAATGTGCCTCCCACTGGAAAAAATGAAGAAACTGACTAAAAGGAGGAAATGTTCTTGTTGGGAAGTGGAAAGTTTGTCAGCAATGGGCCAGCCAGCGGCAGATTTTAGGATTCCTTCCTCAACTTGCCTCAGAGTTGCCTCTCAGTTTTCTCAATTTCTGTTAATGAATCTACAGTACATTATGGCACCTGTTCTAGAGGGCTTGCCAAAGGCTGCCTTAGAGCCCAGATATTTGAAGATATGCATCTCTGGGCCCTATTCTAGGCGTTAAGCTCCTATGAGGTAAAGGAAGTTTCTTACTCATTTTTAAAAGTCCCACCACACTCAACATAGTAGCCTCTCTTACTACTGAATGAACCAGTGGGTAATGCCACTTCCAATAGCACCATTTTGCTTCTGGATAATTTTGAGATATTTAGCCCTTCTTCAAACTTGCTGGATAGTCTTAGCAAAATGATCCTGCTTTACAGTCCTCATTTTCTATATCCCAGTAGAAAAGCTGGTAAAATTGTGTATAAGGTGCTGTGTGTTACACTGATTCTTTGAAGATGTTGAGAATTATTGTAGGGCTAAAGAAACAAGAGCATTCTACATATAAGTCATTAACTACGTTAGAAATAAAGTGTGTGAGTTGCAGCTGACATTTCGAGGACTATATTTGCTAATAACTGAGCCTTAACAAATTGAAATTATTTACAAACTTGGTTGGAATGGAAATCCAATAACTGTTTCTAGTCTTGTTGAATAATCCAATTAAGGAACTCTTTATATATAACATATGGGGCATTTTTTTTCCATTTGAAATATTAAGATGATGTTTTAACTCTGCAGCTAGTAGTTTGATGATGGTTCTGTGTCTTTAGGCTTGGACTTGCCAGGGAAGTGACTTTGTATTTCGCTTTGGCAGGGATACAGAAGGAAAAGCACAAAGACACCATTTCTAATGGAACCAGTGGGAAGTGGCCTGAGTCTTCTACCTCAGTTTGCTTGGGTGTACCTGTCTGCTGGAGACACTTTCTGTGGTTGATTCAGTGGGACTTCTAGAGCTCTGTATTCAAGAAAAGCACTAGGAATTTAGCCTTATGGAGGGAATGAAGATTTGACCCCAATATGACTTAGGTATCTTATTTCCATATGGAACTTCCATTCCAAGCGTGAAGAAAAATTTGGGGAACTCCAAGAAAGGTCTTGTCTTTTCACTGATGCCTTAGTCAGCCTCATGCATCTGAACCTCCTTGAAGTTGTAGAACTTGCTCACTTACGGATTCCACATATTGGAAGGTAGCCAGTAAAATAGCTGCATACTAACTAAGCTTGGTGCAATTCACACAGAGCCCAGACACTTCAAAACTATTTAAGTGCATGCCAATTTCTATTCTGTCACTTGTGCATACCAGTGCTGAAGTTCTTAAGCAAATCTGTTTCACAGTGAATTCTCTTGGAACCTAGTTGTGAAGTGAGCCACAATCAGAGCAGCTTGAGTTTTCATTGAATTCGGGCCTTTTGGTGGAATATCTTTCTTGAACTCTGTGATTTACTTTAATGTGATAACCACTGGGTTATGGATGAACACCTCCCTGGTGTGCATCAAGCAAGGAAAAAGACCTGAGGCCATCTCTTGACTGCTAAAAAATAGCTACTGCTATCTCAAAGGAGCATGATGAGAGTAGTTTGGTTTTCCCCCAAAATACCTTTATTGAAGGATGTTTAAGCCATTCCCTGGGTGGTGTCACGACACCCATCTTGCTGCTAATCCCATGATACAGGTGAGCACCTTGAAGTCACAAAGGTGGATTGAGACTGTGAAGATGTGGTTGTACCCGTGGCATATTCTCCATCACTCTAGAACTGACTGTTAAATGCAGTGCCACTAGGTTGTGCTAGAGGATAGATAGAGCTTGGGTGTGAATTTCCTGGTATATCTTCACTTTATTGACTAGTTCTTTCTGTCTTATTTTTAAAAACATTAATTCTTGTGTTCTCCAAGGCTTGGAAGCAAATATCAGAAACATCGTTGTGATCACTGTACTTAGAAATGAAGGACCTTTGAGTGACACTCTTATGATTTTGTAAAAGACCTGAGGCAATTGTATGCTGAGAATTATTTATAACTCTGTCTAGATACCAGTTATCCACCTCCCACCATCCAGTGCCCTGGGGTGAGGACCACTTCTTCTCCCTAGTCTTGTCCCTGATTCCTCATTTTCTGCCTAACTTGTCAATTCTGGAAAGCTTGAGGTTGTGTTTTGGGTTTCTTTTTTCCTTTCTCTAAATGCTTTTCCTAGGGCATCTTCCTCAGTCGCATACCGTCTACATGGGACACTGATGTCCCAGCTATATCTCTTATCTTTTCTACAAAATTCCAGACTATAACTGAGGATGACCAAACATCTCAATTTTCGGAGACAGTTCTGATTTATACTTGCTGTCCTTCTATGATTGTTCTTAACACCCCATTTCTCTCTCAAACAGTTCTGGTTTTTGTATTTGACTATTTGTCATCTTTACTTGAATATCTTGTAGGCATTCCCATTACCATGACTGAAACAAAGTGCTTAATTTTCTACTCAGTTCTCTTATTTCTTCATAGTTAATGGCATCAGTCCCTTCCAGATGCATAAGCCAGTTGTCTAGGACTTCATTTGTTGGTTATTTTATTTGTCTTAGCCAATCAATGAAAAAACTTTGTGGACTCTACATTAAAAATACATCCACCCCAAATAGATCTACCTGTCTATCTATCTATCTGTCTCTTCTACAACAATTCAAGCCTAAGCCACAATCATCTCCTATTTGGACAGAACTTAAAATTCATTCTCCACATTGTAATCAGGTTGGTATTTAAATCAGATCATGTCTCTACTCCGCCTCAAATCCTCTTACAGGAAAGAAAGTAATTGGAAACAATAAGAGAATTAACTATATCACTAAAACAAAGAACCTAGAATTTATCGAGTATCATTGTTCTAGGTTGATTGCCTTTGTTCCCTTGTTTATTTCAAACTTAATTTCTGTTTTGTAGGTATTGTTTTAGTTTACTTCCAAAACAAAAACAAAAATAAAATCAATGAACCAACGACGAAAACAACAAAAAACAAGAATCAGAAATGTTAAAATAACTTGCTTACAATTACATAGCTAATGAATATCAGAACTGAGTTTGAATCTTAGTTCTCTCTAGTGCTAAAGTCCAAGGGTTATTTGTCTGCTTGTTTGTTTTTTTCCTAGTCATTTTGTTGATGTGATGGTTAATTTATATGTTAACTTGACTTAGTTAATGGACATCCAGGCGGCTGATAAAACAGGATACCTGAGTGTACCTTTAAGAGTTATTCTGGATGAAGATTACCATTTGAATCAGTAGACTGAGTAAGGAAGATACACCTTCAAAAATAAGAGCGGGTATTGTTCAACCTGTTGAGGAGTTAAGTTGAACAAAAAGGCAGAGGAATGGTGAATTTAATCCCTTGAGCTGGGACATCAAGCTCCTGCTTCTTTGGCCTTCTGACTCTGGGACTTACCTGCATGCACTCCCCCCAACCCCCATTCCCCAAGTTCTTGGGCTTTCAAATTTAGCTGGAAATTACACCATAAGCTTTCCTGGTTCTCAGACCTTCCAACTTGGACTGAATTACACTGAAGCCTTCCCTAGTTCTCTGGCTTCCTGATGGCAGAACATGAGACTTCTTGGCCTCCATAATCTCTTGAGCTAATTTCTATAATAAAATTATTTATGTACACACATACATATGTATATACACACACATAAACACACATTCATACATATGTATATATACACACAAACATACACATATATACATCTTGGTGGTTCTGATTCTCTGGAAAACACTCATGTACTTGGCAACCAGTCATCTTTCTTCATCTGGTCTCAGGAATACTTTCTTAAAGCTTTCTGTGTTACTTGGGCCATTTGCTTAATGATTTATCAATTGTCATCATCATAGATTTGTTGAAGACTTTCCCTGTGTGACTGTATTGATTAGAATTAAATGTGGCTATGGATAGCAGAAAATGAAAAAAAATCACTTTTTTAAATTGTCTTTTGTATAAAGAAGAATGCAGAAAAGTCATGCTGGGGTCTATCAAGCTGTGACTCATAGTTGCCCTTTAAGATCACCCCATGTACCAATGTGGCTACTGTGGATCCCTACTAGTACTGAATAAGGAGAGAAACCAGCATCCTCTGCCACAGTGATTGGCTTTTTAAAAAAAAATTATTTCTCATTACTTCAGAGTTTTTTCCCCAATGGGAATCTGTATATGTAAAGAATGGAACATAAATAAGGTTGATTTGGCATCAAATTAACCTGCCTATAATTTTCATTTTTCTCTGTGACAAAAAATTTTGGTTTTGGTTGGGCAATAAGCTAGACACTTAATATAGTCATCACATTTTTTTTAAAAGTCCCCCATGTAGGCATTATTTCTCCTTTACAGATGGGGAAATGCTTAGAATGTTTTTCAGTGCATAAAGCAATGTATGATATGCAATGATAAATACCTCATGTGGCACACAAAAGGTATTCAAAACTTTCACTCTTGTTTTAACTCAAAGTTTCCTTCCAATCACATAGGACACTTAGTCCTTCATTTTTTCCTTTATTAAGTGCCCCCTCCCCCACCAAAACCATAAAAAAACATAAGCTTAATGATATCAGAGATAACAGGAGAATGTCATGGGGCTTTAAAAAGTCGTACACGAAATTCAAATTCAATGCTAGGGCCTTCTGATATGGTGATTCTGTAAGGGTTAGGGGAATTTGCAGTTTAGAAAGTTGATGTACATCTCCACCATGGGCAAGTTTCTGACACAAGAAGAATAACTTTCTAGAAATGCTTTCCTGGTCTTAATTTGGTCATCTTCTTAGATTCAAAAGTCTGCAATGTTTGTGCTGTCATACTAAATAGCTATCTCTGAATTTCTTGCTACACTGACATTTTTGTCACTTTCCTTGGGAATGACAATATAATCTTTCTTCTCCAAAATTCTCAGGAATTATCTCCCTCAAGAGATGCTCTTACTTTTCCAGGGATGAACTCAGTTACAATTTTTAAAGGTTCTTCCCAGGGCCTATAGGAGCAGCAGCTCTCATTAGAGGTTCTGGGGAGCCCTAGTTCATCTGGTACCTCCTCTTAAGCAAGGTACGGTGAATGGGAAGAAAAATATAGAGTCCAAATTAGCAGGTTGAACGTAAAAGAACAAAAATAATCCTCAAGGCCTGTGTTTATTCTCATGGAAGGCTGTCTTTGTAAGACCTCTGAGACTCCGTGTACACTGTTGGCCCTCTGCAAATCAGCACCAATGACAACATTATAATTACATTTCAAAAACAATGGCTGTGAGAAGTTGCATCCTAAATATCCTTTATATGGTTGCTCTAGGAGTGCCTGTTTAAGTTTAGCAACAGAGAGCAGATGCGGAGGTTAAAATATATTGGTCAAAATTTAGAACCCAGCGTCTGACTTTCTGTCATATCCATCATGAATGAGAATGCTTCCCTGGAGGTTGGGACATTAAAGAAGGTGATGGGGGAAGGAAATGGGAGTTCTTTTGGATTCTGTTCACAATGCAGTTTAACAAGACTAAGGAGGTCTAGACAAAGCTTTTTGTTTGTTTGGGTAGGTCTAGAATGCAAATGTGTACCAATAACTAACAGTGAACTTCTCAATTCCTCAGGCATAGCGTGGAGAAACTATGTTAAAAAGGGTTTCAGTATAAGCCTGATAACAGCAACTTCCATTTTTTTAGCATCCACTGTTTTCCAGGCAGGGATTTATAGCCATATCTAACACCCCAAATCAGATTATGGGATGAGTATTATATAATTCCCTGAAAGTGTTTGAGAAGGCACATGAAGATGTGCATAGATAGTAAGTGGCAGAACTGAGATCCAAACCCATGTGTTCTGGAGTTCTTGTTCTTTTGGTTTGATTAAGGCTCATTTAATTGCAAGTAATAGAAGCCCAGTTCTGGATCCAAGTAAACCCAATTTAAACTACATTTTGGGTTTAGTAAAACTCACGGAACTCTAGTTTACATATATAAAGGAATTTATTGTAAAGATACAAATGTTTCTCATCAGACTCTAAAGTGGTTCTGTATCTCACAAATCAACAGAACCAGCACTTAAGTATAAAGTAGGACTAACGCAATTCTTGACTTCTTATGTGCACTCTCCCTGTACAATGTGACATACTGCCAATAGTTTCTGAGTTTCACAGGTTTACGTACAGTCCCAAGAAGTGGAGGCCCAGCTTTAATGAGCTTCTCACTCCTGCATCCATTCATTGGGGCCAATGGGACAATAAAGCTGAACAAATTTGACTTTATCTACAGTAGCCAGGTGGTATGGAAAAGTGAAGAGCATCTCAGGTGTGTGTGCATGTGTGTGTGTGTGTGCGTGTATGTGTGTGTATGTGTGTGTTTGTGTATATATTTGCATGTTTGTCAGTATGAGGAAAAGGCCATTACACCTGTGTAGACTCTACAGGTGTCTCCTGCTGTGGGGTCCTTATGTGTGCATAGTTTACCTCACCTCCCTTTTGGTTTTGTCTTTGTGAAGGGTTTCACACAAAGAACAAAGTGGAAAAATTTGGGTGGTGACGGAAGGAAGTCAGAGAAGAGAAGAATCTGTTCAGAATTTAATCTCAGCCTCCATTCCAAGTAACCAATTAACTACTGATCAACCAAGCAGATTTTCTTTCATTCATATACACATTCATTCATTGACTCATTCACTAATCCATTCATTTACTAGATAATTTTTTCCATTTAACATGCTGAGCGCAAGGTGCCAGGCCCTAAGTTCAGAGGTCTTAACATTGCTGCAACACAATATTGGGACTCCCCAGGCCTCCTTTTCCAGATCATCTTTTGCTGTCCCCTGCATGTCCTTGAGACTTTTGGAAAACTTGTAATGTTCTTTTACCTTGATTACTCGTTGAATGAACATCTCTTGACTTTAAGGTAAAGTTACAGCATTCTCTCTCCCCTAATCTTCTCTGAAACATTCTCGTTGACCCCAAAGCAAAAAATAAGTGACTCTTCTTTAGTGTTCCCATCAACTTAGAGATCTTCAGCATAGCCATCAACCGACAGGGTACCAGTGTGCCAGTAAGAAAAAGGTATCCCTCCTGTAAATACTTTGTCAAATGCTAGAAAATTGTTTTAAGTATGGAAATCAATGCTGACTGTGATGATAGATGTGTCCTCGCAGACCTCATATCATTGAGCAGAGCCAAAGCGGAGCAACTGAATGCAGTGGCTATGGGCCACCTTTCCTATTGAAGAGCCTGAACTTATGTGTTTGCTTGTCTGTCATCGTGCTATAAGCACAAATTGAATCTCCCTGATTGTGTATTCCTAGTGCCTAGCAGAACTCTTGGCATATTTTTGGTTCTCAATAAATGTCTGTTGAATCAATGAGAAAAACAAGTAAAATATGTGGAAAGAATACTAATTGCTGTAGAGATATCTCTTTAACATAAATGTGTTCCTACTTTAAGGATATCAGAAACTTTTGGGTTTATGTATTTCCCACTCCCTACTTCCCTCTCTCCTTGTGTTCTCTTTTGCTTTTAACTTTTTTTTTTTTTTTTGGTACTGGGGATTGAATCCAGGGACACAACCACTGAGCCACATCTCTGACCCTTTTAATGTTTTATTTAGAGACAGGGTCTCACTAAGTTGCTTAGGGCTTCCCCAAATTGCTGAGACTGGCTTTGAACTCGAAATCCTCCTGTCTCAGACTCCCGAGCCATGGGGAATACAGGCATGTGCCACCATGCCTGGTGCTTTTATCAATTTTTATTATACAAGGAGTATATGGTCATTTAGAAAGATTAGAAAGTTGAATAAACAAAAATAATATGTATTCCTGCTACTCAGGAAAAACAACTGTTAACAATCTACTTTCACAGATATTTTTTTTATTCAAAAAATATACATTGATTTTGGTTATTGGGTAGAATTGGCGTGTTAAGTGAAATTAGCCAGACACAAAAAAAGTAAGTATCACATATTTTTTTTTCACATGTGGGGAGGGAAAAATCCTTGAAAAAGAAGGCTAACTATTAGCTATTAGGAAAGGGGATCTGTGGGGCAGCAGGAAGAGGGGAGAAAGAGAAGGGAATGAGAGGGTAGTAGGAAGGTGGGTACAATCAAACCATGATATATGCACATGTGGAAATATCACTGTGAAACCTATTCATTTGTAATATTAATTTGGTTGGATAATTATAATAAAAATGGGTTTATCCATTAAATACCCAAATTTAATCATTCTCCTTAAATAGAGATTAAACAAATGTGTAAATATGTAAACTGCACACACACACACACACACACACACACACACACAATAGCCAGTCTCATGAGGACCTTCTTTAATTAGAGTTTCAAACAGTGGTGCAAGTTGCTTTGAGAGATGCCAAGTTCCCTGTTCCTGTATGTATTAAAAAAATTAACAGTATTATGTGCATATAGAAGTATATAATAAGGAATTTCACTATTATGTATAATTATTATTTTTTATTGGTTGTTCAAAATATTACAAAGCTCATGACATATCATCTTTCATACATTTGATTCAAGTGGATTATGAACTCCCATTTTTACCCCAAATAAAAATTGCAGAATCACATCGGTTACACATCCACAATTTTTACATAATGCCATATTAGTGACTGTTGTATTCTGCTGCCTTTCCTATCCCCTACTATCCCCCCTCCCCTACCCTCCCATCTTCCCTCTCTACCTCATCTGCTGTTGTTCAATTCTCTCACTTGTTTTTTCCCCTTTCCCCTCACAACCTCTTATATGTAATTTTGTGTAACATTGAGGGTCTCCTACCATTTCCATATGCTTTCCCTTCCCTCTCCCTTTCTCTCCCCCCACTTGTCTCTGTTTAATGTTAATCTTTTCCTCATGCTCTTCCTCCCTGTTCTGTTCTTAGTTGCTCTCTTTATATCAAAGAAGACATTTGGCATTTGTTTTTTAAGGATTGGCTAGCTTCGCTTAGCATAATCTGTTCTAATGCCATCTATTTCCCTGCAAATTCTATGATTTTGTCATTTTTTAGTGCTGCATAATACTCCATTGTGTATAGATGCCACATTTTTTAATCCATTCATCTATTGAAGGGCATCTAGGTTGGTTCCACAGTCTAGCTATTCTGAATTGTGCCGCTATGATCATTGATGTGGCAGTATCCCTATAGTACACTCTTTTAAGATCCTCAGGGAATAGTTCGAGAAGGGCGATAGCTGGGTCAAATGGTGGATCCATTCCCAACTTTCCCAGGAATCTCCATACTGCTTTCCAAATTGGCCTCACCAATTTGCAGTCCCACCAGCAGTGTAGAAGTGTACCCTTTTCCCCTCATCCTCGCCAACACTTATTGTTGTTTGACTTCATAATGGCTGCCAATCTTACTGGAGTGAGATGGTATCTTAGGGTGGTTTTGATTTGCATTTCTCTGACTGCTAGAGATGGTGAGCATTTTTTCATGTACTTATTGATTGATTGTATGTCCTCCTCTGTGAAGTGTCTGTTCAGGTCCTTGGCCCATTTGTTGATTGGGTTATTTGTTATCTTATTGTTTAGTTTTTTGAGTTCTTTGTATATTCTGGATATTAGGGCTCTATCTGAAGTGTGAGGGGTAAAAATTTGTTCCCAGGATGTAGGCTCTCTATTTACCTCTATTATTGTTTCTCTTGCTGAGAAAAAACTTTTTAGTTTAAGTAAGTCCCATTTGTTTATTCTTGTTATTAACTCTTGGGCTATGGGCGTCCTATTAAGGAATTTGGAGCCTGACCCCACAGTATGTAGATCGTAGCCAACTTTTTCTTCTATCAGACGCAGTGTCTGATTTGATATCTAGGTCCTTGATCCATTTTGAGTTAACTTTTGTGCATGGCAAGAGAAAGGGATTCAGTTTCATTTTGTTGCATATGGATTTCCAGTTTTCCCAACACCATTTGTTGAAGATGCTATCCTTCCTCCATTGCATGCTTTTAGCTCCTTTATCAAATATAAGAAAGTTGTACTTTTGTGGATTGGTTTCTGTGTCCTCTATTCTGTACCATTGGTCCACCTGCTTGTTTTGGTACCAGTACCACGCTGTTTTTGTTACTATTGCTTTGTAGTACAGTTTGAACTCTGGTATCGCTATACCTCCAGATTCACACTTCCTGCTTAGAATTGCTTTTGCTATTCTGGGTCTTTTGTTTTTCCAAATGAATTTCATGATTGCTTTATCTACTTCTACAAGAAATGCCGTTGGGATTTTGATTGGCATTGCATTAAACCTGTAGAGAACTTTGGGTAATATCGCCATTTTGATGATGTTAGTTCTGCCTATCCATGAACAGGGTACATTTTTCCATCTTCTAAGATCTTCTTCTATCTCTCTCTTTAGGGTTCTGTAGTTCTCATTGTATAAATCTTTCACCTCTTTTGTTAGGTTGATTCCCAAGTATCTTATTTTCTTTGAGGATATTGTGAATGGAGTGTTTTTCCTCATTTCCATTTCAAAAGTTTTGTTGCTGATATACAGGAATGCCTTTGATTTATGCATGTTGATTTTATATCCTGCCACTTTGCTGAATTCATTTATTAACTCTAGCAGTTTCTTTGTAGACCCTTTTGGGTCTGTTAAATATATTATCATATCATTCGCAAATAGCGATAATTTAAGTTCTTCTTTTCCTATTTTTATGCCTTTAATTTCTTTTGTCTGTCTAATTGCTCTGGCTAGTATTTCAAGAACTAAATTGAATAGAAGTGGTGATAGAGGACATCCCTGTGTTGTTCCAGATTTTAGAGGGAATGCCTTCAGTTTTTCTCCATTTAGGATGATGCTAGCCTGAGGTTTAGCATATATAGCTTTTACCATGTTGAGGTAAGTTCCTGTTATCCCTAGTTTTTCTAGTGTTTTGAACATAAAGGGATGCTGTACTTTGTTGAATGCTTTTTCTGCATCTATGCAGATGATCATATGGTTCTTGTCTTTAAGTCTATTGATGTGGTGGATTACATTTATTGATTTCCATATATTGAACCAGCCTTGCATCCCAGGGATGAATCCTACCTGATCATGATGAACAATTTTTTTGATATGCTTTTGTATTCGATTCGCCAGGATTTTATTGAGAATTTTTGCATCCAAGTTCATTAGAGATATTGGTCTGTAGTTTTCTCTCTTTGAAGTGTCTTTGTCTGGTTTCGGGATCAGGGTGATGTTGGCCTCATAGAATGAATTTGGAAGAACTCCTTCTTTTTCTATTTCTTGAAATAGCTTGAAAAGTATTGGTATTAATTCTTCTCTGAACGTTTTGTAGAACTCCGCTGTATACCCATCCGGTCCAGGGCTTTTTTTGGTTGGTATTCTTTTGATGGCTTCTTCTATTTTTTCTTTTGTTATTGGTCTGTTTAAATTGTGTGTGTCTTCCTGACTCAATCTGGGCAGATTGTATGACTTAAGAAATTTATCAATATCTTCATTATCTTCTATTTTATTGGAATATAGGGTTTCAAAATACTTTCTAATTATCTTCTGTATTTCTGTAGTGCCTGTTGTGACATTGCCTTTTCCATCCCGTATGTTAGTAATTTGAGTTCTCTCTCTTCTTCTCTTCGTTAGCATGGCTAAGGGCCTGTCGATCTTATTTATTTTTTTCAAAGAACCAACTTTTAGTTTTTTCAATTTTTTCAATGTTTTTTTTTTTGTTTCAATTTCATTGATTTCTGCTCTAATTTTAATTATTTCTTGTCTTCTACTACATTTGCTGTTGTTTTGCTCTTCCTTTTCTAGGTTTTTGAGGTGTAGTGTGAGTTCATTTATTTGTTGTTTTTTTCTTTTTTTAAGGAAAGAACTCCAAGAAATGAATTTCCCTCTTAAAACTGCTTTCATTGTGTCCCATAGATTCCAGTATGTTGTGTCTATATTGTCATTTGTCTCTAAGAATTTTTTTATCTCCTCCTTTATGTCTTCTGTAACCCATTGATCATTCAGTAACATATTGTTCATTTTCCATGTGATGTAGGATTTTTCCTTCCTCCTTTTATCATTGATTTCCAGTTTCATTCCATTATGATCAGATATGGTGCATGGTATTATCTCCACACCTTTATATTTACTGAGAGTCGCCCTATGGCATAATATATGGTCTATCTTTGAGTAGTATCCATGTGCTGCTGAGAAGAACGTGTATCCACTTGATGATGGTTGATATATTCTATATATGTTGGTTAAGTCTAGGTTATTGATTGCGTTATTGAGTTTTATAGTTTCTTTATTCAGCTTTTGTCTAGAGGATCTGTCCAATGGCGAGAGCGGTGTGTGTGTTGAAGTCCCCCATCATTATTGTGTTGTGGTCTATTTGACTCTTGAACTTGAGGAGAGTTTGTTTTATGAATGTTGCAGCACCATTGTTTGGTGCATACAAATTGATAATTGTTATGTCTTGATGGTGGATGGTTCCTTTTAACAGTATATACTGTCGTTCTTTATCCCTTTTGATTAACTTAGGTTTGAAGTTGATTTTATTCAATATGAGTATGGCCACTCCTGCTTGCTTCCGAGGGCCATGTAAGTGGTGTGATTCCCAACCTTTCACCTTCAGCCTGTGTATGTCTTTTCCTATCATATGAGTCTCCTGAAGGCAGCATATTGTTGGATTCGTTTTTTTAATCCAGGTTACTAGCCTATGTCTCTTGATTGGTGAATTTAAGCCATTAACATTTAAGTTTACAATTGAAATATGGTTTGTACTTCCAGTCATGTTTATTCATTTATTTATTTTAGTTTGGCTAGTTTTTCCTCTTTGGTTATTTTTCTCCCCCTTTACTGAGATACCTCCCACTGTTAGTTTTGGGCGCTATTTTTCAATTCCTCTTCTTGTAGTATTTTTCTCAAAATGCTTTGCAGTGCTGGTTTTCTGGCTGCAAATTCTTTTAGCTTTTGTTTATCGTGAAAGATTTTAATTTCATTGTCAAATCTGAAGCTTAATTTTGCTGGATACAGTATTCTTGGTTGGAATCCATTATTTTTCAGCGTTTGAAATACGTTGTTCCAGGATCTTCTTGCTTTCAAGGTCTATGATGAAAAATCAGTCGTTAACCTAATTGGTTTACCCCTGAATGTAATCTGCCTCCTTTCTCTCATAGCTTTTAATATTCTCTCCTTGTTCTGTATGTTAGCTATCTTCATAATTATATGTCTTGGAGTTGGTCTATTATGGTTTTGGATGTTTGGGGTCCTGTAGGCTTCCAGGATTTGGCAATCCATTCCATCTTTCATCTCTGGGAAGTTTTCTAGGATTATTTCATTTAATAAATTGTCCATTCCTTTGGTTTGAAACTCTGTGCCTTCTTCTATCCCAATGACTCTCAAATTTGCTTTTTTTTAATGAGATCCCACATCTCTTGGATAGATTGCTCATGAGATTTAAGCTTCTTTTTTGTGTTGACTATATTCTTTTCAAGTTGATAAACTTTGTCTTCATTATATGATGTTCTGACTTCTACTTGATCTAGTCTATTTGTAATATTCTCGTTAGAGTTTTTAATCTGGTTTATGGTTTCTTGCATTTCTAGGATTACTGTTTGCTTTTTTTTTTTTTAAATCTCTATCTCCTGGTAGAGCTCGTTCTTTGCAGTTTGAATTTGTTTGTTTATTTCATTTTCAAAATATACTTTCAATTCTTGGACTTGCTGTCTCATGTCTTCTCTAATATTCCGTTCCATCTGAGTTAGGTATGCCTTGATTTCTTTCCCTGTCCATGTTTCTGATGCTTCTAGGTCCTCCTGTAGATTTAAGTTGTCCTGCATTATCTGTAATCCTTTTTTCCCTTGTTTTTTCATGCTGTTCATGTTACTTTCCAGCTCTGTTTGACTGCTTTGTAACTGCTTTCTCCTATATATTTGTTTTGGCTTTGTATATCTCTGTTGTCTCTCCTTTGTGGTGGGAGATTATGCCTAGAAATGTTGGGCTTTATTGTACTTTAAAGCTGATTCATTCAATTCATAAAAGGCTTCCAGGTTCTGTATGCATATAGTGATTTGTTGTTTGTTCTTAGGACTATATGTTTAGGTTAGGTGCTATGATGGTACAAGGGTTAGTATGTCTTGGCTACTTTAGAAGATTGCTCTACTGAAGGTGGATACTAACAGGCAATTGCATCAGAATGTTGGTAATAGCTAGGTATTTAGGAGCCCTATAGACAGCCTCGAGACATTCACCTATTTGCATTTAGACAATTACACGTAATGGAAGACGTAATGCTTGGGATGAAAGTTGGGGGGTAGGGGAATGAAGGTGCTCTTAAAAAGAAAGAAGGAGAGAGAGATAGATTAGAGGAGAATGAAAAGAACAATAAAACTTGAAATGGGAAAGAAAGAGAGAAGGAAAAGGGGAGAAAGGAACAGAGAGAGAAGAAGAAAAAAAATATTGAAGTCTTAGAGCTCCATTTTCTTCTCTTCCAGTAGGCGGAGCTGTGCCCTCTGAGCGGAGCTTCTGCTCTCTACCTGCCCATAGCAATCCCTGTAAGGCGTCTCCTGGAGTCTCTCAGACTAAGACCTTGGGAGTCATCGCTGGTGCTATGAGGGGTTGGGGTTCGGGGATCCCCTCTACTTCCCTACAGTCACGACCCCTGAGAGGTCCATGAAGTTTACTGGCTGCTTGTATCTGGATGGGGAGGGAGTCACACACCTGCTAAAGTGGATTCTGCTGGGAAGGAATTCCGTGGCCGAACTCTGATGACATCACCTCTCTGCTATGGAGGGCCCCAGGCTCCTTTCCAGAGCGTCCGAAGGGAGAGGTGGGATTGGTCCGTCCCCAGTTGGCTTCAGCTCCCAGCTCGCTAATTCATGAAGGCTTGGCTAAAGACTTCTTCCTGCCAAGCTGCGTCTCGGAGGCTAGCGGGACCCAGTCACGTTTGCTGTGGGCGGATGGGCCGGCAGCCGCGTGCTGTGGTGCGCGGACTGTGGCTGGCGGATCTGGACCTCTGCGTCTCGTGGGGCAATCTGTCGCTTCAAAAAATCCTAGTAGCTCCCGGCCAGTCTCTCTTCAGTGGAATTTTGCTAGGAGATTCTCCGTTGGTAGAATCTAAGCGTTATTTATGCGACTTTATGACCCCATCACTGGGGGGGTATTGAAAACGCTGCCTCTCCGCCTGCCGCCATGTTGGATCCCTATTATGTATAATTATAATGCACCAATAAAAATAAAAAATACAGATTATAAACTTTCCCATTTGCAGTTGTAATTCATGTATTTGACCATAGGATAGAAATTGACAGTCTGAGATTTTGACTGATTTGGGCTATTCCCATGTGTTCTAAGGGGAACCCACATTTCTAAAAGAGTCTGCTGTGTAGAAAACCAGGAATGCATAGTGTTCCTCAGTCTTGTCTCTCAGCATAAACCTATAAGGCAGTCTCTCAAAGATTAACATTTGAACATACCCTTGGTCTTAATACATTTCACAGGTTGACAGATGAGTTTTCCTTCTGCAGTGTCTTATAGTGCAATGAAGCCTAATGTAATCATTGTGCAATTAGCATTAAATTAGTTATAGGATAAAATGAAACAAATTTGGTTTTTTGGAAATGGGGATGTTCATACCAAGGCCAAACTTGAGGGAAAGAAAGTCAGAAAAATTATATTAAAAAAGCAATTTGCTTTGCAAAAGGAAGTTGGAAAATTATAGCCCATCATACCTAATTACTGCGCACATTTGTGTTTGAATGCATACTTTCCCTCCAAGTAACTGTCTCCAAGTTCCTTCCCTTTCACCTCTCAGCAGCCAGAATCAACTGCTGATGGTGAAACAGTCATTGGAGCAACATGATATTGTCCATTTCCTGACATGGTTGTACTGATAGGTTAAGAGTTGCAGAGAACCCTGTTTCAAGAAATGTAAGGGGCATGTGATTATGAATAATAAGATGGAAGAGAACATAGATATTCCCATGAAAGGTGAATGAGCTGGAGATATTTCTCCCTCAAACTTCAAGGATTTAAAGAATCTATGTAGATACTATCTTTCCAAGAAATGAAACTTAATTCCACCCTTTCTTCCTGAGGGAATATTAGATTTAGTAAGTTGCTTCAAAAAAAAAAAAAAGGAAAGAAAAACAGTAACTTCACAATGAAGAAACATGACAGGCATTACTTTACACAAGTCATAAGCCAAATGATGAATGAATGAATGACGTCATTGGTGATCAGTAATGTCATCTGATTATCACATACTCTTGATATGTGTTGGGAAGGATCTTTCACCTCAGCAGACCTGTTACCGCAGTCTGGTAATAAGAAAGGAAGGAAGGGAGGAAGGAAGGCAGGAAGGAAGGAAAGAAGAAAGGAAACAGACACAGTCAGATTAGAATCCATTCTATACACCATGTCATTTCACTATTCCTCAATACTGTCAAAGTCATAGGGAAAAAAATGAGTTACAAACTGTCAGAGACAAGAGGAAACTGAAGAGACATGACAGCTGAATGCAATGGGATGCACTGGATTGGATATTGGGAAAGAGCCAGGACAGCAATGAAAATGCTGATGAAACCCGAGAAAGTCTAGAGTTTAGTTATCAATAATGTGTCAATACCAATGGTTTAGTTTTTGTTTGTTTTGTTTTTAGCAGTGCTGGGGACAGAACTCAGGGCCTCACGCATACCAGGCAAACAAACGTCCCACTACTGAGCTACAGCATAGCTCCAGTTTCTTAATTTGACAAATGTACCGTACTATTATAAGATGGTAATGGAGAAACAGGGTGATGGGTATGCAGGGACTTCCTGTGCTCTTTGCAACATTTTTTTGTCAATCTAAAATTAAAAAGTTTATTAAAGGGGGCTGGGGCTATGGCTCAGCGGCAGAGCACTCGCTTCGCATGTGTGAGGCCCTGGGTTCGATCCTCATCACCACATAAAAATAAGTAAATAAAATAAAGGTATTGTGTCCAACTACAACTAAAAAATAATTTTTTTTTAAAAAAAAGTTTATTAAAACAATTTGAAGGGCTTCTTGTTTTCTTTGCAAATTTCTTTCCCATTTTCTTCATGGAGTTGCTCCATGCCGCTGATATTGAACCATCAAATGGTTTTAAGGAAATCAGCTAATGCTCTTCACAAAGACTATCTATACCCCTAATTATAGGAATCAAACTCCAGACTTATGAATATATTTCTCAAGAGTAAATGGTTAAAGTGGTAACTCATCATCAAATTCTTGACAGTTGACCATGGAGAATCTGAAAATCAGAAGAGGTCCTAATCCTTAACCTAATTATGTATAAAGCTACTCATAAGAGTCTCTATAATGGCAGGACACAATTATAATTCCTCTTGGTAGATGGGCATAAAACTGATTGATGTTAAAATAGTAGACTTTATTTTGTGAAGGGATTAATGAAATGGCATTAGAACTAATTTTGCCAAATGTTCTGCAAAGTATCATCTCTGACTGATCCAAGACTCTCTGCTTTTGCTTATCTGGCTAACTGTGCCCTGATGAGAGAGGACTTCAGTTTTCAATCATGGTGAATGTGTGTTTCATTTACATGATTGCTTGACTTCCTCCTAGGGGATGCAAGTTGAAACTTACCACAAATCCAGGAATAATTCTTATGGTTTCAGTCCTCCACCCTGAAATTGGGATAGACCTGGCTCACCAAAAGAGCTATTGCCTCTCTTTGGGAAGAACCTCCCACTTCCTCACTGTCCATGTCTATCAACTGTGTTTGCATAATGAAGCTTTCATGACTGGATTTTCACTTCCTCTCATACCTCTTCCTGAATGCTCACTAAACCATTGTCATACACTTAGTTCAGTTTGGATTTGGTTGTGATAACTTGTCAATATTCTTTTTGCATCCTTTTGGGCTTGTTTTGTAGATATACTAAGAATTCCTATATTGATGGTATCCTTAAAGTTCCTGTCATGTATGACTTATTGTATTAATGAGTATCAAACAGTTTCAATCCATGGACGGGTAAAAATACAGATAAATGGACATTCTGTCAAGTAATCACAACTCTCCATTATTGTACTTTTTGGTGAATTTCTTTTCCCTAGCAAATTTCTTTTCAACCTAGGAAAAGAGATGCATTGGATTTCTGAGTGTTGGTGTCAGAGTCATGTCTCTCAGATTCGTTGAAAGTATCAAAATTAAAAGCAACTTTTATCATCATGACACTTACTTGGTAATTCAACATAAAGTTGAATTCCAAAAAGGAAAAATGAAACAAATTTGTACTCTTTAAGTAGGGAGAATTGACCTAAGTGCCTATTGAGTATCTCCTTAGTTCTTGGGATTCAACCCTGACAATTAGATGAGAGAGTTGTCTGATGTCCTCTTTATGGGTTACATGATCCCACACAGCAGCAGATGCTTTTCTGGACTATTAAAATTGTGACTTAACTGGCTAATTGCCAAACATTCGGGGCTGGTTGCTGAATCTTTTAATAGACCATGTTCCTCCCAGTGTCCTGTTATAATCTTTGACCCTTAAAGCCTTGATTCATAGTAGAACTATCACCTTATCCTTTGAATCTCTTTTCTCCCCTATTATAATCCCACTTATTAATCACTTGGCTTAATTTTATAATCCAACCTGCTGGTACTGAATTTCTGAAATCTTCTGTTAATTTTATTGTATTTTTTTTTTTGGAAGGGGCTGTGTGAGTAGTGAGATCTATAGAAGAGACAACATACCCTTGTCTTGTGTTCAGGGGCTATCTTCACATAAAAAAGAGTTTTCTCTCACTTTCTCTCTCTGCTGCATGGAATCTAGACTGAATGCTTGAAGAACCTGGTGTGAAATTACCTATAACCAAGAGAAATTCACTTCAGGTAAGCACAGTGTCCCTGGAAGAGTTCTGGGGTGACATCTATGGATCTTTATTGCTCCAGGATGAGACGTTTACATTTTCAAAGAAGTTTCCAGCATATTCATAAATAGATGGTTAATTTATATAAAATTTTTGGTAAGAGATCAGACTTCTCTAGGAGAATATTTAACAAAACACCCTCATCCATACATATTGTCCAATCATGATTAAATTTTGAATATCTTCATTCACTAAAGGTGTCAACATGATCTTATAATAGAAATGCAAATAAAAATGTGTTTAATATTTTGGTCTTTGGATGATCTGGAAATTAAGTTATAGTATCTGGAAAGATGAATTGAATGCTTAATTTATTTCCCAGTATTCTTTTTTCTGTTTAGCTGTTTCACTGTGATTATAATTAATATAACAATTATTGCAAAAAAATATCACTGCAGCTGGCCACAGAGTACTCAGATTCTCAGATATATTTGGTAGGAAACATTTTGCTTTGAAGATGAGAATTGTTAGGATGGAAATCACAGTTTAAGTTCCTCAGAGGTGTTTGGAGTGGGCCAGCTTGTGCAAGAAGTTCATGATTTGGCTTGAAACATGATGTGTCTCATGAGAAGAGGAAGTCATGCTACACAGAAAGGATGGGTAATCTCTTCTCATAGAAACTTAAAGATGAGTACTGCTAAGTATTTTTCCTGAGATATTCTCTAATAATTTGACCTTCAAACAGGGAATAACTCTGGGATGTCTGATCTTGGCATATATAACCTTAGCTATTTTGACTGTGTTTATGAAGAAACTTACTCAGAAATAGTGGGGCTTTGTGTTTTCATCCTTGGTCATATGATATGGGGTATGCTCACTCCTTCTTGTTACAGTCAGAGGTTTTAGCACATGTAATATTTTGCTTAGTAAATGAGGTTGGACATTTTGGTCCTCCAAAAGGTGTGATCAATACCAGAGGCAATCTTCCACGAACAAGGTATTTCCTCATTTGGGAAATAACTTGGAAAATGGTTGTACATGGAAGGATGGCAGATCTAGCATCTCCTGATTTTACTTATTTTGATCTGTAGTTTGGTAAATGTAGACATAATTAAAGGTGATCCTGAGTGGCAAGGGGGCAATGGCATCTGCCAGAAGGAGGCTGAACAGGGTATGTGTGTGTGGGGGTAGGAGTGGGAAATCACACCCCTTGTGAAACCCTAGATGAAGATGAGAAAACTATTATGGCAGAGCCAAGCTAGCTATCAACCAAGCCAATTTCTTCTTTTAACACAGTAGCTGGGCAACATATTCTGTTCTCACTTATAGTTATGAATGAACCAGTGACAATTTTGGTAAATAAAATGAGGTTGAATATATATGCTACTTCTTAGCCTGACCCGGAAAACCTCCTTTGAGAGATCCTATGAATTTTCTTTTCTGTTCATTTGGTGCAGATGCACATGTTGACCTTAGAGGGCATGTGGGAAAAGAAGAGCCACCAACAGAAGGAACCTGGCTTCCTGAATTACCACTTGTAGAAGTCATACCAACCAACCAATCAAAAATATCTCTTTTCGACTCTGTGGTTAAGAAGTATTCTATTTGTGTGATTGGGCCATTCATACCTTTTAAAATGCTTATTTATTATACCAGATAGCAGTATCTTAACCCCCTACTCCTTTCTAACTTTCTTATCTATTTAGTAATTAATCTTAATGGCAAAATTTTTGAATTCTGGAGTCATTTACAACCCTTATGTTTTGGTTATATAACTTACTATCTGAGTAGCTTGGTGAAAGGTGCATCCCCAGGAACAGAGAAGCAATCTCTGAGATACAGTTAACCCTCCCGGGTGTGGTACTCCATGTCTCCACCAAGCCAACTCACGATGTTCAAGTCTTAGTAATGAAGGCCAGAAGTTTCTGTATCAGTTATGCTAATTTGTCCACATTCCCTTTCCTTCTCTTTCTTCACATTCTTTTTTTACCAAAAGAGGTAATTTATTAGAACTGGGAAAGCAATTTATATTCATGTAGCAGAATAAAGGGAACCAAGGCAAATGATAAGTATATCTACTAATTTTATTATACCCCAAACATTATTCCCCCCAAAATATTATTTGAGTAAATATTTCCTAGACTGAAATATCAGTGAAAACTGGCATCTTCTAATTTAATTACAATTGTATCCATAGTCCTGGACATGGAATAGCAATCCAATAAATATCGACAGCAGTGCTTTCATTAAATAAGACAATCATGAGTGAATCAGAGAGGATATTGGCAATAAAATGAAGGAAATCTTCATCTTTACCTTCTAGAATATGATGGATGATTTCCGTCAATATAACAGAACCAATTACTTCAGAGGGAAGATGAATTAATAGTCATTCAAAAATAGATATGATGTTTCATGCTAGACCAAAGCCCACATCTCAATTTAATTCCTGATTGTTGATTTATTTTCAAGTAGTTGAATAGATGGTAGAAACATCTATAGAATTAAATATGCTAAATTCAGCTAGGTTGTCATTTAACCCTGTGTGTGTGTGTGTGTGTGTGTATTTGTGTGTGTGTGTGTGTGTGTGTGTGTGTGTGTGTGAATCTGATGATTATATGTCTGATTCAGAAATCTAGTCTTGGCTTTGAGTGAAAGCAAATAGAAGACATTTTTCTGAGTTATCTAGGAGCAATAATTTGTGGGAGGATCCATGAGGCTGAAGGCCCCCAAATACCTCTCTACCCTGGCTTTTATGGATCTTTGAGACAAGGAGACATTTATTCCTTTGATTTATGTCATCATCTTTATTAACTACACTGGGAGGGCTACCATACCACACAGGCATCAGTTATTAATGCATTAGTATAGTGGTTCTCAACTAGGGCCAAGTTTGCATTTTGCGATATTTATAGATAGATTTTCATTGTCATAGCTGGGGTTGGGAGTGGATGATACTGATGCCATCATTCTCCATTGGGTAGAGAATAGAAATACTGGCACACATCCTACAATGTAAGTGATACCTCCCCCTCCCCTAGTTCAGCAAGTAATTATTAGTTCCAAATGTCAATAGTGCTTAGGTTGAGAAAGCCTGCATTAGTGAAAATGAATTCATCAAGAGATCCTTTATCTAATATAAGATAATAGTAATTTTGTGGGTTATTCTCTGTGTCCTCTACTCTGTACCATTGGTCTACCAGTCTGTTTTGGTGCCAATACCATTACCATGCTTTTTTTTTTCTTTTTTCTTTCTTTCTTTCTTTTTTTTTTTTTTTTTTTTTTTTTTTTTACTATTGCTCTGTAGTATAGTTTAAGTTTTAGTATAGTGATGCCACCTACTTCACTCTTCCTGCTAAGGATTGCTTTAGCTATTCTTGGTCTCTTATTTTTCCAGATGAATTTCATGACTGCTTTTTCTAATTCTATGAGAAATGTCATTGGGATTTTGATTGAAATTGCATTAAATCTGTATAGTGCTTTCGGTAATATGGCCATTTTAATAATATTAATTCTGCCTATTCAAGAGCAAGGTAGACTTTTCCATCTGCTAAGGTCTTCTTTGATTTCTTTATTTATGGTTCTGTAATTTTATTATATATATATCTTTCACCTCTTTCATTGATTCCCAAGCATTTTATTTTTTTGAGACTATTGTAAATGGGATAGTTTTCTTCATTTCCCTTTCTGAGGATTTATCAACTGATATACAGAAATGCATTTGATTTATGGGTGTTGATTTTATATTCTTCTACATTGCTGAATGCATTAACTAGTTCTAGAAATTTTCTGGTGGAACTGTTTAGGTCTTCTAGGTATAGAATCACATCATCAGAATTTAGTGCCAATTTGAGTTCTTCTTTTCCTATGTGTATCGCTTTAATTTCTTTTGTCTGTCTAATTACTCTGGCCAGTATTTCAAGAGCTATGTTAAATAGAAGTGGCAAAAGAGGGCATCCCTATCTTGTTGCAGTTTCTAGAGGGAATGCCTTCAATTTTTCTTCAATTAGAATGATGTTGACCTGGGGCTTAGCATAGGTAGCTGTTATGATGTTGAGATATGTTCCTGTTTTCCCTAATTTTTCTAGTATTTTGAACATGAAGGGGTGCTGTATTTTTTCAAATGCTTTTTCTTCATCTATTGTGATAATCATATGATTCTTATCTTTAAGTCTATTGATGTGATGAATTACATTTATTGATTTCTGTATGTTGAGCCAACCTTGCATCCCTAGGATGAATCTCACTTGACTGTGGTGCATTATCTTTTTGATATGATTTTGTATTCGATTTACAATTATCTTATATTGGACAAAGGTAAAAACATGCATTGGAGAAAAGAGAGCCTCTTCAACACATGGTGCTGGGAAAACTGGAAATCCATATGAAACAAAATGAAATTAAACCCCTATCTCTCACCATGCACAAAACTCAACCCAAAGTGGATCAAAGACCTAGGATCAGTATCACCCACTCCCAACCCCATCTTTTTCTTCTAATAGAAGAAAAAGTAGGCCTTAATCTCCATCATGTGGGATTAGGCCCCAACATCCTTAATAAGACTCCTATAGCACAAGAATTAAAATCAAGAATCAATAAATGGGATGGATTCAAACTAAAATGTTTCTTCTCAGAAAAAACCCAATCTGTGAGATCTGTGAGATGAATAGAGAGCCTACATCTTGGGAGCAAGTCTTTTTTCCTCACATATTGGATAGAGCATTAATCTCTAGGGTATATAAAGAACTCAAAAAGCTAAGCACCAAAAAACAAAAACAAAAACCCCAAACCAAATAACCCAGTCAATAAATGGGCCAAGGACCTGAACAGACACTTCTCAGAAGATGATATACAATCAGTCATCAAATATATGAAAAAATGTTCATCATCACTAGCAATTAGAGAAATGCAAATCAAAACTAACTCCAAGATTTCATCTCATTCCAGTCAGAATGGCAGCTATTATGAATACAAACAACAATAAATGTTGGTGAGGATGTGGGGAAAAAGGTACACTCATACATTTCTGGTGAGACTGCAAATTTGTGCAGCCAATATGGAAAGCAGTATGGAGATTCCTTGGAAATCTGGGAGTGGAACCACCACTTGACCCAGCTATCCCTCTCCTAGGTCTATACCAAAGGACTTAAAAATAGCCTACTACAGGGACACAGCCACATTAATGTTTTTAGCAGCACAATTCACAATAGCTAAACTGTGGAACCAACCTAGATGCCCTTCAGTAGATGAATGGATTTTTAAAAATGTGGCACATATACACAATGGAACATTACTCACCAATAAAAGAGAATAAAATCATGGCATTTGCAGTAAATGGACGGAGTTAAGAGAAGATAATGCTAAGTGAAGTTAGACAATCCCAAAAACCCAAATGCCAAATGTTTTCTTTGATATAAGGAGGCTGATTCATAGTGGGTTTGTGAGGGGGAGTAAGGGAGCATTAGATGAACTCTAGATAGGGCAGAGGGGTGGGAAGGGAAGAGAGGGGGCATGGGGTTAGAAATGAAGTGGAATGTGATGAACATTATTATCCAAAGTACATGTATGAAGACATGAATTGGTGTGAATATACTTTTTCGTATCCAACCAGAGATATGAAAAATATGCTCTATATGTGTAATAAAAATTGTAATTCATTCCGCTGTCATATATAAATAAAAAATTAATAAAAAACAAAAATCAGAACAAAAAGAGATCCTTTAGAAGAAATAGTTAGCAGAGTGGACATGTTGAGAGAGCATGGGCAGGTAGAACAGAAAGGGATACACAGGTAGAAACTTGTGAAGTTGGAGGATGAATTCTGGCATGTCTTCATACCCTGGCTATTGGCTAGCATACATGAACTGAAAGGAAAAGAATTAATCCTTCCTGGGAAATTTGCAAAATGTAAAGCTGTACTTTTAAATGTCATGGTGCTGTCTTAAATTAACAGTGGTCAGCAGAGATTAGGGCAGGGGCTGGGGAGAGAAGGAAGGGACTGGATTGTGGAATTGAAATCAGGACTGGTTTCTTTTACATGCCTCTCACTCTGTCTTTTCTGGAAGCTGGGGCATACCTTTCAATTGTGGATGTGTAACCGACGTGATTCTGCAATCTGCATTTGGGGTAAAATTGGGGGTTCATAACCCACTTCAATCTAATGTATGAAATATGATATGTCAAGAGCTTTGTAATGTTGTGAACATCCAATAAAAAAAAAGCTTCATGTCCTACCTTAGGGTTCATCTGTCCTCAACCACTTTCTCTCTTGTTCCTTGTTTTTGGAGTCGCATACTTAGCACCCATTGCTGGACCGCACCACCAGGAATAGAAAACTGGCCTTATAATATGAGGATCTTCTGTTGACATCATAGAATGTCACTGGTTGTCACTGGGTCACAGAACTGAAAGGAGCCTGAGAAATCATCTGTTCTTATTGCCATAGCTGAAGCACAAAGAGAAGGAAGTGGGTTCTAGAGAAGGTAAATGTATCTGAAGTCAAAATGGAAAATGGAAAAATTAAGATTAGAGCCAGGTTTACTGCCTTGCAGTCTGATGCTTTTCTGTACTCTCTATCATGTGGTCTCTGGCAAATTTCAATAATTGAGAAAGAGAAAAAGTATAGTCTTTTTGAGCTTTTGTAGTTTGAATGCTTGTTTTGTGTGTGTGTGTGTGCGCGCGCGTGTGCGTGCACTGTTTTTATTTTATTATCATGCATCCAAAATTCAGTTTTGAGAAATCAAATTTTCAATGCTTTTTATTGATCTTCTGTTGGGGTAGGTTTTCTGTTTAATCATTACAGTGTAAGAAATCATTCCAATCTCAGTGGCTTAAAAGAAAAAAACAATTTATTTTTCTCACTATGGGTCAGGCATTTGGAAAGGACACAGCATGGCTGTTCTTGTTTAGTGTCTTTGTGTGGTTGCTGTCAGAAGTTGCTATCTGAAGTCTCCACTGGTCTGCAGAGGCAACTGACCCCAGTTCAGTTAATAGTTTAATTGGCCATCTTCAGGAATATCAAATGGGTTCTTTCATATGTCCTGGGCTTCATTACAGCATGGTTTCTGTGAGGTAGTCAATTTTTTTTATGTGAAGACTCAGGGCCAAGGCTAGTATTCCTGTGGCTTGGTGCCTATTTCTTTCTTTTTCCTTTCCTTTTCTTTTTTTGGTGCCTATTTCTTAACCCTCAAACTGTACCTTCAAATCACATTATTTTTTTTTATGACCTAGCCTTGAAAGTTAAGCAGTATTACTTCTGTTATAGTCTATTTGATAATAAGAGTTACTGAATTGGTCAGGATTCAAGGGTACAAGGCATAAACCCTGTTTCTTGGTAGAAGAAATGCCAAAGCATTTGTGGACATGTTTTAAAATGACCATAGTTTATATTCTACATCCAAGATGTTTTTGTGAAAGAAATATTAATTTGATTATTTTAGAATGTCCTTTAAAATTTTTTTTTCCTGGTTTCAAAACTCTATTTGTAAAATATGAAGAAAAGTTACTCTTATCCATGAGCAAATTATTCAACTTCTCTTGGTCTCAATTTCTTGATCAGTACAATAGGAATAATCATAGCGAAATTTCGAGATGATGATTTTGTTTTGAGGACTAAACTGTAAACGATGTCCAAAACAGAATAGACTCTCAATTGGCAGTAATTATAATATTGTTGACTATATTGGATGCCAATTCATATCCTGATGTCTATTTCTTTTTTAAATTTATATATTTTATTGGTACATTATAATTATACATAATAGTGGGATTTGTTGTTATATTTTTGTACATGCACACAATATAACAATATAATTTGGTCATTTTCATTCCTAATACCTCCCCTTTCCTTTCCCTCTTCCCTCCCCCCAGTCCCCTTTCTCTGTTCTACTGTTCTGATGCCTATTTTTTAACCCTCAAATTGTACAGTGTACCTCTGAAAAACAGCTTTTCAGATTGGGTGAAGGAAGGCTATTTCCTACTGGTTTCAAGAGTATGAAGAGGCAGAGTGCCCGTAAGAAAAGTGGAGGTCCTAAAGTGAGACTTTTTACTGGGACACCTGTGTCATAAGTCTGCTTTAGCCCATTTTGATAATGAGCTGAGATGTGGACTTGGGAAAGAACATCTTCTTAGTGTTTTTGGAAGGAAGGTACCTGAGACGTGGTTGGTTCAGTGGCCTTGCAGAGGCCTGGGTGCTTGCTCTGTGTTTTTCAGAGGTGGTGGACCCAGAGAGGATCCATGCAGTGAGTGGCAGTTGCTGGTTGAAGCAAGAAGGTGGCAACTCACCTCCTCAGTGTTGATGCTGGGCCTTGGGTGGTAGGCACCTGCAGTGTTATTTACTTGCGTGTTTAGAATCCATTCAGAAAAGCTGAAAACTGTTTGACACTTCTTTTTAGTCATCCTTAATTCTAACCTGCAGGTTTTGTGCTGTAATTTGTCAACTGTGCTTTGGAGCAACATCACAGCCTTCCTAGAATACAGACAGGGCCTGCTTTCCAATGAGTATCATTTAAAAGAAATCAGAGAGCCTTTCAGGGATACGATGCTGATGCTGTTGATTGCTGTCATTATTATTACTATGACTGGAAGACTTTACCAGTTACTGAATGGCAACAAGTGTGCTGGGTGTTGTTGATAAAGCACAGGATTCCAAATTGTTTCTGCCAGAGGATGCGACCTCACCTTCTTTGTGTTTGTTTGTTTTCCTCCTCTCCTTAAGAGTATTCTGCTAAATTGGAAACATCATGACCTGGGTGGAAAACTGATCCAGGAAGATGAATCTCTAATGATTGTCAGGCCTATTTTTAGCATATTCACCTCTTGTCTGGAATGGATGTGGCATATATATATATCTCTCCAATATTTTATTAAAGATTTATTCTGACCTAGGCAGCCAGATTAAACATTTTTATTTCTGTTAAGGTATTTATAATCCAATTGTATGCATGAATTCCGTACAATTATTAGTCCAATATTGTGAGTGAGGAAACTGTGACTTATGAAAACCAGACTTCAGTCTGAGTTACAAGTGCATCCTGGATGATGGCAGAAGTGAGCAAGGCAGCGAGTCCAGATCTCCTCACAAAGCAGAAAGGAGGCAGCGAAGAAAAAGCAGAATTCAGAGGTGGGTGACAATAAATGCTCTAACTAGATATTACGAAGGCTGAGACCTGGAGAGATTGGAAGGTAGGTTACCAAAGTGGGAAATAAACTCACAGTGACCTGACCCCTGGGTAAGGGCAACAGAGAAAGGAAGGTGGGTTGGGAGGTACGGAAAATCTCTAAAGCTCACCCACTTAAACACATTTGGAAAGAGACAAAATTTAAAATGCTTTTACAGTAACAGAAGGGTCCTCAAAACAGCAAACAGCTTAAAACCAAATTGTGAAAAGAAAACTGAGCTGAGGGTCCATAGCCATCTTATGTTACCCTCGGCCAACCAGTCATCTCTTTAAATGAGCATGGGTGTTCCCACGCCCAGACAACTGCAAACTAAACAACAGGGAAGTCCCCTAAGTGTGGGACCTCTTAAGAATATAGCCAGAAAGAAGTTCTAGAAGACCACTACTAGCTGAAAATCACTGTAACCCGCTGTCTCTCCCCGTCACCACAATCAAGGGGAATGAGCTGGTGGGGATCTGTGCTGGGAACTACCCCTAACCCTGTTCAGCCTCTGTAATCCAGGCAAGGGCAAAAAGCTCTGCACAGCATCTGCTTTCTGGACTCAGTTAGAGACAGCTGTGAAGGAGCTTTAGCCCTGAACAGAGGAAAACAGATTCACCAAGTCCTGAACACTGCCATTTAGGGAAAGGCACTGTGGGAAGCTTAGGAACAGTACCTGGGATTGCAGGGCCCTACCAGAAAGAAGCTGCTTGAATGTCTAGTGACTTGGAGACCCAGAGGAAAATGACCAGAGTCTGTGCAGCAGGAAGGGGCTGATGGGGCACAGCCTAACCTGTGAGCACAAGGGGCAAGTGAAAGGGCATTGTTTAGATACTTGTGGGACCTTGCATCTGACTTGGTGAAGAGAGGGAATCAATGCCCTCCATTCACAACCTGGAGTAGTGGAAGCTAGAGTTCAGGTGAACTGCCTTAGACCCTTTATTAAATTACCTCAGAGAGTGGCGCTGGCTGGGGGAATATTTCTATGTTGCAGAACACCTGTGGAAAACCCACAACCAGAGTTCTTGCATTCACAGACAGCCACCAGGATATTCACTTCCATGAAAAGAGGAGCACGTACACAGTGACCCACAGAAATCACAGGGACACTCCAGAGCCTGCATTCTCAATGACTGGACAAAATAGAAACAACTAAGCCACAATACTGCATCCTCTGAGCAGTCAGCAGCAGGTGCCTGACCTGATAAACCAGAAGCTATTGGTGGGAGGTTCATAGCAACAAGGCTCTTGTGCCCTTGAAACTCTGGAGAGATCTACAAAGACTGATGGACAACTGCTAATGTCCAGATCCCAGTGAAATCTAAGCCAAGATTCAACAAGAATTTTCTTTGCCTTGACATGGTTTGCTATAAACAACTCTAATGTCAAATTCAATCATATAAGTGATTTTTTGACTTGCACAATAATTGTTAACTCAATAGCCAACATTGAACTTTCAACTCATTTGAATGTGTTTCATCTAATGGTTTAAAAAATTAATTGAAACCAATCTTTCTTTGTGTTCCTGGCTCTGGTTTATACATGTTTCTCTTAACCCTTCCTCTTGCTTTATCTACTACTATTTCAAATACCAACCACAGATATATTTCTTCTTTATACCTTGGTGTAAATTATTCTTTTATATCTTCTTCTCTCTCTCTTTATCTTTTTCTGTTTTTCTCTCTCCTTTCTGCCCAATCTTTCTTTTTCCCTCACATAAGATTATAGTAAGTTTACTAAATTTAACAACTAATATCTTGACCTATTCCAGAACATTATTATAGGTGTATGCCTGAATTTGAGGAAGTTTGGAGAACAATTGCAACAACAAGTTTTTGTTTCTTACAAGGTTGACTAATATGGGGCTTGGCTCTGAAGTGATTATAGTAAATAGGGCTGAGTGGCATAACTTAAAGTGGTTCGGATATGGGGATCAGCAAAGGTCACATATTGACATAAAATATCATCATCTGGATATTCACTCAACCTGGAGCTCTTGAGAGAAAGAAGCTCACAAAGTAGTCCTTTGTTAAAAGAAGAATTGAGTACTATATTGATAGATGCATAGACATACAAACAATATTAAAAAAAAGAAAATATGCCATTCCAAACAGCTCATAATGCTTCAATAACAGAGTTCTTTGACACCACAGTGGAGGAAATGTCAGAAAAGGAATTTAGAAAGTTAATAATTAAAATGTTCTATGAGCTAAAAGAAGATACAAGGAGTGATACCAGAAAAAAAAAATACAGGAAGTAAAGGTCACTTCAATAGAGATTCTGAAAAAGAACCAAATGGAAAGTCTTGAAATGAAAGAATCAATAAACCAAATTAAAAATTCAATGGGAAGCTGGGTGCAGTGGTGCACACCTGTAATTCCTGTGGCTTGGGAGGCTGAGGAGACAGGAGAATTGTGAGTTCATAGGCAGCTTCAGCAACTTAGTGAGGCCCTAAGCAACTCTCACCCCATCTCTAAGTAAAACATAAAAAGGGCTGGGAATGTGGTTCAGTGGTTAAGCATTCCTGGGTTTAATTTTTGATACCAAAAAAAAATTAGTGAAAAAATCACCAACATATTAGACCACTTTTTTTTTTCCAGGCCTCAAAGACAAATTATAAAATCTTTAAAATAAAGTCAATTATAAAGAAAATATCAATAAATCATGAGCCAAATATATAAGAAATCTGGGATAACATTGAAAGGCCAAATTTAAGATTCATTGAAATTGATGAAGCCTCTGAAACACAAACTAATGACATACATAATCTTTTCAATGAAATAATATCAAAAAGTTAAGAATGAGATAGAAGTTTAAGTATAATAGGCATACAGGACTCCAAGTGCAAAATCTCAATAGATCCACTCCAAGACACATTATTATGTGAAAATGCTTAACATATAGAATAAGGATAAAAATTTAAAAGCTGGTTACATTTTAAGGTAAAACAATCTGGATTTCTATGGATTTCTCAACCCAGACCTAAAAGCTAGGAGGTCTTGAAATTATATTTACAAAGCTCTGAATGAAAATAAATGCCAACCAAGAATACTATACCCAGCGAAACTGAGCTTCAGAATTGAAGACACAATAAAAATCTTCCATCATAAACAAAATCTAAAATAATTATAACTAGAAAACTTGCACTACAAAACATACTAAATAAAATATTTCATTAAGAAGAAATGAAAAACAAAAATGAAAACCAGCATAAGAAAGAATTACACTTGAAGAATTGTCAATTAAAGAAGAATCCAGTCCAATTTAAACATTAGAAATAAATCAAAGTGGCAGGAAATAAAAATATTTTCTCAATAATAACATTGAATGTACATGATATAAACTCTTCAATCAAAAGACATAGGTTGGAATATTGTATTAAAAAATAAACCCAACAATAGGCTGTCTACAAGAGACTTATCCCATAGACAGATATCCACAAACTGAAGGTAAAAGTATGGGGTGAAAAAAAAACCCATACCATTCACTGGACTTGTAAACAACCAGAGGTTTCTATTTTCATATCAGATAATATGAACTTCAAACCAAGATTAATCAAGAGACCAAGAAGTTCACTTCATACTGCTTAAGGAAACCACATATCAGCAAGATATAATGATTGTAAATATTTATGCCCCAAACAACAGAGTGTCTTCATACATCAAACCAACCCTTCTCAACATTAAGAATCAGATATACCACACTACAATAATACTGGGAGACATTAACATGCCTCTCTCATGTCTGGATAGATGATCCAAACAAAAACTAAGTGAAGCTAATACAGAACTAAAAAAATCAATTAATAAAATGGACCTAACAGACATCTATAGAATGTGTCATTCATCAATGACTGAATTCACTTTCTTATGAGCAGTACATGGAACATTTTCTAATATAGATCATATTTTATGTCACAAAGCAAATCTTAGCAAATACAAAAAATATAGATAATACATTGTATTCTATCAGATCATAATGGAATGAAATTAGAAATATACCATAAGATAAAAAACAGAACTACTGTAGCACCTGGATATTAAATAATACACGTTTGAATGATGATGGATAGCAGAAGAAATCAGGGGAGAAATAAGAAAATTGTAGAAGTAAATGGGAATAGTGATACAACATATCAAAATCTCTGGAACAGTATGAGGGCATTTCTAAGAGGAAAAATTCACAGCATTGAGCTCATACATTAAAAAAATAGGAAGATGCCAAATAAATAATCTGACATTAAATCTCAAGACCCCAGAGAAAGAAGAACAAACCAACACCCAAATCAGTAGACAGCAAATAATAAAAATTAGAATCAAAATTAATAAAATAGAAATTTAAAAAGAAAACAATACAAAAGATCAATGAAAAAATAATTGTTTTTTAAAAGGATAAACAAAATTGATAAACTCTTAGCCAAATTAATCAAAAGAAAGAGGAAAAAATCAAATTATAAAAATCCAAGGTGAAAAGGGAATATCACCATAGACACTCCTCAAATCCAGAGGATTATCTGAAACTATATTGAAAAGTTATACTCCAATAAGCTAGAAAATCTTGAAGACACCAACCAATTCCTAGAGACATATGAACTACACAAATTGAAACAGGAGAATATAGAAAACTTAAACAGATGAATTTCAAATGATAAAATTGAAGCACCATCAAAAAGCCTTACAACAATGAAAAGCCCAGGACCAGATGGATTCTCAGCCCAGTTATATCAGACCTTTAAAGAAGAACTAATACAAATTCTCCTCTATTTATTCCATAAAATAGAAAAGGAGGGAACATGGCCAAACTCATTCTATGAAGTTAGCAACACCCTGACACCAAAACCAGACAAAGACACATCAAGGAAAGAAAATTTCTGACCAAATCCTTGATGAACATAAATGCAAAAATTCTTAATAAAATTTGTATGTGGCAAACCACATACAAAAATATATTACAAAGATAGTATACTATGATCAAGTGGGTTTCATTTCAGGGGTTCAACATAAGGAAATCAATAAATGTAATTCATCATATTAATAGACTTAAAGACAAGAATCACATGATTATCTTAATAGATACAGAAACAGCACTTGAAAAGAGCAGCACCCATTCATATTTAAAACACTAGAAAAACTAGGGATAGAAGGAATTTAGCTCCACATTGTAAAGGCTATCTCAGACAAACTCAAGTCCAATAATATTTTGAGTGGAGAAAAACTGAAAGTATTTCCTTTAAAAACAAGAACAAGAGAAGGGTGCCCACTTTCACCATTCTATTCAACATAGTCCTTGAAACTCTAGCCAGAGCAATTGAGCAAGAGAAGAAAATTGAAGGGATACAAATAGGAAATGAAGAGCTCAAAACTATTTCTGCTTGCCAATAACATGATCCTATATTTATAAGACCCAGAAAACTTCACAAGAAGACTTCTGGAGCTCATAAATGAATTCAGCAACATAGTAGAATACAAGATCAATACCCATAAATAAATCACATTCCTATACTCCACTGATGCACCTGCTGAAAAAGAAATTACGAAAAATATCCCATTCACAATAGCTTTAAAAAAACACACAAACTTTGGGAATCAATCTAACAAAAAGGTGAATGATCTCTACAATGAAAACTATAGAGAACTAAAGAAATTAAAGATCTTCAAGATGGAAAAATCTCCCATGTTCTTGGAAAGGCAGAATTAATTTTATAAAAATGGCCATACTACCAAAAGTGCTATACAGGTTCAATGTAATTCCCATCAATCTCAGTGACACTCTTCATAGAACTATAAAAATCAGTAATAAAATTCATTTGCAAAAATAAGAGACCCAGAATATCTAAAGCATTCATTGGTGAGAAAAGTGAAGCAGGAGGTATCACAATACCAGACCTTAAATTATACTACAGAGCGATAGTAACAAAGCAGTATGGTACTGGCACCAAAATAGGCATGAAGACCAATGGAATGTAATAAAAGACACAGATAAGCCTACATAAATTCAATTATCTGAAAGGGGTCAAAAACATAAGTTGGGAAAAAATAGCATTTTAACAAATTGTGCTGAAAACTGGAAATCCATATGCGGTAGAATGAAATTTAACCCCTCTCTTTCACTCTACAAAAAAGTCAATTCAAAGTGGATGAAAGATCTAGGAATTAGACCAGAAACTCTGCAACTGCTAGAAGAAAATATAAGCTCAACACTCAAAATATTAGCTCAACACTCCAACATGTCAGATCAGAGACTGATTTCCTTAACAAGACTCCTAAAGTGCAAGAAGTAAAATTTAAAAATCAGTAAATGGAATGGCATCCCATTATAAAGCTTCTTCACAGCAAAGGAAACAAAAGTGTGAAGAGAGAGCCAACAGAATTAGGAGAAAACATGCTCCTTCAATAGGGCATTAATATCCTGGATATATAAAGAACTCATAAACAACATCAAAACAAAGCAAAACAACCCAATCAATAAATATGCAAAGGAACTAAATGGACACCTCTTAAAAGAAGAAATATAAATGGTTAACTAATATATGAAAAAATTGCTCAACATCTTCAGCAATTACAGAACTGCAAATTAAAGCTACATTGAGATTTCATGTCTCTCTAATTAGAATGCAATTTTTAAGAATACAAGTAGCCACAAATGTTGGCGAGGATGTGGGGGAAAAAGGTACACTCATATTTTTGGTAGGAATGCAAATTAGTGCAATTACTCTGGAAAGCAGCATGGAGATTCCTGAAGAACTAGGAATGAAACTATTATATGACCAAGCTATTTCACTTCACAGTGTATATCCATAGGATTTAAAATCAGCGTACTGCAGTGATGCAGCCATAACAATGTTTATAGCAGCACAATTCACAATGGTCAAGGTATAAAGCCAACCTAGGTACCCTTCAACAGATGAATGTATAAAGAATATGTGGTATATATACACAATGGAATATTATTACTCAGCCATAAATAAGAATCACAATATAATATTCACTGGTAAATGGATGGTAAACTGGAGACTATCATGCTAAGTGAAATAAGCCAATCCCAAAATATCAAAGTTTGAATATTTTTTTCTAAACTGTGAAAGCTAATCCAATGTAATGGAGGGGAGGAATTAAAAAAAACAAAACAGATGAAAGATAAGTGGAGTAGACAAAGGTGAATGAAGGGAAGTGAGGCGGAATGGGATAGAGAAAGACAGTGGAATAAATCTGACCTACGTTTCCTGTGTACACACATGAATATACCATAATGAGTCTCACCATAATGTATATCCAGAACACACTACTTCAAACAAACAAACAAACAACTACAAGTAAGTAGCAGGTACATCAGTAGAGTAGAGGGAAGGGAACAGAGGGAGGAAAGATGGGAGGGAAAGGGAAAGTACTGGGCACTGAATTAGAACAAAATAGATTCCATGCCTTTATAATTATGTCAAAATAAATCCTATTGTTATGTATGACTAAAAAAACCAATAAAATATTAAAAGTGTATCCTTTGTACCTTCACAAGACTGAGGTCCTAATGAGAATAAGATATATTCCATGCATGTATAATTTTATCAGAATGGACTACCCTGTCATGTATAACTAAAAAGAACCAGTTTTTAAGAAGCACATCTTTTTAACCACTTTCTTTCTCTCCCTCCCTTTGCTGTCTTCCTCCTTCCCTCTTCCCTGTCCCCCAGCCCCAGTTTAGCCTCACTGACCTTCTTTAAGTCCTTTAATCTTGCCATGCTTCCACCAGTCTCAGGACTTTGTACACTTCCCTCCTTTTGCCATGAGCAACCTTCCCCTCTCATCTTCTGCTAGCTTATGTTTGCTTATTCTTCAGCTCTTAGTTTGTGCCTCCTCAGGAGAACCATTTTATAATTCATGTCAAATAACTCCATTTTATGTTTTCGTGGCACAATAAACCTGGGCACGTACCCACTCCCTTGCAATTTTACATATAGTTGGGTGACTATGAATAATATCTGTGCATAATATCTTCCTTCCCTCCCACCTGGAAGTTCCATGGGGACAGAGACTGTGTATGTTTCTGTAACTCATGGTGGTCCCAGCACAGTGTCTGGCATATAGTAAGTGCTCACTAGATATCTGCTAAATAAAAGCTGGACCACATTCTATCTTTACTCTAAACATGCTGGACCATGAATATTCTTTTCAGCTAGGAAGAGGGTTGTGGATATCCTTAAGGATTGATTATTTAATACCCAAGATACGATGGGGACATTTGTCCAATTTCAGAGCCATACAACAATGAGGAAGGATCCTAAGGAGATTATTCATTTGCCAGGTGCCACCTAAGACATTTCAGGCAGAAAACATTATCTATCGTTTATTATATATATTATATATCATTTTGTTATAAAGTCACATTACCCATCAACCAGTTTCTGTAATTATGGCAAGCTTATTTTTGGCCCTACAATTTCCACCCCAACCCCACAATATTAAAACAAATGCCATTTCATTTTATTCTTAGGTATTAAAACGCCTTGTCTCATGAACTCATTTCAACCTTGACAGAAATTTTTTTCCTTCTACCTAAGCTAAATTTCTAATCATGTGGTTACTGCCTGTTTCCCCTTGTATAAAGACAGAGAATGGGTGGTCACCGTTTTTGGTATTAGAACCATTTCTAGTAATTGAAGTTTGTGATTAGTGCTCCCTTCAGTCATTCATTACTAACTCCAAATTTAATAATGTCTTTTATTTAACCAATGGACCATCTCTAGTGAGTGTTCAAACTGCATGACCAGGAGAACAAATTTATTTTTGGCAGTATGGTTTTCTTGGGCTATGAACTGTGTCTTGTGCTCTTGGCTTATGAGTTCCAATGAGGTTCTGTCTTATTCTTTAGAGATGAGAATTAGAAATTCATGGGCTTGTTCTTTCAATATGTGGGAACAGAGTAGCAGAGTACAAGCATTCTATTTCTGTGATATCGGTAGTGCTGCTCAAAGTGGGATGGAAATAAAGGACCTTTGTCCAGTCCAAGACAATTGGGTAAAATTGGGATTAAATATGTTAAGAAAATTGAGGGGGAGGGCACAGGATGCTTCTTTTCCCTCTACTTTAAGATTACATGATGTTAGTGGTCCCTAATTATCCACACAGTGCCTGGCACAGAGTAAGCATTCCTTATTTGCTTGATAAGTTTCTAGACTGATAGAAAGATTAATCTGGGAACTTTGTAAAACGTGTATCACAGGTTCTCACTGGGACATATTTTAAGATAAATCTTAGCACCAAGAAGAATAGGATAGCAAGGCACTGGCAGACTGCATTTATGTTTCAATTTTGTCTCATCTCATCCCATTCCATTCTTTCCTGAATGCCTATTCTGTGCATGGCCCCATGCGAGATTCTGGGGATATCAGGAGGACTGAGTCAAAATTCTTGCTTTATGGAAGGAGCTCATGGTCTAAAAGGAGTATGGGAAATTGAAAATGGCTGCAAATGGTTTTTCAACTTCCCCAGTTGAGGGTAGGAGTCTAGTTCCCCTCCACTTATATCTGAAATGGCATCAGTGACTTAATTGACCTATATAATACAGCAGGAATGACATTTAGTCTTTTGAGGAAAAGTCAAACAAAGTCTTGAAACTTCTACCCAGTTCTCTTAGAACTGGGGCAAAGTCAGCTGCCACATAAGAAGTTCAAGGACCTTAAGACTGTTCTGCTGAAAGACACATGCGGGCACACTGGTCAACAGACCAAGGTGAGCCCAGCCCTCCATCCACCCTTACCACCGTACAAGACGTGAACTTTCAGACAGTGCATCTGCAGGTGAGTGCCACCTTAAGACCTCTGTTGACACCATGGAAAATGGAATAGTCTCTCCTATAAGCTCTATGAATTCCCTAACCACAAAATCAAGTGATAAAATTAAAAGTCTGTTGTTTTAAGCCATTACATGTTAGGGTAGTTTGTTGCCTCATAATAGACAACCAGAACAGGGAGGTAGAAAAACATAACAAGAGGACCTAGTAAGCATTCTAGTGAAAAAGTGTGTATTATTTTTGGAAATAAACATACAGAACACAATTCTGTTCTTGGAGAGGACAACACATTGTCCCACTTGAGGGCATACCCATCATGTCATAGTCTTTGTGAATGACATCCCCTGGAGTTGGGCAGTACCCAATGTGTGCAGACTTATGTGGCAATTGTGGGTGATGGGTGCCTGGCAGGCATGTTAGCTGGGAAATTTTTATAGAGAGGGAACTGGAACTGGGAATTGAAATGTACTTTGAAAAGGAAGGAGAAATTACACTCAAACTGTAGCATCAGGAAGAGCAAAATCTCAGAGGCACGGGTATTCATGATGTGCTTGGGCACAGTCACTGGTCCTGTGTAGCTGGCGTGTTCAGTACCAGGGTAGGAGGAGAGGCTGGAGATGAGCCTCCCAGGCAGAGTGATACGAAGGGTCTTATTTTCATAACATGATGAGGAGTCAGGAGGAAGAAGGCGACAGGGAGTTTTAAAAGCAAGGGAGCGACAAATTTGAAAGAGTATATAAGAAAAATGCAATTCAAAACCCCACAGTGTGTGAAAGACACTGTTTGTTCTTTCAACTGCTTGCTTCTCCCTGAAAGCTTGGCAGATCCATTTTTTATAGGAAAGTATTAAACAACAGGGGATTACTCAATGATTCATTTAAAAGGATCATTAAAGGAAAATCGAGGCACATCGTATCCTGCCTTCTTTAATTGCTCATTTATTATTACTGTGGGTGAGATAACGGCTTTGTGTTATTCTTCTAAATAGTGTAAAATATTTATTGGTAAATATAGCAGTGCATAAATTAATGTCAGTTGAGATTTTGTGGGGTATTTTTTTCTCCACTGATAGCCATAATTTTACTTAAAGAAAAACAATACTGTGCAGATGCATTTTGGCCCATAGCTGAGTGACAGCATTATGAACTCAACATCTGTATAAGGATACTGTCTCTGTTTCTTTGGGAAGCCAGGATTCTCTTGCTGGACTGGCCCTAGGGTTCGTTTGCAAAGTCAATTTCTTTTCTATTAAGACTATAGTGCTTAGGAAGAGGGCATGCGGAGGTGTACAATTTTCTTTTTTTATTGGTCACAACTGAATTCAGTAACAAACTACCCAATAAAAGTGGCTTTTAAGCTGAAGGTATTAGCTGGATGCAGTGGCACACGCCTGTAATCCCAGCTACTCAGGAGACTGAAGCAGGAGGATCGCAAGTTCCAGGCTAGCCTGGGCAAGACCCTGTCTCAAAATAAAATAAAGGATTGATGATGTAGCTCAGTGGGAAAGCACCTCTGTGTTTGAACCCTGGTGTGTGTGGGGGGGTGGGGGGAGCGGGAGGGGAGTGAGGGTATTTATCTGAAAGTCCACGGGTAGGTAGTTCATAAAGTTGATCTGATGGCTTAGCAGTGTTACCTAGGACCCAAGTGACAACAATAATGTCTAAAACCAGCAAAGTTGTGTGTGTGTGTGTGTGTGTGTGTGTGTGTGTGTGTGTGTGTACTCTCTTCTTTTTTTTTAATCCTAGAGAAAAATCATTTCCAGAACCTCCCAGCAGACTTCCACTCAGGTTTTCTATCCCAGATCTGGGCTCCTACCTACCTCTAAACCAATCACATACCAAAAAGAAAGGCTTAGAAGAGCTGGCCCATGGCCCATTCCCTGGGCAGGGGAGAGGGACCTGCATCCTCCATCACTGCCCCAGCTTTGAATCGAGTGTGAAGCCACTATAGAGGAATGGCTGGGAGTGCCATTGGTCAGCCACCGGTCAAATGGACTTAGGGGTGCTGATTTGATACATACCATATGGCCAGCTTTATATCCCTGCTGGCAGACAGCAGCAGCAGCAGCAGCATGGGAGACAGTGCTGTTCTCAGGGAGTATTAGTGGCCATTGTAATAAAGCAGGCAATTCCTTAGCTGGAGAAATTAATTCAATAAAATATACAGATTGTCAATTACACCTTAGGAGATGGGAATATAGAGATGAATAAGATCTAGTTCTTGCCCACCAGGAATTCACAATTCTCTTCACCATCTGTGTTATTCAATCCAATCGTACTGGATGCAGATCTGTCCCCCAGTGTACCCCTCTGAGCTCACAGGGGTACAGCATTGCAGGAAATGTTCCCCTCCTCTTTCTGTTGGTTTCTCGGATTCATTACTCATTGCTCATAGCTGGGTTAAGTGATCCTCCTCAGGGGTCTCTAGCATTGATGTTTACTTTTGCCACAGGTCTTTGAATCCCTGGTCCTACCTATTTTTCAGCTGCTTACCTCAGCCAGACCTGCAGCCTCATAGTGGCAGATTGTCTTTTGATCAACTTGTTTTCTCACTGTCTAGCTCAGTGACTGGAACACAGATGCTTTCCAATGGATGTTTGTGGGATGAATGCATGAATAATTGAATGAAAGGAAATGAAATCTGGATCCTTCATTCCCCTTCAGTCAGCTTGCGACTTATTAGTTTTTCTCTTTCCCTTTTCTCTTGATCTCACCTCCCCATTTTCTCTCTTATTTTCCTTTTCTTTGTTCTTCATTCACAGCTCAGCATTTTTAAAGTTGTGCAACGTCTACCCAGTCTTGCAAAAGGCTCTCATCTCTCCCCCTCTTCACAGAAAGATGGAGTGTGCTGGGGATCGATCCATAAATGTCAGTGCTGGCCAGGGAAACCATTCCAGGGATGTTGTTTTTCTACCGTGAGCCATCTGCAGGTCTGCTTTCAAAGGCTGGAGTCCTGCAATCTCTCCAGAATGATAGATCAGTTCCTGGGCTGCCCGTTGGTTCCTATTTCCAGTTTTTGGTTGACGAAGGAGGGGAAAATATTGTTTTCATGTACATATGGCAGTTGGGGGGAGGGTGACAGGGACTTGACAATTGCAGAATGACACCTTCTGTTGGTACTCACTGCAGCTGTGATGAGAGGCATTAGCATAGCATATGCTGAGATTGTCCCCCTTAGGTCAAAGCTCCTGGTAGAAAAGATGTCACAGTACACCCAAATCTTCTTTCTGCATGAGTACAGATATCAAGTACATAAGAATCACCAGAAGCCTTATTCCACCTAGAGTAGGAGTTAGTGAGCTCAGTTTTGATATTTTGTCCATCATGAATTTTTTTATGGTGCAAAGATGACTGGACTGATTTTTGGAAACCTGTACTAGTTTTTTTTAGAACAAAGATACCAGGCTGGAGTCAAACTTCACAAATCAGCTCAGCCTTTATTCAGGAATGGACTACACCTAAGGAATAGACCCACTTTCCTGGTGGAAAGTGTGCCATTGAACAAAGGAGGTGACTGGGCTTCTATAGGTTGTGAGTGATTTAGGAAGTGTGCCAGTCTGAGCACTCAGGAATCTGAGTCCTTGAGTTGGGGTTAGTGGCCAGCACCTGGAGAGGAACTGTCTTGAAAGAGATTAGTGTTTCCTAAAGTATATCACTTCTAGGTTGTATGAGACGTTGTCTCCCTGTCTGTGGCCAGTGTCTGGGAAGGATTTATCTTGGGAGAGAAGAAAGTCACCATTGTATGGCCTTCCTTTTTATTTCTTTCTTCCAGGCTTCACTATTTGGGTTTTTTTCATTTTCCATATCCAATAAGTTTCACTTCTAGCTTCACTATATAGATTACCTCAGGGGACTTAGCAAGTCCTCCTACCCTCTGAACTCAGGATGTTCTTTTATAATATGAGGGGTAGATGTCCAGAATTGTTAGGATCTGTTAGAGTGTCACCATAATAAGATTTGGTACTAGCGCAAGCTTCTCTTGAGAGAAGAAATATACATCCTTATCTAACAAGGAAGTATTTGCATCAGAACATTTTGGTGGATTTCTCTTTTTCCTCTGCCCTGAGTTAAAAAAAAAAATCCACATGCACTGCAATAACAGATCTATCCTGCCTCAGCCTACGAAGCCCCCTTTGTCTTTTTGGCTCTATGACAATCATTAATATTTATACTTTTGTGCATTTTGCTGATGCTACTAGAAGACAGACCCTTCCAGAGGGGTCCTGAAGACTCAGTGTAGAGGCCTAGTCCCTGGAACCCTTATCTCAGCAAGCCTCCTTATTATTACTATTTAAAGAGAGCCCCTTGTCCATATTTTGACCATAGGGAGACTTCTCAGTGGAAGAAAGCAGAGCCCTGCCTCTTGCCTGGGCATTCCTGACCATGCCACCTCCTTCCTCATGCATTCCTTATAAAGATGACTATCTGTGTTCTCATTGCAGAGCTCCTCTGACAAGGTATCTATCCTGACCATCCTAAAGGTCCTTGGAGATCTTCTTTCTGTTGGTGAGTACACTACCCTCTCATGTAATCATGTGATGGACATGGAGTCATGCTGATGTGGTCTTTCAAGTAATCTCTGGCTGGGGGTTGCTGTAGTTCATTTCCTATGAGAGACATCATCATCCCATGTTTTCTTCTTGAAATAAATAGGGCTGATTGTACTTGGGTTCTACACTCTTTTCACCTACTCTACCTTAGGAAAAAAAATTAGACACTGGGTGGTTATTCTGTGGTTTCTCATGAGTCTGAGGATCTCCTGGGGCTTGTGTCTACCTCTTCTCTGGAAGGGTTACACCTCAGTGATTCTGCCCCTCTCCTCCCTTTTCTAACCTCCATTGTGGGTCATTTGGAAAGCCAGGTATTGGTGGCTGCCTTACCTATGTCAAAGTGGAGACAGGAATGTGGGGTAGGAGCTTGACTTTGAAGTTTGGTAAGCCATTTAAGTTTTCAGAGAAAAGATGACAGAATTGAGTATTTGGGATCAACTGAGTTAATTGGAGCATATCTCTATTGGCTAGTTTCCACCAAGGTCCTTGGACATTCCAAATTCACTCAATTTGCATTTCTACATGTGCCAGCTTCTGATATTAGAAAGAAATACTACCACAAACAGGTGATACCAAGAATGAAGGACATGACAAAGCTAGAGTCTCAAGGATTCCATCATAGGGGCTCTGTTCATGGGCCATGCTGATCTCCATTAATGCGGCAACTTCCCTTCAGTGTTTTGAGTAAGTTCCCCTTTGTAGATAAAGTCACTTGTCTTCTGGAATGATACTGTCTTCAATTTACCCAGAGGTATCTGAAACTCTTAGAATGAAACCTTGGGGTTCTTCCTCTGATGAAGGTAGTGGTTACTCTCTCCTTTCCTCTCCTCTCCTTTCTTTTCTTTTCCTCTCCTCTATGCCCCTTCCTTCCTTCCTTCCTTCCTTCCTTCCTTCCTTCCTTCCTTCCTTCCTTCCTTCCTTCCTTTTTTTGTAGAGGTTTCTACTTTTAATTAGGATGAAAACCCAGAGGATCTTTTTTGATAAGATCCCATCTTGCTGGCCACTTTTGTTGGGTCAGCCATGCATAGGGCATGTTGATCTAAGAGAATCACTCAGTTCACTTTCCAAATTGAAATGTAATCAATGCTTTTGAGTTTGTCCTTGGGTGGGTTGGGGACCTCCCAACCTACCAAAGGAAACCTCTATTAAGAAAATCTTTCTCGAAGAGGTTTTCAAACCTCTTAGACAGAAAGACCAATACTTCATTTTTGCTTCAGACTCTTCAAAATTCCCTAGATAGGATGCTTGGGCATTTGTTTCGTATATTAGCTAGATTTTTTTGTGTCACTGTGACCAAAATACCCTACATGAACAACTCAGAGGAGGAAAAGTTTATTTTGGGCTCATGGTTTCTGAGGTCTCAGTCCATATATATACAGCTGAATTCATTGCTCTGGGTCCAAGGTGAGGCAGTACATCATGGGGGAAGGGCATGATGGAGGGAAGCTCTTCCTCTCATGACAGCAAAGATGAAGAGAGAGAGGGAGGAAGAGGCCTCAGGGAAGAACAACCCTTCCAGGGTATTCCCCCAGTGGCCCGCCTCCTCCAACTATGCCCCACCTGCCTACAGTCACCATCCAGTCAGTCCATTCAAAGCAGGGTGGACTGATTAGGACATAGCTCTCATAATCTAACTGTTTCATCTCTGAATATTCCTGCATTGAGCAAGAGCTTTGGGGGGATGTTATCCAAACTATAACATTTCTCAAAAGATTACTCCAGTGAATTCTATATTTTACTGAAGGCCAGGATCAGAAAATCATTAAACCATCAGTAACATTATTCTAGATGAAATATCTTCACAACTCTTGTTACTAATGATTCAAACCCACAGAAGAAGGGTATTAAGCATATGATGATAAGTAAGCCTGGATGCCTATTTATGTACATGTCCGTACATTTGCACACACATCACTGATGATTAAACAAGCTCTGGGGAACTGAATTCTAGGATCCATTTATAACAGCAGCTGCAGGTATGAATACACGGAGGTTCTTAAATATTCCACTATTCTCCCCTTTCACACTTCCTCCCCAGATGCCACAACTTTAACACATAGTACTCTAAGAACTACATGGTTTTGTTTCTGGGGTGAGATAAACCAACCTTTGCTCTTTGCTGTTAGGTCTGAGGGCTGCTCTAAGAAAATGAGGGTTGTTACTGGTGGCTTATCTTTCTTCTGGTTTTCCCCCAGGCACAGATAGGAGGATTCATTACATGATCAGCAAAGGTGGTAGTGAAGCCCTTCTGCAGACTCTGGTGGACACTGCAAGGGCAGCTTCTCCTGACTATGACATTCTCCTGCCTCTCTTCAGACTGCTGGCCAAAATTGGCCTACGAGGTACCCACATTCCAAGTTCCAAGGCTGAAAAGGCACTTCTGAAGTTGTTACCATGAGTGTAATTTGGGAAGCTCTTGTGGGGAAGCAGCAGAGAGCTCTCAGACATATTGGTGGTGATGGTCTGACTCGCTCCACAGGAAAGGCAATTTTTTTTAACCTAGATGTTCATTTTTCCAAGGTATGTGTTTAGGAGAGAGGCCACCACAGCATGCATAAACTTGGATTAGACAGAGTTTGGGTCATATGGAGGAAGAGATGAGTCACTTCAATGTAGTTTTAATCATTTGAAAAAAATAAACAAAACATTCTAATAAATTGCTACTTACCTGAAAGTCTATCATGTGTATATTAGTTTCCTAGAGCTTCCATCACAAATTACCTCAAACTGGGTGACATGATGCGACAGAAATGTATCTTACCACAATTCCAGAGATCATAAATTCCAAATGGAGATATTGACAGGGTTGGATCCTCCTGGAGGCCCTAAGGGAGAATATGCTCTTGGCTTCCCAATTAGCTTCTGGTGGTTACCAAAATCTGTAGTGTTTCTTGGCTTGTAGATGCATCACTCCAGTCTCTGCCTCCATCTTCACATGGCTCTCTGTGCGTCCTCTCCTTTTCATGCAGAGACTTCAGTAGTTAGATTTAAGGCCCATTCTATTTTAATGGCCTCATCTTAAATCAATAAAAATCCTAACTAAATTTACAAAGATTCTATTTCCAAATAAAAGGTTCTGGGTAGATATGAATATTTGGGTGAGACTATTCATTCCACCCAATATAAAAAATTACATGGAAGTAAAATTTCCCTAGTTGAGAGGAAGTAGTGACCCAAAGTGTTTTCCACTTATGCTTCATGGTCATTTCTCTTCTCTCATGGAAGATTCCAGAAACCTAGAATTTCTTGAAAACCCAGGTGGTCAGAAATCAGGCAAACATTTCAAACTTGTCGTAACAATTAAGTGTAAATTTTGTGTTGAGTTTCACACAAGTCACAACTGACAAGCTCAGACCCTCTGAAAAGCAGACCTATGATGTCTACAGTTTGCAGCTATAGCTGAGGGTTCTGTGTCACCCTTTCCTTTTAATGTTTGGGTCTCTATTTAGAGCCCATTCAACATTCCACTGATAAGAACTGAGAAGTAGGCATCAGGTGTCATATGCATTGAACATGCTTCAGATAAGACCAAAAATAAAATATTTGTTGAATATTCATTGAATAGGTATTTACTACCAGTCTCTCAGGGCCACGTGTGGTTCTAGACACTGGGGAAACTAGAGTGACCAAGGTAGTCAAGAACCTGTTCCCACAGAGATTCTATTCCAAGTAGGGCAGGCCAGCAAGTCAACAAATAATTAACTGGATGGTAGCAGACTGTGATGAATGCCTTAAGAAAAAGAAGGAGTGATGCTACTCTAAGATGGCATGGTCAGGGAGAGGTGACATTTGAGCTGAAACTTGAAGAACGAGAGGAAGTCAGCAAAGCTGAGTGGGCCAAGAGAACTCTAGGAAAAAAAACGTAGAGACCTGATATACAGCCTGGTCATAAACAGTATAAGCTGGGAAGTCAGGTCTGGGTTTCAAGTCTGGCTCTGACACTTTCTAGCTGTGTGATCTTGGGCAATTTGCTTATGCTTTCTGAACCATTGTGTCTGTTTGTATAAAATGAAGGTACAGTACTTAATTCTAGTATTGATATGAAAATTGAATGAGGTACTATACACCACATGCTTAGCATGTGGAGCCTGGATACTGACAAAAAAGGGTCATATAGATTTTATAGGAGAAAAAGAGATGAGAGATTCACTAGGAGGAGAGTGATTTCTTACTTAATGATCTTGAAATGTCTTTGTAATAATTATGTCACTGCAGTTTCTGCTATCAAGGGTTATAGTTCTTGATATTGATGTTCAAGTTGTTGTTAGCTGGCCTGAATAGAAGAGAAATGCATTTGTTTATCAGCAGAGTAGGACAGACAGTTCTTTTCTGATAAAGGGAATGGGTCTTTTAATTTTAGTTATAATCTTTGCTGGTGTCTTTTGGCCAGTTAAAATTGATAAAACCAGCTTGAGGATACTGTCTGTTTTACTCATTTTCACCTATAATTTTTTTTTGTACCAGCAATTGAACCAAGCTGCACTCAACCACTACTGAGCTACATCCTCAGCCTATTTTTTTTTTTTTAATTTTGAGACAGGGTCTCAGTAGGTTGCTTAAGCCCTCACTAAATTGCTGAGGCTGGCTTTGAACTTGTGATCATTCTGTCTCAGCCTCCCAAGCCCCTGGGATTATAGGTGTGTGCCACCATGCCCAGCTGTGATAGATTTTTTTAAAAGTAAAATTTACTGTGTATATTTGAGATTTATGTGTATATATATATATATATATATATATATATATATATATATATATAGATAGATTATAATCAGGCAGGTTAACATGTCTATCATCTCACACAGTTACTTTTTTGTGACAGTAGCATTAAAATCTATTTATTTAACAAAAATACCTGATATAGTATGACTTTGTTAACTTTAGTCCTCATGTTATACACTCAATCTCTAAACCTATTTATTCCACATATTGGCTATTTTTTTTAACCATTTCACTCACACCCTGTTTCCTTTCCTCCACCCCCATTGGCGGTGAACACTATTTCATTTTCTATCTCTGTATATTTGTGTTACCACCTCAGCTTGTAAGGATGGTTATTACTAAAAAGAGAAGTGATAACAAATGTTGATAAAGATGGAAGAAAAGGGAATCCTGCACATGGTTAGTGGGAATACAGATTGATAGAGTCACTATGAAAATCCCTAAATAAATTAAATATGGAACCATGTGACTAGCATGTATCTCAAGGAGATGAAATCACCAATTTGTAAAGATATCTGCATTCCCATGTTCATTGTAGCATTATTCATAATAGCTGAGATATGGAAATAACTTGAGTGTTCAGCAATGGATGAATGAATACAGAAAGCAGCATATATGCACAGTGGAATATTATTCAATCTTAAAAAGAATGGAATCCTGACATTGATTTGCCATAACATGGATGGACCTAGAGGATATTAGGCTAAAGGAAGTAAGCCAAACACAGAAAGAAAACTATTGCAGTGAATCTGATGGGGATGCATTTCTGAAAAACAAACAAACAAAACCAAAAACAAACAAACAAAAAACCCTCAACAAACCAGGATTATTTAGGCATGTCGCTTGGAAAGAACAAAAATAAATATGACTGGGTACACAGTCAACTGGTATCAAATTGGGGGAAAGGAACATAGAATAAAAGGTGCTTTTCCTTACTTTCAATGCTTATCTTTTAATTAATCAGATGATAATAACTTATCTGCAACACTAGACATCAGGTTATTTGTAACAATAATTTAGAGATGTTTGATGGGAATTTTTTATTTTCTTAAAATGTTTTGACTTTTCATTATGAAAATTCTTTGTCACATAGAAAAATGACCTCTATTTGCCTACAACTTAGATCTCACCATCATTAACATTTTGCTGTATTTCTTTCAGCCATTGAATTTATTTGGAATATTTTAAGTAAAATGCTCCAAAATTCTTTGGAGTGCATTTATTTGAAAAGAGACATTTTCCTGCATAAACACAAGACCATTATTACACATTTAATAAAATTAACAATGCATGGAGAAATTATTCCAGTTTCTCCAAATATTCCCAATTCTCTTATAAATACATTCAAATCAGGATCTAATAAAAATTCACTCATTGCATTTGAGTGTTGTTTTATTAAGTATTCTTAACTCTAGAATTGTCTTAAAGGAAGAAATTGACACTCAACTGAACTGGAGTTCATGTTTGAGAACAACCAGAAATATCATCAGATATAAGGGCTTGAAAGTCATACAACCCCCAAACCTTCATGTAAATAAATATATGTATCCAGAATTAACTCTTTGATTCATTTGGTTCCAATGGAGATATTTTGCAGAATTTGTTTTAACTAGATCTGAAAAGTGTCTTTGACTATGATTGTCTTCCCTTTCTTTGCTCTAGATGTTGTACAATTTTTCAGATTCAATGTGAAATGCAACTAAGAGAGATTGATTTGTGTTCCTAGATAAAAAGTTTGGACAGAAGGCACTGGAATTGGAAGCACTTGATGTGACATTAATTCTAGCCAGGAAAAACCTGTCCCATAGCCAGAACCTCCTGCACTGTCTTTGGGCTCTGCGTGTGTTTGCCTCCAGTGGTAAGTGACTCTACTGTGGACTTATAGGATGGCTTTTAGAACGGTGCTAGGACTCCTGGGAACCATGTGGGGGTCTAGTGGGGAGGTGGGAGGAGGTGGGGGATATATTTATCCCAACCAGATAAATGAGCCAGGTGATCCAAAGACTATGGAGGTGATAAATTATTTCTTCATCTCCTCCTTAGCCAGGTATAACTCTTGAGCTCATTCCTGGAGTTAGGCTTTGATATTGGTTTTCCTTGAGAGTCACACATTCATTATAGCATTCTAGAATTCTCTGTGGTGAGATAAAGACAGGATTTCTTCAGTTTTTATCATATCCAAGACATAGTGAAAGGTGTTACATCTGCCACAAATGACCTTCACACCACAAATCTCCTTACTGAATTCCTGAATATATTCATTACCAATTTTTAATCTATCAGTACCAGTTTTGGTTTATTTGTTTTTATCTCATGATCTCTCTCACAAAGTGAATAGATCCATGCTGATACTTATTTCTCATCTTCTAATTTGAATTATTTCTAATTATCATAACCATCCTGGACTTAGATGCATAATTTTATAGCTAAGGAAAAAATGTTTGGAAGGGTGCAATAATTACTTGAATTCATACAGATAAAAAGTCATGAGGGCTGTGTTTCTAATTCCAAAACTCATGTTGATTCTACTCCATATGGACACAATTTTTATTAATAGATAAGATGATATGCCTATTTCATGTGTAATAAGCACAGACTTTCATTTCTCCTTCCTGAACTCCCTTCCTGTAGAATGAAAGTGACAATTATTTAGATGTAGTATACTCTGCAAGGGAAAGAATGTGGGGCTCAGAGCCAGAAGGACCTAAATTTGACTCTGATTTTATTTCTTATGAGTAATGTGATATGGGTACTTAACCTGTTTAACCTCAGTTTCTTCCTTTGTAAAAGAATAGTAGCAATAATTATTACTATTAATCTGTTAGGTCTGCTATAGCAAAATACCCACAGTCTACATGGCTTAAACGATAGAAATTAACTTTTTTTTCTAGAGCTGAAGACTGGAAGTCTGAGATCACAATGTTGCAGGTTTGGTTTCTTTGGAGGCCTCTCTCCTAAGCCTGTGTCTTCATATGGCCTTTTCTCTGTGCTTGTGCATCCTTGGTGTCTTGTTACATATTAAGTTTTTCTTTTCTTATAAGGACACAAGTCAGATTAGATTATGGCCTGCCCCAATCACCTCTTAGGTAATGACTATTTTAGTGTGAGTATAATTAATGAGTAGTATTAGGGGTTCAACACAAGAATGTTGGGGAACACAATTCAGCTCATGGCAGAGCTCACAGACTTGGTAGAAAGGATAAATAATACTTATGGGTATGATTGCCACATAGCAGCTGCACAAGTGTTAGTTTCTCTTTCCTGTCCTACTTTTTATCTAATCTTCTGAAATAACAGGATGACCTGTAAAGAGAGTAAATAATAAATAGTTCTTTTACTAGATATCCTAAAAACTATGAAAATAATCAGTGGTGAATTCTGTTAATAAGGATGGAAGACTCATAAGGAGAATGTCCTTCTGGAGAATAATCAGGTTCTGGACTCCTTGTTCATAGACAGAATTTATCCTCACCCACCTCATACATATTGACTAGAAACTCAGAGAACATTTGGGAGCAGCTGAGTGGATCTGCTCAAACCTACCTCTAATAAAGGGAAAGGGGAGCTGTAACTCTGCTTAAAGGATAACTCTCATTACTGAGTAGCTAGTAATGAAGATTTGAAGTATCTGATGATTTCTTAAAGAATAATTAGGCTTGAATGACTTACCTTCCTTAGTATCTTCAATAACTATGGATATCTAGAAAAATACCTTCAGCTCGAGCTCTGAGAAATCTTGGGATTTGCTATGGGTGTGAGGAGGTGGCCATTTGGCTCATATTCCAAGCTGACGTTTATTATATCAACTTACTGTCCTATAAAATATGAAAAATTATACTGTTCCTCTTTATCTATTGACTTTACTGGTGAGAGGTAAACAGAGTTCAAGAAGTCTGTGAATTGTTAGCTACTGCTCATGTTCCAGCAAGCTTTCTAAACAGCTCCTATCTTCAGAGGAGTTGGCGGGCACCATAATTGTTCTATAAAAGCCAGTGAACCTTTTGGTAGCACCCAGATGGCCAATGGGAATATTGATAGAGCTGCCAGAGACCCAACCTTGAATAGGCATCCAGCAAGGGTAAACCTAATGAGAATTTCTTATTGTTATCCTCTCCCAGTTCCAAAGGCGTCCATGTTAGAATCCGTGCTCTTAAGCTATCCCCTCACTAACTCCATTTAAAAATAGAATTTTGTTGAATTATTTGCCAAGACTTTGCTCTAACATGTTTTCCCAATTTAGAAGTAAGGGCTGAGTTAGTAACCACAAGAGAGGAAGATTGATGGGTAGAAGGAGAATGCCAAATCCCCAGATTTTGATCCAGGCAATTACTGCCTGTACTATCCTCAGGAGGGACATATGCTTAGAGGATGTTCCAGGAACAAGTGCTCTTTGTAATAGCTGAGACATCAGCCCCAGACTCTATCCAGTAGTCTGTATTGGGATGAACTATATTAGAGCTTCCAATTTCCCTTAGCATTCTTTCCCGAGGCTTGAGGCAAGCCTATCGATGCCACCCTCGTTTTTGTTTCCTCTTTGCTTCTTTAAGACCTCCTGTCTTCCACTCAGTTTTGCCAGAACAAATATAGCACAAAGCACACGGCATCCCTAGGTCTTCTGACTCAAAAAACACTATTACAGTGGAGGAAAATAAAGAAGAGAGTGACGGTGGAAGATAACCACCCTTCATTCTCCCACTGAAAGTTCTGCCCCCATTAGAGTTGTTCCTGTTACCAATTAGTTCAGGGTTCTTATGCTCAGATTGAATAGAAATCACGAATAGGCCAAGTACAGTTTCCTTTAATATTAGCAGCTCTGAGCTTTGAGGGCCAGTGGCTCTCTGCTGTCAGTGTTAGCAGCCAGGATCTTTGAATGCCAGCAGCTCTCCAAGTCCTCTGGAATTCTTCCAGTGGCCACAGCTAGCAGCTCCCTGCAGCTCTCCGGGGCTCCCCGCTCCTCTCTGGTTCCTAGCCGCCCTCAGTGTTACCAGTCCTGGGTCTCTAGTGCTAGGAGCTCTTAGTGTAACCAGCTCAGCCTGCTCTATTGGAGACAGAAATCGCAAATAGGCAAAATATAATCATCGATGTAATCTATCAGTGCACTGCATCATAAGAAGCAGCAGCACATGCATTGTTCTGATAAAGATATAAGGAAGGGCGAGTATACAGACAAAAAAGGGCAGGCTCATGCATGAGCAGTGACCTGCCAGCTGACAGCGTTTTCACTTAGTCTCAGGTAGGGAAGGGGGCTCCTGGTGGACCTGACTGGGGGCTGCTGAAGTGGCTTCCGGTGGAGTCATCTGCAATGGACCTGTCACCAAAGCTGTTGCTTCCAAAGCAAAAGTCGGTGTGTGGCCCTGAGTGAGGCACCCACAGCCACGGCTATCAAAGATGAAAGAAAACTATTAAGTAGCTCTGGGGGAGCATCAGGTCCTTTTCTCTGTCCCATTCCTAGGGTCAACCAAGTGGAGTTGGATATTGGGAATATTGGAGAGAGGCTAGGGCATCCCTGGAGAGGGGAGTAATGTCAAATTTTAGGTATCTGACCAGATTCCCCTTTGAGTTTCTATCATTCGGTCTATGAATATGTATATTACATTTGTGGTGCTGGGGCTTGCACCCAGGGCCTTTCACATGGTAGGCAAGTGTGTTACCCCTGACCTATATCCCCAGCTCATCTATGACTATATTTTTATGATCATCCTATTGGTTGAAAAGGGAAAAATTTCCCAGGCTAGTTACTTCTGATTTTCACTTTGGTTCTGAGGCATAGTCAGGACATTGCCTCAGTTGGAGGCAATCTATATGTTAAAGTTGCCGGGGAAACTGTAGCCAACATGGAAAACAAAGCCATCTAAGTTATTTTGTGCCCCTTGAAGTTTTTTTTTCCCCTGCTGTTGTTTTATTTTATTTTTAGTTGACATATAATAATCTCCTAATGTTTTAAAGGAGTCAATCCAAGTTGTATTATCCCATTCACCCATGACAATAACTACTGTGCTTCTGTCTTTCTCAGTAACCACAGGAGCCATGCTGGGAATTAATGGAGCCATGGAACTGCTTTTCAAGGTCATTACACCTTACACCCGAAAGCACACACGAACAATCAGGTACAGAGCTCCTTTATCGTCCTACTACCCTTTCTGCAACAAATGGGAAGATGGCCCTGCATCTATTGCCATGATGCTTCTAGTGCAGTCTGCTAGTGACTTTTCTCTTGAATATATGGTACACTGACAATATCCTATCTCAACCTGCATCCCTACCCACCACTTACCTATGAGTCAGTCCTCTCCTTCTCACAATAACCCTGAATGAGGATGTTATTATCCTCATTTTTAGATGAGGAAGCTAAAATGTGGAGAGAGCTGTATCCAAGATTGCAGTGCTACAGAATGGCAGAGTTGAGATTTGAATCCAGACTCAGAACCCCATGTTTTGTTTTTGTTTTTTTTTTGGCCTGAAGCTTTTGGGTATATCTTCCTTTTTCTTTATTAACAGCATCACATGAACATGAATGTAGTTCTCAAAAGACAATCCAGAAATGACAGGATCTTAAACGAATCAGTCAGTTAAACTTCTGATATGAGTTCTGGACCTTATAATAGTCCATCAGGGTTCTGTGCTGGTCTTGATATGTGTTTTTATGATTGGAAAATGAAACTCAACCTGTTTTTCTCTGCCTCTGCTTGCTGGAGTGGAGTGAATCACTAAGTTAAAAGGGGAGAAAAAGGGGAGATGCTTACACAGAAAGGCTTTAGAGATATTCAGAACCATTAAGATCCATCATTTATGGGAGTGACTCAGCGAGGACCTTGAAAGAATATTAGAAGAAATTCAGCCAGTTTCCAAGATATATGAGGTCATTTGACAAGTAGCATTTCCATGCCCAGCCATGATATTTTCTGCATCCCAGCATCAATCTTAGGCTCATGTTCCACCTGATTATTTTTCTCTTGGGTCACCACAGTTAGGCTATTATCATCCATTCTTACCTGCAGCTCTCCACATCAGTGTTTCCTGGAGTACAATACATTATATCTCAGACAAAAAAAAAGTCCTCATCAAATAAGTTGGAGAGTCCTGGGTTAAACAAAGTTAGATAGTTTCTTTATTGTAGGACTACACAGAGCTTTTTCTAAAAACCTACATATTAGGGATATCTAAGATGGTCATGCAGTATACCCTGCTCTCAAAGTGATTTGTCCAGTGAACACTTTTTCAGAGACCACCTTTTTCGAGGGATCAGTGTTTTGTACATTTCATTTTGGAAATATCTCTTGTAGAGTTAAAATATATTGCAAAGTAGGAGTCAACAAAATTCTATGAAGCAGGCTGTGGCCCAGTGTGGCTCCGTAGCATAGGCCTTGCCTAGCACGTTTGAGGTACTGCATTCAATCCTTAGCACTGCATGAAAATAAATGAATAAAATAAATATATTCTGTCCATCTACAACTACAAAAAAATACAGAATTATATGGAGGGACCCTCATCTAGTAGATATAAAACTTCAGAGTTACAAACAAAGGGACAAACATAACCCTTTGTTTTTCTGTAGTTATATTTTGTTTCTATCTTAAAACTCTAGTTACGTCTAATAATAAAAATTATGAATCAGTGTCTTATCAAAAATTTAGGTCAGACCAGTGATTTTTTGGCACATTCAAAGTTTTGCTCCTCTATACCCTTCTTCCTGGAGTTCATTTAAGTTCTAAGAAGCCATGGTAGTGCCAGGGTGTCAACAGAAAAGTACAGCTTGTCCTCAATCATCTTGTGACCACTTGGAAGTGTAGGACTTGGATATGTCTCATTTTTATCATTGTGTGCAGGCCTTTGCTGCTGACATCTGCAGTCTTAACATGTCTTTTGGTCACCAATCCATTAACTTTATCTTTCTGCCCTATTCTTAAGGCCTCTTCTAATCTGATACTATCATAATGCAGCTGTTCAAAAGCTCAGGACTATCTGATTTCCTCTCTTACATTATGTGACAATCCATGTGATGTTTCCTGGCCATTCACATATCAGTCTTATTCAGTCATCTCTTCTTCATTACTTGAGGGCCATGAAACTCCTAGGGAAGTCCCTCCTGGCTAACCTTGGGTATCAAGTCCTGGGGCCCTTCCTTCTGGGAGAATAGATTTTATTGTCTTCCCTCATTGAGGCTAAGCTTGGAGGAACAGGGCAACAAAGTTGAGAAGCCCCTATCTCAGAAACTCATACAAGGTTAGCCATCTCTATTGCTTTCTTTTCCTCTACAAAGAGAATCAAATTCAGGAACAGATATGACCAAGGTGTCACAGGAAAATGGGAAAGTAACACCAGGGATGAATAGGGGTGAAGTGCTTCCAATAATAAAAGGAACATTTTAGGGACTTCATGCATATTTTTGCATGAAGTGTGGTCTATCTTGTCTTGCCCTTTTTAAACACCAAATTAAAATCAAACTTCCACACCAACCACTGTAATATAGCTGTCATTTCCACAGTGTTTATTAGGTGCCCAGCACTGTGCTTAGCTCTTAGCATGCATTATCTCATTTGAGTCTCTTCTCTCCTTCACAAGGCAGGAGCTATTGCTGTCCCCAAATTTACAGAAAAAAAAAATCAAAACTGAAAGAAGTTAAGTAACCTGCTGGGATTTAAGTGAAGGAGCTGGGATTTAAACCCTGCCTGATACATGAGCGTTGGCTTTTAAAGCACCACTGGAGTATCTTACATAGTCTATTTCCAGCATTTTATTTCTAAAACCACCATATGTAAGACAATCATAAGCAGTTAAAGTTTGCTTAAATTTCTTTTGCCGTCTAAATGGCTCTACCTGTGGAACAATTTGCTTAATGATAGGGAGTCTTTCTCCTCAAGTGAATGGCTATTTTCTCTCAAAGGCTAAATATCTATTCCTTCTACTTTTAAACTCCTTCCCAAAGTTCCCTTGTTTTCTACCTTATCCCCACATGGCAACAAGAAGATAGGAACGAAGGTGCTATAATTGGAAGACCCCCATTGGAATCCTCTCTGTACCTGATTTCTTGAAGAGTCATCTTTAGTTTTCTTAACTGAAATTTGACATGATCCAAAGTGTGAATATCTAGTTTGATCTCCTAGGTTTGTTGTGCACATTATGAAGTAATCTATAAGAACTTTGTGAGCTTTGACTTGCTAGAACATTGTCGATCATTATTAATACAGATACTATTGGATCCTTGGCTGCTTTCTTTGGATCAGGCTACAAGGGCTAGAGGTGGGAAATTTCTGCCAGTTCCATCTTCTCTCATGAACTATGTCCCCCCACAAAGTCACTTAGACCTACCTAAGGGAATTCTATTCTGCTTCACTTGGATACCAAAACCTTTGGGTTTGAGGGTATCTTCAAGGAAGGAGATGAAATAACATGCAAGGGGACGTGGATAGTTCTACTGAGTTATCATCTTCTGAATGCTCACAGGCTATGGGAGAGCTATTCCAGGATGCATTTGTAGGAGCAGATGCCTGGTGTGGTGTCACTATGACTCCTCCCTCCTGTGGAGATTAAACCTGCTCTACTTCTCTAGTATGAACCTAAAATTAGATATGCAGCTGTCCTTCAATCTCCAGATAGTACTCAGGGTTAGATTTATGACAGACGCTCCAGCCCTGCACCTACCGGAGATAAGGGGCATGTGGAGCAATGTCACTAACTCTTTGTGGCCCTGTGCCAGTCCTTACACCCAGAGAAGGCAGCTATTTCAGGCCTCCTTTATTTTCCCGGATGCCCACTATGCAGGCATTTGTTGACCACCACATACTCATACTGGCCTGTGCCTGTTCCCTTCCCTTTGTTCCCCTATTCTAGTCTGAGCGGTTATGGTCAGACTTGAACGGCTACTGCAGCCCTCGAATTGGTCTTTCCCATCTTCAAAGTAGTTAAAAGTGTGCCTCAAGTTACCTTTCCTGTCTTCTCTCTGATTCCTCCTCTCACCTCTCTGTCCAGCCGACTGTTCCTGAATGCTGCATGTCCCATCCTGCCCAGATCTCTCCCTTCCTCTGGAATGGCATTGCTGCTTTATCAAATGTTAGAAGTTCTTCCCAGTCTTCAGATGCTATCTGATGCTGCCTTCTTCATCTCATGAGAGAAAGGAATCTTCTCTCATAAATTTCCCTCCACACTCTGCTTAACATTTATCCTACCTAACTCTGTACTTTGTTGGCCTGTGTTTCTCCTTATCCTTTAAATTCTATAGTTCCTAAAGGTCAAAATCAAACTATATCTTGATGTTCTCCATAGGGCCTAACGCAGTGCCTAGACTATGGTAGACTCTTAATTAAATTCAAAGGAACTATTTGTTTAAAATTTGACACAGAATAATTATACATATTTATGGGGTACAGTGTGATACTTTGATACATGTATAAAATGTGTAATGACCAAATTGGGGGTAATTAACATTTCCATTTCCTAAAACTCGGGAACCCTTCATGAATTTTGCTTTGTGTGTCATCCTTGGGTAGGAATCGTGCTAATTTTCTCCATGTCATTCCAATTTTAGTATATGTACTGCCAGAGAGTGCAGTAGAAGTACTTTGATTAAAAAATTATTGTGGGGCTGGGGATACAGCTGAGTGGTAGACCATTTGCCTAGACTGTACAAAGGTTTGGGTTTGATCTCAACACTGCCGCCCACCCCCATTTTTTTATTTTGATGAGTTACCTATGTATTAATGAATAAAATTCAACATTTACTGAGTAGA